>NC_138981.1:65285219-65913068 GCF_964341445.2 Mesoplodon mirus
ACTGCTGCTTGTCCATTCATAGGCTATAACTGCCAACCTCTGTGCCTTTATTTTCACAATTTCCTCCATTGGGAATGTCCATTTCTTCATCCATTTTAATTTCACCCCCATAGTGGGATGATCAAATCTTACCAAGAAAATCTCAGCTAAAAAATCACCTCTTCTACTAGGTCTTCCCAGATTCTACCCATCACTATCTCCCCCACCCCACCCAAGAATACGTGATAGAGCTTGACTATGATTTTATCTCAACATTTCCAAGAACTTTTTAATATGTGTTTTCTTAATACCCCGTAATTCTGCCAGTGATGTACTCCATGTTCAGAATGGTTCAATTCCCCTCCTCCTCCAAGTCAGGTATTAAACAAGAAAGACTGTCTCATGTTAACCCCAGCATGGACCTCTTGGTTTAGATATTTCATTTCAATTATTTCTTCTTGGAGCAAAGTTACATAACCAAATTCCATTTCCTCATTTTCTTCCATTCCATTTATGCCATGATTTTGTTCTTGTCACTGCTGTATTTGATTTTTCTAGCACAGCTGGATTATCTAAAACTGAGTTATTTGTATATATCCCTGACAGAAAAATAGCTCCCCTCTTATTCTCTGATTATTTCTTGGCTAAAAGACTGAAGCAGAAAATATCATTAGCAAGGAGTCACATCAGATTCCTGGGACATTTGTATTTTCTTTATGCATGCCAGCAGAGCATGGTCCAACAGCATGTGCAAATGGGAAAGATTACACTGATGAATTAGTTGTCAAGAGCTGAAAAGGCATTTTGGTTTTCTTGATTTTTAGAGAGAGCTTCGTGATTTCTTTTTCCAGCTGCCTTTAAGCAAGCAGAGTTGTACTTCTGAGGCACTTTTTGCTTTCAACATTTGTGTAAGCCAGATATGGTGCAATCTAGTCACTGTGCTACATCAGGGTGACTGCAGTAGATAGCACAGTTTGAAAAATAAAGATTGTTATTTAAAAATAACTCCATGGGGGAACATTTCTGGCAAGTTTCATAAGAAACTGTTAATCATAAGTGACTCTGGGTAGGGGGAGTGGAGAGGACTTTTAGTTTTCATTTTACATTTTTCTGTAGCATTTGAGTTATTTTTTGAAATATGAGCATACATTTCTTCTTTCTTCTTTGTTTAAAAAAACAGCTTTATTGAGGTATAGTTAATATCTAAAATTGCACATATGTTTTGTGTACTATTTGATAAGTTTGGACATAAGCAAACACCTGTGATACCATTACCATAATCAAGGTAATAGACATAACCAACATCTCCCAGACGTGCTTTGTGTCTTGTGTGTGTGTGTGTGGTAAGAACACAACATGAGAGCACACATTTTTTTTAATGAAGAAATAAAAAGGAGGCTTACCACCTGGCTGTGGACTCATGTCCAAGTTTCTTGATTTGGCATTCAAAGCCCTCTAAGATGCAGTTCTATCCCACCTCTCCAGCAGTGCTTCACTTTTCCCTTACTCATGTCCTACTAACCATGTTAGTCTCTACGTTGTGCCACTCACGTGGCACACTCAGCCAGACTTTGTTTATAGGCCTATGCCCTCTGACTGACTTTCCAAGTTTAAAACTTTAACCCTTCTTTCTAGGCCCAGTTCAGAAGCTGCCTCCTCCTAAGAGCCTTACTTGATTTCCCTAGCCCACACTTCCTGTTGCAAATGAAGCCAACACTGATTGCAGTTCTCATTTGGAATCTATTTATATCTTATCTTAGTTTTCTCTGGTTAGTCAGAGGAGCCAGATTCTTGTCCTGCCACATGATCCTGGGTAGGTAGCAATCTCTCCTCATCTAGAAAATGAGAGGTGTTGTATGATTTCCTAAATGCCTTCTAGTTCTAACAATCTAGGTTTCTAATATTTGTGAAAGAAGCTTTCAAAAACTCCAAAGCACTATAAAATAGAAACTGGTATCAGGATTACACTTTTTAAATCCCCCACAGCTTTTATAGTAACAGGTAAAAGAGTCGCATTTCTGACAAACTGCTTGTATGTATCATCTTAAAGTTTGATAAAAACTCTACTTCTTTGGTTAACAAAAAGTCCAACTTTTAAAAAAATTGGAGACTATTTTTCACACATTAGGCACGCCAATTTTAACATCAGTTTTCTTCTATAGGCAGCTATATCTTTCATTCTTGGGGTAAAGATCGCTTGAAAATATTTTGATTAATTGCACATTTTGCATTAAGGACCCCTTTCAATGCTGTGTTTCATCAAGCTTGTAAATTTATAAATGTCCTGGTATCATAATCTGTCCTGAAGAAACTAACTTCTCAGACATGACAGATAATATTACTGTTCCCATACATTTTCCATGGAAATAATAGCTGCAGCAACCACAACAACAGCAACAACAATAGCAAACACTTCTCTAGCATTTACTATGCACTAGGCACTATACTATACTATACTATACTATACTATACTATACTTTTTGCTTATATTAACTTTATATTAACTCATTCAATTAAGTTAGTATAACAACAACCACAACAACCCTACAAGAGAGGCATTTCCCCCTTCCATCTCACAGGTTTAAAGACTGAGGCTCACAAAGGCTAAATAATGTGCTAAGGGGCCACAGAGCTGGTAAATGGTGGAGATGGGATTACATCTCAAGCCATTTGTCTTCATACTCTGTGCTCTAAGCAAGTTAAACTATTATACTAGGCTGCTTCAGCTCTGTCCCCAACTTTCTGTGTGTCTGTGGATGAGTATCTTCCTTTCTGATCCTTTTTTCCTTATCTGAAAGTAAGGAGGTTAGACTAGTCAGAGATTGCAAACTAACCATCTCTGGCCTAGAGGTGGCCTGCAGATGTGCTTTGATTGATCTGTACTTATTTTAAAGTTGATTAAAAATCAGGAGATCCTACACAACAGTCCAGGTTTCCAAGTTACCTTGAAAAATAGATCTATACTAGGCCCATATTCCCATATAGCAACAACCAATAGGAGCTGAGTAAATATTGGCTGCTTCCTTAGCTGGAGAACACACTCTAGTTTTCTGAAGTTCCTGTCACTCCCTACTCCATTACATCTACTTGCTTTACTCTTAAACTTTCTCTGCCTTGTTCCTTATAGACATTTGAGCCCGAGCTTTAATCCTGATCGTTAAAGTCCCTTCAAGCTTCAACATTCAGTGATTCTACATGAAGTTAAAAAACATACTGATATACATGAGAACATAGATGGATCTCAAAAACATCTTGAGTGAAAGAAGCCAGAAACAAAAGAGTAAATGGTACCATTTTTTGAAGTTCAAAAGCAGGGAAATTTAATCAATAGTTCTATAAGTCTGAATAGTAGTTACCTCTGGGGATGAGGGGGTATTGACTGGGAAGAAGCACAAGGGAACTTTCTGAGTATGGGTGATAGCAACATTCCATACATTGATCTGGGTAGTGGTCACATGGGTGTATGAATATGTAAAAAGTCACTGAAGATTTGTGCATTGTACAGTATAGGAATTGTATATTGCATTTTAAACAAGATACTTATAAAACGGTGGTGTTTAGTGGTTCTCAAACGCTAGTCCTAAAAAGCTGGCATCAGAATAATTGGAGATTTTTCCTTAAAAGCAATTCCCAGGACACAGCAAGGCCAACAGTTCCAGAATTTCTAGAGGTGGAGCTTTGCGATGTATAGTTTAACAAGTACTGAAAACCTTATGAAGGAGCCAGATATGGGAACTTCTGTTCCTTTCTCTGTCTGGCACTTTTAAATCCAGTTCTGAATGAGTTTATTTGTTGGTGTTCGGTTGGGATGAGGAGAGGAGAAGGAACTCAAACCCCAAAAAAACTTTCAGAGCAAAGATTTATTTTCTGGCTTGCTTAGAAATATGCTTGTGGTTGGTGGGGAGATGTGTATGTATGGGGAGTAGTGGTAGGGAATTGACTATTGAAAGGATGTTGGTTTTAAAGAAAGATTAATTCTAATGCTTTTCCAAAGGTGCTCAAGAAGGACAGGACAAATATCATCAAGTTAGCTAGATTATTTGAAGACTAGTATGGTATGAACTGATGGTCAAAATACTTAACTCCCTCTAGGTTCCAAAAAACTGGTGGCAGGGACTGCCCTCAGCACAGTGTTTAAGTGAATTAAGGGGGGAAACCTTAATCCAGTGACTGCTGTCCTCATAAGAAGACCATGTGAAGCTACAGAGACACACAGGGAAGAAGGTGATGTGAAGACGGAGGAAGAGATTGGAGCGAAGCACTGACAAAGCAAAAAGTGTCAGGAGCCACCAGAAACTAGAAGAGGTAAAGAAGGATTTCTCCCTAGAGCCTTCAGAGGGGGCATGGCCCTGTTGACACTTTGATTTTGGACTTCTGGTCTCTAGAACTTTCAGAAAATGAATTTTTCCATTTATTTATGTTATGGCAACCCCAGGAAACTATTACAGCTTTTTATACTAAGTCCTAGAAGACAGGCCCTTGGGTGAGGGATTCTTTGAAGTCACTGACACTTCAGTGGGAGGGCAATGGATTGAGGGGAAGGAGCCACTAGAAGGAGTAAAAGGCCTCAGAAGCTGGGAGAGGAGAGTAAACATGGTTGCATTTTGCAGATTACACAAGACCAGCCCTGTGGAGAGTCATCTCCAAAGCTTCATTCGAATGTTCCTACTAAGGTCAGCTTTCTGTGCTATACTAATATGCAGTCAACACTGAGCAGTTGTTACTCTACCTAAGTGCTAAGGAATTAGGAGTTGAAAACAATTTCCACAGCCTAAAGACATGAGTCTTGCCTACTCTTTTCCCTCCCCAGAAATCATCGCTTGTAAGTGGCCTGACCTCAGGGTGACCTACATGAGTACTAAAGGGTTTGACAGGCAGGACAATGCACCCCATGCGTCTCCCCATTCCTCTGTCTCAATCAGAAATGGGAATTTTTTTTTTTTTTTTTTTTTTTTGCGGTGCACGGGCTTCTCACGGTTGTGGCCTCTCCCATTGCAGAGCACAGGCTCCAGACGCGCAGGCTCAGCGGCCATGGCTCACGGGCCCAGCCGCTCCACGGCATGTGGGATCTTCCCGGACCGGGGCACGAACCCGTGTCTCCTGCATCGGCAGGCAGACTCTCAACCACTGCGCCACCAGGGAAGCCCCCTACCCCTTTTTGAATGATCAAAAAGTATCTATTTGAAATGACTAATGTAAAAATGTTTGGGAAATTAAAAAATTTAAAAGCACTCAAGAGCTTCAAAATATCCTTATAATTGTTATGAAATTTTCAGATATATTTATATCTATATATTTATATCTATGCCTATATCTATCTATCTATCTATATGCATCAATAGATAGATGAAAGAAAGTGTGTATGTGTGTATGTGTGTGTGTGTGTGTGTGTGTGTTCTCTTCATTTTTGGCAGGAAAATCAGTGGGGAAATAGCTGTAAATCCTTATAGTTAGACTTCTAAATTAATGCTTTAGCCAGATGAGTAGGAGAAATGCAAAGGCCCTTTGTTCTATTGTCTTATTATGTCAAGACACAGACTCAAATGTGTAACAGTACCTCTGGTACTATTTGGAACTTCGTTTTTTTTAAAAAAAAAAACTATGGTAAAAGACATTTTTTTCCTCTCTCCAGTAAAACACATATCCAAGAGAATGTGGTCTTCAGGAAATCTGGAGGAAGACCTTCTATGCTCAGGGTCCCTGCCCGCCAAACTTCTATTGTTCCAGGTAATACCACATTCTCATTTTTGAGTGAATAAAACCACATTGTATAAGTTCACTTTGGATATTTCTGTCTTTCTGAGACAGGCAAGGATAAAATATTTTTGTATTTGAAGCACAAAGTAATTAGACATCTAGTCCTAACCTAAAACCTAGGGCACTGAAAAGAGAACTTCACCACATTAAACACTTGAACTTACCAAAAGCAAGAGCTTTTAGAAATTGATAAAAATTCAAGTACATTCTCCCTCCCTCTCTCTTTTTCTCTCTTTCTCTCTTCCTCTCTCTTTCAAATCAAGCCCCAGTGTTTGCTTCCTTAATTAAAATCTTTCCCTGTTAAGTCATTTGCCAATTTGATTAGTAGGGTCCTGCCAACTCAAAAACTCTGATTCATTAAGTACAGACTAAACATAATGAATATTTCATTACTTGACTGTAAAGATGCAATGACTTCAGGTTATAAATATATACCCTGTTCTCCCAAGGCTTGAATTTTACTGAAAGTCAGTTTTCCTTAAACTTAAATTTTGGTCATTTTCATACCACTTTCTGAATATCTGCTATATTCTCATCACTTTTATTATTAATTGCTTACTATTTTTATTTACATTAACTATTTTAAATTTAAATATCTATTTTATCATTATCTTAAACATTAGATTTTTTAGCATCATGGGCCAGATGTGGTAGATAATGTTAAAAACAAAAAGTTTATCTATGTACCATCTAAAACTGTCTACAAATCACCAATATTATACATATCTAACTAAATAGTCTACCTTCTGACATGACTTCTGTAGTTTTGACTCACAGACTATAGCTTTTATTTATATTTATCCAGAAATCCAAAGTTTATTATAAGTGCCAGGAATTGGATCACCACTACCCAGTATCATCCTTACTGGTGGGACAGAAGGGTGAGAGAACTGGTGATGAGACCAGGTGGAGGAGTTTGTATCTCTTCATTACCTTTCCCTCTACCCCTCTTCTGTGTGCTGATTTTATAATTTTCTTCAGTTTTCAGCCATCTACTATATACCTGGTTAAGAATTTCTTGAGAGGTTTGTTGTATCTTACCTTTTGCCCTTGAAGACCTTGGATTTGAGCATGGTAGAAACATAATGGAGATAGCATTAAAAAGCAGAATGAGTTTTCTTCTCACAGCTGAGATGAAACTCCAATTGTTTTAGCTTCAGGGCCCAGATGACTTGGTCTATGGCAGCCATTTTTGGCTTACTATCCCAGCTGAAATATTAATATTCAGGGTACAGTTGGAATTGTTTTAAACTTCAGTGTAGTTGAGAGTCTCTCATGCCTATAGTCTGGGTGGTTAAACTTTATTTGGCCTAAGGACTTTATGCTGATCCTTCAAAGCCTTTCAGTAGCCATTCTTCTATCTTTCTTGCAATGGTCACTGTACCCCAGGTCCTCGAACTCCTGGGTCAGAAATTGGCAGAAAGGAGAATGGCATTATCATTATTATAAATGTTTAAATTTGAAAAGACAGTTCCACTTCCAGGAAATGTTTGTTTCCTCTTAGGCATTATGTCTATAATTCAGAGTTGCCTGGTTAGGACTGTATGGGTCAACTTATTAGGCATTCTTCAAGCATGTCCATCTGAATCAAATGATCTAGAGTGCATGTGTCCATGCTCAATTCTGTTATTTCTAAACCAAGACAATAAAACAAAATAACAAAGTACTGTTCACTGAATTACCAGTATGGGTACTGACTAGTCTTGAATCACTGCTATAAAGAGTAATTCATAATTTAAAGTAAGATGCCAAGAAATACAAAGCTTTTGGTTTTTAACAAAGATGTACAGTGCCTTTCTTACAAAGTTGTTGAGATGGTTTAGAGGGGTCATTACAAACAAAGGACATCCTCACAATAAACTGACAAGGAGAAGTTTATTATGTTTTATTTATAAGCTGTCACTGGAATTCCAGTGTCACTTAATGTAACCTCCTGGATCATGGATCGACATAACATGACATGTAGATATGATGTCCTATTTCAGAGGATACCTTAGGAAAAAAACAGAATAAAAGGTCTTCGTGCCTTTAATTCATTCTAGAACATTAAGCAATGAATCTAGAGGTACCAGTCGTATTGATTAGTGGTTCTCAAACTTTAAAATGTATCAGTATCACCTGGAGGGTTTATTAAAACAGAAGTTTCTAAGCCGCACTCCCACAGTTTCTGACTCTGTAGGTTTGGGGTGAGGCCTGAGAATTTGCATATCTAACAAGTTCCCAGGTGATGCTGATGCTGCTGGTCTGAGGGACCACACTTTGGGAAACATTGGATTCGAGACACATATGGTAAAGAAGTTCCATGATCTTCAGAAGATATAATATCAGCATTTCTGTAGGATATAAGTAAAAATTTAAAAGTCACAAAGAAGGAGTGGGACAAATATTTATTAAACATCTACTGGGTGTGATATACTTGCTAGATTCTTTACACAGATATTTTATTTCACTTCATTTTGACCACATTATCCCCATTTTTCAGGCGAAAAAGAAACTGGCAAAGACAACTAACTTTCCCAAGGTCACACAGCTATTAGCTGGTAGAGTTGAGACTCAAACCCAGGTTTGTATGGCTTTAAAGCTAATAGTTTTTTTCTGCTAGATCACATTGCCAAAATCAATTGTTTTTAAAAATATGCATATATATATATATATATATATATATATATATATATATATATTTTTTTTTTTTTGCTTACAGAGGTAAAATTATCCAGTGGAAGTACAGTGAAGTGAGTGCCAGGACACTCAGGCTCCAGTCCTGACTCTGCCAAAAACATTATCCATTGATCCATCAGTTCATGCACCCATCCCCCAAACTATCCATCCATCTATCTACCACCCATCAATCAATTCATCTATCCATTCGCTCATTCATCAAACGTTACTTGAGCATTCACAGCGTTTTAGCCCCTCATTGTGTATAACTACTTCCTCTTCTTTAGGCTATGTGGTTTGTGTGGGATGTTTCAACTAGATTCAGAAGTTTATACTCATAAAGATATGCCAAAGTTTGTCCAGGGATTTCATCATTATTTTTGCTAATGGTAAATGAAAACATGCATGTTGGATTTGGTTTATTTCGATGGATGTTAGCATGGATATCTGGATTTCAAAAAGTAGACAATTAAACTGGCCATAAAGTCTCGTTTTAAATTCAACATGGTGTGGTGTAAGGAACATTAAATCTTTAGCAAATCACCTAATTTTTCTGGGCCACAGTTTTCTGATTTGTCAGATGGAGTAGCAGCACCTTTCCACCAATGCTCAGGAATGTGGCAAGGATCAAACGAGAGGAAATGGGAATATATTTTATAAAGTATAAATTCTATATAAACATATTATTTATTTATTCCATAAATTTTTTGGTTGGAAGCAACATTCTAGTCTCATTCTGTCATATCATAGATAAAGAATCTGTGGCACAGAGAAGTTTAATATCTTAACAAGATTACCCAGCTAGTAAGCTGCAGACCCAGGACTAGAACCCAATTGATTTGATCCTTACTATAGAGTTCTAAGAATTTAGTTATAGAGGCTAGAAAACAAGCTCTTTTCTTTAAAAAACAAATAGCTATTTTATTTTATTTTAAATTTCTTTTGTAGTAGAGTTGATTTACAATGTTGTGTTAGTTTCAGGTGTACAGCAAAGTGAATCAGTTATTCATATACATATATCCACTCTTTTTTAGATTCTTTCCCCATATAGGTCATTACAGACTATTGAGTAGAGTTCCCTGTGCTATACAGTAAGTTCTTATTAGTTATCTATTGTATATATGGTAGTATGTATATGTCAATCCCAATCTCCCAATTTATCCCTCTCCCATGCCTTTCCCCTGGTAACCATAAGTTTGTTTTTTACATCTGTGACTTTATTTCTGTTTTGTAAATACATTCATTTGTACCATATTTTTAGATTCCACATGTAAGCAATATCATATGACATTTCTCTTTCTCTGTCTGATTTACTTCACTCAGTGTGACATTCTCTAGGTTCATCCATGTTTCTGCAAATGGCATTATTTTGTTATATTTTTATGGCTGAGCAATATTCCACTGTATGTATGTACCACGTCTTCTTTATCCATTCCTCTGTTGATGGACATTTAAGTTGCTTTCATGTCATGGCTATTGTAAATAGTGCTGCAATGAACATTGAGGTGCATTTATCTTTTCGCATTGTGGTTTCCTCTGGATATATGCCCAGGAATGGGATTGCTGGATCAATGGTAGCTCTATTTTTAGTTTTTTAAGGAAAGTCCATACTGTTCCTCATAATGGTTGTACCAATTTACATTCCCAACAGTGTAGTAGGGTTCCCTTTTCTCCACACCCTCTCCAGCATTTATCATTTGTAGATTTTTTGATGACGGCCACTCTGACCAGTGTGAGGTGATGCCTAATTGTAGTTTTGATTTGCATTTCTCTAATAATTAGTGATGTTGAGCATCTTTTCATGTGCCTCTTGGCCATCTGTATGTAGAAGACATTAGCTCTTAACTGTCTATTTAATGTTTGAACACACTCTCCCATGCCTTGGAAAGTACAATCTCTGCTAGAAAAATCCTTTTTATGGATATATTATAATAAAACATTCTGCTTTTGTTAGAAAATAATTATCTGGAAGTGAAAGCTCCATATTTCTTCATAACTTCTACATACTAGTTCCTGTTTTGCTCTCTGAGGCTGAAGGAAATAAGTTCAGTTCCTTATCTCATGACAGACCTTGAAATATTTGAAAGCAGCTACTGTGTCCCAACCTCTCTTATTCCTCCAGCATAGCAGCTGAATTTCCTTTCTATATTCATGTATAACTTTTATTTTTTAAAGTAGTTTGTTCAGCACTTGCTATGTGTCAGGCACTGTGAAGGAAGCTGAGGATACAAAGATGAATAAGAAAACCCTACCCTCAAAGAGCTCTAGGTATGAAGACAAAGAAAAAAGTCAGTAGCTTTGAAGTAAATGCTGTGATGGAGGTAAGCATAGAGTGTAAACAGGAATAAACCACAACCTGAGGTGGAATATTAGAAAATCTTAACAAAAGGTAATGTGCTTCAGCTGAGAAACAAAATTATGGTGGATTATAAGTATGGGTAAACAAGGAATATTTCTTTTTTACATCTTTATTGGAGTATAATTGCTTTACAATGGTGTGTTAGTTTCTGCTATACAACAAAGTGAATCAGTTATACATATACATATGTTCCCATAACTCTTCCCTCTTGTGTCTCCCTCTCTCCCACCCTCCATATCCCACCCATCTAGGTGGTCACAAAGCACCGAGCTGATCTCTCTGTGCTATGCGGCTGTTTCCCACTAGCTATCTATTTTATGTTTGGTACTGTATATATGTCCATGAAACTCTCGCTTTGTCAGAGCTTACCCTTCCCCCTCCCCATATCCTCAAGTACATTCTCTAGTAGGTCTGTGTCTTTCTTCCTGTCTTACCCCTAGGTTCTTCATGACAATACTTTTTTCTAAAATTCCATATATATGTATTAGCATACGGTATTTGTCTTTCTTTTTCTGACTTACTTCACGCTGTATGAAACATTCTAGGTCCATCCACCTCAGTACAAATAGTTCAATTTCGTTTCTTTTTAAGGCTGAGTAATATTCCATGGTATATATGTGCCACATTTTCTTTATCCATTCATCCGATGATGGACACTTAGGTTGTTTCCATCTCCTGGCTATTGTAAATAGAGCTGCAATGAACATTTTGGTACATGACTCTTAGAATTATGGTTTTCTCAGGGTATATGCCCAGTAGTGGGATTGCTTGGTCATATGGTAGTTCTATTTGTAGTTTTTTTAAGGAACATCCATACTGTTCTCCATAGTGGCTGTACCAATTTACATTCCCACCAGCAGTGCAAGAGTGTTCCCTTTTCTCCACACCCTCTCAAGCATTTATTGTTTGTAGGTTTTGTGATGATGGCCATTCTGACAGGTGTGAGATGATATCTCATTGTAGTTTTGATTTGCATTTCTCTAATGATTAATGGTGTTGAGAATTCTTTCATGTGTTTGTTGGCAGTCTGTATATCTTCTCTGGAGAAATGTCTATTTAGGTCTGCTGCCCATATTGGATTGGGTTGTTTGTTTTTTTGTTATTGAGCTGCATGAGCTGCTTGTAAATTTTGGAGATTAATCCTTTGTCAGTTGCTTCATTTGCAAATATTTTCTCCCATTCTGAGGGTTGTCTTTTGGTCTTTTTTTTTCTGTTTTTTTTTTATTAGTTTCTGCTTTATAACAAAGTGAATCAATCATACATATACATCTGTTCCCACATCCCTTCCCTCATGCATCTCCCTCCCTCCCACCCCCCCCATCCCACCCCTCCAGGCGGTCACAAAGCACCGAGCTGATCTCCCTGTGCTCTGCGGCTGCTTCCCACTATCTATCTACCTTACTTTTGGTAGTGTATGTATGTACATGCCTCTCTTTCGCTTTGTCACAGCTTACCCTTCCCCCTCCCCATATCCTCAAGTCCATTCTCAAGTAGGTCTGTGTCTTTATTCCCATTTTACCCCTAGGTTCTTCATGATATTTTTTTTTAAATTCCGTATATATGTGTTAGCGTACGGTATTTGTCTTTCTCTTTCTGACTTACTTCGCTCTGTATGACAGACTCTAGGTCTATCCACCTCATTACAAATAGCTCAGTTTCGTTTCTTTTTATGGCTGAGTAATATTCCATTGTATATATGTGCCACATCTTCTTTATCCATTCATCCGATGATGGACACTTAGGTTGTTTCCAGCTCCGGGCTATTGTGAATAGAGCTGCAATGAACATTTTGGTACATGTCTCTTTTTGAATTATGGTTTTCTCAGGGTATATGCCTAGTAGTGGGATTGCTGGGTCATATGGTAGTTCTATTTGTAGTTTCTTAAGGAACCTCCATACTGTTCTCCATAGTGGCTGTACCAATTCACATTCCCACCAGCACTGCAAGAGTGTTCCCTTTTCTCCACACCCTCTCCAGCATTTATTGTTTCTAGATTTCTTGATGATAGCCATTCTGACTGGTGTGAGAGGATATCTCATTGTAGTTTTGATTTGCATTTCTCTAATGATTAATGATGTTGAGCATTCTTTCATGTGTTTGTTGGCAGTCTGTATATCTTCTTTGGAGAAATGCCTATTTAAGTCTTCTGCCCATTTTTGGATTGGGTTGTTTGTTTTTTTGCTATTGAGCTGCATGAGCTGTTTATAAATTTTGGAGATTAATCCTTTGTCAGTTGCTTCATTTGCAAATATTTTCTCCCATTCTGAGGGTTGTCTTTTGGTCTTGTTTATGGTTTCCTTGGCTGTGCAAAAGCTTTGAAGTTTCATTGGGTCCCATTTGTTTATCTTTGTTTTTATTTCTATTTCTCTAGGAGGTGGGTCAAAAAGGATCTTGCTGTGATTTATGTCATAGAGTGTTCTACCTATGTTTTCCTCTAAGAGTTTGATAGTTTCTGGCCTTACATTTAAGTCTTTAATCCATTTTGAGCTTATTTTTGTGTATGGTGTTAGGGAGAGATATAATCTCATACTTTTACATGTCCCTGTCCAGTTTTCCCAGCACCACTTATTGAAGAGGCTGTCCTTTCTCCACTGTACATTCCTGCCTTCCTTATCAAAGATAAGGTGACCATATGTGCATGGGTTTATCTCTGGCCTTTCTATCCTGTTCCATTGATCTATATTTCTGTTTTTGTACCAGTAGCATACTGTCTTGATTACTGTAGCTTTGTAGTATAGTCTGAAGTCAGGGAGCCTGATTCCTCCAGCTCCATTTTTCGTTCTCAAGATTGCTTTGGCTATTCGGGGTCTTTTGTGTTTCCATACAAATTGTGAAATTTTTTGTTCTAGTTCTGTGAAAAATGCCAGTGGTAGCTTGATAGGGATTGCATTGAATCTGTAGATTGCGTTAAGTAGTAGAGTCATTTTTACAATGTCGATTCTTCCAATCCAAGAACATGGTATATCTCTCCATCTGTTTGTATCATCTTTAATTTCTTTCATCAGTGTCTTATAATTTTTTGCATACAGGTCTTTTGTCTCCTTAGGTAGGTTTATTCCTAGATATTTTATTCTTTTTGTTGCAATGGTAAATGGGAGTGTTTTCTTGATTTCACTTTCAGATTTTTCATCATTAGTGTATTGGAATGTCAGAGATTTCTGTGCATTAATTTTGTATCCTGCTACTTTACCAAATTCATTGTTTAGCCCTAGTAGTTTTTTGGTAACATTTTTAGGATTCTCTATGCATAGTATCATGTCATCTGCAAACAGTGACAGCTTTACTTCTTCTTTTCCAATTTGGATTCCTTTTATTTCCTTTACTTCTCTGATAGCTATATCTAAAACTTCCAAATCTATGTTGAATAATAATGCTGAGTGGGCACCCTTGTCTTGTTCCTGATCTTAGTGGAAATACTTTCAGTTTTTCACCATTAAGAACGATGTTGGCTGTGCATTTGTCATATATGGACATTATTATGTTGAGGAAGGTTCCCTGTATGCCTACTTTCTGCAGGGTTTTTATCATAAATTGGTGTTGATTTTTGTCGAAAGCTATCTCTGCATCAATTGAGATGATCATATGGTTTTTCTCCTTCAATTTGTTAATATGGTGCATCACGTTGATTGATTTGCATATATTGAAGAATCCTTGCATTCCTGGAATAAATCTCACGTGATCATTGTGTATGATCCTTTTAATGTGTTGTTGGATTCTGTTTGCTAGTAGTTTGCTGAGGATTTTTGCATATATGTTCATCAGTGATATTGGCCTGTAGTTTTCTTTGTTTGTGACATCCTTGTGTTGTTTTGGTATCAGTGTGATGGTGGCCTCGTAGAATGAGTTTGGGAGTGTTCCTTCCTCTGCTATATTATGGAAGATTTTGAGAAGGATGGGTGTTAGCTCTTCTCTAAATGTTTGATAGAATTCACCTGTGAAGCCATCTGGTCCTGGGCTTTTGTTTGTTGGAAGATTTTTAATCAGAGTTTCAAGTTCAGTGCTTGTGATTGGTCTGTTCATATTTTCTATATCTTCCTGATTCAGTCTTGGCAGGTTGTGCATTTCTAAGAATTTGTCCATTTCTTCCAGGTTGTCCATTTTATTGGCATAGAGTTGCTTGTAGTAATCTCTCATGATCTATTGTATTTCTTCAGTGTCTGTTGTTACTTCTCCTTTTCCATTTCTAATTCTATTGATTTGAGTCTTGTCCCTTTTTTTCTTGATGAGTCTGGCTAATGGTTTATCAATTCTGTTTATCTTCTCAATGAATCAGCTTACAGTTTTATTGATCTTTGCTATCGTTTCCTTCATTTCTTTGTGATCTGATCTTTATGATTTCTTTCCTTCTGCTAACTTTGGGGATTTTTTTTTCTTCTTTCTCTAATTGCTTTAGGTGCAAGGTTAGGTTGTTTATTGGAAATGTTTCCTGTTTCTTAAGGTAGGATTGTATTGCTATAAACTTCCCTCTTAGAACTGCTTTTGCTGCATTCCATAGGTTTTGGTTTGGCGTGTCTCCATTGTCATTTGTTTCTAGGTATTTGTTGATTTCCTCTTTGAATTCTTCAGTGATCACTTCGTTATTAACTAGTGTATTGTTTAGCCTCCATGTGTTTGTATTTTTTACAGATCTTTTCCTGTAATTGATATCTAGTCTCATCACATTGTGGTCAGAAAGGATACTTGATACAATTTCAGTTTTCTAAGTTTACCAAGGCTTCATTTGTAACCCAAAATATGATCTATCCTGGAGAATGTTCCATGAGCACTTGAGAAAAATGTGTATTCTGTTGTTTTTATGGAATATCTTATAAATATAAATTAAGTTCAACTTGTTTAATGTATCAGTTAAAGCTTGTGTTTCCTTAGTTATTTTCATTTTGGATGATGTGTCCATTGGTGAAAGTGGGGTGTTAAAGTCCCCTACTATGAATGTGTTACTGTCGATTTCCCTTTTTATGGCTGTTAGTATTTGCCTTATGTATTGAGGTGCTCCTATGTTGGGTGCATAAATATTTACAATTGTTATATCTTCTTCTTGGATCGATCCCTTGATTCTTATGTAGTGTCCTTCTTTGTCTCTTCTAATAGTCTTTATTTTAAAGTCTATTTTGTCTGATATGAGAATTGCTACTCCAGCTTTCTTTTGGTTTCCATTTGCATTGAATATATTTTACTATCCCCTTACTTTCAGTCTGTATGTGTCTCTAGGTTTGAATTGGTCTCTTGTAGACAGCATATATATGGGTTCTGTTTTTTTATGCATTCATCCAGTCTGTGTCATTTGGTGGGAGCATTTAATCCATTTACATTTAAGGTAATTATCGATATGTTTGTTCCTCTTACCATTTTCTTAATTGTTTTGGGTTTGTTATTGTAGGTCTTTTCCTTCTGTTGTGTTTCTTGCCTAGAGAACTTCCTTTAGCATTTGTTGTAAAGCTGGTTTGGTCGAGCTGAACTCTCCCAGCTTTTGCTTGTCTGTAAAGATTTTAATTTCTCCATCCAATCTGAATGAGATCCGTGCTGGTAGAGTAATCTTGGTTGCAGGTTTTTCTCCTTCATCACTTTAAATATGTCCTGCCAGTCCCTTCTGGCTTGCAGAATTTCTGCTGAAAGGTCAGCTGTCAACCTTATGGGGATTCCCTTTTGTGTTATTTGTTGTTCTTCTCTTGTTGCTTTTAATATGTTTTCTCTGTATTTAATTTTTGACAGTTTGATTAATATATGTCTTGGTGTGTTTCTCCTTGGAGTTACCCTGTATGGGACTCTCTGTGCTTCCTGGACTTGATTAACTATTTCCTTTCCCATATTAGGGAAATTTTCAACTATAATCTCTTCAAATATTTTCTCAGTCTTTTTCTTTTACTCTTCTTTTTCTGGAACCCCTATAATTTGAATGTTGGTGCATTTAATGTTGTTCCACAGACCTCTGAGACTGTCTTCAGTTCTTTTCATTCTTTTTTCTTTATTCTGCTCTGCAGTAGTTATTTCCACTATTTTATCTTCCGGGTCACTTATCCTTTCTTCTGCCTCAGTTATTCTGCTATTGATCCCATCTAGAGTATTTTTAATTTCATTTATTGTGTTGTTCATTGTTGCTTGTTTCATCTTTAGTTCATCTAGGTCCTTGTTGAATGTTTTTGGCATTTTCTCTCTTCTATTTCCACGATAGTGGATCATTTTTACTATCATTATTCTGAATTGTTTTTCAGGTAGACAGCTATTTCATCTTTATTTGTTAGGTCTGGTGGTTTTTTTATCTTGCCCCTTCATCTGCTCTATGTTTTTCTGTCTTCTCATTTTTCTTATCTTACTGTGTTTGGGGTCTCCTTTTTGCAGGCTTCAGGTTCATACTTTCCGTTGTTTTTGGTGTCTGCCCCCAGTGGCTAAAGTTTGTTCAGTGGGTTGTGTAGGCTTCCTGGTGGAAGGGACTAGTGCCTGTGTTCTGGTGGATGAGGCTGGGTATTGTCTTTCTGGTGGGCAGGTCCACATCTGGTGGTGTGTTTTGAGGTGTCTGTGGACTATTATGATTTTTGGCAACCTCTGTGCTAATGGGTGAGTTTGTGTTCCTGTCTTGCTCGTTGTTTGGCATAGGGTGTCCAGCACTGTAGCTTGCTGGTCGTTGAGTGAAGCTGGGTGCTGGTGTTGAGATGGAGATCTCTGGGAGATTTTTGCCGTTTGATATTATGTGGAGCTGGGAGGTCTTTTGTAGACCAGTGTCCTGAAGTTGGCTCTCCCACCTCAGAAGCACAGCACTGACTCCTGGCTGTAGCAACAAGAGCCTTTCCTCCACATGGCTCAGAATAAAAGGGAGAAAATTAGAAAGAAAGAAAGAAAGGAAGGAAGACAGGAAGGAATGAAGGAGGAAAGATGATAAAATATAATAAAATAAAGAAGATAAAATAAAATTATTCAAATAAAAAATAATTATCAAGAAAAAAAATTTTAAAAATGGATGGATAGAACCCTAGGGAAAATAGTGAAAACAAATCTATACAGACAAAATGTGACACAGAAGCATACAGATAGACACTAACAAAAAGAGGAAAAGGGGAAAAAATCATAAATCTTGCTCTCAATGTGCACCTCCTCAATTTGGGATGATTCGTTGTGTATTCATGTATCCTACAGATGCAGGGTACATCAAGATGATTGTGGAGCTTCAATCCGCTGCTTCTGAGGCTGCTGGGAGAGATTTCCCTTTCTCTTCTTTGTTCACACAGCTCCCGGGGCTCAGCTTTGGATTTGGTCCCACCTCTGCGTGTAGTTCACCAGAGGGCGTCTGTTCTTCACTCAGACAGGAAGGGGTTAAAAGAGCAGCTGATTTGGAGGCTCTGGCTCATTCAGGCCAGGTGGAGGGAGGCGTATGGATGTGGGGTGAGCCTCCGGCAGCAGATGTCGGCGGGACGTTGCACCAGCTTGAGGCGTGCTGTGCTTTCTCCCAGGGAAGTTGTCCCTGGATCCTGGGACCCTGGCAGTGGTGGCCTGCAAAGTCTCCCCGGAAGGGAGGTGTGGATAGTGACCTGTGTTCGCACACAGGCTTCTTGGTGGTGGCAGCAACAGCCTTAGCGTCTCATGCCCGTCTCTGGTGTCCACACTGTTAGCTGCGGCTTGTGCCCATCTCTGGAGCTCCTTTAAGCAGTGCCCTTAATCCCCTCTCCTCGTGCACCAGGAAATAAAGAGGGAAGAAAAAGTCCCTTGCCTCTTCGGTGGGTGCAGACTTTTCCCCGACTCCCTCCTGGCTAGCCATGGTGCACTAACCCCCTGCAGGCTGTGTTCACGCCACCAACCCCAGTCCTCTCCCTGCGCTCTGACAGAAGCCTGAGCCTCAGCTCCAACAAGGAATATTTGAGGAATTTGTTAATAGGTTAGCATGATCAAATGAAGGGACTTTGTGGATACATCGCAAAAATTAACACTGGAAATCTAGGCAGGACCAGATCACACTGAGCTTTCAAGTTTCTTCACCTTTTGTGTATGTATGTATCAAACTGTGGATTCCAGAATTGAACACAGAATTCCAGTTATGCAAACTATTCTAAATGCACACTAAGGTCCCACTCATTTTTTGACAGATCCTGTTGAATCATATTGATTTTACAACTACTAAGATAAATATTGCTACTAAGCCAAGCCTTCCTTGATCTTACTCTTGTAGAGTCGGCTCTTTGTACACATGTGTAGGATTTTAAATTTATCCTGATTACATTCTCTCATGTTAGATTTTACTCAGTGTTCCTGTCTGTCAAGATCATTTTTATCCTGTTTCTCTCATAGAATGTATTTATTATTTCTCCCTGCTTCATGTTATTTGCTTTGCTTCCTTTACACTATAATGAATTTAATTTTATTGGTGTCAAAATTTCTTTTTTTTTTCAAATTCCACTAGAAGGTTTCAAATAAATAAGCTGATATTTTCTCAATAATTATACCATTTCTGCCCAAGTATTTGGATGAAGGTGATTTGGGAATATAACCTCTAATTCCCATTCTAATAATAGTCTATGTGCCTTGTTAAAACTAAATCTCATTGACTGTGGCATCATTTCACTTTTAATTAGTATATTTGACAAAGTACACATCACAAACAAATGATAGTTGAATTGTTCTCATTCATCTATGAGTTTTAGTGATTGGGCAAAATGAAGGATTGCTTTGGAAGTGCTGAAATCTGGGGCCTTGTGACCTCTCTCCATGTCAGTAGAGTTAGCCATGAAGACATGATGTACCAATACAAAGCACAAAGGGACATTGTAAAGGATGATGGCCAGTTGTTACTTTCTTAAACTCCACCATATGTCTTAAATAGCTTGGACAGACACTTCATAGGACACAACTATCCATTACCTTAGAATGAAAACTTTTGGAGCTCAAAGAGCCTCTGGAGAGTATCTAATCCAACCCCTCAATGTTTACAGTACAGTCCAGTGCCCCAAATGGGGAAATGACTTGGTTGAAGTTGCAGTTTCTTAGGGCAAGCAGTTCTCTGAAACAAAAATTGTCCTATTTGGTGAACTTTGGATTTAGAACATAGAAAGAGATTTTACAATTCCTACCTGGAAATGACTCTGGTCAGGCAATCCTATATTTAAGAGATATTAAGGATATCTCTGCCATTTGCAACAATGTGGATGAACCAATAGGGTATTATGCATAGTAAAATGTTACAAAGAGAAAGAAAAATACTGTATGCTATTACTTTTTGTGGACTCTAAAAAATAAGACAAAGGATTGAATATAATAAAACAGAAAGAGAATCACTGATGTAGAAAACAAACTAGTGGTCACCAGTGGGGAGAATAAAAGGGGGAGGGACACAATAGGGGTAAGGGATTAAGAGATACAAACTACTATGCATAAAATAGATAAGGAACAAGGATATATTTTACAGCACAGGGGAATATTATTGTGGTAATAACTTTAAATGGAGTGTAGTCTATAAAAATATTGAATAACTATTAAGGAAACAAAACCATTTACCATTGCATCAAAAAGAATAAAATACTGAGGAATAAACCTACCTAAGGGGGCAAAAGACCTGAACTCAGAAAACAATAAGACACTGATGAAAGAAATCAAAGATGACACAAACAGATGGAGAGACATACCATGCTCTTGGATTGGAGGAATCAATATTGTCAAAATGACTATACTACCCAAAGCAAGCTACAAAGTCAATGCAATCTCTATCAAATTACCAACAGCATTTCACAGAATTAGAACAAAATATTTTACAATTTGTATGGAAACACAAAAGACCCCAAATAGCCAAAGCAATCATTTTTTTTTCTTTAACATCTTTATTGGAGTATAATTCCTTTACAGTGGTGTGTTAGTTTCTGCTTTATAGCAAAGTGAATCAGTTATACATATACATATACCCTGATATCTCTTCCCTCTTGCATCTCCCTCCCACCCACCCTCCCTATCCCACCCCTCTAGGGGGTCACAAAGCACCGAACTGATCTCCCTGTGCAGCTGCTTCCCACTAGCTATCTACTTTACATTTGGTAGTGTATATATGTCCATGCCACTTTCTCACTTTGTCCCAGCTTACCCTTCAATCTCCCCATAACCTCAAGTCCATTCTCTAGTAGGTCTGTGTCTTTATTCCCATCTTGCCCCTAGGTTCTTCATGACCAGTTTTTTCCTTAAATTCCATATATATGTGTTTGTATATGGTATTTGTCTTTCTCTTTCTGACATACTTCGCTCTGTATGATAGACTCTAGGTCCATCCACCTCACTACAAATAACTCAGTTTCGTTTCTTTTCATGCTGAGTAATATTCCATTGTATATATGCTCCACATCTTCTTTATCCATTCATCCAATGATGGACACTTAGCTTGCTTCCATGTCCTGGCTATTATAAATAGAGTTGCAATGAACATTGTGGTACCTGACACTTTTTGAATTATGGTTTTCTCAGGGTATATGCCCAGTAGTGGGATTGCTGGGTCATATGGTAGTTCTATTTGTAGTTTTTTAAGGAACCTCCATACTGTTCTCCACAGTGGCTGTATCAGTTTACATTATCGCCAACAGTGCAAGAGGGTTCCCTTTTCTCCAAAACATCTTCAGCATTTATTGTTTGTAGATATTTTGATGTTGGCCATTCTGACTGGTGTGAGGTGATACCTCATTGTAGTTTTGATTTGCATTTCTCTAGTGATTAATGATGATGAGCATCCTTTCATGTGTTTGTTGGCAATCTGTATATCTTCTTTGGAGAAATGTCTATTTAGCTCTTCTGCCCATTTTTGGATTCGGTTGTTTGTTTTTTTGATATTGAGTTGCATAGGCTGCTTGTAAATTTTGGAGATTAATCCTTTGTCAATTGCTTCATTTGCAAATATTTTCTTGCATTCTGAGTGTCGTCTTTTGGTCTTGTTTATGGTTTCCTTTGCTGTGCAAAAGCTTTGAAGTTTCATTAGGTCCCATTTGTTTATTTTTGTTTTTATTTCCATTTCTCTAGGAGGTGGTTCAAAAAGGATCTTGCTGTGATTTATGTCATAGAGTATTCTGCATATGTTTTCCTCTAAGAGTTTAGAGTGTCTCACCTTTCATTTAGGTCTTTAATCCATTTTGAGTTTATTTTTGTGTATAGTGTTAGGGAGTGTTCTAATTTCATTCTTTTTCATGTACCTGTCCAGTTTTCCCAGTACCTCTTATTGAAGAGGCTGTCTTTTTTCCACTGTTTATTCTTGCCTCCTTTATCAAAGATAAGGTGACCATATGTGCGTGGGTTTATCTCTGGGCTTTCTCTCCTTTTATATTGATCTATATTTCTGTTTTTGTGCCAGTAGCATACTGTCTTGATTACTGTAGCTTCGTAGTATAGTCTGAAGTCAGGCAGCATGATTCCTCCAGCTCCATTTTTCTTTCTCTGAAGCAATCTTGAGAAAAGATAATGGAGCTAGAGGAATCAGGCTCACTGACTTCATTATATACTACAAAGCTACAGTAATCATAATAGTATGGTACTGGCACAAAAAGAGAAATATAGATCAATGGAACAGGATAGAAAGTCCAGATTTAAATCCATGCACCTATGGTCACCTAATCTATGGCAAAGGAAGCAACAGTATACAATGGAGAAAAGACAGTCTCTTCAATAAGTGGTGCTGGGAATACTGGAGAGCTACTGTAAAAAAATGAAATAAGAACATTAACACCATACACAAAAATAAACTCAAAATTGATTAAGACCTAAATGGAACACTGGATACTATAAACTCTTAGATAAAAACATATACAGAACACTCTATGACAAAAATCACAGCAAGATCTTTTCTGATCCACCTCTGAGAGTAATGAAAATTTTAAAAAATAAACAAATGGGACCTAATTAAGCTTAAAAACTGGAGACCTTCAAGGTGGTGGAGGAATAAGATGTGGAGATCACCTTCCTCTCCACAGATACATCACAAATACATCTACATGTGGAACAAATGCTACAGAACACCTACTGAACGCTGGCAGAAGACCTCAGACTTCCCAAAAGGTGCTGGACACCCTCTGCCAAACAACTAGCAAGACAGGAAAACAACCCCACTCATTAGCAGAGAGGCTCCCTAAAACCATAATAAGATCACAAACACCCCAAAACACAACACCGGATGCGGCCTTGCCCACCAGAAATGCAAGACCCAGGCTCATTCACCAGAACACAGGCACCAGTCCCATCCAACATGAAGCCTACACAACCCACTGAGCCAACCTTAGCCACTGGGCACACACACGAAATACAATGGGAACTATGAACTTGCACCTGTGAAAAGGAGACCCCAAACACAGTAAGTTAAGCAAAATGTAAATGCAGAGAAACACACAGAAAAAGAAGGAGCAAGGCAAAAACCCACCAGACCAAACAAATGAAGAGGAAATAGGCAGTTTACCTGAAAAATATTTCAGAGTAATGATAATAAACATGATACAAAATCTTGAAAATAGAGTGGAGAAAATACAAGAAACGTTTAACAAGGACCTAGAAGAACTAAAGAGCAAACAAACGATGAGCAACACAATAAATGAAATTAAAAATTCTCTAGAAGGATCAATAGCAGAATAACTGAGGCAGAAGAACGAATAGGTGACCTAGAAGATGAAATAGTGGAAATAACTACCACAGAGCAGAATAAAGAAAAAAGAATGGAAAGAATTGCGGACAGTCTCAAAGACTCTGGTACAACACTGAATGCATGAACATTAGGATTATAGGGGACCCAGAAGAAGAAGAGTAAAAGAAAGGGATTGAGAAGATATTTGAAGAGATTATAGATGAAAACTTCCCTAATATGGGAAAGGAAATGGTCAAGTAGAGGAAGTGTAGAGAGTCCATTACAGTATAAATCAAAGGAGAAAAATGCCAAGTGACATATTAATCAAACTTTCAAAAAGTAAATACAAAGAAACAGCATTAAAACCAGCAAGGGAAAAACAACAAATAACATACAAGGGAATCCCCATAAGGTTAACAGCTGAACTTTCAGCAGAAACTCTGCAAGCCAGAAGGGAGTGGCAGGACATATTTAAAGTGATGAACGGGAAAAGCCTACAACCAAGATTATTCTACCAAGCAAGGATCTCATTCAGATTCGATGGAGAATTTAAAACATTTACAGACAAGTAAAAGCTAAGAGAATTCAACACCTCCAAGCCAGTTTTACAACAAATGCTAAAGGAACTTCTCTAGGCAGGAAACACAAAAGAGGAAAAGACCTACAATAACAAACCCAAAATAATTACAAAAATGGTAATAGAAACATACATATTGAAATCTACCTTAAATATAAATGGATTAAATGCTCCAACCAAAAGAAATAGACTGGCTGAATGGATAAAAAAACAAGACCCCTATATATGCTGTCTACAAGAGACCCACTTCAGACCTAGGGGCACAGACTGAAAGTTAGGAGATAGTAAAAGGTATTCCATGCAAATGGAAATCAAAAGAAAGCTGGAGCAACATTTCTCATATCAGACAAAGTAGGCTTTAAAATAAAGACTATTACAAAAGACAAAGAAGGAAACTACCTAATGATCAAGGGAAGAATCCAAGAAGAAGACACAATTGTAAATATTTATGCACCCAACAGAGGAGCACCTCAATACATAAGGCAAATGCTACCAGCCATAAAAGGAAAATTGACAGTAACACAATCATAGTAGGGGACTTTAACAACCCACTTTCACCAATGGACAGATCATCCAAAATGAAAATAAATAAGGAAACACAAGCTTAAATGGTACATTAAACAGGATGGGCTTAATTGATATTTATAGGACATTCCATCCCAAAACAACAGAATAAACTTTCTTCTCAAGTGCTCATGGAACATTCTCCAGGATAGATCATAACTTGGGTCACAAATAAAGCCTTGGCAAATTTAAGAGAATTGAAATTGTATCCAGTATCTTTTCTGACAATGATGCTATGAGACTAGATATCAATTAGAGGAAAAAATCTGTAAATAATACAAACACGTGGAAGCTAAAAAATACAGTACTGAATAACCAAGAGAGCACTAAACTAATCAAAGAGGAAATCAAAACATACCTAGAAAAAAATGACAATGAAAACACGATGACCCAAAAACTATGGGATGCAGCAAAAGCAGTTCTACAAGGGAAGTTTCTAGCAATACAATCCGACGTTAAGAAAAAAGAAACATTTCAAATAAATAAACTAACCTTACACTTAGAGCAATTAGAGAAAGAAGACCAAAAACCCCCAAAAGTTAGCAGAAGGAAAAAAATCATAAAGATCAGATCAGAAATAAATGAAAAAGAAATGAAGGAAATAATCACAAAGATCAATCACACTAAAAGCTGGTTCTTTGAGAAGATAAACAAAATTGATAAAACAATAGACAGACTCATCAAAAAAAGGGAGAAGACTCAAATCAATAGAATTAGAAATGAAAATGGAGAAGTAAAAACTGACACTGCAGAAATACAATGGATCTTGAGAGATTACTACAAGGAACTATATGCCAATAAAATGGACAACCTGGAAGAAATGGACAAATTCCTAGAAAAGCACAATCTTCGGGGATATATAGAAAGGAAGATATAGAAAATGTGAACAGATCACATCAAAAGCACTGAAATTGAGACTGTGATTAAAAATCTTCCAACAAACAAAAGCCCAGGACCAGATGGCTTCACAAGCGAATTCTGTCAATTAGAGAAGAGTTAACACCTATTCTTCTCAAACTGTTACAAAATATAGCAGAGGCAGGAACTCTCCCAAACTCATTCTATGAGGCCACAATCACTCTGATACCAAAACCACAAAAAGATGTCACGAAGAAAGAAAACCACATGCAATATCACTGATGAACATAGATGCAAAAATCCTCAACAAAATAATAGCAAACAGAATCAAACAGCACATCAAAAGGATAATACACCATGATCAAGTAGGGTTAATCCCAGCAATGCAAGGATTCTTCAATATACAGAAATCAATCAATGTGATAAACCATATTAACAAATTGCAGAAAAACCATATGATCATCTCAATAGATGTAGAAAAATCTTTTGACAAAATTCAACACTCATTTATGATAAAACCCCTCCAGAAACTAGACATAGAGGGAACTTACCTCAACATATTAAAGGCCATATATGACAAAACCACAGCCAACATCATTCTCAATGGTGAAAAATAGAAACCATTTCCTCTAAGATCAGGAACAAGACAAGGTTGTCCACTCTCAGCACTATTATTCAACATAGTTTTGGATGTTTTTGGCGCAGCAATCAGAGAATAAAAAGAAATAAAAGGAATCTAAATCAGAAAAGAAGAAGTAAAACTCACTCTTTGTTGATGACATGATACTATAATTAGAGAATGTTAAAGATATTACCAGAAAACAATTAGAGCTAATCAATGAATTTGGTAACGTAGCAGGATACAAAATTAATGCACAGAAATCACTAGCACTCCTATATACTAATGATGAAAAATCTGAAAGAGAAATCAAGGAAACATTCCCATTTACCATTGCAACAAATTAATAAAATACCTAGGAATAAACTTACCTAAGGAGACAAAAGACATGTATGCAGAAAATTGTAAGACACTGATGAAAGAAATTAAAGATGATACAAATAGATGGAGAGATATACCACGTTCCTGAATTGGAAGAATTGACATTGTGATAATGAATATACTACCCAAAGCAATCTACAGATTCAGTGCAATCCCTATCAAGCTACCAATGGCATTTTTCACAGAACTAGAACAAAAAATTTGACAATTTGTATGAAAAAAAACAAAGACACCGAACAGTCAAAGGAAACTTGAGAACGAAAAACAGAGCTGGAGGAATCAGGCTCCCTGATTACGGACTATACTACAAAGCTACAATAATGAAGACACTATGGGACTGGCACAAAAACAGAAATATAGATCAGTGGAACAGGATACAAATCCCAGAAATAAACCCATGCATATATTGTCACCATATCTTTGATAAAGGAGTCATGAATATACAGTGGAGAAAAGACAGCCTCTTCAGTAATTGGAGCTGGGAAAACTGGACAGCTACATGTAAAGGAATGAAATTAGAACACTCTCCAACACCATACACAAAAATAAACTCAAAATGGATTAAAGACCTAAATCTAAGGCCAGATTAGAGGTAACCATAGGCAGAATGCTCTATGACATAAATCACAGCAAGATCCTTTTTGACCCACCTCCTAGAGAAATGGAAATAAAAACAAAAAGAAACAAATGGGACTTAATGAAACTTAAAACCTTTTGCACAGCAAAGGAAACCATAAGCAAGATGAAAAGGCAACCCACAGAATGGGAGAAAATATTTGCAAGTGAAGCAACTGACAAAGGATAATCTCCAAAATTTACAAGCAGCTCATGCAGTTCAATATCACAAATCAAACAACCCAATCCAAAAATGGGCAGAAGACCTAAGTAGACACTTCTCCAAAGAAGATATACAGATTGCCAGCCAACACATGAAAGGATGCTCAACATCACTAATCATTAGAGAAATGCAAATCAAAAGTACAATGAGGTATCACCTCACACCAGAGAGAATGGCCATCATCAAAAATTTTGCAGATAGTAAATGCTGGAGTGGGTGTGGAGAAAAAGGAATGCTTTTGCACTGTTGGTCAAATGTAAATTGATACAGCCACTGTGGAGAACAGTATGGAGGTTCCTTAAAAAACTACAAATAGAACTACCATACGACCCAGCAATCCCACTACTGGGCATATACCCTGAGAAAACCATAATTCAAAAATAGTCAGGTACCACAATATTCATTGCAGCTTTATTTACAATAGGTAGCACATGGAAGCAGCTTAATTGTCCATCAACAGATAAATGGACACAGAAGATGTGGCACATATATACAATGGAATATTGCTCAGCCATAAAAAGAAACGAAATTGAGTTATTTGTAGTGAGGTGGATGGACCTAGAGTCTGTCATACAGAGTGAAGAAAGTCAGAAAGAGAAAAACAAATACCATATGCTAACAGATATATGTGGAATCTAAAGAAAATGTGGTTCTGAAGAACCTAGGGGCAGGAAAGGAATAAAGATGCAGATGTAGGGAATGGACTTGAAGACATGGGGAGGGGGAAGGGTATGCTGGGATGAAGTAAGAGAGTGGCATGACAGGGAAATCAGCTCAGTGCTTTGTGACCACCTAGAGGGGTGGGATAGGGAGGGTGGGAGGGAGGGTGATGCAAGAGGGAAGAGATATGGGAACATATGTATATGTATAACTGATTCACTTTGTTATAAAGCAGAAACTAACACACCATTGTAAAGCAATTATACTCCAATAAAGATGTAAAAAAAATAAAAAATAAAAATGAAAACGTGAGGAATCCAGCAGGAACCACCTCACACCAGATGGCCCACATCACAAAGGGGATAGGAACCCAGCAAGATCCACCTCAAACCAGAGAGCCCACATCACAAAGGGGATGGGAACCAGGCAGGAGTGACCTCACACCAGAGGGCCCACATAACAAAGGGGATGGGAACAAGGCAACAGTGACCTCACCCCAGAGGGCCCACATCACAAAGGGGATGGGAACCAGGCAGAAGTGACAAAAAAAAAAAAAGGAAAAGAGAGTTGTATGGACACATATACACTACTAAATGTAAAATAGATAGCTAGTGGGAAGAAGCCACAAAGCACAGGGAGATCAGCTCGGTACTCTCTGACCGCCTAGAGGGGTGGGATAGGAAGGGTGGGTGGATACACAAGAGGGAGGAGTAATGGGTATATATGTATATGTATAGTTGATTAACTTTGATATAAAGCAGAAACTTACACACCATATTAAAGCAATTATACTCCAATTAATATGTTAAGAAATTTAAAAATATAAAATCTTTTGCACAGAAAAGGAAACCATAAACAAAATGAAAAGAAAACCCACAGAAAGGGAGAAAATATTTGCAAGCAAAGCAACTGACAAGGGATTAATCTCCAAAATATACAAAAAGCTCATGTAGCTCAATAAAAAAACAAAAAACAAAAAAACCAAAATAAAAATATCCCCAGAGAATCCATTCAAAAATGTGGGTGGAAGATCTAAATAGACATTTCTCCAAAGAAGACATACATATGGCCAAAATGCACATTAAAAGATGCTCAGTGGGCCTCCCTGGTGGCGCAGTGGTTGAGAGTCCGCCTGCCGATGCAGGGGATACGGGTTCGTGCCCCGGTCTGGGAGGATCCCATATGCCGCGGAGCGGCTGGGCCCGTGAGCCATGGCCACTGGGCCTGCGCATCCGGAGCCTGTGCTCCGCAACGGGGGAGGCCACAACAGTGAGAGGCCCGCATACCGCAAAAAAAAAAAAAAAAGAAAAAAAAAAAAAGATGCTCAGTATCACTAATTATTAGAGAAATGCAAATCAAAACTACATTGAGGTATTACCTCACACTGGTCAGAGTGACCATCATCAAAAAATAGACAAACAATAAATTCTGGAGAGGGTGTCGAGAAAAGGGAACCCTCCTACTCTGTCAGTGGGAATGTAGATTCGAACAACCACTCTGAGGAATGGTATGGAGGTTCCTTAAATAACTAAAAATAAAGCTACCATATGATCCAGCAATCACACTCCTGGCTATATTTCTGGAGAAAACCATAATTTGAAAGGATACATGCACCCCAATATTCAATGCAGCACTATTTACAATAGCCAGGACATGGAAGCAAGTTAAATGTTCAACAACAGAGGAATGCATAAAGAAATATGGTACATACATACAATGGAATATTACTCAGCTATAAAAAAGAACAAAATAATGCCATTTGCAGTGACACGGATGCACCTAGAGATTGTCATACTGAGTGAAGTAAGTCAGACAGAGAAAAGCAAAGATCATATGATATCACTCATATTTCAATTTAAAAAAAAAGGGTATAAATGAACCTATTTATAAAACAGAAATAGAGTCACAGATGTAGAAAACAATTTTTTTGTTTCTGAGGGGGAATGAGGTGGGAGGGATAAATTGTGAGATTGGGATTGACACTTACACACTACTATATATAAAAGAGATAACTAATAAGAACCTACTGTATCACACAGGGAATTCTACTCAGTACTCTATAATGACCTATATGGGAAAAGAATCAAAAAAAGGGTGGATATATGTATATGTATAACTGACTCACTTTGCTGTACACTGGATAATAACACAACATTTAAATCAACTATACTCCAATACAAATTAAAAAAATAACCTTTTTAGCACCTTGATGGGAAGAGGTGAACAGTTAGTTCTAGGTGTGGCCTGGGTAAAATAGGTAGAAAGAAAGTCAAGTAAGTTTTGGGCTCCATGTCAGGGTAAGTCTTCTTCTATTTTTTTTGTTAGTTTCTGCTTTATAAAAAAATGAATTAGTTATACATATACATATGTTCCCATATCCCCTCCCTCTTGCGTCTCCCTCCCACCCTCCCTATCCCACCCCTACAGGAGGTCAGAAAGCACCGAGCTGATCTCCCTGTGCTATGTGGCTGCTTCCCACTAGCTATCTACCTTACGTTTGGTAGTGTATATATGTCCATGCCTCTCTTTCGCTTTGTCACAGCTTACCCTTCCCCCTCCCCATATCCTCAAGTCCATTCTCTAGTAGGTCTGTGTCTTTATTCCTGTCTTACCCCTAGGTTCTTCATGACATTTTTTTCTGCTTAAATTCCATATACATGTGTTAACATATGGTATTTGTCTTTCTCTTTCTGACTTACTTCACTCTGTATGACAGACTCTAGGTCTATCCACCTCATTACAAATAGCTCAATTTCATTTCTTTTTATGGCTGAGTAATATTCCATTGTATATATGTGCCACATCTTCTTTATCCATTCATCTGATGATGGACACTTAGGTTGTTTCCATCTCTGGGCTATTGTAAATAGGGCTGCTATGAATATTGTGGTACCTGACTATTTTTGAATTATGGTTTTCTCAGGGTATATGCCCAGTAGTGGGATTGCTGGGTCATATGGTAGTTCTATTTGTAGTTTCTTAAGGAACCTCCATACTGTTTTCCATAGTGGCTGTACGAATTCACATTTCCACCAGCAGTGCAAGAGTGTTCTCTTTTTTCCACACCCTCTCCAGCATTTATTGTTTCTAGACTTTTGGATGATGGCCATTCTGACTGGTGTGAGATGATATCTCATTGTAGTTTTGATTTGCATTTCTCTAATGATTAAAGATGTTGAGCATTCTTTCATGTGTTTGTTGGCAGTCTGTATATCTTCTTTGGAGAAATGTCTATTTAGGTCTTCTGCCCATTTTTGGATTGGGTTGTTTGTTTTTTTGTTATTGAGCTGCATGAGCTGCTTATAAATTTTGGAGATTAATCTTTTGTCAGTTGCTTCATTTGCAAATATTTTCTCCCATTCTGAGGGTTGTCTTTTGGTCTTGTTTATGGTTTCCTTGGCTGTGCAAAAGCTCTTGAGTTTCATTAGGTCCCATTTGTTTATTTTTGTTTTTATTTCCAATTCTCTAGGAGGTGGGTCCAAAAGGATCTTGCTGTGATTTATGTCATAGAGTGTTCTGCCTATGTTTTCCTCTAAGAGTTTGATAGTTCCTGGCCTTACATTTAGGTCTTTAATCCATTTTGAGCTTATTTTTGTGTATGGTGTTAGGGAGTATCTAATCTCATACTTTTACATGTACCTGTCAAGTTTTCCCAGTACCACTTATTGAAGAGGCTGTTCTTTCTCCACTGTACATTCCTGCCTCCTTTATCAAAGATAAGTTGACCAGATGTGCGTGGGTTTATCTCTGGCCTTTCTATCCTGTTCCATTGATCTATATTTCTGTTTTTGTGCCAGTACCATAATGTCTTGATTACTGTAACTTTGTAGTATAGTCTGAAGTTACGGAGCCTGATTCCTCCAGCTCCATTTTTCGTTCTCAAGATTGCTTTGGCTAATCGGGGAATTTTGTGTTTCCATACAAATTGTGAAATTTTTTGTTCTAGTTCTGTGAAAAATGCCAGTGGTAGCTTGATAGGGATTGCATTGAATCTTTAGATTGCTTTGTGTAGTAGAGTCATTTTCACAATGTTGATTCTTCCAATCCAAGAACATGGTATATCTCTCCATCTATTTGTATCATCTTTAATTTCTTTCATCAGTGTCTTATAATTTTCTGCATACAAGTCTTTTGTCTCCTTAGGTAGGTTTATTCCTAGATATTTTATTCTTTTTGTTGCAATGGTAAATGGGAGTGTTTTCTTGATTACAATTTCAGATTTTTCATCATTAGTATATAGGAATGCCAGAGATTTCTGTACATTAATTTTGTATCCTGCTACTTTACCAAATTCATTGATTAGCTCTAGTAGTTTTCTGGTAACACCTTTAGGATTCTCTATGTAGAGTTTAATGTCATCTGCAAACAGTGACAGATTTACTTCTTCTTTTCTTATTTGGACTCCTTTTATTTCCTTTTCTTCTCTGATTGCTGTGGCTAAAACTTCCAAAGCTATGTTGAATAAGAGTGCTGAGAGTGGGCAGCCTTGTCTTGTTCCTGATCTTAGTGGAAATGGTTTCAGTTTTTCACCATTGAGGACGATGTTGGCTGTGGGTTTGTCATTTATGGCCTTTACTATGTTGAGGTAAGTTCCCTCTATGCCTACTTTCTGCAGGGTTTTTATCATAAATGGGTGCTGAATTTTGTCAAAAGCTTTCTCTGCATCTATTGAGAAGATCATATGGTTTTTCTCCTTCAATTTGTTAATATGGTGTATCACGTTGATTGATTTACGTATAGTGAAGAATCCTTGCATGCCTGGAAATAAACCCCACTTGATCATGGTGTATGATCCTTTTAATGTGCTGTTGGATTCTGTTTGCTAGTATTTTGTTGAGGATATTTGCATCTATGTTGATCAGTGATATTCGCCTGTAGTTTTCTTTCTTTGTGACATACTTGTCTGGTTTTGGTATCAAGGTGATGGTTGCCTCGTAGAATGAGTTTGGGAGTGTTCCTCCCTCTGCTATATTTTGGAAGAGTTTGAGAAGGATGGGTGTTAGCTCTTCTCTAAATGTTTGATAGAATTCGCCTGTGAAGCCATCTGGTCCTGGGCTTTTGTTTGTTGGAAGATTTTTAATCACAGTTTCAAGTTCAGTGCTTGTGATTGGTCTATTCATATTTTCTATTTCTTCCTGATTCAGTCTTGGCAGGTTGTGCATTTCTAAGAATTTGTCCATTTCTTCCAGGTTGTCCATTTTATTGGCATAGAGTTGCTTGTAGTAATCTCTCATGATCTATTGTATTTCTCCAGTGTCAGTTGTTACTTCTCCTTTTTCATTTCTAATTCTATTGATTTGAGTCTTCTCCCTTTTTTTCTTGATGAGTCTGGTTAATGGTTTATCAATTTTGTTTATCTTCTCAAAGAACCAGCTTTTAGTTTTATTGATCTTTGCTATCGTTTCCTTCATTTCTTTTTCATTTATTTGTGATCTGATCTTTATGATTTCTTTCCTTCTGCTAACTTTGGGGGATTTTTGTTCTTCTTTCTCTAATTGCTTTAGGTGCATGTTTAGGTTGTTTATTCGAGATGTTTCTTGTTTCTTAAGGTGGGATTGTATTGCTGTAAACTTCCCCCTTAGAACTTCTTTTGCTGCATCCCATAGGATTTGCGTCGTCGTGTCTCCATTGTCATTTGTTTCTATGTATTTTTTATATCCTCTTTGAATTCATAAGTGATCAGTTCGTTATTAAGTAGTGTATTGTTTAGCCTCCATGTGTTTATATTTTTTACAGATCTTTTCCTGTAATTGATATCTAGTCTCAGAGCGTTGTGGTCAGAAAAGATACTTGATAAAATTTCAATTTTCTTAAATATACCAAGGCTTGGTTTGTGACCCAAGATATGATCTATCCTGGAGAATGTTCCATGAGCACTTGAGAAAAGTGTGTATTCTGTTATTTTTGGATGGAATGTGCTATAAACATCAATTAAGTCCATCTTGCTTAATGTATCATTTAAAGCTTGTGTTACCTTATTTATTTTCATTTTGGATGATATGTCCATTGGTGAAAGTAGGGTGTTAATATCCCCTACTATGAATGTGTTACTGTCAATTTCCCCTTTTATGGCTGTTTGTATTTGCCTTATGTATTGAGGTGCTCCTATGTTGGGTGCATAAATATTTACAATTGTTATATCTTCTTCTTGGATCGATCCCTTGATCCTTATGTAGTGTCTTTCTTTGTCTCTTCTAGTAGTCTTTATTTTAAAGTCTATTTTGTCTGATATGAGAATTGCTACTCTAGCTCTCTTTTGGTTTCCATTTGCATGGAGTATCTTTTTCCGTCCCCTTACTTTCAGTCTGTATGTGTCTCTAGGTCTGAAGTTGGTCTCTTGTAGACAGCATATATATGGGTCTTGTTTTTGTATCCATTCATCCAATCTGTGTCTTTTGGTGGGAGCATTTAGTCCATTTATATTTAAGGTAATTATTGATATGTATGTTCCTATTCCCATTTTCTTAATTGTTTTGGGTTCATTAGTGCAGGTATCTTCTTTCTGTTGTGTTTATTGCCTAGAGAAGTTCCTTTAGCATTTGTTGTAAAGCTGCTTTGGTGGTGCTGGACTCTCTCAGGTTTTACTTGTCTGTAAAGATTTTAATTTCTGCATCAAATCTGAATGAGATCCTTGCTGGGTAGAGTAATCTTGGTTGCAGGTTTTTCTCCTTCATCACTTTAAATATGTGCTGCCAGTCCCTTATGGCTTGCAGAGTTTCTCCTGAAAGATCAGCTGTTAACCTTATGGGGATTCCCTTGTTTGTTATTTGTTGTTTTTCCCTTGCTGCTTTTAATATGTTTTCTTTGTATTTAATTTTTGACAGTTTTATTAATATGTGTCTTGGCGTATTTCTCCTTGTATTTATCCTATGTGGAGGTCTCTGTGCCTCCTGGACTTGATTAACTATTCCCTTTCCCATATTAGGGATGTTTTCAACTATAATCTCTTCAAATATTTTCTCAGTCCTTTTGTTTTTCTCTTTTTCTTCTGGAACCCCTATAATTCAAATGTTGGTGCGTTTATTGTTGTCCCAGAGGTCTCTGAGAATGTCCTCAGTTCTTTTTATTGTTTTTTCTTTCTTCTGCTCTGCAGTAATTATTTCCACTCTTTTATCTTCCACATCACTTATCCGTTCTTCTGCCTCAGTTATTCTGCTACTGATCCCATCTAGTGTATTTTTAATTTCATTTGTTGTGCTGCTCATTGTTGCTTGTTTCCTCTTTAGTTCTTCTAGGTCCTTTTTAACTGTTTCTTGCATTTTGTCTATTCTATTTCCAAGATTTTGGATCCCCTTTACTATCATTATTCTGAATTCTTTTTCAGGTAGACTGCCTATTTCCTCTGCATTTGTTATGTCTGTTGGGTTTTTATTTTGCTCCTTCTCCTGCTGTGTGTTTTTCTGGCTTCTCATTTTGCTTATCTTACTGTGTTTGGGGTCTCCTTTTTGCAGGGTGCAGGTTCATTGTTCCCATTGTTTTTGGTGTCTGTCCCCAGTGTTTAAGGTTTGTTCAGTGCATTGTGTAGGCTTCCTGGTGGAGGGGACTAGTGCCTGTGTTCTTTTGGATGAGGCTGGATCTTGTCTTTCTGGTTGACAGGTCCACATCTGGTTTTGTGTTTTGGGGTGTCTGTGCACTTTTTTATGATTTTAGGCAGCCTCTCTCTTAATGGGTGTCATTGTTTTCCTCTCTTGTTAGTTGTTTGTCATAGTGTGTCCAGCACTGTAACTTGCTGGTCGTTGAGTGAAGCTGGGTGCTGGTGTTGAGATGGAGATCTCTGGAAGATTTTTGCCATTTGGTATTAAGTGGAGCTGGGAGGTCTCTTGTGGACCAGTGTCCTGAAGTTGGCTCTCTCACCTCAGAGGCATGGTACTGACTCCTGGAACCTTTCATCCACATGGGTCAGAATAAAAAGGAGAAGAAGTAGAAAGAAAAAATTAGTAGAAGTATAAATAAATAAATAAATAAATAAATAAATAAAGGAGGGCGGGAGGAAGGAAGGAAAAAAGGAAAGAAGGTAAAGTAAAGTAAAATTAAGTATGATAAAATATAATAAAGTTATTAAAATAAAAAATAATTATTAAGAAAAAAATGGACGGATAGAACCCTGGGATAAATGGTGGAAGCAAAGCTATGCAGACAAGATCTCACACAGAAGCATACACATATGCACTCAGAAAAAGAGGAAAAGGGGAAAAAATCATAAGTCTTGCTCTCAAAGTCCACCTCCTCAATTTGGGATGATTTGTTGTCTAAAGGAGGGAAGGAAGGAAAGAAAGAAAGAAAGAAAGAAGATAAAGTAAAACAAAATAAAGTAAGATAGAATAAAATAAAGTTATTAAAGTAAAAAATAATTATTAAGAAAAAAATTAAAAAACAAACAAACAAACAAAAAAAAATGACAGACAGATCTGCAGGACAAGTGGTGGAAGCAAAGCTTTACAGACAAAATCTCACACAGAAGCATACACATACACACAAAAAGAGGAAAAGGGGAAAAAATCATAAATCTTGCTCTCAAAGCCCACCTCCTCCATTTGGGATGATTCTTTGTCTATTCATGTATTCCACAGTTGCAGGGTACATCAAGTTGATTGTGGAGCTTTAATCCCCTGCTTCTGAGGCTGCTGGGAGAGATTTCCCTTTCTCTTCTTTGTTCTCACAGCTCCCGGGTCTCAGCTTTGGATTTGGCCCCGCCTCTGCGTGTAGGTCACCGGAGGGCGTCTGTTCTTCCCTCAGACAGGACAGGGTTAAAGGAGCAGCCACTTCGGGGACTCTGACTCACTCAGGCCAGGGGCGAGGGAGGGGCACGGAGTGCAGGGCGAGCCTGTGGCAGCAGAGGACAACGTGATGTTGCACCAGCCCGAGGTGCACCGTGCGGTCTCCCAGGGAAGCCGTCCCTGGATCCCGGCACCCCGGCAATGACGGGCTGCACAGGCTCCTCGGAAGGGGGGCGTGGAGAGTGGCCTGCGCTCGCATACAGGCCTCTTGGCATCAGCAGCAGCAGCTCCAACGTCCCACGCCCGTCTCTGGGGTCCGCGCTTTCAGCCGCGGCTCACGCCCGTCTCTGGAGCTCCTTTAAGCGGTGCTCTTAATCCCCTCTCCTCACGCACCAGGAAACAAAGAGGGAAGAAAAAGTCTCTTGCCTCTTCAGCAGGTACAGACTTTTTCCCAGACTCGCTCCCGGCTAGCTGTCCAGGGTAACTCTTCTAACAGGTTTTGTGCACTGAACTACCTCGGGAGCTGGTGAGTTCTTTGTCACCTGAACTGTACAAGCAGAAATGTGGACAGTGTAATGGACTCTGGCATTTATGGGAACTTGGAAGTGATGGGAAACCCTACAGATTGGGGGCTAAATAATAATAATTGCTAACACTAAAAAAATATAAATACCGAATCTCTAATAAATAAATATATCTCTTGACTTGGGACTAAGATAGTAGGGACTGATTATAAAGAGTGATCCAAAATTTCTTGTGTGCATCTGTGCTCCAGATAGGTTAAGATTGGTGAACAGAGACTCTTTTGCACCATGCTTCAATTTGTGCTTTTTTCCATCCTCTTTAGTTTTGTAAAGCAACTGGGAATTCACCACACATTATTGAATCCCAAGAGAATAGGCCTTTTATTCCCAGGATTTTCTTTTCTCTTTAGTGGAGAGAAAACTTAATTTGTTTGTGGAGAAGTCTGTCTCAATTTGAAAAAGCAAACCCTCTTCTGTATACTGGAGCTGAGTATAGTCTGGAGTGTGGAGTTAAGGACTGGCAATCCATGACTTGTTTTACCAACTATAATATGGGGGCTGATTTAATAGTGGCCTCTGTTTTCCTTGCCTTCTGGTGAAGCCTTACCTCAACTGTGTTTCCATTTTCCCATTCAGCAGAATTGATTATATTTTCCATTGCACTGGCTTGTAGGAATTGACAGTTACACAACTCTTTCATCTTCTTCCTATCAGAAAAATAGTGACAGGTTATCAACACCTAGTATAATTATGACAAATATGCAATGATATTTTAGGGTAGCAAATATAAGTACGTTTTGCTCAGATTTATTATATCTGAGGCACTATATATGCATTGTCTCATTTTTTTCCCTCACACTAGCCCTATGAGGTACTAGTTTTGCTCCCCTTTAGTATATAAGGAAACTGAGACTCTGAGAAAGTAACTTATCCAAGGATATATAGCTTATTAGTGGTGAAGCTGGTATTCAAACCCAGGTGTGTCTGATTTCAGCATTTGCACTCTTGAGTACAACCATGCTATCTCCAAATTGGAAAAATTTACAAAATTTGGTGCTCTGTCTACATAAACTGTATTTGAGTAGTAGCTTGGGGAACAGAAATAAGAGCCTTATGAGTCTGTCAGGAGACATAGCAGATGTAGTAGAAAGAGCACAGTCTTAAGACTCTAAGAGAACTTGGTTTGAATCCCAGCTCTGCCAGTCGCTAGCTGTATGACCTTAAGTAAGTCACGTAAGCTCTCTGGGACTTAGTTTCTTTATCTGTTAATTGGAAATAAAAATACTTACCTCATAGGGTTGTAATAAGTATTAAACAAGATGATGAATGTTAAGTGCTTGGAAAATAAAAGATATCAAACTTGCGGTATCTGCTAGAATTATATTTGTTGATAGTATCGTTGTTATTTTAAGAATTTTATCAGATTGGGAGAAAGGAATTGTGTCAGGATGAGGAGTCTACTTCCAGATTTTATTGCTTTGGGTTTCTTACCCCTGTGTAATGTTAAATCTGAATGGAAGTGGCCTTCACAGAAGTTTTACAGAATACCAAACATGATTTTCTACTCTGAGCAAAGTGTTCATTTGTATATAGAAATTTAGAGACTTTTCAACAGTTTCAAGAAATATTATATTTCTACTTTGTGTATGGCATTGTGAGTGATACAAAGAGGCATATAATCTAGAAAAAGATAATAGTCTTTGAGCAATTTATCTGTTACCCCATTTCATCCTGTTCATTCACTTAACATATAGCATGCAAGGCACTGTGCTAGTACAGGCTGTGGCTGAGGTAGAAAATAAATAAATCATATATATAAGCTCTTGGCCCCTGTTTCATGGAGCCTTGTATTCTAGGTTGAAAGTGAAAAGTGCCTTAAGAAAGGTTAATATACGGGGTAATAAGAAATCAGAAAAGGAAGTGATGGCTCTTGCAGAGACTGAGGGAATGCAACTGTTATCATTTCAGTTGAATCATCCAGTTGATTTGGAGATAAGAGAGGGAAGGTAGTGGATGATTTTTACCCTATTCTTTTAAACTCTGGTACAATTTATTTTTCTATTTTGAAACACAGTGTAGTGTAACAATTTCAAGTGCAGGCTCTGGAGCCCAATAGTCTAGGTTCAAATCCTGGTTCAGCCACTTACTTATCTGTTCTGTGAGTTGGTTTCTTCATCTGACAAATGGGATAACAAAAGAACAATCTTCATAGAGTTTTTGTATAATTAAATGAGATAAATGCAAATACAACATTTGTTACAGTGCCTGGAACATGTCAAATGCACAATAAATGTGAGCTGCCTCTGTTATTATTACTAAGTCTTTGATACCAATACAGCTGACTTGTTTAATCTTTCAGTCCCCTGTAAGTGAAATATTCATCAATCACTATACTTTAAGGAAGAATAGGGAAAATGTAATAGGTGGGGTACAAAGATATGTGCTCAGACAAGAGAAGTGTTTTGTTGTTCCCTCAATAAAGGTATAGCGAGACATTGGCAAAAGACCCAAGTATGGAACTTGCTTTGCATCCTTGTTTGAAACTCAGTTTAATTCCACACTTGACACCCAGTCTGTGCTCAATAACTTCTTGCTGAATGATTTCATGAACAAATACATTTTACATTCTATTTTACCATTTCCTGTTGAAGGGGGAAGGTGTTTAAAATTCCCCAACCTGCTGTGATCAGAGCTCTGCTTCTCTGAAGTGATTCTTCTGGTCTGCAGAATAAAATTAACAATCATTCCACATTCTTTCAGTAATTATACCTTAGCAAACTTTTGAACAGAGCCTGAAAAATTATAAAATGAAAATGTTTAATTTTACCTCTCTGCCTTTTCATCTTTAATGAGACGTGCAAAGAATAGAACATGTAAATTTGACGTTTTATGGTTCCCTTTTCTACACGGATTCAAGTGAAGCATTGAAATCATACCAGAATACCAGATTTTAGAGACAAATGCAAGGAAATGTGATTATCATTGACTATAAGCTCCTTAAGGTAGAATTCAGGTATGGATTATTTCACTGTCCCCAGCACCTGGCACTGGCTTTTTCTCCTTGAAGGCACTGATGACCAACTGCTGAATGAAAAAAACCACTTTATTTTTCCTTCCTTTTTTTTGCGGTATGCAGGCCTCTCACTGCTGTGGCCTCTCCCATTGCGGAGCACAGGCTCCGGATGCACCAGCTCAGCGGCCATGGCTCACGGGCCCAGCTGCTCCGCGGCATGTGGGATCCTCCCGGACCGGGGCACCAACCCACGTCCCCTGCATCGGCAGGTGGACCCCCAATCACTGCACCACCAGGGAAGCCCGAAAAAAACACTTTTAACATGGAGTGCTTCACAGGAATAAGTCTCAGCCCTGGTTGGTTAAGGGAAGTGAAAATGGGGGACAATGAAAAGGAACCCATAAAGGTAAACTTGAGAGGCTGATATAAAACTTCGCTGACTTCTTCAATCTAGCAGAGGGCTTGTCCTGGATAGAGTAATTACACTGGTGATGTATGTGAGCATCTGAGCAGTAGAGAAGGCAGCAATGAAGTGAAAGATCCAATGACATATATACTATCCAAACAAAACCAAACTTTTAGGCTAATTCAAAACCCAATAGCCTTTTTATCATCCATTTACAGCAAGTTACCTATGGATCTGATGCGGTTTTCTTCTTGGTTCTATTTTCAATGTGGTCCAGCAGTGACTGCCCTTGTTATAACACTTCAACATTTTTTTTCTTTCTCATTTCCTCTTATCATAAGTCACTTTAATTCTAAGCAGTATTTAAGACTCCAATTTTCATGTGTCACAACAAACTGAAAATTCTTTTCTCCGTGGCTTATGGAAAATTTTTGACTTAGACAACACTAATGTCTTCCAGCTGTAGTGACTATTCATGTGTTGAACTGAGGATGTTGATACAAATGAGGCTAAGGTATCCTTTCAGCAAAACTGTAAGCCTGGATTTTGGGGAACACGCAAATGACTACCCAGCCTGGATTTTCCCCCATTTTTCCACATTCATACCTATATTTTCTTTTGCTAGGAAAAAGATAAAGAATAAATTAATGCAGAAAACATTTCCCTATAACGCTTGCAATCTGGTTACACATATTGCCATTACTTCCCTCTCTTTTTATAACTATGGTTTTATTTCCCTTCCTCCTGGGTTTTGGGACAGCTGTAGGTGAGACTTTGTACCTCCTGCTATAAAGACAATTAACCTAACATATGTCTGAATCTCTGTCAACATACCTCATTAGCTTCATATTATTTTATTCTTTGCCAAAACTTTCTGCCTTCACAAAGATTGATGTTCACAGCTGAACTGTAATGCACCAGATTCTCTCTCTTCATTTTTTCCAGGGTATGTCCTTAGTTCAGCCTTCACTTTCAGGTCCACAGTGATCTCTTACTCTTCTCATTCTCTTGTTCCACTATCACATGGATTTTTTGTAAGTAAACTAATATGTGGATGTGCACTGAGATGTACTAACTGGAAAATCTTGCTGGGTTATCTCTTTTAAGATGGATTTACAGTTTATCAAAGGTTCAAGTTTTAACCCAGAAGAAGGACTTACCAATGATACAATTTCTTTGAGAAGGTTTTTCCCCCTATGGGCATTGGCAGTATGTTTAATCTGTGTACACAAAAGACTGTTTCCAACAGCTGAGTTCTCTACTCTTTCTATTTGCGTTCAACCTATTTTCTGATTTTTAGTCCCAACTTGTTAGTCTTTGGCCTTTCTCAGTGTGTCCCTTTCAGCAAGTGTAGGAGAGATGAGCATGGAGGAGAAACTCTGCAGTAAGACTGCCTATGTTGGAATCTTGGTTCCACCATTTACTTACTATGTGGCATTGGACAAATTATTTAGCTTCTCTGTATCTGTGTTTATTCATCTGTAAAATAGAGATAATAATAATCCCTACCTCATAGGGCTGTTCTGAGGATAAAGTGTGAAAATATATAAAAAATACTTACAGTCCATGACAAATAGTATGCATTATATTAGTGATAGCGATTATTTTTATCATGTTACAACCTTCCATTTCACCTGTTTATGAGGCACTAGAGGAAAGTAAGGATAAAGGGGAGCAACGTTGTAGCTCAGAAGTCCCTTAGAAGGAACTGTAAATACTCCTATATCCTGTTCTCTTCTCCCACTACCCAATACCAGTTGCATTCCTATTTCTTCTATCCTTTTTCTCTTCAGAAATTTCAAGGCCCTCACCTATTTTCATGCTTTTCTTTGTCCTGAATTCCAACAACTTTTTACCAGCTAAATTTTCCCCTCTTCATATGCTCCTCTGTTCACTTGACTTATCTAACATTGTTATTGTTCACTACTCTTCAGGATAGTAGAACACCATTGGGACATTTCTGCCTTTTGCATTGGGAGTCCTTGGGTCAGCCTATTAATAATATTTGTGCTTAAAATATGAGAGTAGGGGCTTCCCTGGTGGAGCAGTGGTTGAGAGTCTGCCTGCCGATGCAGGGGACACGGGATCATGCTGCGGTCCGGGAAGATCCCACATGCCATGGAGCGGCTGGGCCCGTGAGCCATGGCCACTGAGCCTGCGAGCCCGGAGCCTGTGCTCCACAGTGGGAGAGGCCACAACAGTGAGAGGCCCGTGTACAGCAAAAAAAACCAAACAAGCATGAGAGTAGTTGTCCTATTTCTGTCATAAATTATTAATTGGCCTAGGCAATTGAATTAGATTTATGTATTACATCATTGTTTTATTAGAAATGATACCAGTCTTCTAATTAATCCTGGGGAGGGATTTTTTAGAAAGGCTGTAATGTAGATGGTGAGTGGAAACTTTTACCCCAATAAACTGGTCTTGAGGCTGATTATAAGACTACTCTGGAGCTGAGGCTCGAGCTTCGGTCAGAACGCAGGGAGAGGACTGGGGTTGGTGGCGAGAACACAGCCTGAAGGGGGTGAGTGCACCACGGCTAGCCAGGAGGGAGTCTGGGAAGCAGTCTGGACCTGCCAAAGAGTCAAGAGACTTTTCCTTCCCTCTTTGTTTCCTGGTGTGCGAGGAGAGGGGATTAAGAGCGCTTCTTAAAGGAGCTCCAGAGATAGGTGCGAACCGCGGCTAACAGTGTGGACCTCAGAGACAGGCCTAAGACGCTAAGGCTGCTGCTGCCACCACCAAGAAGCCTGTGTGCGAACACAGGTCACTATCCACACCTTCCTTCCGGGGACCCTGTGCAGCACACCACTGCCAGGGTCCCAGGATCCAGGGACAACTTCCCTGGGAGAAAGCACAGCACGCCTCAAGCTGGTGCAACGTCCCACCGACATCTGCCGCCGGAGGCTCACCCCACACCCATACCCCTCCCTCCACCTGGCCTGAGTGAGCCAGAGCCTCCAAATCAGCTGCTCTTTTAACCTCTTCCTGTCTGAGCGAAGAACAGACGCCCTCCAGTGAACTACACGCAGAGGCGGGACCAAACCCAAAGCTGAGCCCTGGGAGCTGTGCAAACAAAGAAGAGAAAGGGAAATCTCCCCCAGCAGCCTCAGAAGCAGGGGATTAAAGCTCCACAATCATCTTGATGTACCCTGCATCTGTGGAATACATGAATACACAATTAATCATCCCAAATTAAGGAGGTGGACTTTGAGAGCAAGATTTATGATTTTTTCCCCTTTTCCTCTTTTTGTGAGTGTCTATGTGTATGCTTCTGTGTGAGATTCCTTCTGTATAGCTTTGCTTTCACCATTTGTCCTAGGGTTCTATCCATCCATTTATGTTTTCTTTAAAAAAATTCTTTTTTCTTAATAATTAATTTTTATATTAATAACTTTATTTTATTTTACCTTACTTTATTTTATTTATTATATCCTCTTTCTTCCTTCCTTCCAGCCTGCCTTCAATTCTTTCTTTCTTTCTTTCTACTTTTTCTCCCTTTTATTCTGAGCCGTGTGGATGAAAGGCTCTTGGTTCTGCAGACAGGAGTCACTGCTGTGCCTCTGAGGTGGGAGAGCCAACTTCAGGACACTGGTCTGCAAGAGACCTCCCAGCTCCACATAATATCAAATGGCAAAAATCTCCCAGAGATCTCCATCTCAACACCAGCGCCCAGCTTCACTCAATGACCAGCAAGCTACAATGCTGGACACCCTATGCCAAACAATGAGCAAGACAGGAAGACAAACCTACCCATTAGCAGAGAGGCTGCCGAAAATCATAGTAAGTCCACAGACACCCAAAAACACACCACCAGATGTGGACCTGCCCACCAGAAAGACAAGATCCAGCTCATCCAACAGAACACAGGCACTAGACTCCTCCACCAGGAAGCCTACACAACCCACTGAACCAGCTTTAGCCACTGGGGACAGACACCAAAAACTATGGAAACTACGAACCTGAAGCCTGAAAAAAGGAGACCCCAAACACAGTAAGATAAGCAAAATGAGAAGACAGAAAAACACACAGCAGATGAAGGAGCAAGACAAAAACTGACCAGACCTAACAAATGAAGAGGAAATAGGCAGTCTACCTGAAAAAGAATTCAGAATAATGAGAGTAAAGATGATCCAAAATCTTGGAAATAGAATAGACAAAATGCAAGAAACATTTAACAAGGACCTAGAAGAATTAAGATGAAGCAAACAACGATGGACAACACAATAAATGAAATTAAAAATACTCTAGATGAGATCAATAGCAGAATAACTGAGGCAGAAGAACAGATAAGTGACCTGGAAGACAAAATAGTGGAAATAAGTACTGCAGAGCAGAATAAAGAACAAAAGAATGAAAAGAACTGAGGACACACTCAGAGACTTCTGTGACAACATAAAATGCACCAATATGCGAATTATAGGGGTCTCAGAAAAAGGAGAGAAAAAGAAAGGCACTGAGAAAATATTTGAAGAGATTACAGTGGAAAATTTCCCTAATATGGGAAAGGAAAAGTTAATCAAGTCCAGGAAGCACATAGACTCCCATACAGGATAAATCCAAGGAGAAACACACCAAGACACATATTATCAAACTGTCAAAAATTAAATACAAAGTTAACATATTAAAAGCAGCAAGAGAAAAAGAACAAATAACACAAAAGGGAATCCCCATAAGGTTGACAGCTGACCTTTCAGCAGAAACTCTGCAAGCCAGAAGGGACTGGCAGGACATATTTAAAGTGATGAAGGAGAAAACCTGCAACCGAGATTACTCTACCCAGCAAGGATCTCATTCAGATTTGATGGAGAAATTAAAACCTTTACAGTCAAGCAAAACCTGAGAGAGTTCAGCATGACAAAACCAGCTTTACAACAAATGCTAAAAGAACTTCTCTAGGCAAGAAACACAAGAGAAGGAAAAGACCTACAATAACAAACCCAAAACAATTAAGAAAATGGGAATAGGAACATACATATCGATAATTACCTAAATGTAAATGGACTAAATGCTCCCACCAAAAGACACAGACTGGCTGAATGGATACAAAAACAATAACCATATATATGCTGTCTAAAAGAAACCCACATCAAACCTAGAGTCATATACAGACTGAAAATAAGGGGGTGGAAAAAGATATTCCATGCAAATGGAAACAAAAAGAAAGCTGGAGTAGCAATTCTCATATCAGACAAAATAGACTTTAAGATAAAGACTATTAGAAGAGAAAAAGAAGGACCCTGCATAATGATCAAGGAATTGATCCAAGAAGAAGACATAACAATTGTAAATATTTATGCTCCCAGCATAGGAGCACCTCAATACATAAGGCAAATACTAACAGCCATAAAAAGGGAAATCGACAGTAACACATTCATAGTAGGGGACTTAAACACCCCACTTTCACCAATAGACCAATCATCCAAAATGAAAATAAATAAGGGAACACAAGCTTTAAATGATACATTAAAGAAGATGGACTTAATTGATATTTATAGGACATTCCATCCAAAAATAATAGAATACACACTTTTCTCAAGTGCTCATGGAACATTCTCCAGGATAGATAATATCTTGGGTCACAAATCAAGCCTTGATAAATTTAAGAAAATGGAAATTGTATCAAGTATCCTTTCCGAACATAATGCTATGAGACTACATATCAGTTACAGGAAAAGATCTGTAAAAAATATAAACACATGGAGGCTAAACAATACCCTACTTAATAACGAACTGATCACTGAAGCAATCAAAGAGGAAATCAAAAAATACTCAGAAATAAAAGACAATGGAGACACGAAGAACCAAAACCTATGGGATGCAGCAAAAGCAGTTCTAAGAGGGAAGTTTATAGCAATACAATCCTACCTTAAGAATCAGGAAACATCTTGTATAAAAAACCTAACCTTGCATCTAAAGCAATTAGAGAAAGAAGAACAAAACACCCCAAAGTTTGCAGTAGGAAAGAAATCATAAAGATCAGATCACAAATAAATGAAAAATAAAGGAAAGAAATGATAGCAAAGATCAATAAAACTAAAAGCTGGTTCTTTGAGAAGATAAACAGAATTGATAAACCATTAGCCAGACTCATCAAGAAAAAAAGGGAGATGACTCAAATTAATAGAATTAGAAATGAAAAAGAGAAGTAACAACTGACACTGGAGAAACACAAAATATCATGAGAGATTACTACAAGCAACTCTATGCCAATAAAATGGACAACCTGGAAGAAATGGACAAATTCTTACAAATGCACAACCTGCCAAGACTGAATCAGGAAGAAATAGAAAATATGAACAGACCAATCACAAGCACTGAAATTGAAACTGTGATAAAAAATCTTCCAACAAACAAAAGCCCAGGACCAGATGGCTTCACAGGCGAATTCTATCAAGCATTTACAGAAGAGTTAACACCTATCCTTCTCAAACTCTTCCAAAATGTAGCAGAGGGAGGAACATTCCAAACTCATTCTATGAGGCCACCATCACCCTGATGCAGAAGCCAGACAAGGATATCACAAAGAAAGAAAACTACAGGCCAATATCACTGATGAACGTAGCTGCAAAAATCATCAACAAAATACTAGCAAACAGAATCCAACAGCACATTAAAAGGATCATACACCATGATCAAGTGGGGTTTATTCCAGGAATGCAAGAATTCTTAAATTTACACAAATCAATCAATGTAATACACCATATTAACAAATTGAAAGAGAAAAACCATATGATCATCTCAATAGATGCGGAGAAAGCTTTCGAAAAAAATCAACACCAATTTATGATAAACACCCTGTGGAAAGTAGGCATAGAGGGAACTTTCCTCAACATAAAAATGGCCATATATGACAAACCCACAGCCAACATCGTCCTCAATGGTGAAAAAATGAAACCATTTCCACTAAGATCAGGAACAAGACAAGGGTGCTCAGTCTCACCACTCTTATTCAACATAGTTTTGGAAGTTTTAGCCACAGCTATCAGAGAAGAAAAGGAAATAAAAGGAATCCAAATCAAAAAAGAAGAAGTAAAGCTGTCACTGTTTGCAGATGACATGATACTGTACATAGAGAATCCTAAAGATACTACCAGAAAGCTACTAGAGCTAATCAATGAATTTGGTAAAGTAGCAGGATACAAAATTAATGAAGAGAAATCTCTTGCATTCCTATACACTAATGATGAAAAAACTGAAAGTGAAATCAAGAAAACACTCCCATTTACCATTGCAACAAAAAGAATAAAATATCTAGGAATAAACCTACCTAAGGAGACAAAAGACCTGTATGCAGAAAATTATAAGACACTGATGAAAGAAATTAAAGATGATACAAATAGATGGAGAAATATACCATGTTCTTGGATTGGAAGTATCAACATTGTGAAAATGAATCTACTACCCAAAGTAATATACAGATTCAATGCAATCCCTGTCAAACTACCACTGGCATTTTTCACAGAACTAGAACTAAAAATTTCACAATTTGTATGGAAACACAAAAGACCCCGAATAGCCAAAGCAATGTTGGGAACAAAAAATGGAGCTGGAGGAATCAGGCTCCCTGACTTCAGACTATACTACAAAGCTACAGTAATCAAGACAGTATGGTACTGGCACAAAAACTGACATATTGATCAATGGAACAGGATAGAAAGCCCAGAGATAAACCCATGCACATATGGTCACCTTATCTTTCATAAAGTGAGCGGGAATGTACAATGGAGAAAGGACAGTCTCTTCAATAAGTGGTGCTCGGAAAACTGGACAGGTACATGTAAAAGTATGAGATTAGAACACTCCCTAACACCATACACAAAAATAAGCTCAAAATGGATTAAAGACCTAAATGTAAAGCCAGAAACTATCAAACTCTTAGAGGAAAACATAGGCAGAACACTCTATGACATAAATCACAGCAAGATCCTTTTTGACCCACCTCCTAGACAAATGGAAATAAAAACAAAAATAAACAAATGGGACCTAATGAAACTTCAAAGCTTTTGCACAGCAAAGGAAACCATAAACAAGACCAAAAGACAACCCTCAGAATGGGAGAAAATATTTGCAAATGAAGCAACTAACAAAGCAAACATCTCCAAAAACAAAGCAACATCTCCAAAACTTACAAGCAGCTCATGTAGGTAAATAACAAAAAAACAAACAACCGAATCCAAAAATGGGCAGAAGACCTAAAAAGATATTTCTCCAAAGAAGATATACAGACTGCCAACAAACACATGAAAGAATGCTCAACATCATTAATCATTAGAGAAATGCAAATCAAAACTACAATGAGATATCATCTCACACCAGTCAGAATGGCCATCATCAAAATATCTAGAACCAGTAAATGCTGGAGAGGGTGTGGAGAAAAGGGAACGCTCTTGCACTGCTGGTGGGTATGTGAATTGGTACAGCCACTATGGAGAACAGTATGGAGGTTCCTTAAAAAACTACAAATAGAACTACCATATGACCCAGCAATCCCACTACTGGGCATATACCCTGAGAAAACCATAGTTCAAAAATAGTCATGTACCAAAATGTTACTTGCAGCTCTATTTACAATAGCCCGGAGATGGAAGCAACCTAAGTTTCCATCATTGGATGAATGGGTAAAGAAGATGTGGCACATATATACAATGGAATGTGACTCTGCCATAAATAGAAACGAAATTGAGTTATTTGTAGTGAGGTGGATGGACCTATATTTTGTCATACAGAGTGAAGTAAGTCAGAAAGAGAAAGACAAATACAGCCTGCTCTCACATATATGTGGAATCTAAGAAAAAATGTCATTAAGAACCTAGCGGTAAGATGGGAATAAAGACACAGACCTACTAGAGAATGGAGTTGAGGATATGGGGAAGGGTAAGGGTAAGCTGTGACAATATGTGAGAGTGGCATGTACGTATATACACTACCAGACTTAAAATAGATTGCTACTGGGAAGCAGGTGCATAGCACAGGGAAATCAGATTAGTGCTTTGTGCCCACTTGGATGGGTGGGCTAGGGAGTGTGGGTGGGAAGGAGAATCAAGAGGGAGGAGATATGGGAACATATGTATATGTATAACTGATTCACTTTGTTATAAATCAGAAACTAACACATCATTGTAAAGCAATTATACTCCCATAAAGATGTAAAAAAAATTGTGTTGTTTTAAGACAAGAGAGTTATGATAATTTGTTACAGCAACAATAGAAAACTATTTAAATTGGAGATAAAAAAAGTAAAGACTACTCTATCAGAGCCCCTTTCTTTGTTAAACCTTTTAATGATTCTTATATGAATCACATCATGGTCAAATATTTCTGATATTTTCATGAGGAGCAATTACTTTAGATTTCATTGAAGATATGAGCTATTGGAATGAGGGAATTAGGCACTCACATGGAAACTGGGGTACTGCTAACTAGAAATCTCCCTAGTAAAGAAACTGTGTATGTGTGTGTGTGTGTGTATTTGTGTACTTTCCTTGACATGGTAATTCCCAGCAAATATCCCAAAGTGTTACATGGCAGAATTAACCTGCTTATAGTTCTAGTAGTATATCTATGGGCTGGGGGTACATGTCCCAAGGGCTGCTGGTATGTCATTTGTAACTCTGTAACTGTGATGGAATAATCTATGAGGTGACAGAATTAACTTCTCACCCCATTACTACATCAATGGACAGAATGTCTACTTAAATCAGAGATAATTTCTTCGTTGCCAAAAATGGAACCACCACTAAAAGGTAGAAACCAGCAGCTGGAAAATCTATACATGGAAATACAAATGACTGTGGGAAGCAGAAATTAGTTACTTTGGCAAATACTAGACATGTCCCATACACATTCAAGTTATATTTAACATGAAACTCCAGCTTTTCCTAAGCAAAGCCTTATGTTCATTATAAAAGACAAGGAAAGTTAAACAACATTTTGAGGGTTAGGGCTGTTGCTTGTAATCAAGAATAGACATAAAACTTTTTCTGAATATGAATAACAGTTGAATGAAAAGATATGTGATATATATAGAAAAGATTAATGGGGAAAAGTAAAGAAACTCAGACACTTTGCGTTTTTAACATACTTATCGCATACATTTGTCACAAAGGCATCAAAAAGCGGTCCCTCAAAAGTAGGCTTAGCCTTTCCTTGAACACCCAAAATATGAACCAATGCCTCCTTCCTCCATAACACGTATCTTAACCATAGCTTTATTAAAGAATGTATCTAACTAAAAAAAAGTAGGCTTAGTTTAGTTCACTACAAAATATATCCTGTGAAAACACATTTTATTTTCTCTGAAGCTTGTAATATTCTATTTACATAATTTTTGAAGCAATTAAACTACACGAGATTAAATTGTCAAAGTTGCCATCTATTTATTTATTTATTTATTTAATTACCTATATTGAGTTATAATGATATACAACATTAAATTAGTTTCAGGAACAACATAATGTTTTGATATTTGTATATATTATGAAACGATCAGCATACTAAGTCTAGTTAACATCCAACACCACACATAGTTACAGAATTTTTCTTTTCTTATGATGAGAACTTTTAAGATCTACTGTCTTAGCAACTTTCAAATATACAATACAGCAGCGCTCCCCAACCTTTTTGGCACCAGGGACCGGTTTCATGGAAGACAATTTTTCCGTGGATGGTGGGGGTGGGGGATAGCTCATGTGGTAATGTGAGTGATGGTTCAGGCGGTAATGCAAGTGATGGGGAGCGACAGATGAAGCTTTGCTTGATCACCTGCCACTCACCTCCTGCTGTGCAGCCCAGTTCCTAACGGGCCGCAGACGTGTACCGGTCTGAGGCCCAGGGGTTGGGGACAACTGCAATATAGTATTATTAACTATAGTCAATATATTTTATCTTACATCCCCATGACTTAATTACGTCTGTATGTTTTGACCCCCTTCACCCATTTCACCCAGCCCCAGCCTCTGGCTACCACCAATCTGTTCTCTGTATCTATGAGCTTTCTTTTTTTTAATTCCACATATAATTGAGATCACAAGGCATTGGTTTTTCTCTGACTTATTTCACTTAGCATAATGCCCTCAAGGTCTGTCCATGTTGTATCAAATGGCAAGATTACAAAGGCTAAAAAATATTCCATTATATATATATATATATATATATATATATATATATATATATATATCACATTTTCTTTATCCATTCATCCATGGATGAATATTTAGGTTGTTTCACTCTCCTGGCTATTATAAATAATGCTGAAATGAACATGGGTTTGCATATATCTTTTACAGTTAGTGTTTTCATTATTTTTCAGATAAATACACAGAAGTAGAATTAAAGGATCATATGGTAGCTCTATGTTTAATTTTCTGAGGATCCTCCATCCTGTTTCCATAGTGGCTACACTAATTTACATTCCTACCAACAGTGTACAAGAATTCCATTTGCCAGCATTTGTTATCTCTTGTCTTTTGATGAAAGCCATTTTAACAAGTGTGATATGACATCTCATTGTGGTTTTGATTTTCACCTCCCTGATGACTAGTGATGTTGAACATCTTTTCATGTGCCAGTTGGCTGTCTGTGTGTCTTCTTTGGAAAAATAATCTATTCAGATCCTCTGCTCATTTAAAAAAATATGTTGCTTATTTGTTTTTCTATTGAGTTGTATGAGTTCTTTATATATTTTGGAATTTAACCCTTTATCAGATGTATGATTTGCAGATATATTCTCCCATTCTGCAGATTGCCTTTTCTTTTTGTTGATGGTTTCCTTTGCTGTGCAGAAGCCTTTTAGTTTGATGTATTCTCACTTGTTTATTTTTGCTTTTGTTGCATTTGCTTTTGGTGTCAAGTTCACAAAATCAACATCAAGACGGAGGTCAAGGAGCTAATGCCTATGTTTTCTTGTAGGAGTTTTATGCTTTACATCTTTAGTCCATTTTGAGTTTTTATTTTGTGTATGGTGTAAGATAGTGATCCAGTTTCATTTTTTTGCATGTGGCTGTCCAGGTTTCCCAATGCCATTTATTGGAGAGACTGTCATTTTCCCATTGTTATATTCTTGGCTTTTTTGTCACAAATTATTTGGCCATATATGTGTGCATTTATTTCTGGGCTCTCTATTCAGTTCCATTGATCTGTGTTTCTGTTTTTATACTAATACCATACTGTTTTGATAACTATAGTTTGAAACCAGGAAGTGTGATGCCTCCAGCTTTGCTCTTCTTTCTCAAGATTGCTTTGGATATTCAGAGTCTTTTGTTGTTCTACACAAATTTTAGTATTATTCTGTTTCTGTGAAAAATGCCATTGGAATTTTGATAAGGATTGTACTGAATCTGTAGACTGATCTGTAGATTGAATTGTAGACTTGTGAAATATGGACATTTTGACAATTACTCTCAATCCATGTTCACAGAATATCTTTCCATTTATGTCTTCTTCAGTTTTTTTCAATCAATATTTTATTGTCTTCAATGTACAGGTCTTTAAATTCCTTGTTTAAATTTGTTCCTAGGTATTTTTGATGAAATTGTAAACAGGATTGATTTTTAATTTTTCTTTATGATAGTTCATTTTTAGGGAACTATAAATGTAAAACTTTATTTATATTTAGTATAAAAATGTAACAGATTTCTGTGTATTGATTTTGTATCCTGTAATTTTACTGAATTCATTTATTAGTTCTAACAGCTTTTTTGAGTAGAGTCTTTAGGGTTTCCTACATATAATATCATGTCTTCTGCAAATAGTGACTATTTTACTTCTTCCTTTTCAATATAGATTTCTTTTATTTCTTTTTATTGCCTAATTACTCTTGGTAGGACTTTCAATATTATGTTGAATAGAATTAGCAAGAGTGGAAATCCTTGTTTTGTTCCTTATCTTAGGAAATGCTTTTAGCTTTTCACTGTTGCGTATGATATTAGTTATGGGCTTCTCATATATGGTCTTTATTACTTTGAGCTGTGTTCCCTCGACACTTACTTTCTTCAGTTTTTAGCATAAATAGATATTGTTTTGTCAAATGTTTTTTTATATATCTATTGAGATGATCATTTGATTTTTATCTTTCATTTTGTTAATGTGTATCATTATCAATTTTGTATCACATTGATGGATTTGCAGATGTTGAACCATCTTTGCATGCCTGGAATCAATCCCACTTAATCATGGTGTATGCTCCTTTTAATGTACTCTTAAATTCGGTTATGGTAATATTTTGTTGAGATTTTTGCATCTACGTTCATCAGGGATGTTGGCCTGTAATTTTCTTTTCTTGTGGATCTCTTGTCTGATTTTGGTATCAGGGTAATTCTGGCCTCATAAAATGAGTTTGGAAGTGTTCCTTCCTCTTCTATTGTTTGGAAGAGTTTGAGAACAATTGGTATTAATTCTTCCTTAAATGTTTTGTAGAATTCACCAGTGAAGCTGCCTGATATTGGAATTTTTGGGGTGAGGTTTTGGATTACTGATTAAACCTCCCTACTAGTAATTGATATGCTTAGATTTTCTCTTTCTTCATGATTCAGTCTAAGAAGATTGTATATTTTTAGGAATTTATCCATTTCTTTTAGCTTGAGAGCAGAATGAAGGGGACAAAGAAAACAATCAGTGAACCAGAAGACAGAACCACAGAAATTACCCAAGCTGAACAACAGAGAGAGAAAAAAAACACTGAAAAAAAAGCCCTAAAAGGGCTCACAGGGACTTGTGGTATAATGACAGTAATATCCAAGAATTTAGAATAATGCAACCTTCCAAGACTGACTCATGAAAAAATAGAAAATCTGAGTTCACTGATCACTAGTAAAGAGATTGAAACGGTAATCAATAACCTCCCAAAAAACAAACGTCCAGGACCAGATGGCTTCATAGGTGAATTCTACCAAATATTCAAAGAAGATTTAATACCTATTTTTCTCAAACTCTTCTCAAAAAATTGAAGGAAGGAAACACATCCTAACTCATTTAACAAGCCCAAAATCACTCTCATACTAAAACCAGACAGGGACAACACAGAAAAGAAAATTACAGGCCAATATTTTTGATAAACATAGATAAAAAAATCCTCAATACAATATTAGCAAACCAAATTAAACAATACATCAAATGGATCATAAACCATGATCAAGTGAGGTTTATTTCAGGGATGTAATGATTCAGCATCTTCAAAACAATCAACATGGTACACTACGGTATTAAAGGTAAAAATTATGATAATTTCAACAGATCTAGGAAAAGCATTTGATGGCACTCAACACCCATTTATAAATAAAATGGGTATAGAAAGAAGAATACCTCAACATAATAAAGGCCATATATGTCAAACCCACAGCTAACATCACACTTAACAGTGAAAGGCTGAAAGCTATTCCCCTAAGATCAACAACAAGACAAAGATGTCCACTCTTGCCACTGTTATTCAACATAGTATTGGAATTCCTAGATGGAGCAATTAGGCAAGAAAAAGAAATAAAGGGCATCCAAATTAGAAAGAAAAAAGTAAAACTGTCACTATTTAATTTCTCTTTTGATTTCTTCTTTGACCAATTGGTTGTTCAGTAGCATGTTATTTAATCTCCACATATTTTTGAATTTTTCAGTTTTCTTCTTGTAATTCACTTCCAGCTTCTAAAATTGTGATTTAATTCAGAGTTTGAAACTTATAATAGGCCATGTGTAAAAATATTAAGAAATTTGTAAAATTACCAAACCTTCAAAATACTATCTTCTGTTATAAAAGTATCTCAATAAAACAAACAAAAAAAACAATGGAAAACAAAAATGTCAAATTAGAGATTTTGGTTTAGTACTTTCCCTAAGTCTCTTATGATTAAAATCAAACGTACCTCCCCAAATATGGAGTAATTGTGCTTTTTCTATTCCTCCTATAACTAAAAGTCTTGGACATAATATATAAAATAAGCATAAGGAGACTCTGAAAATTGGAGGGAGATGTCTGACCAGTGTGAGGCTTCAGGACTTGAGGAACAACACGGTGATGAGTTCCAATGTTTTCATTTGGCCTCATATCTCAGATTTGGAGAAACATGTGAACCTGGAATGCCAATAAGTACAGACAAAAAAATGTCCCAACAAAAGCTTTATCTCTCTAGTCAAAAGACCAGTGAAGGGGCAGCTTAATAAGAGGAAAACTTTTAGGCAATAATCTCTCTACTCCTGTCAAACACTACAGAGTAACTATTGCTCCACCCACACCATGCAAGGCTAAGTGGAGATCCTAAATTTATACCATTGTGAGCCTGTAATGAGGTGCTGCAACATGTCCATGAGGATGATGTCAGAGAAAGCCAAGGTGTTAGATGTAGGGAGCCAAGTCTTTTATCTCCACTGGCCAGTAAATCCCACTACAATATAAGTGGAGACTGCTTGAGGAGTCTGGATTTCCACCCTCACCTGACAGAACAAGATCTTCCTCTACCTCCTTGCTGAGATGATGTCAGCTGAGGCCTAGTGGATGGTCAGGACTTTCAACATTGTCACAGTAATAATGTCGCCTCCACTTGGTGTCAGTGGAGACTACATTCAGAACCAGAACTCCCACCCTCACATAACAGTAGAGAGGATCTCTCCCTCCCCACACATCAGTTGCCAAAGGAGATCAAGTGGGAAACTTAGGCTTTTACTTCCACCTGGCAATAATGAGGTGTTCCCCTTCCCCTGCCAGGTGGAGGCAGATAAAGCCACCTAAAACAGAAGATTTTATTAAAAATCCAAAAACTCATAATGAAATTAGAAAATATCTGGTTCTCAATAGAAAATCACTCATTGTACCAAAGGCCAGATGACTTCACACTGAATGAAAAAGTGGAATCAATAGATGTCAACGTTGAGATAACAGAGTTGCTAAAAATGATCTGATAAAGATTTTAAAGTAGCTATGATAAAAATATTTCAATGAGCAAGTACAAACACTTGAAGCAAATAAAATGATCAAATTTCAGTAAAGGAAAGAGGATATAAAGGAGAGCCGAATGGAAGTTTTAGAATTGAAAAGTATAGTAACTGAAAAAAAAAAAGACCTCAGTGAATGAGCTTGAGAGGAGAATGGAGAGGACAGAGGGAAGAATCAGTAAACTAGGAGACAGAATATAGGAATTATCCAACCTGAAAATTAAAGAGAAAATACACTGAAAAAATGGTAACAGCTCACAGGGGACTGTGGAATAATAACAATATCCCACATTGCTATCATTGGAGTAACAGAGGTAGGGGAGGGAGGGGGGTGGAGAGAGAGAGGATGCAAAAGGGAGAAAGACATAAATTCTTCCTGACTATGTACTCAGGAAGTTGAGTGAATCTCAAAACAAGATAAACACAAAGAAATCTATTCCAAGATGCATCATAATTAAGTTTCTTCCTTTAATTAGTTTGTAAGAAGTTAGGTCAAGTTAGGAGATGTGTAGCAAGCAAGAGAGGGGGGTTAAATGTAACATTTCCTGCATATTGGCTGCATGAAAACTCTTCCTATCTACCAGTTTTTATACAACACTTTCACATATGAAAGTACACACTTTCCTAAGTAACCAAGAACCTCAGGCATAGCAAATTCAGGAAGAGTGTTTATCAAATTCTGTTTACACGTGTTTAAATTGCCAGCTGCTGACCACAATATCTTACTGTATGGTCTTCAAATATGCCATCTTGCTTTTCAAAATAAACAATTCAAAAATACAAAGAACGATTTTATTTCCTCAGACCTTAATATAATATCAAGAGTTTGGGCATAATATCTGGATACTTTCTCAATTTCTCTAGGCAAGACTTCATGGCAACACACTGTAAGAAGCTACACATATAGGTAAAAAGCTACACACATAGATAAGAAACTACAAGATTCTGAAATCACCACCCACCTTTCTGTTTCTGTAGGTTTTTAATTTCCCTTTTGCATTTATGTCAGTCACAGTAATAAGATAACTAATGCATAGTTAGGATCTTTGTGAAATATAATCAGGGACTATGCCATAGATGTCGTCTTCATCAAGTTTTTAGTCATTGATATTCACTCTGGAACTTTATCTCATTCTTGAAGATATTTATACACTAGTAACTGGGTACTTAGGATCAATACCATGACACAAAACTTTTTCCTTAATGTGACAACATTTATCAATTCACAAGTATACGCCACAAATATTTTCCCATGAAGTGTTTGATTAATTCTCCAATTCACATTCCTGAAGTAGTGTACTTTATGTGTCCAATTTCAAAATTTGAAATATTTACTTTTTAAAAAAATTGCCTTCAGTAAAGATGTGATTTACAAGACCTATTACCTTGTATGTTTTGAATGTTGACACCGAAATCCCATTACTGTTCATAATGTCTGCACTCTCCTGTTCCTGGTGCTGGAGAGTGCTATGCATTGGCAAATACCTCCTGCTGTACATGGATCAACACTTCTGATATTGTAGAAACTCAAACATAAGCCACTGAGTACATCTTTAGTAAATAAGAGCTAGTTTCATTAAACTTGGCCTGATTACTTATATAAGTGGATCAAGAATAGTGATTTTATGTACATTCTTAAATATATGATATTCCAGTTAAAGCTTTGGTGATATTTATGGGGCTTTGTTAAACTTAGTTTCTTAAAAAATATCTGATAATAAGAAATCTTTGATTAGATTTTTAAAAACCTCGTTAGGCTGAGAAACCAAGCCAAAGACTTTCCCAATTGTGTCCTCTTACAAGGAGAACAATTTCTTATTGAACTTATGCAAACACCTACAATGTCATGAAAAATAAGAATGCTTTGAATTTCCAAACACTGGAGGGATTAAGTAGACAGGAAAATATACATATTCTATTTTTTGTTCACAAAAGTATACTTTACCAAATTGCTGTAAGTTACAGATAGCTTAAAAGTAAGGAAAAAAAGGGGTTCTTTAAATCTGTAAAACAAAACATTAAAGACTAATAATGTTTCAAAGTCATATAAATTATACTCGTCCTCATAAATTTATTTAGTCTCATGTAATTAATCATTTTCTTTTTAAAAATTAATTCTTGATTAATGCTTGATCTTGGGTTGGCAGTTTTATGAAACAATCAGTTTTTCCGTTAGAGTTCTAAACATTTTTTTTTTTACCTAGTTCAGTGGTATAATCGTAAAATTATCAGAAACGTGTACTTGTCAAGAGTCCTTTCCATGAGTTGCTTTGAAGAAGAAGCACTTTTGTAAAAGTATCAGAGTAATAAAATAACTGTCAGTAAATGTCAAAAGACTTGAAAGTGGCCATGATTAAAGATCTGACAGTTCATTATAATGCAATTGAAAAGATAATCTCATTATTTCTATGACAAACATTTTGAAATAATAACTAGAATAATAACTGATAACATTATACCAAGACATATCAGATCTTTAGGAATTCCATATAATTTCTAGAACAGTTACATCAATAACATGTATTTGTACAAATATAATCTAAAGCAGGTTTAGCATCACTTTTTATTTGACAACGCTTCTCGAGTATTTTAACATATCAAACAGGCCTAATTAGTTTAACATCTCCCTTTTATAAGGAGAGAGAGCAAATCTTTTGAGGTGTTCCCTCTGCTGGGAGGGGAAAGGATTTTTCCACTGCAGCACAAGAGGGATGCACATAGGCCAACTGTCCTGTGTTGGCTCCCAGGAGAGACCCACTGACCATGGGGGACTGATGCTTACTATGGAAGCGGATCTTACTCTGTATCTTTTTTTATGTAAGTAAAGCAGTATTTGACTGTGTTGTTTTTTTCTTTGTGACTCTGATACCAAGATGCAGTAGGCAGAAGTGTCCTCCCCTGGGATTAATAACCAGTGCATGGTACTTTTCTCCCTTGGGATAAGTACGAACAACAGGTGGGCTTGAATTGCTTCTAGAGCTGCATTTTTGTTCTTGTAAAAACTTGATTTGTAATACAAATACAGTTGGTTTTCATTCCTGAAGGAATAGGGTAGCAGCCTGAATAATATCAAGGGGCTGACCCACCCATTCAACTACATACAGTATCTTCAGTTTGCTTCTTTATATCAGGGAGAAGATTTTCAACTAAGATGAAAATCAAGATTCCTATGTTCTAGATTTAGAGCTGTGTGTCTTTGGAATGTCTAAATAAATTGTTCCAAGAGGCTTCAGAATGTTACCTCTAGGTACATAGTTTCATTTTAGCTTAGGAAAGAAAGCCTTTAAAAAGTTCCTATCAGGCTCTGAATATTAGTCTCCAATTTGGCCAACTTCTGACCACAGAGTTCTTTTTAAAGAAAAAAATTCTTTCAAATATCTTATCATTAGGTTTCAACCAGGACAAGCAGTAAATATTCCTGGCAGTATTGAACTCCTATTTTATTATTATTATTTTTAAACATTTATTTATTTGGCCGCACTGGGTCTTAGTTGTGGCACATGGGATCTTTGTTGCTGTGTGCAGGGTCTTCTTTGTGGCATGTGGGATCTTTAGTTGCATCATGCAGGATCTAGTTCCCTGACCAGGGATTGAACCCGGGCCCCCTGCATTGGGAGTGTGGAGTCTTAACCACTGGACCACCAGGGAAGTCCCTGAACTCTTTTAAATAGGCACATTTTGATTTATTCTTTCTTAGAAGCTTCTGCATGCCAAGCATAAATGCATCTCATTTTGAGAAGTTTGGGACCCCTTTTTCTCTAAGGCACCTCATAGATAAGCTTATCTAGCTTAAAGACTTCCCACTATGACCACTGTAGTTCAGAACTATCTTTGGTAAGGTTAACCCACTTGCTCAGATAACATAGATTCTGGGCCTATAATTTTTAAACATATAGTTAGCTGGAGTCCCAGATAGAGGAGTTCCACAATGTTTAGACTCAGAAGAACTCTTTTTTTTTTTATATAGTAATCTTTTATCTATTTATTTATTTTTATATTTATGTTTGGTTGTGTTGGGTCTTCGTTTCTGTGCGAGGGCTTTCTCTAGTTGTGGCAAGCGGGGGCCACTCTTCATCACAGTGCACGGGCCTCTTCACTATCGTGGCCTCTCTTGTTGCGGAGCACAGGCTCCAGACGTGCAAGCTCAGTAGTTGTGGCTCACGGGCCTACTTGCTCTGCGGCATGTGGGATCTTCCCAGACCAGGGCTCGAACCCATGTCCCCTGCATTAGCAGGCAGATTCTCAGCCACTGTGCCACCAGAGAAGCCCGAAGAACTCTTTTTTAAAACGGTTTCTCCTTTAGAAAAGCAGAGACCTCACACTGAACCCAGTCCAGTTTAAATCAGACCAAGTCTGACACTGGGCCCAGACCAAATTAACTCAGACCCAGTCCAACTCTAGACCCAGTCTGAACAAAGAAACTCTCAAATAAATTCAGAGAGCTCATAATACAAAAGCTGTGGAACGCATATATTTGAGAAGGACTTCAGGCACAGCAACAAAGCAGTAAACACAAAGGGCTCAGTGTGTACCTATGCCTGGTTGCTTGTTACTCCTGGGGGTTGTTGGGGATGGGGGGTGTGTCCCCTTTGGATCCCACTTCTGACACCAGAGCTGGTAAAATATAAACTGAGGCACCTTAACATTTTCGAGTTCAATTGTGCAAAAGTTGTTTCAAATTTGGCAACACCAAATGAAAAGTGGTTAAGAGCACTCCACAAACCAGAGCTAGGGGAGAGGTTTTTATAGAAAAGATGCAGAAAGAAAGAAAGGGCATTATTTTATTGGCTGTAACTTAAGTGGTTGCCTTTTTGAGGAAAGCCTAGTTGGCTGTTTGCAATTGATTGTCCTTAAGTTTCATTTTCTTGGATTTGAGTACATTGACAATGGCTTAGGTATAGATTTGCTTATGCAGACTACCAAGTACTAGAGCCACCTTAATATAATGGCCTTCTCATTTAATTATTTTAGCAGACTCTATAAGGTAGATATTACTATTTCTTTTCAGCGTATGTGGAATCTGAGGCTTACAGAGATTATGTACTTTATTCAAGATTACATAGCTGAAAAGTGATGAATGAGCCATCAGAACCCAGTGATGTGTCATTTCAAAGTACATGTCCTCAACCGTCAAACTATTTAAGACTAAGAAATGTCTCATTCATTTTTTTCATCCTTTGTAGTACCTAGCATTAGAAGTTTATATCTGTAAGTTCCCAGTAAATTTATAAAATGTCTATATGTTTGACTGAGTTGACAAAGTGAATCCCCAGAGAGAAGGCTTTATTCTGTAGAAAGCATCATTTGGAGGTGAAATTCATTGAACAAGTGCAAACCAGCCTCATGGGTTAACTCATCCACATTGCAAAATAGAACCTAATGCATTGGCATTAAAAAAGGCATTATTTATATCTTATAAGAGAGTAGTACTGTCTTTTTAAAATAAATAAGTGGCTTTGTTTATGGTTGACTTACCAAGAATATGCTGTATTTAGATGGATGAAAAAAATCATCACAAGGAAGCTATTCAGAAAAATGTGTTAACCTGAAGCCTAAGTTCCAGGCTAATATTAGTAAGCTGTGACTAATGAGGAGGAATATCATCTTCCTCTGATGAACAGACATTTTATAATATCCAGTGAAATTGGCCTGTAATGTGCCACAAAACAGTACTGAGTTGGAAAATTTAGCTGTAGTTGCTCTAGTGAAGCAGGTTGAAGAGGGCACAATCAACCCTACCCCACTATCCAAAGATAATAAAAGCAAAAAAAAAAAAAAGGAAGGAAGAAAGAAGGGAAGAAAGGAAGAAAAGAAAAGATGACCATATTTCCCTTAATGTAGTTCATAGCATAAAGGTCAGATAAAGCTCAGGAATGAGGGCAGGGCTGTTATGTATGGATGTTCAGGTTGTTCACTGCCCTAGGATGTTCCATCTAAGAGGCACTCTTTACATTATGGCTAGATTCTAAGTTGAGAAGTCTGAGAAGAGGGAGGAGGCATGGAAATTCTACACCTCGCAACCAAATTCTAGAGCAGAAGAGAGCATCATCCTATGTAAACCCACACTGGCACATACAGCTACTGACACATTTGAGAGAGCACACATGCACACACTCACTGGCAAAGACATGCATGAAGCTGCACCTTGTCCCTGTTGAACTTAAGATGTGTACCCTGAGGTTACTCTTCTCTCTTGCTCACCACTCTCAGTGTCTGATTCTAACCTCTCAGAAAGATTCCAAACCTGATGCAGTCACCTTAGTTGGAGTCAGGGAGAGGAAATTAAAATATGGATACTTCTTATTAAATGTGTGCCTTAACACCTATCCAAGGTATATGTGAGCTGGAGAGAGTATAGGTGCATTATTACACTCAGCCTGGGGTTTTCTTCCACATATGGCTGCCATGTATGCTTATTCAGATTGTACAATAACATACTAATTTGTTTATTTATTTACTTTTACTTGAGGAGGAAACCTCTTTTTCCAATTTATACAATGTTCCTAACTGAGGGGCAAAGTCAGGTTCAATGGAGATCTAAGGGTGGAATGGAGTGGAAGAGGATGATCAAACCATGCTTTATGCATCTATTTTTGCAAGTGGTTATCTCTTTTCTTCAGTATCATTGATTAGTAGTAACATATTTCTATGCAGTTACTATGTCTTATATACTGGAGATGCAGAAAATGTTAAGGTCCTGTCCTTGAGGAATTTATAGTTTGGGATTATAAAATATAATATAATCATGCCACCTAACATTTGTGAGAAACTTTACATAAATCAGTAAACTTTTGGCCTTGCACTCCTACATCATGCAATCATCCTTTATACCTAGTATAGCTAAGTTTACAAAATGTTAGATTTCCAATATAATCAGAATCAAGCATGATTGGCATATTATGTAAGTTTGCAGAGATGACTTAAAGAGTTGTGGAACACAGTGGCAATTCAACAGTCCTGAAAACTCATTTGTGGACCTTAGAAATGAAATAATCATGTCCTTGAAGCACTGAGTCTTTCAAGTTCTCTGGACTTGTAGAATGATTTGTTCCCTTGAATGTACATTTGTGTACAGCACATGAAACCAATGCCGCTTCTAATTCAGTATGACTGCCCTTGCTTCATTCAATGATGGGTGCAAACTATTAACTTCAGTGAGATAAACAGGATGTGAAGGGGTTGGGACCATCCCTATATTTACAGACTGCATTTAACCTTACATGAAGATAGAAACTCATTATATGACATTGTAGGAAGGAGTGAGTGGAGAAAGATATCATATGTGGGGAAAAAGGAGTGCTAGAGTGGTCAATTTTCTGGATATTATTGGAGTCAAGCCTGCTGTAGTAGGTACTACTACAGATTGTCATTATAATAGCACCATAATCTAGTCAGGCAGTGTGGTACTGGCATAAAAACAGAAAGATAGATCAATGGAACAGCATAGAAAGCCCAGACATAAACCCACACACATATGGTCAACTTATCTTTGATAAAGGAGGCAGGAATGTACAGTGGAGAAAGGACAGCCTCTTCAATAAGTGGTGCTGGGAAAACTGGACAGGGACATGTAAAAGTATGAGATTAGATCACTCCCTAACATCATACACAAAAATAAGCTCAAAATGGATTAAAGACCTAAATGTAAAGCCAGAAACTATCAAACTCTTAGAGGAAAACATAGGCAGAACACTCTATGACATAAATCACAGCAAGATCCTTTTGGACCCACCTCCTAGAGAAATGGAAATAAAAACAAAGATAAACAAATGGGACCTAATGAAACTTCCAAGCTTTTGCACAGCAAAGGAAACCATAAACAAGACCAAAAGACAGCCCTCAGAATGGGAGAAAATATTTGCAAATGAAGCAACTGACAAAGGATTAATCTCCAAAATTTATAAACAGCTCATGCAGCTCAATAGCAAAAAAACAAACAACCCAATCCAAAAATGGGCAGAAGACTTAAATAGGCATTTCTCCAAAGAAGATATACAGACTGCCAACAAACACATGAAAGAATGCTCAACATCATTAATCATTAGAGAAATGCAAATCAAAACTACAATGAGATATCATCTCACACCAGTCAGAATGGCCATCATCAAGAAATCTAGAAACCATAAATGCTGGAGAGGGTGTGGATAAAAGGGAACACTCTTGCACTGCTGGTGGGAATGTGATTTGGTACAGCCACTATGGAGAACAGTATGGAGGTTTCTTAAAAAACTACAAATAGAACTACCATATGACCCAGCAATCCCACTACTAGGCATATACCCTGAGAAAACCATAATTCAAAAAGAGACATGTACCAAAATGTTCATTGCAGCTCTATTCACAATAGCCCGGGGCTGGAAACAACCTAAGTGTCCATCATCGGATGAATGGAAAAAGAAGATGAGGTACATATATACAATGGAATATTACTCAGCCATAAAAAGAAACGAAACTGAGCTATTTGTAATGAGGTGGATAGACCTAGAGTCTGTCATACAGAGTGAAGTAAGTCAGAAAGAGAAAGACAAATACTGTATGCTAACACATATATATGGAATTAAAAAAAATGTCATGAAGAACCTAGGGGTAAAACGGGAATAAAGACACAGACCTACTTGAGAATGGACTTGAGGATATGGGGAGGGGGAAGGGTAAGCTGTGACAAAGCGAAAGAGAGGCATGGACATATATACACTACCAAACGTAAGGTAGATAGATAGTGGGAAGCAGCCGCAGAGCACAGGGAGATCAGCTCGGTGCTTTGTGACCGCCTGGAGGGGTGGGATGGGGAGGGTGGGAGGGAGGGAGATGCATGAGGGAAGGGATGTGGGAACAGATGTATATGTATGACTGATTCACATTGTTATAAAGCAGAAACTAATAAAAAAATAAAAAAATGAACTAAGGACATAATAATAAAGAGCAGTCCTAAAGTTGAATAAATTTAGTTTTATGAAAACATGAAAAAAAAATGTAGTCAGGGTATGCCATAGTGAACCTCTGTAGTGGGGATATATGTCAGGTATCAGGAATTGGGGGTAAAGGCATGAGCTTCCTTTTGATGACTGCCCTGCTTTGAGGTCAGAGCTGAGAAATGTGTGTTTCTGACAGAAGTGCAGGCAGGCAAAAGAGTTACAGACAATAAACAGGACTGTAGTATGTGTCATAGAGAAGGAGGGTGTTGTGAAAAAACACACATGTACACTCAAGGGTTTATTCTTTCATTTTAATCTCTCCATAGTATGACCGCAACTTACCCTTCAGGAAGTTTCATGGTTTTTCCTATCTTTGGAATGTACCATCCCCATCTCTTTCCATCTGAATCCTGAATATTCTTCAAGGTTCAGTTCAGGTACCTGCCATATCCTCCACATGCAATCATTCATTTACCCATTCATTCAACAAATATTTAATTTTTGGTTACTGAGTCAGCTACTGCAGATTTCTACATCTGGAATCAATCTATGTTCTTTGAACCCTATTAACAATTTGTACCTTTTTAAATGGTATTTGCCATATTTGGACTATGCTTTTTATGACAAATAACTTATTTTTCTTAAGCATCTTGAACGCAGAAACCATGCTTATATATCTTTATGTACATCACAATGACCTGAACATAGTTGGTATGTTTTTTTTTTGGATGATCCATAGAGCCGTTGATGTGCCTCAGAACTTCTGTATTTCCCTTGTTCCAAATTTATTATTTCCAAAATATGCCAGGAGAGTCACTGTGTCAAACACAGCCAGATCCTTTTGTGAATGCTTTTCACATGAGGTTCACATTTATTAGAAGGAGGCATTTGTAAATGTTTTGTTTTTCACACAAATAACACTTCCAAAACAAATTTCCAGTTTGTTGAGCAGATATGATCACACCAAAATGAGCAATAGAGTCAAGATTTCAAATAGGCCAAAGGTACTGCTGTGTTAAGTGGGAGTAAGAGATCAGGGATTGAACCATTTTTAAAGATGTGTCTTACTCAAAACATCAAATCTCTATCCTGATTAAGAGAACACTGTATATGTCTTTCCTATGCAATTTGGGCAATTAGCATACAGTACTTATCAGTTTGACTTGAGGAATACCTTTGCTGAAACCAAGCTACAGTCTCTGCTGGCAAAGGAACTAGCCACCTGCCAATGACAATTGATGAACCCAGAAATCCCTTACTGTCCTATGAGAAGAGGCCCAGGCAAATTTAAGCAGAATAAGTTGGTCAGAATAAAATTAGGTTAAAGAGCTGGAAGCATACAGGCTAAAGGAAGTAGATTAAACTGTGATGTTTTGATTTGGAACTGTGGAAATTGTTGAAAAGAAGGTGACAATGGTGAGGGGACTTCCTTTTCAATGTTGCCTAATGTTTAATGAGAAAGTACAGAAGTAAAAGAAGAGGAGAGTTTGGGCTTAGTATCAGTTAAATTTTTTTGACAGTAAAATCTTTTTAGACTAAGGCATGGCCTCCAAGGGAATATGACAGCACCACTTATGGCATTTCAACATTAACAGTGCAATATTTTTGAAAGATAATCATAGAAAGTAATCCCATACTGGCAAGAAGTCTCTAAATGTTTCCTACCTCTCCATTTTGTGTCTCACTCTTATGATCATGTGCATGCTTTTATTGTTTTGTTACAACACATATTTATTTAAAAGGCCAGCTAGGAAATAAAAGAAGAATTTGATTTGGTAAGTCTTGGGTCATCAGTAAATGAAATGTGGTAAAATGAAGCTAGAAAAAAATGTTTCATGAATTTGTTGTGTCAGATAGAGAAAACTGGCATGGAGTTTGTTAATAGGTAGCCAGTTAGTTTTAGCAATCAAAACAATGACAGAATAGAAAGAACAAGGGGGGAGAAAAAGAATTATTTCTTTGATAGAGAATGCTTTTACTTATTGAAATGGCAATCCACTTTGCTTCTTACTGTTTCCATAGTGTCTCCACAGAGGTTATTTGGGGCCCAGATGTTAAGAGTAGGACTAGGAAAAATAGTGAAATAGCCAGTTTGTTTTCAGCTGCAGCCTGGCCATACGTTTTATCATTAGGAGAGTGTTGAGTAGGACTTCAGAGATTACTTATTCTATCAATCCTATCCCCTTTTGATAGAAGGATAAATTTGAATCTAGGGAGAGAAAAGGATTTATCTAAGGTCATAAGTTATACTTTCTAGAAAAGGCAGTAGAAAACTAGGTGGTTCAGCTTCTAGACCAGTGCTCTTTCCACTACATCATGGTGTTTATGGTGTTCCTGTTCCACCTTTCCTTTTAGAGTCTGTCCAGCCCCCATGTCCTTAGAACTCAGGCTCCCCTTCCAAGTGGAAACCAAGAACAAACTCAGATGTTTCTCTTACTCATTGTTTTATTTTAGATGCAGATCCTTTGTATTTCTCCAGCACTGTCAAAACTCTGCTCTCTAATAGGAAATAAATAACAAAGACATTAATTTGTTCATAGTAATATGTATGTTACTTCTCAAGGGTAGACCTATTGTAACAGCATCTGTAACCCAAAAGGTAGACTGTCATGGTGGAAATTTTAATCAGCAAAGCAGGCTTCTGGGGATATATTTTGGGTCAGGATAGTCTTACTAGGGATCTCCAAATCATAACATGTACATGAATACCTACTTGGCCTAAACAATGAGTTAGCCTTTGTTATAATATACTGGCTTATCCATTTTTGAGGCATTAAAATGGCCTGCTACCAACTACTGACAGTTATTTTTTATTCACATTTACTCTGGTCTCATAGTTAGGGTTTGAATCCTTAATCATAAATTGCCTCTTTAAAGGAAATGTCAGTGACTTACCAGCACATTGGATATGGATAAGACATAAGTCAGACCTATTATAGATTTCTGAAGAGAAAACCCTACCAAAAGGACACTTTGCAGTTTTATTTCAGTTGTTATTTCTGCTTTTAATCATAAATTGGCCATGGTTCACTAGAGAGCAGTTTGAATCACCCAGAAAAGGATTCCAGCCTCTCTACAAAAAGGGCTGTCTTTTGGGTACTTTTTCCTATTGCAAATATTCTTGAAAACAAATTTCTTGGCTTCTTTTGCTGTAAATGTCCCTGATCCATTAGATGAAGCTGTTCTTTCTTTCTGTAAAACTAACCTATAAACATTTTGAAATATAGTAGTCTTGTAATCCCCCTAACATATTAGAATGGTTTAGTTTTTTTGAGCTGCCAAGTCAGCCTGACAAAAACTATGACATGCACATATGTATCAAAAAGTGACTGCTGTTTTTCTTTCTTTCCTCTCATAGAAATTGCAGCTGAGGAGATTCTCTGCCCCACCCCCAATCCCCAACCAAGTGTATACTCTGGTTTATGGTAAGAGAGGATTTTTTCTTTTAATAAATGCATCCTAGAATGGGCCTTTCCATGGTCAAACAGTATATATAAGATTGTTGAAAGACCTTTTCTTCATGGTATGCTGTACTTTGAGGAATGAAATCCAATAAACCAAAGGTTCTGTTATGGAAGGAGAGGCCAAGTTCACAAACATTTATCTGAAATAAGCAAGAGGATATAAGAGTCAAAAATGAAATGAAAGTTGCTGTGGATAGTTTTAGTGGGCTGAGTTCATTTAAAGTCAGAGCCAGAATATTCCAGAGGAATAGCAAAAGCACATGTTTTTCCTCCATCAAAACTGAAGGGGAACAAGTGTCTTACATTTAAGTTTCATCAAGCACAGTTTACACAATTTTAAGTTGCAAATTGAGAGTGAGGTTAGAAAATGAACACAAGTTAGAATTAGCAAAGAACTAGCCAGCAGGCTGAAGTCATGTGCGTATACCATCTTTTTCTCTAATTGAAGTATAATTGACATATAACATTATATGTTTCATGTGTGCAACATAATGCTTTGATATATGTATACATTGTGAAGTGATAATCAGAATAAGCCTAGTTACCAGTTGTTACCATACATGGTTATAATAATTTTTTTCTTGTGAAGAGTAATTTTAAGATTTACTCTCTTAAGCAACTTTAAAATATGCAATGCAGTATTATTAAATATAGTCACTATGCTCTATATTATACCCCCATGATACATTTATTTTATAACTAGAAGTTTATATCTTTTGATCCCATTCACTCATTTCCCCCACCCCCACCATCTCTCCCCTCTGGCAACCACCAATCAGTTCTCTATGTCTACGAGCTTGCTTTTTCATGTTTGTTTAGTTTTTTAGATTCCACATACAAGTCAGGTCATGAAGTATTTGTTTTTCTTTGACTTATTTCACTTAGTATAATGTCCTCAAGGTTTGTCCATGTTGTCAAAAATGGAAAGATTTCCTTCTTTTTAGGAAAAGTTTAAAAAAAAATTTATACAGTTTTTGAAGGTTACACTCCAGTTACAGTTATTACAAAATATTGTCTACATTCCCCATGTTGTACAATACATCCTTGTCACCTATCTTACACCCGATAGTTTGTACCTCTCACTCCCCCACTCCTATATTGCCCTCCTTCCCTGTCCCCACTGGTAACTACTAATTTGTTCTCTATATCTGTGAGTCTGTTTCCTTCTTGTTATAATCAATGGTTTATTGCATTTTTTAGATTCCACATATACATATTATATAGATTTGTCTTTGTCTGACTTATTTCACTAAGCATAATGCCCTCTAAGTACATCCATGTTGCTGCAAATGGCAAAATTTCATTCTTTATGGCTGAGTAGCATTCCACTGTGTATATATAACACTTTTTCTTTATCCGTTCATCTGTTGATGGTCACTTAGGTTGCTTCCACATCTTGGCAATTGTAAATAGTGAACATTGGGGTGCATGTATCTTTTCAATTAGTGTTTTAATTTTTTTCATATATATACCCAGGAGTGGAATTGCTGGATCATATGGTAGTTCTATTTTTAGTTTTCTGAGAAACCTCCATACTGTTTTCCACAGTGGTTGCACCAATTTACAATCCCACCAACAGTGTAGGAGTGTTCCCTTTTCTCTACATCCTCTCCAACATATGTTATTTGTTTTCTTTTTGATGACAGACATTCTGACAGGTGTGAAGTGATGTCTCATTTTGTTTTTGATTTGCATGTCCCTGATTGTTAGCAAAGTTGACCATCTTTTCATGTGCTTGTTAGCCATCTGTATTTCCTGTTTGGAAAAAAAATATCTGTCCAGTTCTTCTGCCCATTTCTTAATAAGGTTTTTTTTTTTTAATGTTGAGTTGTATGAGTTGTTTATATATGTTGGATATTAATTCCTTATTGGTCATATTATTTTCAGATAGTTTCTCCAATTCAGTTGGCTGTCTTTTCATTTTGTCAATGGTTTCCTTTGCTGTGCAAAAGCTTTTAAGTTTACTTAGGTGCCATTTGTTTATTTTTGCTTTTATTTCCTTTACTTTAGGAGATGGATCCTCCCAAAATACTGCTGTGATTTGTATCAAAGAGTGTTCTGCCTGTCTTTTCCTCTAGGAATTTTTTAGTCTCTGGTCTTACATTTAGGTCTTTAATCCATTTTGAGTTTATTTTTGTATGTGGTACTAGAGAATATTCTAATTTCATTCTTTTACAAGTAGCTGTCCAATTTTCCCAGCACCACTTATTGAAGAGAGTGTCTTTTCTCCATTGTATATTCTTGCCTCCTTTGTCATAGATTAACTGACCATATGTGAATGGGTTTATTTCTGGGCTTTATATCTTGTTCCATTGATCCATGTGTCTGTTTTTGTGCTAGTATAATACTGTCTTGATTACTGTAGCTTTATAGTATAGTCTGAAGTCAGGGAGCCTGATTCCTCCAGCTCTGTTCTTCTTTCTCAAGATTATTTTGGCTATTTGCGTCCTTTTGTGTTTCCATACAAATTTATATTTTTTTCTTGTTTGGTGAAAAATACCATTAGTAATTTGATAGGGATTCCATTGAATCTGCATGGTCATTTTAACAATATTGATTCTTCTAATCCAAGAACACGGTGCATCTTTCCATCTGTTTGTGTCATCTTCAATTTATTTCATCAGTGTCTTATAGTTTTTGGAGTACAGATCTTTTGCCTCCTTAGGTAGGCTTATGCTTAGGTATTTTATATGGACATTATTATGTTCAGGTAGGTTCCCTCTATGCCCACTTTCTGGAGAGTTTTTATCATAAATGCATGCTAATTTTATCAAAAGCTTTTTCTGCATCTGTTGAGATGATCATATGATTTTTATTCTTCAATTTGTTAAAGTGATGTATCACATTAATTGACTTGTGGATATTAAAAATCCTTGCATCCCTGGGATAAATCCCATTTGATCATGGTGTATGATCCGTTAATCATTCTTTTTAAAGTTTGAGTAGTATTCCATTGCATGCATATGTGTGTGTGTATGTGTATGTGTGTGTGTGTATGCACACACATACATCTTTTTTTCTTTATCCATTCATCCATCGTGGATACTTAGGTTGTTTCCATATCTTGTCTATTGTAAATAATGCCATAATGAACATTGGGGTGCCTGCATCTTTTTGAATTAGTATTTTCATTTTCTTCAGATATACACCAAGGAGTGGAATTACTGATTCTTATGTTAGTTCCATTTTTCATTTTAAGGCACTTCCATACTGTTTTACACAGTGGCCACACCACATTCCCACCAACAATAAAGGAGGGTTCCCTTTTTTTCCACGTCCTTTCTAATACTTGCTATGTCTTGTCTTTTTGATAATAGCCATTCTAGAGGTGTGAGGTGACATCCCACTGTGGTTTTGTTTTGCATTTCCCTGATGATTAATTATGTTGAGTATCTTTTCATGAGACTTGACCATGTGTGTGTCTTCTTTAGAAAATTGTCTATTCAGGCTTCCCTGGTAGCACAGTGGTTGAGAGTCCACCTACCGATGCAGGGGACATGGATTCGCGTCCCGGTCCGGGAAGATCCCACATGCCGTGGAGCGGCTGGGCCCGTGAGCCATGGCTGATGAACCTGTGCGTCCGGAGCCTGTGCTCCGCAATGGTAGAGGCCACAACAGTTAGAGGCCCATGTACCGCAAAAAAAAAAAAAAGTCTATTCAGATCCTCTGCCCATGTTTTAAATCTGTTTTTTCATATTGAGTTGTATGAATTCTTTATATATAGTACTATATACATTTTGTATATGTATATGTACAGTCTAGATTTATCTTCTGAAGGAGCATTCAGTTAGGTCTTCAAAGGGCTTTATCACTAAGTATAATTTAGCCCCCAGGTAAGCCAAATGCCTTTTTCATTTTATACAGAACTAGGTTATTTTGATTTTGTTTAAACTTATAAAACTGCAAATATTCCCACTTTTGTGCAGACCTACAGTTCTATTTCTGCTCCTTTAATTACAGACTCTTAAAAATGTCTTGCAGACCTGTGTATTCTATAAGAGCTGCGTTACTTTTACAAATTTTTCTCTGCAAAGATTTTTCTGTCAACAAAACTGATATATTGATACCAAAATTGGCTATTAATATTCCAAGGATGGAGAAGAGTTATAGTCGAAATTATGTTAGCATACCTGTTTCTTACTAACAACTATTTTACACAATTCATGAACATTTGTTCTATGAATAATTGATATTGTCTTTTCAAGGCTCTCTCATTGGATTTTATCTTCCAATTGGATAAACAGTGGTCACACTGCAATATATAGGATTAATAACAGAACTTCAGTGGAATTGAATAGCAGAAAAACATTTAGAACTTTTATGTATTTGAGCATAAAATCAGAGGACTGTTTTTTTTTCTTTTTTTTCTTTTTTTTAACACCTTTATTGGAGTATAATTGCTTTACAATAGTGTGTTAGTTTCTGCTTTATAAAAAAGTGAGTCAGTTATACATATACATATGTTCCCATATCTCTTCCCTCTTGCTTCTCCCTCCCTCCCACCCTCCTTATCCCACCCTTCTAGGTGGTCACAAACCACCGAGCTGATCTCCCTGTGCTATGCAGCTACTTCCCACTAGCTATCTATTTTATGTTTGGTAGTGTATATATGTCTATGCAACTCTCTCACTTTGTCACAGCTTACCCTTCCCCCCTCCGCATATCCTCAAGTCCATTCTCTAGTAGGTCTGTGTCTTTATTCTTGTCTTACCCCTAGGTTCTTCATGACCATTTTTTTTTTTTAGATTCCATATATATGTGTTAGCATACGGTATTTGTTGTAAGTCAGAGGACTGTTTTGAGTAGCCCCAGTAAGTTCCTGTTTTCCAAAAGTAAGTAGTGGGAGACCAAAATGATGGATTGTTAGTATGCTATAGTTTCTGTGAGCATTAGCTTTTGCCCCTGAAAATGTAAGGGGCGCTTATTAAAGGTTGTGTTGCCATACACCGGAGTTGGTAGTCTTAAAATAATTAGAAATGTTTTTCCCTTGAAAATATTGCTTAAGTAAATCAGGTAATAATGAAGAAATAGGGATATGGGACATTTTTGCATAATTGAAGGAAGGCTGAAGAAGTTACTCCTATTCAGTTTGCTAGTCAGGAGCAATTATTACTGATGCAAATAATTATGAATCCACCACAGCTTTGTGGGCAGAAATAAAAGTTTCTCCCAAAATCATGATCCAGAAGGCTGGAAGAGGACTTTATGGACTATGAATTGATAGGCCTTAAGTCCTCTGCATTCTCTGAAAGAATAACCCCTCTTCACACCCCACTTCCCCACTGCTGTAAAATTAGAGTGTGAAAATGGTGAACAGCTCTATGGGCAAGGAAATGTGCTTCCAAAGCGATGATGGAAACAACTGCCTTCTAGAAGAGGACTGAAAAGGGGATTAGCCAGGATTTCTGTTCAGGGCAGGCTGCACTTTGGGACCTTCAGATGACTGATAGATTCTAAATGTTCTTTGCTTTTCCTAAATCAAAGGGTTTCTGGGGCAGAGCCAAACCTAGAGCCATACAAAAAAGGAGATCATTAAAGATTACTTCCCCTCATTGTGCCTCAGCCGCACCCTCCCCCCAACTGAGGATGAATTAGCTAAGATGATTTAAGAGAAATACCTTAAAAACAATGGGAAAACTGGAATAAAGGTCACCACATTGAAGTAACTCATAGTAGGAAGGAGTCATTTAAATGTCATTAACACTACACTTGATGGAAAACTGACAGCTCTCCAAATAAAAGAGGTTCAGAAGTTTGGTCACAGAGGTAATAGTTGCCTGAAATTGTATGTAAAACATCGAGGAAAGGCCTTGTGATCAATCAAATTGTTCTTTATTGTGACCTCCATTCCCATCTCTCTTACATAATCCCTTTGGCTAGCAGCCACATCTTGTTATCTCCATTCCTCCCTATTCAACCCATTTCAATGGGCACTCTCACAGATATTTTCCATTCTTTGACTCATTCATCTTTCATCTCATAGCCTTGGCAATCTCTGCCCAGGTCTGTCTCAGCTCAGTGATCCACTTTGCCTGTTCTTTTTTCCAGGCTTCTGAAGACCCATCTGGAGAAAACTGAATATCCATGTTCATTGGCTCCATTATAAATGTTTGCTTTCCAACTCCATCTGGACCCTCAACTCTCATCCTTAATCCTTTCCTCATCTGTAGTTGGCTCCTTCTTCCATTTCCTACTGCAGCTGTTCCATTCCCCTTTCAAGGCCCCAGTTCTGGCCTCCTCACTTTGAGCAAATGACCTACATTTCTATTTCACAAAAAGATGCCACTAGGTGACAATACTCTCCTCTCCTGTATCATTGAACCTCATTTTAACTCTTCTTATCTTTTCTCACAGCTTACAAATGTGTTCTAGTCTCAACTGTTTTACACAGGCACCAAACCTTTTATTTCTCCTCCTTAATCCTCTAGCTACATCCACCTCTATCCTTTCATAACCAAATATTTTGAAGGTGTAGTTATTATTTGATGTTTCTAATTCTTCACCTTTGATTTACTACTCAACCTATATGTATTCAGATGTTGACCCCTAGAGTTCTACTAGGCTTGTCACAAAAGAGTTACAAAAATTAGTAGTTGCCTGTATCTCTCCCTTCCATTTCCCATTTCCCAGAGGCAATCACTTTCAATACTTCTAGGTGTCAAATTAGTTACCACCTGCTTTTCAGCTTCTGAATTATGTTGCTGTACCCTCTCTTGTTCTTTTTGTATTTGTGGGTTTATGACTCTAAAGATATCCATACTGTTGTATTAGTGGGGTTTCAGGAGGGAAAAATCTTAGATACTTAAGTTCAATCAGTGATATTTGTTTGGAACTGCCATTCTCTTTCTATGTCTTTTATTATTCTGTTTGCCCCTTAAACACATGCCTTATATGTTTCCCCTGGGTGATCATATTCACTCCCTTGTCTTCAACTATGTCCTTTATGAATATGACTCAATAATCTATGTCTTCAGCCGTGAATTTTTTCCTGAGCCCCAAACCATTCATCTATATACTAGACTTCTCCATCTAGATGCCCTATAGGCACATCAAACACAACCTGTTCAAAACCAAACTCATCCCTTTCCTTCAAACTAGTTCTCCCTCCTGACTTTCTTCTCCTAGCTAATGGTATCACTCAGTTACCTAAGCTAGAATACTCAGAGTCATGTTTATCCATCTCCCTAACAATGAATCTGTGTGCTTCTTGAAAGGAAGAGATAATGTCTCATTCACTTCTGGATCCCCTAATGAGTAGCCCAGTTCCTCAAATAATAAGAGTAGGTATTCATATAAAAGTTTATTAAATTGATGAGAACATGCTTTTAGTGTCTAAATATAATGCAAGGCTAAAGTCACATATAGACAAAAATAACAATGTGCTTAGCACATATGTAGTTAAATTGCTTACTTCATGAAATTAATACTTGACATGAGACCAAGTTATACATGGTTTACTTATGATTAAAATTATCTCCCTTGTTTTGAAAACACTCGAGTTCTTATATGGAAATAAAAACAATTGTGTATCTTTTGCCTCACTGTATGTATCTCTGTCAGTAATATTCTAGTTTGAGGATTAAAAACTCATTGTGTATTTAAATAAAGATCTTGAAAGATTCTTCAAAAAGTACCAGAAATTATTACTCTACAAAATCTAGTCAAGTATTAGCTATCGCAAATGCTTCCAATATAGATTTCTATTACCTCTCTGAGGAAGCATTTCATAGTTCTGTTTTGATAAATACAAAATAACAACAATAGTAACAATCTCTGGGACATATAGAAAAGTAGACATGATACCCCAGAAGAATAAAACGTTTTTTTCTCTTTTTCTTTTCCTTGTCTCTAAACAGAAAGGAAGAAATTTATACATAAATATCCTTGGGATATTTCTTTGGATTTCACAATGGCTAAAGATCTTCCTTATATTTTTTAATAACACTGTGGAGGATATATCTTATGAATCTTTTCCACAGATCAATTCTTCCAGATGAGCCTATTAATTTCACTCATATACAATCAATTTTAAATTGTGGTAAGAACACTTATGATGAGATCAAACTTCTTAGCACATTTTTTTGACAAATACTATAATTTATAATTTTCTTCTAATGAACGCTTACCATGGGCTGTTTTCTTTTTTTGAGCAGAGAAAGATTTTAATTTTAGATTATTTAAAACATCTTTATTGGAGTATAATTGTTTACAATGGTGTGTTAGTGTCTGCTTTATAACAAAGTGAATCAGCTATACGTATACATATATCGCCATATCTCCTGCCTCTTGCGTCTCCCTCCCAACCCCCCTATCCCAGCCCTCTAGGTGGTCACAAAGCACCGAGCTGATCTCCCTGTGTGATGCAGCTGCTACCCACTAGCTAGCTATTTTACATTTGGTAGTATAAATAACTCCATGCCTCTCTCTCACTTCGTCACAGCTAACACTTCACCCTCCCTGTGTCCTCAACTCCATTCTCTAGGTCTGCATCTTTATTGCTGGTTCATAACCATTTTTTTTTAGATTCTTCATAACCATTTTTTTTTAGATTCCATATATATGTGTTAGCATATGGTATTTGTTTTTCTCTTTCTGACTTACTTCACTCTGTATGACAAACTCTAGGTCCATCCAACTCACTACAAATAACTCAATTTCGTTTCTTTTTATGGCTGAGTAATATTGCATTGTATATATGTGCCACATCTTCTTTATCCATTCATCTGTCAGTGGACACTTAGGTTGCTTCCATGCCCTGGCTATTGTAAATAAAGCTGCAATGAACATTGTGGTACATGAGTCTTTTTGAATTATTGTTTTCTCAGGGTATATGCCCAGTAGTGGGATTGCTGGGTCCATTTTGTATGGAAGTTCTATTTTTAGTTTTTTAAGGAACCTCCATACTGTTCTCCACAGTGGCTGTATCAATTTACATTACCAACAATAGTGCAAGTGGGCTCCCTTTTCTCCACACCGTCTCCAGCATTTATTGTTTGTACATTTTTTGATAATGGCCATTCTGCCTGGTGTGAGGTGATACTTCACTGTAGTTTTGATTTGCACTTCTCTACTGATTAGTGATGTTGAGCATCCTTTCATGTGTTTGTTGGCAATCTGTATATCTTCTTTGGAGAAATGACTATTTAGGTCTTTTGCCCATTTTTGGATTGGGTTGTTTGCTTTTTTGATATTGAGCTGCATGAGCTACTTGTAAATTTTGGAGATTAGTCCTTTGTCAGTTGCTTCATTTGCAAATATTATCTCCCATTCTGAGGGTTGTCTTTTCATCTTGTTTATGGTTTCCTTTGCTGTGCAAAGGATTTTAAGATTCATTAGGTCTCATTTGTTTATTTTTGCTTTTATTTCCATTTCTCTAGGAGGGAGGTTAAAAAGGACCTTGCTGTGATTTATGTCATAGAGTGCTCTGCCTATGTTTTCCTGTAGGAGTTTTATACTGTCTAGCCTTATATTTAGGTCTTTAAACCATTTTGAGTTTAGCTTTGTATATGGTGTTAGGGAGTGTTCTACTTTCATTCTTTTACATGTAGATGTCCAGTTTTCCAAGCAACACTTATTGAAGAGGCTGTCTTTTCTTCATTGTATATTCTTGCCTCTTTTATCAAAAATATGGTGACCACATGTGCGTGAGTTTATCTCTGGGCTTTCTATCCTTTTCCATTGATCAATATTTCTGTTTTTGTGCCAGTAACATACAGTCTTGATTACTGTAGCTTTGTAGTATAGTCTGAAGACAAGGAGCCTGATTCCTCCAGCTCTGTTTTTCTTTCTCAAGATTGCTTTGGCTATTCGGGGTCTTTTCTATTTCCATACAAATTGTGAAGTTTTTTGTTCTAGTTCTGCAAAAAATGCCATTGGTATTTTGGTGGGGATTGCATTGAATCTGTAGGTTGCTTTGGGTAATATAATCATTTTCACAATGTTGATTCTTCCAATCCAAGTATATGGTATATCTCTCCATCTGTTTGTATCCAGCTTAATTTCTTTCATTGGTGTCTTATAGTTTTCTGCATACAAGTCTTTTGTCTCCTTAGGTAGGTTTATTCCTAGGTATTTTATTCTTTATCTTGTAATTGTAAATGGGAGTGTTTACTTAATTTCTCTTTCAGTTTTTCATCATTAGTGTATAGGAATGCAAGAGATTTCTCTTCATTAATTTTGTATCCTCCTACTATTCTCAATTAATTGGTTATCCCTAGTAGTTTTCTGGTAGATTCTCTATTTATAGTATCATGTCTTCTGCAAACAGTGACAGGTTTACTTCTTCTTTTCCTATTTGGATTCCTTTTATTTCATTTTCTTCTCTGATTGCTATGGCTACAACTTCCAAAATTATGTTGAATAACAGTGGTGAGACTGGGCAACCTTGCCTTGTTCCTGATCTTAGTAGAAACGTTTTCAATTGTTCTCCATTGACAACAATGTTGGCTGTGGGTTTGTCATATATGACCCTTAGTATGTTGAGGTAAGTTCCCTCTATGTCTACTTTCTGGAGGGTTTTTATCATAAATGGGTGTTGAATTTTGTCAAAAGCTTTTTCTGCATTTATTTAGATGGTCATATTGTTTTTCTCCTTCAATTTGTTAATATGGTTTATCATAGTGATTGATCTGTGTACATTGAAGAATCCTTGCATTCCTGGGATAAACCCCACTTGATCATAGTGTATGATGCTTTTTTTTTCATGCTTAAAAGTTAAATTCTTTGTAAAGCAGTGAAACAAGATTTTTAAAAAATAAATTGCAATAAAAGTTATATACATCTTCAGTAACAACATAAAATCTGCTAAGCTATAATTATTTTAGATCAATCACATGGAAGATAATTGGTAGCAGTGGAAATCAGAGAATTGATAGACAAATCAAATAAAAATTAAAGGAATCATGATTATAATATGGGTGACTTCCAATGCAGTATTTAAGTTAGAGACTTGAGATATCACATAGAAAATGTTTCTACAGTTTTAAATAGGTCACTCAAATATTTAGGAGAAACTGGGACTTATTCTTTTCCCAAAATGTAAACAAATGCAACTCTAATTGTACTTTATTGTTTCTGAGATAAATTTCTCTCTCTCTATTCTTCATATAATCCTTAGGCCTTAACATCCCGATCCCTCATTTATCTTCAGTCTTCACTAAGCATTTGTTAAACTCTGTACTGTGATCTTGATTTTTAAAATATTTTATTTATTTTTATTTTCTTCCTAGTTATATTGAGAAGTAATTGATGTACATCACTGTATAAGTTTAAGGTATGCAGCATGATGGTTTGATTTACATATATTGTGAAATGATTATCACAGTAGGTTTAGTTAACACTCATCATCTTGTATAGATACAATAAAAAGAAAAAAATAACTTATTCATATTCTAGTTTCAGGTTTGTACAATTTGATCAACATTTCCTAAATTCCCCCAACCCTCAGCCCCTGGAAACCACCATCCACCATTCTACTGTTTCTCATAGAAAAATAGATGAGATTTGTGGTTATCAGAAGTGGGGGGTTGGAGGAGGGGGAGTTGGGGGAAGGTAGTCAAAAAGTACAAACTTCCAGTTATAAGATAAAGAAGTACTAAGGATGTAGTGCAGAACATAATGACTATGGTTAATACTGCCCTATGATATACAGGATAGTTTTGAAGAGAGTAGATCCCAAGAGCTCACATCAAAAGATCATAGTGTATGATGCTTTTAACGTGATGTAGGATTCTGCTGGCTAGTATTTGTTGAGGATTTTTGCATCTATGTTCATCAGTCATATTGGTCTGTAGTTTTCTTTTTATGGGGACGTATTTGTCAGGTTTTGGTATCAGGATGATGGTGGCCTGGTAGAATGAGTTTGGGAGGGTTTCCCCTCTGTAATATTTTGGAAGAGTTTGAGAATTATAGGTGTTAGCTCTTCTCTAAATATCTGATAGAATTCAAGCGTGAAGCCATATGCCCCTGGGCTCTTGTTTGTTGGAAGATTTTTAATCACACTCTCAAACTCAGTGGTTGTGATTGGGCTGTTTATATTTTCTATTTCTTCTTGGTTCAGTCTCGGAAGGTTGTGCTTTTCTAAGAATGTGTCTATTTCTTCCAGGTTGTCCATTTTATTGGCATAGAGTTGCTTGTAATAATGTCTCATGATCCTTTGTATTTCTGCAGTGTCAGTCGTTACTTCTCCTTTTTCATTTCTAATTCTATTGATTTGAGTCTTCTCCCTTTTATTCTTGATGAGTCTGGCTAATGGTTAGTCAATTTTTTTTTCTTCTCAAAGAATCAGCTTTTAGTTTTATTGATCATTGTTATTGCTTCCTTCACTTCTTTTTCATTTATTTCTGATCTGATCTTTATGATTTCTTTTCTTCTGCTAACGTTGGGGGTTTTTGTTCATCTTTCTCTAGTAGCTTTAGGTGTAAGTTTAGATTGTTTATTTGAGATGTTTCTTTTTTCGTGAGGTAGGATTTTATAACTATAAACTTCCCTCTTAGAACTGCATTTGCTGCATCCATTAGGTTTTGGATCATCATGTTTTCTTTGTCATTTGTTTCCAGGTATTTTTTTTTTAATTTCTTCAGTGCTTTCTTGGTTATTAAGTAGTCTATTTTTTAGCCACCATGTCTTTGTATTTTATACAGGTTTTTCCTGGTAATTGATATTTCGAGTCATAGCACTGTGGTCAGAAAATAAACTTGATATAAATTCAATTTTCTTAAATTTACCAAGGCTTGATTTGTGACCCAGGATATGATCTATCCTGGAGAATGTTCTATGAGCACTTGAAAAGAAAATGTATTCTGCTGTTTTTGGATGGAATGTCCTATAAATACAAATTAAGTCCATGATTTTTTTTCAACACCTTTATTGGAGTATAATTGCTTTACAATGGCATGTTACTTTCTGCATTATAACAAAGTGAATCAGTTATACATATACATACGTCCCATATCTCTTCCCCCTTGCGTCTCCCTCCCTCCCACCCTCCTTATCCCACCCCTCTTGGTTTTCAAAAAGCACCGAGCTGATCTCCCTGTGCTATGAGGCTGCTTCCCACTAGCTATCTATTTACGTTTGGTAGTGTATATATGTCCATGCCACTCTCTCACTTGGTCACAGCTTACCCTTCCCCCTCCCCATATCCTCAAGTCCATTCTCTAGTAGGTCTGTGTATTTATTCCCGTCTTACCCCTAGGTTGTTTATGACCTAATTTTTTTCTTACAATCCATATGTATGTGTTATCATATGGTATTTGTTTTTCTCTTTCTGACTTACTTCACTCTGTATGACAGACTCTTTGTCCATCCACCTCACTACAAATAACTCAATTTCATTTCTTTTTATGGCTGAGTAATATTCCATTGTATATATGTGCCACATCTTCTTTATCCATTAATCAGATGATGGACACTTCAGTTGTTTCCATCTCCGGGCTACTGTAAATAGAGCTGCAATGAACATTTTGGTACATGACTCTTTTTGAATTATGGTTTTCCCAGGATATATGCCCAGTAGTGGGATTTCTGGGTGGTATGGTAGTTCTATTTGTAGCTTTTTAAGGAACCTCCATACTGTTCTCCATATTGGCGATATCAATTTACATTCCCACCAGCAGTGCAAACATGTTCCCTTTTCTCCACACCCTCTCCAGCATTGATTGTTTCTAGAATTTTTGATGATGGCCATTCTGACTGCTGTGAGATGATATCTCACTGTAATTTTGATTTACATTTCTCTAATGATTTATGATGTTGAGCATTCTTTCATGTGCTTGTTGGCAATCTGTATATCTTCTTTGGAGAAATGTCTATTTCAGTCTTCTTCCCATTTTTGGATTGGGTTGTTTATTTTTTATTATTGAGCTACATGAGCTGCTTGTAAATTTTGGAGATTAATCCTTTGTCAGTTGCTTCATGTGCAAATATTTTCTCCCATTCTGAGGGTTCTCTTTTGGTCTTGTTTATGGTTTCCTTTACTGTGCAGAAGGTTTTCAGTTTCATTAGGTCCCATTTGTTTATTTTTGGTTTTATTTCCATTTCTCTAGGAGGTGGGTCAAAAAGGTTCTTGTTGTGATTTATGTCACAGTGTGTTCTGCCTGTGTTTTCCTCTAAGAGTTTGATATTTTCTGGCCTTACACTTAGGTCTTTAATCCATTTTGAGCTTATTTTTGTGTACGGTGTTAGGGAGTGGGATGTTCTAATCTCATACTTTTACATGCACCTGTCTTGTTTTCCCAGCACCACTCATTGAAAAGGCTGTCTTTTCTCCACTGCATATTCTTGCCTCCTTTATAAAAGATAGGGTGATCATATGTGCATGGGTGCATCTCTAGGATTTGTATACTGTTCCATTGACCTATATTTCTGTTTTTATGTCAGTACCATACTGTTTAGATTAATGTAGCTTTGTAGTATAGTCTGAAGTCTGGGAGCCTGATTCCTCCAGCTCCGTTTCTCTTTTTCAAGATTGCTTTGGCTATTCGGGGTCTTTTCTGTTTCCATACAAATTGTTGTTTTTTTGGTTCTAGTTCTGTGAAAAATTCCAGTGGTATTTTGACAGGGATTGCATTGAATCTGTAGATTGCTTTGCGTTGTAGAGTCATTTTCACAATGTTGATTCTTACAATCCCAGAACATGGTATATCTCTCCATCTATTTGTGTCATCTTTAACTTTTTCATCAGTGTGTTATGATTTTCTGCATACAGGTCTTTTGTCTCCTTAGGTAGGTTTATTCCTAGATATTTTATTCATTTTGTTGCAGTGGTAAATGGGAGTGTTCTCTTAATTTCATATTCCAATTTTTCATCATTAGTGTACAGGAATGCCAGAGACTTCTGTGCATTAATTTTCTATCCTGCTACTTTACCAAATTCATTGATTAGCTCTAGTAGTTTTCTGGTAGCATCTTTAGGATTCTCTATGTAGAGTTTAATGTCATCTGCAAACAGTGACAGCTTTATTTCTCCTTTTCCAACTTGGATTTCCTTTATTTCTTTTTTTTTCTCTGATTGCTGTGGGTAAAACTTCCAAAACTAGGTTGAATAATAGTGGTGAGAGTGGGCAACCTTGTCTTGTTCCTGATCTTAGTGGAAATGGTTTCAGTTTTTCACCATTGAGGATGATGTTGGCTGTGGGTTTGTCATATATGGTCTTTATTTTGTTGAGGAAAGTTCCCTCTATGCCTACTTTCTGGAGGGTTTTTTTCATAAATGGGTGTTGAATATTGTTGAAAGCTTTCTCTGCATCTATTGAGATGATCATATGGTTTTCTCCTTCAATTTGTTAGTATGGTGTATCATGTTGATTGATTTGCGTATATTGAAGAATCCTTGCATTCCTGGGATAAACCCCACTTGATCATGTTGCATGATCCTTTTAATGTGCTGTTCGATTCTGTTTGCTAGTATTTTGTTGAGGATTTTTGCATCTATGTTCATCAGTGATATTGGCCTGTAGTTTTCTTTCTTTGTGACACCCTTGTCTGGTTTTGGTATCAGGGTGATGGTGGCCTCATAGAATGAGTTTGGGAGTGTTCCTCCCTCTGCTATATTTTGGAAGAGTTTGAGAGAGATAGGTGTCACCTCTCCTCTAAATGTTTTATAGAATTCGTCTGTGAAGCCATCTGGTCCTTGGCTTTTGTTTGTTGCAAGATTTTTTAATCACAGTTTCAATTTCTGTGCTTGTGATTGGTCTGTTTACATTTTCTGTTTCTTCCTGATTCAGTCTCGGCAGGTTGTGCATTTCTATGAATTTTTCCATTTCTTCCAGGTTGTCCATTTTATTGGCATAGAGTTGCTTGTAGTAATCTCTCATGGTCCTGTGTGTTTCTGCAGTGTCTGTTGTTGCTTCTCCTTTGTCATTTGTAATTCTATTGATTTGAGTCTTCTCCCTTTTTTTCTTGATGAGTCTGGTTAATGGTTTATCAATTTTGTTTATCTTCTCAAAGAACCAGCTTTTAGTTTTATTGACCTTTGCTATCATTTCCTTCATTTATTTTTCATTTATTTGTGACCTGATCTTTATGATTTATTTCCTTCTGCTAACTTTGGGATTTTTTTGTACTTCTTTCTCTAATTGCTTTAGGTGCAAGGTTAGGTTGTTTATTTGAGATGTTTCCTGTTTCTTAAGGTCGGATCGTTTTGTTATAAACTTCCCTCATAGATCCGATTTTGCTGCATACCATAGGTGTTGGGTCATCGTTTCTCCATTGTCATTTATTTCTTGGTATTTTTTTGATGTCCTCTTTGTTTTCTTCTGTGATCACTTTGTTATTAAGTATTGTTTAGCCTCCATGTGTTTGTATTTTTTACAGAACTTTTCCTGTAATTGATATATAGTCTCATATTGTGGTCAGAAAAGATACTTGATACGATTTGAATTTTCTTAAATTTACAAAGGCTTGATTTGTGACACAAGGTATGATCTATCCTGGAGAATATTCCATGAGCACTTGAAAAAAATGTGTGTTCTGTTGCTTTTGGATGGAATGTCCTTTAAATATCAATTAAGTCCATCTTGTTTAATGTATCATTTAAAGCTTGTGTTTCCTTATTTATTTTCATTTTGGATGATCTGTCCATTGGTGAAAGTCGGGTATTAAAGTCCCCTACTATGATTGTGTTACTGTCAATTTCCCTTTTTATGGTTGTTAGTATTTGCTTTATGTGTTGCTGTGCTCCTATTTTGGGTGCATAAATATTTACAATTGTTATATCTTCTTCTTGGATTGATTCCTTGATCCTTATGTAGTCTCATTCTTTGTCTCTTTGTTTTAAAGTCTATTTTGTCTGATATGAGAATTGCTACTCCAGCTTTCTTTTGGTTTCCATTTGCATGGAATATCTTTTTCCACCGCATCACTTTCAGTCTGTTTGTGTCCCTAGGTCTGAAGTGGGTCTCTTGTAAATAGCATATATACGGGTCTTGTTTATATATCCATTCAGCCAGGCTATGTCTTTTGTTTGGAGCATTTAATCCACTTACATTTAAGGTTATTTCGATATGTATATTTGTATTACCATTTTATTAACTTCTTTGGGTTTTTCATTGTAGATCTTTTTCTTCTCTTGTGTTTCCTGCCTAGAGAAATTCCTTTAGCATTTTTTGTAATGCTGGTTTTGTTGTGTTGCTTTCTGTTAGATTTTGCTTTTCTGTAAATGTTTTGATTTCTCCATCGAATCTGAATAACATCCTTGCTGGGTAGAGTCCTCTTCATTGTAAGTTTTTCCCTTTCATCACTTTAAATATGTCCTGCCACTCCCTTCTAGCTTTTAGAGTTTCTGCTGAAAGATCACCTGTTAACCTTATGGGGATTCCCTTGTATGTTATTTTTCCCTTGCTGCTTTTAATATTTTTTCTTTGTATTTAATTTTTTACAGTTTGATTAATATGTGTTTTGGCAAGTTTTTTCTTGGATTTATCCTGTATCAGACTCTCTGCGCTTCCTGGACTTGATTAACTGTTTCTTTTCCTATGTTATGGATATTTTCAACTCTAATCACTTCAAATATTTTCTGAGTCCCTTTCTTTTTCTCTTCTTCTTCTGGGACCCCTATAATTCGTATGTTGGTGCATTTAATGTTGTCCCAGCCATCTCTGAGACTGCTCTCAATTCTTTTCATTCTTTTCTCTTTATTCTGCTCTGCAGTAGTTTTTTCCACTCTTTTACATTCCAGGTCACTTATCCATTCTTCTGCCTCTGTTATTCTGCTACTGATTCATTTTAGAGAATTTTTAATTTCGTTTATTTTGATTTTCATCATTTTTTTTCCAGTTTAGTTCCTCTAGGCCTTTCTTAAACGTTTCTTGTATTTTCTCCATTCTATTTCAAAGATTTTTTATCATGTTTACTATCTTTACTCTTAAATATTTTTCAGGTATACTGCCTATTTCCTCTTCATTTATTTGTTCTAGTGTGTTTTTACCTTGCTCCTTCATCTGCTGTGTGTTTCTCTGTCTTCTCATTTTCCTTATCTTACTGTGTTTGGGGTCTCCTTTTTGTAGGCTGCAGTTTCGTAGTTCTCGTTGTTTTTGGTGTCTGCCCCCAGTGGCTAAGGTTTATTCAGTGGGTTGTGTAGGCTTCCTGGTGGAGGGGACTAGTGCCTGTGTTTTGGTGGATGAGGCTGGATCTTGTTTATCTGTTGGGCAAGACCACGTCCTGTTGTGTGTTTTGGGGTTCTATAACCTCATTATGACTTTAGGCAATCTCTCTTGTAATGGGTGTGTTTGTCTTCCCGTCTTGCTAGTTGGTTGACATAGGTGTCCAGCAATGTAGCTTGCTGGTCATTGAGTGGAGCTGGGTCTCAGCCTTGACATGGAGATCTCTGGGAGAGCTTTCACTGTTTGATATTACATGGAGCTGGGAGGTCTCTGGTGGACCGATGTCCTGAACTCAGCTCTCCCACCTCAGAGGTATAGGCTTGACAACTGGGCAGTTCACCAAGATCCTGTCAGCCACAGATCTCAGAAGAAAAGTGAGAAAAAAAGAAAGAAAGAAAGAAAAGAAAAGAAAAAGTTATTAAAATAAAAAATAAAATAAATTATTAAAGTTAAAATAATTAAAATGTAACAAAAGAAAGAAAGAAAGAAAGAAGAGAGCAACCAAACCAAAAAAAAAAAAAAACAAGTCCACCAGTCATAACAAGTGCTAAAAACTAAAAAAAAAAAAAAAATCAAATATTGGAGTGAAAGAACAGTAGGACAAATGTTAAAAGCAAATCTATACAAAGTCACACAAAGAAGCATATACATACACACTCACAAAAAGAGAAAAAGGAAATATATATATATTCCATTGCTCTTAAAGTCCACTGCCTCAATTTTGGGTTGATTCATTTTCTATTCAGGTATTCCACAGATGAAGGGTACATGAAGTTGATTGTGGAGGTTCAGTTCATGGCTGGTGGCTGAAATTTCCCTTTCTCTTCTGTGTTCACACAGCTCCTGTGTTTCAGCTTTGGATTTGGCCCTACATCTGCATGTAGGTCGCCTGAGTGTGTCTGTTCTTTGTTCAGACAGGACGGGATTAAAGTAGCAGCTGATTTGGGGGCTCTGGCTCACTCAAGCCAGAGGGAAGGATGGGTATGGAATGTGGGGTGAGCCTGTGGCTGCAGAGGCTGGTGTGACGTTGCAACAGCCTGAGCCGCACCATGTGTTCTCCTGGGGAAATTGTCCCTGGATCATAGGATCCTGGCAGTGGCAGGCTGCACAGGCTCCCTGGAGCGGAGGTGTGGATAGTGACCTGTGCTTGCACACAGGCCTCTTGGTGGTTGTAGCAGCAGCCTTAACATTTCATGCCGGTTTCTGGTGTCCGCACTGATAGCTGTGGCTTGTGCCCGTCTCCGGAGCTCATTTAGGCGGTGCTATGAATCCACTCTCCACACGCACCCCGAAACAATGGTCTCTTGCTTCTTTGGCAGTTCCAGACATTTTCCCAGACTCCCTCCCAGCTAGCTGTGGTGCACTAGCCCCCTTCAGGCTGTGTTCATGCAGCCAGCCCCAGTCTTCTCCCTGGGATCTGACCTCTGACGCCCGAGCCTCAGCTCCCAGCCCCCACCAGCCCTGGCGGTTGAGCAGACAAGCCTCTCCAGCTGGTGAGTGCTGGTCGGCACAGATCATCTGTCTGGGAATCTCTCCACTTTGCCCTCTGCACCCCTGTTGCTGCGCTCTCCTCTGTGGCTCTGAAGCTTCCCCCCTCTGCCACCCCTCGTCTCTGCCCATGAAGGGGCTTCCTAGTGTGTGGAAACATTTCCTCCTTCACAGCTCCCTCCCAGTAGTGCAGGTCGCATCCTTATTCTTTTGCCCTACCCAGGTACGTGGGGTGTTTCTCGCCTTTTGGGAAGTCTGAGGTCTTCTGCCAGCGTTCAGTAGGTGTTCTGTAGGAGTTGTTCCACATGTAGATGTATTTCTGTTGTATTTGTGGGGAGGAGGGTGATCTCCACGTCTTACTCTTCCGCCATCTTGAAGGTCTCTCCTTAGCACATTTTTAAGTGTACAATACAGTATTGTGAACTATAAGCACAGTGTTGTTCAACAGATCTATAGAACTTTTTCACTTTGCGTAACTGAAACTTTATACCCTCTTAAAAACAGCTCTCTATTTCCTGCCCCCTAACCCGGGCAACCACCATTCTACTGTCTGCTTCTATGAGTTTGACTCTTTTAGATGTCTCATATGAGTGGAATGATTTAGGCTATTTGGAAATAGCCTAAATTTATATTGAGAAATTAATGGATAAAGAAAATGTGGTATATACATACAATGGAATATTATTCAGCCTTAAAAATTAAAGAAGTCCTGCCCTATGATGCAACATGGATGAACCTTGAGGACATTATGCTCATTTAATTTACATCAAATTTTTTTCTCAGATGAAAGCTTGAGCAGTTCGTGTTTCCAATCCAGATTCCAGTAATGTGAACAGAGACCCTCCTATTTTCCAGACTCTGTGTCAAATACTGAACGTACATTTTCTCATTTAACACTTGCAGCAACCCTCAGAATTGGAAATTAAGAATATGTAGTCTTTGTTTTAGAAAACATGGAAATTGATATTCAAGAAGTTAAGAGACTTGCCTAGAGCTAATCACAGAACTACTAAGTCATAGACCTAGGATTTGAATCCAGGTTGCTTGAGTTTAAATCCAATATTCTTCCCTTTGTAGGTCAGAGACATCTTATCCCACATGTGCACTTTTGTAGGTATATCCTCCTATTGTGAAGATGAAATCTCATACCACTTTAGTCAGAATCTTTTATTTAGTATCCATTATAGTAGATTTAGTTCTACTGAGTTGAGTAAAATATGTTTGGTAGCAGTGACATGGAACATAGAAAATACAGGCTTCTCTCTCTCTATTAGTGTAATTGGTGACAACCAGAGCCAACCTTATGCAGAGGTAGAATAAGTAGAGTAGTAAATGTGCTGAGATTTACTGAGTACAGATTATTAGAACTGAAAAGAATCTAGATAATCCATTCCAATTTTCAGTGAGGAAAACTGACGCTCTTAGAAACCAAGTGACTTGTACAAAGCCACGTTGTCTACTAGCAGCAGAGCCAGCACTGGGACTCATGTCTTTAAGTTCTCTTGTTTTAAGAGGAAAAATCACTCTTCTAGCTTGCTGCTGTGCTTGAAAAATCCACAACCACTAGAAGTTCAAATTTTTGGATTTTGTTATTTTGTGTTAACACACTGATCTTCTTGGAAGAGTTAACTAACTCATGCTTTTGTAAGTTCTCAACGTCTCATTGTGTACTCTCAGGTACATGGAACCATTTGAGAGCTGAGTACTGTGGTGAAAAGGAGACAGAGCAGGACAACTTTTGAGTTCAGAGGGGGAAGAGGGAAGTCTAGGGCTCCCACTCTTAGGGGAAAAGGTCACAGAAGGGGATCCTGGGTCACCATGAGACAGTGTGAAGCCGTAAAGCACTTGGGGAGCTGTGGAAAAGGGACAGATAGCATAAAAAGAGAGAGGCGTAGAAAACAGTATTGTATGGCCAATGAATACTAATTCACCCAACACCACAGTTTTGGTCCCAGGCAGCAGTGGCCTTTGAATGGCTTTATTTGCTGTTACCTTCAACTAATGTGGCCATATTGGGATTTGGAGAAATTTTTTTGTGCACTAAATAGGTATATATTTATATATTTCTTTACAAGTGGGCAATGATCCCTGACAATTATTCGACCCTGTGCTTCCTGAAACCATCATCAGAACATCCCTTCTCATTCCTCTATGCATGCAAATCAGCCCTGAGGCCAACTGTGTCCCAACAAACAACCAAGTAAACACATGTTGACTGCTTTTTCTAAAATCAAGGATGCCTGATGAGGGCCTTCATTTTATAGTGATTCTAATTTGTTCCAATGTAAAATGATTAAGTCAGTCTGGTGCTATGAGTTTTTGGTTAGTATCTATGTTCTTGATTGCTTATTGTTCAGTTTTGCTTCAGGTGTAATTAAATGCTTCTGGACTTTACCAATCAGAAGGCAACTGTCAGGAGACATCTTACTTTATTTTGATGGGAATGAAACTCACTTTCCACTTTTGTTATTCACTTTTTGGGTGACTTGTGAATTTGTAAAGTTCCTTGCCCATGAGGTCTCAGTACATTAGCTTACATTTTAGTACCCCACAGTGCAGGTCTTGGATTTCATATAGACTTGGCATGTCGGAATTTTCTCTCCTCTGAGTGCTGGGATAATTCATCCACTCTGTGACAGGTCTGGTGGACAGGTTTTTACTCAAACTGTCTCTGTTCTTTGTTTGGAGTCAGTTACATGACTTTTAAACTTCTTTGTGTGCTTATTATGTGCAGAGCAGCAGAACCCTGTGTCAAGCTATGCTGTGATGAATGTAAGAGTAGTAACAGGAGTGACTAAAATATGGACCCTGGTCTCAATGAAATTGCCGTCCAGTGAGGGACAGTATAATATGCATAAATGAGTTGATACATAGTAGACTATAATGAGTACTATTAAAGAGATTCAGAAGCAGAACTGTGGCATTAAAGCATGAGAAGATATTTTATATATTTAAGAAATCAGAGAAAGCTTCATGGAGGCAATAAAAATGTGAGCTGAATCTTAAAAGATGCATAGGATCCAGCAAGAAAAAAGTGATGCTATAGGGAGAATGTTGGTTGACAGAGGGAACATCATTGCATTAGAGGCAATGGGGAGCCATTGAAGGATTTTGAGCAGTAGAATAACATGTTTCAAAATGTCCTCCAGAAAGATAACTCTGGGATGAACTCAAGCTGGATAGTAAATGTGAGAATAGAGAGAAAGAGATGTTTGCAAGAGATATTTGGGAAGACTTAGTTATTGATTGGATATAGGAAATTGGAGAGAGCCTGGGTAACCAAGAAAATGCTTTTTCCAATAAACAAGCTAAGAACTTCAGAAGGATGCTTGCAAAGTGCTGCACTTTTGAGACGTAGGATCCTCAGAGCTAGAAGGGAAATATACCTTTAGAAATCTACTTAGCTGAAATCTTTCTTTTACAGATTGAAAAATTGAGTACAGATATATGATATGATGTCATCGTTCCAAGGTTACTTGATAGCATAGCTAGGATAGGAACTGAGCTCTTCTGAGGACAAATCTGCTGTTCTTTCCTTGTTACCATGTTGTGTCAGCTTTATAAAAGAATAGGATTGGGGTGTGTGTGTGTGAGTGAGAGAGAGAAGGAGAAAGTTGATACCAAGAAACACCATTGACTGAAGTATTGATAGAAATTAAAGGTACCTTAGTGTTCATCTAGTCTAAACATTTCATTTTATAGATGGAAATTCTGAGGCCCAGAGAGGGGAAATGATTTGTCTGAAGCCACGTAACTGGAAGAGCATGGTTTCTGTGTATTTGAGAAATTAAGATCAGCACACTTGAAGCTGAGAACAGGCTATTATAGATACACCACTCAGGGAGAAAATGTCTAAAGAGCCATTTTGCAGGCAAACCTATGTCCTACAATGCCAGAGTGGAGTCTGGACTTCCGGATAAATAGGAGTCACCCAGGGAAATCATCATTGCCCCTTGTGAGAACTGGTATTAATGTACTTCTTTGTAGTGACTACCAATAAAGAGTTAAATGACAGGAAATAAATGTTTATACTGTTTTCCATTATGGGTGTGCCAATTCACATTCCCAAGAGTACAAGGATTACCTTTTCTCCACATCCTCAACAGAATTTGTTATCTCTTGTCTTTTTGATAATAGCCATTCTAACAAGTGTGAGGTGGTATCACATTGTGGTTTTGATTTGCATTTCCCTGATGATTAGTGACGTTAAACAAAGGTAACCATGTGTGGTAATGGATGTGTTAATTAACTTGTTTGTGGTAAACATTTAACAATGTATATGTATATTAAATCATCATATGTTGTATGCCTTAGAAAAGCATCACATTGTACAACCTAAATATAAACAATGTTTACTCATCAATCATACCTCAATAAAACTGGAAAAAATTACAGGAGAGAAAAATTGGACATTTTTGAAAGCAAGGGACTCCATTTTTGAGTGAAAAAGCTATATTAGAAAACTTCTTTGTTTTTTTTTTTGCCACATCGTGCAGCTTCCAGAATCTTAGTTCCCTGACCAGGGATGGAACCCAGGCCACGGCAGTGAAAGCGCTGAGACTTAACCACTTGACCTCCAGGGAATTCCCTATAATAGAAAACTTCTGCTCTGTAGGTTGAGGGAGAAATAAAGTTTTCTCCCATTTAATTCCTTTCCTAAAAATGAGAACATCACAAAAAGATAATACTAGTGACTGACATATATACAATGGAATATTACTCAGCCATAAAAAGAAACAAAATTGAGATATTTGTAGTGAGGTGGATAGGCCTAGAGTCTGTCATACAGAGTGAAGTAAGTCAGAAAAAGAAAAACAAATACCATATGCTAACACATATATATGGAATCTAAGGAAAAAAAATGTCATGAAGAACCTAGGGGTAAGACAAGAATAAAGACACAGACCTACTAGAGAATGGACTTGAGGATACGGGGAGGGGGAAGGGTAAGCTGTGACAAAGTGAGAGAGTGGCATGGACATATATACACTACCAAACGTAAGGTAGATAGCTAGTGGGAAGCAGCCGCATAGCACAGGGAAATCAGCTCGGTGGTTTGTGACCACCTAGTGGGGTGGGATTGGGAGGGTGGGAGGGAGGGAGACGCAAGAGGGAAGAGATATGGGAACATATTCACTTTGTTATAAAGCAGAAACTAACACACCATTGTAAAGCAATTATACTCCAATAAAGATGTTAAAAACAAACAAACAAACAAACAACCCTCCCAAAAAACCCAAAAAACCAGTGCCTGAGAAGTATTCGACATGAAAAATAAGTTTCTTCTTTTCCCTTCTAGTACTGCATTTCATCTTGCTACCTGAATTCTGCTTTACTTGTTTCTTTCCTCACTTGTCTTTTCCATCCTCCCTCCACCAACCTCTCAGAATCCTTCACCTAGGTCCTTGTAGTAGAACTACAGCTATGCTTTAGGTGTACAAAGGCAGGGAAGAAAGGTACAAATTAGGCATATGGATTTGTAGCTGTTTTGCCAAGTGTAAAATCCCCTGGCTTGTGACGTCTATGGCATCAGTCTATCCATTTTCCCTGCATTTATTTCTAACTAAAATGGAAAAATAACTTATACGTGAAAGGGACACATTCAAAATTATATAGTCCTCAGTGGAGAAGAACCAGAGATGTTGAATGAATCAATGATCCATATGTAAATCTAAGGATGAAATCACTGTAACAACGAAGACGAAAAGATACCAGAAAGTACAAAGAAGAGACTGTCCAAAAGATCAATAATGGTGCAAGGCTTTCAAAATCTACTACCTTTCAAATACACAGAAGGTTAAAATTTAAAATTAAGTTAAAGTTTAAAAGAACATGAAGGCTACAAATGACTTATGTTCACTATTAATTTACTGTTTAAAATGACTGCAAAGCATGGGCCAATTTTATGAAAATGTATGGAACTTATGTGAAAATGATCAGGTTATTAAAGAAATCAAATCAATAATAATCATTGAGTTTCTACTATGTGCAAGATTTATGCTGAATGTTTCAGGGTACAACTATTAATAAAATAAGACCTCTTGTCTTAGAGTTTGACAAATTAATGAAGGGAAGAGGCAGATAGGACCAATGGATGAAAGCTCAATAGCAACATTTAAAGGACTGTTTGAGAAAACACTGGAAGAAATATGACAAGTCAGTGAATGTGAAATCCAAATAAAAAGGACAGTTGTCAGTTTGGAAGTTGCACAAATGCATGCTGGGGTGATCAGCAAAGGTTTTATAAAAGAGATGAAATTTGAATTGGGTATTTAAAAAACAATTTAGATTGGTGGCACGATGGGGAGTAGAAAGACCCTGAGCTCACCTTATTTCACAGGCACACCAAAATCCCAACTATTTGCAGAACAACCAAAGAAAAAGAATGGAACCTACCAGAAAAGATCTACAACTAAAGATATAAAGAAAGAACCACATCTAGACAGGTAGGAGGGGTGAAGTCGTGACATAGTCAAGTCCCATACCCCAGGTTGGGAAATCCACAAAAAGAAGAATAATTATAATTGCAGAGGTTCTCCCAAAGGAGTGAGAGGTCTGAGCCACAGGTTGGGCTCCCCAGCCCAGGAGTCCTGCACTAGGAACTTGAGACCCTAGAGCATTTGACTTTAAAAGCCAGAGGGACTTACTTTCAGGAGTCCCAGAGGGCTGGGAAAATAGAGACTTTACTCTTAAAGGGTGCACACAAAATCTCACACACTCTGGGACCCAGAGCAGAAGCAGTAATTTTGATAGGAGCCTGGGTCAGACATACCTAATGATCTTAGGGAGTCTCCAGGAGAGGCAGGAGGCAACTGCAGCTTAACCTGGGTACATAGACACCGGCAGCAGCCCTTTTTAGGAGCTCCTTCTACCACGTAGACACTGGTGTTGGCAAGCACCATTTTGAAATCCTCCCTCTACCTTATTAGCTCCAGAACCCAGCCCTGCCCCCACAACAACCGGTAGGCACCAGTGTAGGGATGCCTCAGACCAAGCAATTAACTGGGCATGGACAAAGCCCCACCCATGAGCAGACAGGCTGCCTTAAGGCCCCCTGAACACACTGTAAACCCTGGACACATTCCTGCCCACCAGAGGACCCAGGCATCAGTGCATAGGCACTAGACCTGGGACCCCAAAGCTCTCCAGCCAGAGACCCCAGGATACAGCTCCCTACCCACCAGTGGGCAGGCCCAAGCCCCAGAATGCCCGGAACCCTGGCCCCTCCCTCAAAGGATCCTGCTCTAGCCTTGGTCCTAGCTTTACCCACCAGGGGGCAGACACCAGCCACAAGAAAACCACAGGTCTGCAATCTGCAGTTGCAGCCTACCCACCAGCAGGCCAGACCATGCCCTGGGACTGGCCGGACCCCAGCCTTGTTCACCAGTGAGCCTTCTCTAGCCTTGAGCCCAGCTTCACCAGCCAGTGAGCAGATGACAGCTGCAAGAAAAATGCAGCCCCACAGCCTATGGACTTGGCCTACCGAAGCAGGCCAGATATTGCCCTGGGACTGGCTGGGCCCTGGCTCCATCTACTAATAAGCCAAGCTTTAGGAAAACACAGACCCCATAGCCAACTCTGTCAGGAACTGGCCCCACCCACCAGCAATCCCACACCAGTTCTGGGAACCCTGGGCCCTACAACAAGACCCTAGGACCTGACTTTCCCCACCAGTAGGCTGGCATTAACCCCATACCTGATTTCACCCATCAGAGGGTGGGCAATAGTCCCAGGGTCTCCTGGACTCTGACTTTGCCCAACAGTAACCCAGCACTAGCCCTGAGGCCCCCTGGGGTCCAGCAACAAGTTGCTTTGTGACACGGTCCCACCAATCAGCAACCAGCAGCCTCCACAGGAGGCAAGGCCTGACAACCTACCAAACTGGAGGCCAACCAAGCCTACAAGACTGCACACATGGTCAGCCTGTCACAAAAGAAAGACACATACAGTCTTCATAGGAGAAATCCTTAGAGCATATAATTCTGGTGATGAGAGGGGAGAGTGCTACTGGGACTTACAGGACATCTCCTATAGAAGGACACTTCTCCAAGTTTGGGAAATGTAACCACCCGACCAGACACATAAAAATAAAAACAGCAACATAAGTAAAATAAGGCAACAGAAGGACATGTTCAAAATGAAGGAACAAGATAAAACCCTAGAAGAAGAACTAAGTGAAGTAGAGATAGGCAATCTACCTGAGAAAGAGTTCAGGGTAGTGATCATAAAGATGATCAAAGAACTTGGGAGAAGAATGGATGCACAGACCGAGAAGTTAGAAGTTTTTAACAAAGAGTTGGAATATGTAGAGAACAACCAAACAGAGATGAAGAAAACAAGAATTGAAATGAAAAATACACTAGAAGAAATCAACAATAGACTAAACGATAGAGAGGAGCAGATCAGGGACCCAGAGTACAGAGTATTGGAAATCACTGATGCTGAAGAGAAAAAAGAACAAAAGAATGAAAAGAAATGAGGACAGTTTAAAAGACCACTGGAAGAACATCAAGTGCACTTGAATTTGAATTGTAAGGGTCCCAGAAGGAGAAGAGAGACAGAAAGGACCTGAGAACATAACTGAAGACGTAATAGTGGAAACTTCTGTAACCTGAAAAAGGAAATAAGCATTCAACTCTAGGAAGCTCAGAGTCACATACAAGATTAAACCAGAGGGGAACACAGCAAGACACACTGTAACTAAAATGGAAAAATTAAAAAGAAAGGGAGAATATTAAAAGCATCAAGGGAAAAAAAAAACAAGTTACAGACAAGGGAACTCCCATAAGCCTATCAGCTAACTTTTCAGCAGAAAGTCTGCAAGACAGAAGGGAGTGGCATGATATATCTAAGTGATGAAAGGGGAAAATCTACAACCAAGAATTCTCTACCCAGCATTGCTCTTGTTCAGATTTGAAGGAGAGATCAAAATATTTAGAGACAAGCGAAACCTAAAAGAGTTCACCACCACTAAGCCAGCTCCACACCAAATGTTAAATGAACTTCTCTGGGTAAAAAAGAAAAGGCCACAACTAGAAACAAGAAAATTATGAAATGAAAAGCTCAACAGTAAAGGCAAACATACAGGAAAGGTAGGAAATAGTCCACACACAAAACTAGTGTGGAATTTAAAAGACAAAAATAGTAAAATCATCTATATACACAACCATGATCCCAAACCTATGGGATGAAGCAAAAACAATTCTAAGAGGGAAATTTATAGTAATACAAACTGACTTCAGGAAGCAAGAAAAATTTCAAATATATAACCTAAACTTACACCTAATGGAGCTACAAAAAGAAGAACAAATAAAACCCAAAGTAAGTGACACCTTCAAGATAGTGGAGGAGTAATACATGGAGATCACCTTCCTCCCCACAAATACATCAGAAATACATATACATGTGGAACAACTCCTACAGGACACCTACTGAATGCTGGCAGAAGACCTCAGACCTCCCAAAAGGCAAGAAACTCCCCCCACGTACCTGGGTAGGGCAAAAGAAAAAAGAAAAAAAACAGAAAAAAAGAATAGGGACAGGAACTGCACTTCTCGGAGTAAGCTGTGAAGAAGGAAAAGTTTCCACACACTAGGAAGCCCCTTCACTGGCAGAGAAGGGTGGTGGTGGTGGGGGAACTTTAGAGCCATGGAGGAGAGAGCAGCAACTGGGGTGCAGGGGGCAAAGCGGAGAGGTTTCTGCACAGAGGATCTGTGCCGACCAACACCCAACAGACGGAGAAGATTGTCTGCTCACCCGCCAGAGTGGATGAGGGCTGGGAGCTGAGGCTCCAGCTTCGGAGGTCAGATCCCAGTGAGGGGACCTGACTCATTGTTTGGCATAGGGTGTCTAGCACTGTAGCTTGATGGTTGGCTGGGTGAACCCAGCCTGAAGGGGACTAGTGCACCACAGCTAGCCGGGAGGGAGTCTGGGAAAAAGTCTGGAACTGCCTAAGAAGCAAGAGACCATTGTTTCAGGGTCCACAAGGAGAGGGGATTCAAAGTACCGCCTAAACGAGCTCCAGAGAAGGGCGTGAGCCACGGCAATCAGTGCGGACACCAGAGACTGGCATGAAACGCTAAGTCTGCTGCTGCAGCCAACAAGAAGCCTGTGTGTAAGTACAGGTCACTCTCCACACCTCCCCTCCTGGGAGCCTGTGCAGCCTGCCATTGCCAGGGTCGCGTGATCCAGGGACAACTTCCCTGGGAGAAAAAATGGTGCACCACAGGCTGTTGCAACGTCATGTCAGCCTCTGCCGCCACAGCCTCACCCCGCATTCTGTACCCCTCCCTCCCCCGCCCTGAGTGAGCCAGAGCCCCCAAATCAGCTGCTACTTTAATCCCATCCTATCTGAGTGAAGAAGAGATGCCTCAGGTGACCTACATGCAGAGGCAGGGACAAATCTAAAGCTGAACCCCAGGAGTTGTGCGAACAAAGGAGAAAAAGGGAGATTTCTCCCAGCAGCCTCAGGAGCAGCAGATTAAATCTCCACAATCAACTTGGTGTACCCTGCATCTATTGAATACCTGAATAGAAAATGAATCATCCCAAAATTGAGGTGGTGGATTTTGGAGCAACTGCAGACTTGGGGTTTGCTTTCTGCATCTAATTTGTTTCAGATTTTATGTTTATCTTAGCTTAGTATTTAGAGTTTATTATCATTGGTACATTTGTTTATTGATTTGGTTGCTCTCTTCCTTATATATATATATATATATATATATATATATATATATATATATATATATATATATACACACACACACACACACACATTTTTTTTCCCTTTTGGTCAGTTTGTAAGTGTGTATGGGTAGGCTTCTTTGTGTGATTTTTGTCTGTATAGTTTTGCTTTTACAATTTGACCTAGGGTTCTGTCCTTTTTTTTTTTTCTTAGAATAGTTTTTAGCGTTTGTTATCATTGGTGGATTTGCTTTTTGGTTTGGTTCCTCTCTTCTTTCCTTCTTTCTTTTCTTTTTTTATTACTTTTTAATTTATTTTATTTTTAATAATTAAAAAATTTCTTTTAATAACTTTATTTTATTTTATTTTTTTTCCTTTCATTCTTTTTTTCTCTCTTTTTTTTCCTGAGCCTTGAGGGTTACAGGGTCTTGGTGCTCTGGCCGGGTATCAGGCCTGTGCCACTGAAGTGGGAGAGCCGAATTCAGTACATTGGACCACGAAAGACCTCCTGACCTCACATAATATCAAACAGCAAAAGCTCTCCCAGAGATCTCCATCTGAATGCTAAGACCCAACTCCACTCAACGACCATCAAGGTACAGTGCTAGACACCCTATGCCAAACAAGGAACAGGACAGGAACAAAACCCCAACCATTAGCAGAGAGGCTGCCTAAAATCATAATAAGGTCAAAAACACCCCAAAACACACCACCAGAGGCGGTCCGGCCCAACAGAAAGACAAGATCCAGCCTCATCTACCAGAACACAGGTACCAGTCCCCTCCACCAGGAAGCCTACACAACTCACTGAGACAAACTTAGCCACTGGGGACAGATGCCAAAAACAATGGGAACTATGAACCTGCAGCCTGTGAAAAAAAGGAGACCTCAAACACAGTAAGTTAAGCAAAATGAGAAGACAGAGAAACACACAGCAGATGCAGGGGCAAGGTAAAAACCTACCAGACCAAACAAATGAAGAGGAAATAGGCATTCTACCTGAAAAAGGGTTCAGAATAATGATAGTAAAGATGATCCAAAATCTTGAAAATAGAACAGAGAAAATACAAGAAATGATTAACAAGGACCTGAAAGAAGTAAATAGCAGACAAACAATGATGAACAGCATGATAAATAAAATTAAAAATTATCTAGAAGGAATCAATAGCAGAATAACTGAGGCAGAAGAACAGATAAGTGACGTGGAATATAAAATAGTGAAAATAACTACAGCAGAGCAGAATAAAGAAAAAAGAATGAAAACAATTGAGGACAGGCTCAGAGGCATCTGGGACAAAATTAAATGCAGCAACATTTGAATTATAGGGGTCCCAGAAGAAAAGAAAAAGAAAGGGACTGAGAAAATATTTGAAGAGATTATAGTTGAAAACGTCCATAATATGGGAAAGGAAATAGTCAATCAAGTCCAGGAAGTGCAGAGAGGCCCAAACAGGATAAAACCAAGGAGAAACCAGCCATGACAGATATTAATCAAACTATCAAAAATTAAGGGCTTCCCAGGTGGTGCAGTGGTTGAGAGTCTGCCTGCCGATGCAGGGGACACAGGTTCATGCCCCAGTCCAGGAAGATCCCACATGCTGCGGAGTGGCTAGGCCCATGAGCCATGGCTGCTGGGCCTGCACGTCCAGAGCCTGTGCTCTGCAATGGGAGAGGTCACAGCAGTGAGAGGCCGGTTTAATGCAAAAAAAAAAAAAAAAAAAAAAAAAAAAAAAAATTAAATACAAAGAAAAAATATCAAAAGCAGCAATGGAAAAGCAACAATTGACATACAAGGGAATCCCCATAAGGTTAACAGGTGATCTTACAGCAGAAACTCTGCAAGCCAGAAGGGAATGGCAGGACACATTTAAAGTGATGAAAGGGAAAAACCTACAACCAAGATTACTCTACCCAGCAAGGATCTCATTCAGATATGACAGAGAAATTAAAACCTTTACAGACAAACAAAAGCTAAGAGAATTCAGCACCACCAAACCAGCTTTACAACAAATGCTAAAGGAACTTCTCTAGGCAAGAAACACAAGAGAAGGAAAAGACCTACAAAAACAAACCCAAAACAATTACGAAAATGGTAATAGGAACATACATATTGATAATTACATTAAATGCAAATGGATTAAATGCTGCAAGTAAAAGACATAGACTGGCTGAATGGATGCAAAAACAAGACATGTATATATGCTGTCTACAAGAGACCGACTTCAGACCTAGGGACACATACAGACTGAAAGTGAGTGGATGGAAAAAGATACTCCATGCAAATGGAAATCAACAGAAAGCTGGAGTAGCAATTCTCCTATCAGACAAAATAGACTTTAAAATAAAGACTATTCCAAGAAGAAGACTTTAAAATAAAGACTATTACAATCCAAGAAGAAGATATAAAAACTGTAAACATTTATGCACCCAACATAGGAGCACCACAATACATAAGGCAAATGCTAACAGCTATAAAAGGGGAAATCGATAGTAACACACTCATAGTAGGGGACTTCAACAACCCACTTTCACCAATGGACAGATCATCCAAAATGAATATAAATAAGGAAACACAAGCTTTAAATGATGCATTAAACAAGATGGACTTAATTGATATTTATAGGACATTCCATCCCAAAACAACAGAATACACATTTTTCTCAAGTGCTCATGGAACATTCTCCAGGATAGATCATATCTTGGGTCACAAATCAAGCCTTGGTAAATTTAAGAAAATTGAAATTGTATCAAGTATCTTTTCTGACCACAATGCTATAAGACTAGATATCAATTACAGGAAAAGAGCTGTAAAAAATACAAACACATGGAGGCTAAACAATACACTACTTAATAACGAAGTGATCACTGAAGAAATCAGAGAAGAAATAAAAAAATACCTAGAAACAAATGGCAATGAAACATGACGATCCCCTATCAACTACCAATGGCATTTTTTTACAGAACTAGAACAAAATATTTCATGATTTGTATGGCGATACAAAAGACCCCAAAGAGCAAAAGCAATCTTGAGAAAGAAGATTGGATCTGGTGGAATCAAGCTCCTGGACTTCAGACTATACTACAAAGCTACAGTAATCAAGACAGTATGGTACTGGCACAAAAACAGAAATATAGATCAATGGAATAGGATAGAAAGTCCAAAGATAAACCCACACACATATGGTCACGTTATGTTTGATAAAGGAGGCAAGAATATAGAATGGAGAAAAGACAGCCTCTTCAATAAGTGGTGCTGGGAAAACTGGACAGCTACATGTCAAAGAATGTAATTAGAATGCTCTCCAACACCGTACACAAAAATAAACTCAAAATCGATTAAAGGCGTAAATGTAAGGCCAGACAATATCAAACTCTTAGAGGAAAACATAGGCAGAACACTCTATGACATAAACCACAGCAAGATCCTTTTTGACCCACCTCCTAGGGAAATGGAAATAGCAACAAAAAAACCCACAAATGGGACCCAATGAAACTTAAAAGCTTATACACAGCAAAGGAAACCATAAACAAGACCAAAAGACAACCTTTAGAATTGGGGAAAATATTTGCAAAGGAAACAACTGACAAAGGATTTAACTACAAAATGTACAAGCAGCTCATGTAGCTTGATATCAGAACAACAAAAATCCAATCAAAAATGGGCAGAAGACCTAAACAGACATTTCCCTGAAGAAGATATACAAATTGCTAACAAACATATGAAAGGGTGCTCAACCTCACTAATCATTAGAGAAATGCAAATCAAAGCTGCAATGAGGTTTCACCTCACACCAGTCAGAATGGCCATCATCAAAAAATCTAGAAACAATAAATGCTGGAGAGGTTGTGGAGAAAAGGGAACCCTCTTGCACTGTTGATGGGTATATAAATTGATACAGCCACTATGGAGAACAGTATGGAGGTTCCTTAAAAAACTAAAAATAAAAGTACCATATGACCCAGCAACACCACTCCTGGGCATATACCCTGAGAAAACCATAATTCAAAAAAAGGTAATGTACCACAATGTTCATTAGAGCTCTATTTACAATAGCCAGGACATGGAAACAGCCTAAGTGTCCATCGACAGATGAATTGATAAAGAAAAAGTGGATCGTAGTGTCTCTCCAGCACTTCTGCAGGTGCCCGCGAAGCTGAGGTTTCAGGGCTACCATTTTGCACTAGGAACTCTGGTCTGAAGGGCCGGGTGTGAGGCCTCTGCACGAGGCACCCTCCAAGCAAGGGAAAGTAGACAAAGCACAAAGAATAAAGAAAAAGGTGACCTAATATTAAGAAGACCTATGTGAGGAGGATTGACTTCATTGCCTGTGCATTTTTAAAGAGTTTTGTTTTATTTTATTTTGTTTTCTGTGCCTCGTGGATATTTGGGGACTAGACTAAGGACCTCAAAATGATTGAAGAGGACCTTGGCTGAGTTCTACTTCTACCCAGAAGCCAGGTGGATGAAAGTCTCTTGGTTCTGCAGCCAGGAGTCAGTGCTGTGCCTCTGAGGTGGGAGAGCCAACTTCAGGACACTGGTCCACAAGAGATCTCCCAGATCCACATAATATCAAAGGGCGAAAATCTCCCAGAGATCTCCATCTCAACACCAGCGCCCAGCTTCACTCAACGAGCAAGCTACAGTGATGGACAACCTATGCCAAGCAACTAGCAAGAGAGGAACACAACACCACCCATTAGCAGAGAGGCTGCCTAAAAACATAATAATGCCACAGACACCCCAAAACACAACACCAGACGTGGACCTGTCCACCAGAAAGACAAGATCAAGCCTCATCCACCAGAACACAGGCACAAGTCCCCTCCACCAGGAAGCATACACAACCCACTGAAACAACCTTAGCCACTGGGGACAGACACCAAAAACAACGGGAACTATGAACCTGCGGCCTGCAAAAAGGAGACCCCAAACACAGTAAGATAAGCAAAATGAGAAGACAGAAAAACACACAGCAGGTGAAGGAGCAAGATAAACACCCACCAGACCTAACAAATGAAGAGGTAATAGGCAGTCTACCTGAAAAATAATTCAGAATAATGATACTAAAGATGATCCAAAATCTTGGAAACAGAATAGACAAAATGCAAGAAACAGTTAACAAGGTCCTAGAAGAACTAAAGATGAATCAAGCAACGATTAGAAACACAATAAATGAAACTAAAAATACTCTAGATGGGATTAATAGCAGAATAACTGAGGCAGAAGAACGGTTAAGTGACGTGGAAGACAAAATAGTGGAAATAACTGCTGCAGAGCAGAATAAAGAAAAAAGAATGAAAAGAACTGAGGACAGCCTCAGAGACCTCAGGGACAACATTAAACTCACCAACATTAGAATTATAGGAGTTCCAGAAGAAGAATAGAAAAAGAAGGGGACTGGGAAAATATTTGAAGAGACTATAGTTGAAAACTTCCCTAATATGGGAAAGGGAATAGTTAAAGTCCAGGAGGCACAGAGAGTCCCATACAGAATAAATCCAAGGAGAAATATGCCAAGATACATATTAATCAAACTGTCAAAAATTAAACACAAAGAAAACATATTAAAAGCAGCAAGGGAAAAACAACAAATAACACACAAGGGAACCCCCATCAGGTTAATAGCTGATCTCTCAGCAGAAACTCTACAAGCCAGAAGGGAGTGGCAGGACATAATTAAAGTGATGAAGGAGAAAAACCTGCAACCAAGATTACTCTACCCAGCAAGGATCTCATTCAGATTTCATGGAGAAATTAAAACCTTTACAGACAAGCAAAAGCTGAGACAGTTCAGCACCACCAAACCAGCTTTACAACAAATGCTAAAGGAACTTCTCTGGGCAAGAAACACAACGGAAGGAAAATACCTACAATAACGAACCCAAAACAATTAAGGAAATGGGAATAGGAACATACATATCGCTAATTACCTTAAATGTAAATGGATTAAATGCTCCCACCAAAAGACACAGATTGGCTGAATGGATACAAAAACAAGACCCATATATATGCTGTCTACAAGAGACCCACTTCAGACCTAGAGACACATACAGATTGAAAGTTGGGGATGGAAAAAGATATTCCATGCAAATGGAAATCAAAAGAAAGCTGGAGTAGCAATTCTCATATCAGACAAAATAGACTTTAAAATAAAGACTATTAGAGGAGACAAAGAAGGACACTACATGATGATCAAGGGATCGATCCAAGAAGAAGTTATAACAATTGTAAATATTTATGCACCCAACATAGGAGCACCTCAATACATAAGGCAAATATTAACAGCCATAAAAGGGGAAATCGATAGTAACACACTCATAGTAGGGGACTTCAACAACCCACTTTTACCAATGGACAGATCATCCAAAGTGAAAATAAATAAGGAAACACAAGCTTTAAATGATACATTAAACAAGATGGAATTAATTGATATTTATAGCACATTCCACCCAAAAACAACAGAATACACATTTTTCTCAGTGCTCATGGAACATTCTCCAGGATAGATCATATCTCGGGTCACAAATCAAGCCTTGGTAAATTTCAGAAAGTTGAAATTGTATCAAGTATCTTTTCTGACCACAATGCTATGAGACTAGATGTCAATTACAGGAAAAGAGCTGTAAAAAATACAAACACATGGAGGCTAAACAATACACTACTTAATAACGAAGTGATCACTGAAGAAAACAAAGAGGAAATAAAAAAATACATAGAAACAAATGACAATGGACACACGACGACCCAAAACCTATGGGACGCAGCAAAAGCAGTTCTAAGGGAGAAGTTTATAGCAATAAAATCACACCTTAAAAAACAGGAAACATCTCGAGAAAACAATCTGAACCTGCACCTAAAGCAAGTAGAGAAAGAAGAACAAAAATCCCCCAAAGTTAGCAGAAGGAAAGAAATCATAAAGATCAGATCAGAAATAAATGAAAAAGAAATGAAGGAAATGATAGCAAAGATCAATAAAACTAAAAACTGGTTCTTTGAGAAGATAAACAAAATTGATAAACCATTAGCCAGACTCATCAAGAAAAAAAAGGGAGAAGACTCAAAGCAATAGAATTAGAAATGAAAAAGGAGAAGTAACAACTGACACTGCAGAAATACAAAAGATCATGAGAGATTACTACAAGCAACTCTATGCCAATAAAATGGACAACCTGGAAGAAATCGACCAATTCTTAGAAACGCACAACCTGCCAAGAATGAATCAGGAAGAAATAGAAAATATGAACAGACCAATCACAAACACTGAAATTGAAACTGTGATTAAAACTCTTGCAACAAACAAAAGCCCAGGACCAGATGGCTTCACAGGCGAATTCTATCAAACATTCAGAGAAGAGCTAACACCCATCCTTCTCAAACTCTTCCAAAATATAGCAGAGGGAGGAACACTCCCAAACTCATTCTACGAAGCCACCATCACCTTGATACCAAAACGAGACAAGGATGTCACAAGAAAGAAAACTACAGGCCAATATCCCTGATGAACATAGATGCAAAAATCCTCAACAAAATACTAGCAAACAGAATCCAACAACACATTAAAAGGATCATACACCATGATCAAGTGGGGTTTATTGCAGGACTGCAAGGATTCTTCAATATATGCAAATCAATCAACGTGATACACCATATTAATAAATTGAAGGAGAAAAACCATATGATCATCTCAATAGATGCAGAGAAAGTTTTTGACAATATTCAACACCCATTTATGATAAAAACCCTGCAGAATGTAGGCATAGAGGGAACTTGCCTCAACATAATAAAGGCCATAAATGACAAAACCACAGCTAACATCGTCCTCAATGGTGGAAAAACTGAAACCATTTCCACTAAGATCAGGAACAAGAGAAGGCTGCCCACTCTCACCACTCTTATTCAACATAGTTTTGGAAGTTTTAGCCACAGCAATCAGAGAAGAAAAGGAAATAAAAGGAATCCAAATTGGAAAAGAAGAAGTAAAGCTGTCACTGTTTGCAGATGACATGATACTATATATAGAGAATGCTAAAAATGTTATCAGAAAACTACTAGACCTAATCAATTAATTTCGTAAAGTAGCGGGATACAAAATTAATGCACAGACATCTCTGGCATTCCTGTACACTAATGATGAAAAATCTGAAAGTGAAATCAAGGAAACACTCCCATTTACCATTGCAACAAAAAGAATAAAATACCTAGGAATAAACCTACCTAAGGAGAGAAAAGTCCTGTATGCAGAAAATTATAAGACACTGATAAAAGAAATTAAAGATGATACAAATAGATGGAGAGATGTACCATGTTCCTGGATTGGAAGAATCAATATTTTGAAAATGAGTCTACTACCCAAAGCAATCTACAGATTCAATGCAATCCCTATCAAACTACCACTGGCATTTTTCACAGAAGGAGAACAAAAAATTGCCAAATTTGTTTGGAAAACCAAAAGACTCCGAATAGCCAAAGCAATCTTGAGAACCAAAAATGGAGCTGGAGGAATCAGGCTCCCTGACTTCAGACTATACTACAAAGCTACAGTAATCAAGACAGTGTGGTACTGGCACAAAAATAGAAAGATAGATGAATGAGACAGGATAGAAAGCCCAGAGATAAACCCACGCACATCTGGTCAACTTATCTTTGATAAAGGAGGCAGGAATGTACATTGGAGAAAGGACAGCCTCTTCAATAAGTGGTGCTGGGAAAACTGGCCAGGGACATGTAAAAGTATGAGATTAGATCACTCCCTAACACCATACACAAAAATAAGCTCAAAATGGATTAAAGACCTAAATGTAAGGCCAGAAACTATCAAACTCTTAGAGGAAAACATAGGCAGAACTCTCTATGACATAAATCACAGCAAGATCCTTTTTGACCCACCTCCTAGAGAAATGGAAATGAAAACAAAAATAAACAAAAGGGATCTAATGAAACTTCAAAGCTTTTGCACAGCAAAGGAAACCATAAACAAGACCAAAAGACAACCCTCAGAATGGGAGAAAGTATTTTTAAATGAAGCAACTGACAAAGGATTAATCTCCAAAATTTATAAGCAGCTCATGCAGCTCAATAGCAAAAAAGCAAACAACCCAATCCAAAAATGGGCAGAAGACCTAAATAGACATTTCTCCAAAGAAGATATACAGACTGCCAACAAACACATGAAAGAATGCACAACATCATTAATCATTAGAGAAATGCAAATCAAAACTACAATGAGATATCCTCTCACACCAGTCAGAATGGCCATCATTAAAAAATCAAGAAACAATAAATGCTGGAGAGAGTGTGGAGAAAAGGGAAAACTCTTGCAGAAAAGGGAAAACTCTTGCACTGCTGGTGTGAATGTGAATTGGTACAGCCACTGTGTAGAACAGTATGGAGATTCCTTAGAAAAACTACAAATGGAACTATCATATGACACAGCAATCCCACTACTGGGCATATACCTTCGGAAAACCAAAATTTCAAAAGAGTCATGTACCAAAATATTCATTGCAGCTCTATTTACTATAGCCCGGAGATGGAAACAACCTAAGTGTCCATCATCGGATGAATGGATAAAGAAGATGTGGCACATACATACAATGGAATATTACTCAGCCATAAAAGGAAACGAAATTGAGCTATTTGTAATGAGGTGGATAGACCTAGAGTCTGTCATACAGAATGACGTAAGTCAGAAAGAGAAAGACAAATACCGTAAGCTAACACATATATATGGAATTTAAGAAAAAAATATCATGAAGAACCTAGGGGTAAACCAGGAATAACGACACAGACCTACTTGAGAATGGACTTGAGGATATGGGGAGGGGGAAGGGTAAGTTGTGACAAAGCGAGAGAGAGGCATGGACATATATACACTACCAAACGTAAGGTAGATAGATAGTGGGAAGCAGCCGCAGAGCACAGGGAGATCAGCTCGGTGCTTTGTGACCGCCTGGAGGGGTGGGATAGGGAGGGTGGGAGGGAGGGAGTCACAAGAGGGAAGAGATAGGGGAACAGATGTATATGTATAACTGATTCACTTTCTTATAAAGCAGGAACTAAAAAAAAAAAAGAAGTGGCACATATATACAATGGAATATTACTCAGCCATGAAAAGAAAGGAAATTGAGTTATTTTAGGGAGGTGGATGGACGTAGAGTTTGTCATACAGACTGAAATAAGTCAGAAAGAGAAAAACAAATACCATATGCTAACACATATATATGGAATCTAAAAAAAAGAAAAATGGTTATGAAGAACCTAAGAGCAGGACAGGAATAATGACCCAGATATAGAGAATGAACCTGAGGACATGGGGAGGGTGAATGGTAAGTTGGGACAAAGAGAGAGAGTGGCATGGACATATATATACTACCAAATGTAAAATAGATAGCTAATGGGAAGCAGCCACATAGCACAGGGGGATGAGCTCACTGCTTTGTGACCGCCTAGAGGGGTGGGATAGGGAGGTTGGGAGTGAGACACAAGTGGTAGGAGATGTGGGAATATATGTATATATATAACTGAGTCACTTGGTTATACATCAGAAACTTAGACACCATTGTAAAGCAATTTTACTCCAATAAAGATGTTAAAAAAAAGCAAAAAGCAAAAAAAAAAAAAAAAAAGAAAAACAAAAAAACTCCCCAAAAACAGCAACCACAAAAAAATTAAGTGTAGGCTTTATAGCATATTGTTGAATCTTGTTCCTAAATTCAGTTTTATAATCCTTTGTTTGCCTTTTGGTTGGATGTTGAATCTATCCGATTTAATGTTATTATTGATATGGTTGTAATTTTGATACCATTTTGCTTTTTGTTTTCTATATGGCTCATGAATATTTTTGTCTTTTCTTCCTCTTTTACCATTTGTCTTTATCTTGAATGGCTATTTCCTAATGTAACTTTTTCATTGTTTTAAATATTTTTACTGTATTTTTGAGGTTTTTCTTAGTGGTGACTCCAGTGTTTCCAATATTTAGCTTAACTTATCAAACTCTACCTCAGATTTATACTAACATACTTCCAAAAAACTTGCGTTTTGATTTGGCTTTGCTATTGTTACCTTTGATGTGTTAGGTAAGTCAATTTTTCCTTATGCCTTTGAGAGTTAGCCTGTGACTTAAGGTCTCATATTAACAGATGTAGATCCAGAAATTTTCAAACCTTAGAAGGGTTCAAAAACCACACATTCTGTTAGGAATTTGTCAGCTTCTAGTGAGCAGTTTGCATTACAAAACACAGGTCTTTATGTTTGCTCATGAACAAGATATTTTTTGCAGAGTTGTAAATCTTCTATCAAAAGAAGATGTGATTATGATTATTTGCCTGGAAATTGGTAGAATTAATGGAAGAATTACTAGCTGTGTGGCTTTGGGCAAGTCACTTAACCTTTTTGTGCCTGATTTATCTTAAGTATAAAACAAGAATAATAACAGTAACTACAACATGGCATTATTGTGCAGATTAGGTAAATGAATATAGGTAAAGCACTTAGAATATTGCCAGGCATATAGTAATGCTCAAGAAAAGTTTTCTATTGTCATTTTTATTATTACCTTGACATTTTTCTAACCTATCAAGCATTCAAGGCTTCTGGGTACTTTATAAAGCTCTTTGGCAAAAGCATTCATTTTCTCCACCCACCAACCCCATCTATAGCTGTGGGAAGTTGCTATTATCTAAGCCTGTTCAGCTAGTGAGAAGGAAATCCCAGTTGCCAGAGCAACAGCTAAGAGGTGATGGTGCTTCAGTGTGAAGGATGAGCTAAAAAATCTTCCAGGGACTGTGCTTGAAAAAATATTTTCTGCCCTTTCAGTGATGTAGTATCCAGTGTTATGAACTGGTTTGGAACTTAACCTTGTGGTCCCTTTCTCCCATTAAAGCAAAAAAAAAAAAAAAAAAAAAAAGACTATTAAAAAGAAAGTCTAAGATTCAGGATCTCGCTTGTTTTATGAAATGTTTCAAGATACTTGAAAATTAATGCAAAGTAAGTAATTAAATGACTTCCCTTCCTAGAACACTGCCCAGGTTTATATAGGCACTGTGTTCATTTAAAAAATATGAGGGTATTCAAAATTGTTAGATGGACCCTAAGCCATAGGCATAGTTAAAATCCTTTGGTTACATTTACACTGTTTCTAAGGAAACTAGCATAGTTTTGAGTCTCTGGCACTTGGGGCGAATTCACCCAGTCCTTTGATATTGTTGGCAGAAAGAAAAAATGATTTGGGTTTGGAGTGTTAAGGTCTTAAGCATCTGGCTGTTCTTTTTCAAGTGTGTAAATTTCCAGTTGCGTGTTAGTCATATTTTAGTTACTTTCTTTTCAAACAGATAAAAATGAAATTTACACTCTCCCAGGTAGTTCTGAATGCACTTTTTTCAGCTGCATATTCATTCCCCTGCTCTCCTGGTAGCAAAGACATCAGCAACTCAATGAAGACATTTTTTTAAATGACTTTTTGGGTTAAGTTGTGTGGCTATAAACTGGCTGTTTGGGGAACACCTTGGAGAAGCTTTCATTTTCCCCCTTCCACCTTACAAATATTAGAGCAAGGACAACCAGAATGTTCACAGTGAGGATTTTGAGGTGAGAGCAGAAGGAGAGGACAGTGGATAAGCTTCAGTACTTTCTTGTTCATAGGACTTTTTTTCCTTATGTGTTTGTACTCTTTGTTGTAAAATAACACCTTGATGTGGACTTGTTTGTAAAGGGATGAAATGGCACAGGTTTTCACCTGATGGGTAAAACAAGACAAAACTAAACAAAACAAGTAACACACTGCTGCTCTGCTTAGGCAAGAGAGAAGAGTTTTTGAGAACACTACTAATAGTAATTTTGAATTACGTAGATATAGACCCTATCCTCTTGGAGTTTGCAGTTGGGAGAGACTGATAAATTACCACACAAATAAAAAAATTCACAGCATCATGTAAACTTATACCTGTGATGAATGCAATGAAGAAAAGGTGGATATGACCTGAACTAGGGGTTAAGGAAAGGTTCCCTGAAGACATGATTACTGGGATAATTTCTGAAGGAGGAGTAAGAATTACCTTGGTGAAGGGGAGGCTAGAGAGGGGGAGAGTGTTACAGTCAAGGGGACTAGCATGTAGAAATGTCTATGGTGTGAGAGATCATATCCCATTCTAGGAAGATGAAGTAGGTCAGTGAGGCTGGAACTCAGGTAGAGAAAGAGTGATGCTAGAAGGGCATCTTACCCAGTGATATGATAAACAACCTAGGAGTCATTTGTGAGATTAATCAGAAAGGTACTTGAGTACCTTAAGGAGAAATGAAGGCAGATGAACTAGAAGACTGAGGAATATTAATCCAAAGAGGAGAAGAATAATGAGCTGGTCATACATACAGATAGACAGTGACCACGACTATTAAGTTGACTTTAATCAGTGTAGTGCATTGAGTTGCTACAATTGAGCACTCCTGAAAAAAGCTCTTCTCATTATCCATTTTTTCTCTTCACAAACCAGTTTCATTTTCACCTTGATTCACTTTATGCCTACTGCATTTTATCACTTGTGTCTGGACACCTGAAAAGATTTCTCCTTCTTTTCTTGGCTTATTTAAATACTAATTATCCATCAAGGTCCAGATCGAATTCCACCTCCTCCAGGAAGCCCTTCTGGACTTATCCATGGGACTTCAGCCTCTGATCCATTACAAAACTTACTCTCCATACAATAACTTTAATAGTTTTCAAAATTTGCCTTTGCTACTCACTCTTTCATGTGTCTTGTGTCCCCAGCTAGACTGTGAGGCACTGCAGGGCAGCGACTGTGTCTTTCTCTTGTAGACTGATAAATATGCCAAGGACTGATCCAGGCCCAGAGTGGATGAATGACCACTTGTGGAGACATAGCCAATTCAGCAACTGACAGAAATAGACATACCTGAGATAAGTGGAGAGGGGAACAGAAAGAGCAGAGACTGGGGGTGGGGGAGAGAGGAAACGACAGAGAAAGTGCTTTTTAGAATAAGTCACAAGTAATAAGGCTAGTATCATCTTCACACTCACTTGTTTACTAGCCTTGACTCTTAGTGAGAACAGCCACAATAGAGCTGTAGAAAGAGGGAGAATAAACAAACATGAAGCATGCCTTATTTGGGAGGCAGCTTAATTACACAGATTGAGGTTTTGAAGCAGTCAGAGGATCCCTCAATTCTCCAGGAGCACCGCTCTGCCCAGAGTAAGAAAGCACCTTATCCTTGGCCCAAGAGTTACAGAGAAGGGGGAGGGGTTGCTGTTGGTGGTAGTATTGGCAGTGAGTGGAGGTAGAGGAGAGAAGAATGAAGGGAACTGGCGGAAGGGAAGAGCTAGCAATGAAGTTATAGTTGGGTGAATGAATTTCTGCAACAAATTCAGATCAAAGAGAGGGAGGGAAGGAGAAAAAATAGGGAGGAAAAGAAAGCAGTGTGAGCAACCAAGGCAGTAAACCTATAGGAAAAGAACTTGCCCAGGGGGAAGTAAGTATACAGTGGAAGATAACTTCCCATTATAAACAAATTGCATCTGTACTATTTATTTTGGGTTTTAGCAAACCTCTGAAAAATCTCATGGTAATTAGATGTCCTGCCAGGCAGTTATTTAAGAGAAGTGTGGACCCTCCTTTTGCCACAGAGCACTCCCTAGTGCATGGAAGGTGGGTAGTAGAGCTCTGGGACCCCAGCACATCTCCATCTGAGGGCACTGCACTGGCTTAAGTGAGTATAGTATTAAATTTTATTTTATTGTGGTGGTGGTGGGGGTTTAATTTTGCATAGTATAATAGGAATGTATTTACGGTACCAATCACTTTTGCCTTTCCCCGCCCCCTACTTATTATTAAGATTGTTATTGTAATTATTTTAATAAAGTTGGAACAAACATGGGCTGCTCATAAGTGAAACACTCCTCCCAGTTTGGAGTTTCGTCTCTCCTCCTCATTAGAATTGTAAGAGGGTGGGGGAGGCTAGCCGTCCTGCAGCAAAGACAGGCACAAAGGCTTTCTCTGCGGATTAATTGGTCAGGAAAGACACTTTTTATGTTGTTAAGTGGCACTTAAGCCGCCAATTCTTGACTGTGAAAACTGCTTTTCCTGGGCAATGCTCTTTAAGGAAAAACTTCTTCAGTCCAGTGATTGGTGACTGAGGGAACGATGGAGCACAGGGGATTGGGCGGGATCTCTGCTCCTAATAATGCCTCCTTATCCAATGAAAAGCATTTCCTATTGAGACCCCCAAGAGTTCCCCCGGCCCTACGCTCCGGCCCGGACTTTGGGCCTTTTCTTGCGTCCTGTTTGTTAAAGGCATGCCAGCTACAGCATTCAAGAGGGCCGTTCCTTAACAAAGGGAAAGAGATAAATGTAAATAAGCTCACATTTTCAGAATGAGCAGTTTGCTGTAAGAAGCTTCGGCAGCCCAGAGTCTGCTACTTTGGGCTGGGCTAACCTTTCCCTGTAAAAAAGAATAATAGATTAAAATATGCACTTCTAAAGTGCGAGTTGCCCGTTTACATGTTTATTAGCTAATTGTCTACAGGCATGAGCACACTCTCTCATCTAGCACACTCTTTCTTGGGGTAAGTCTCTTTGAGAAAGATTTGATTCGGGCGTTTGGTGGTGGGGGGATGGCATAACAAACTTCAGTGGAAACACTGATGCTTAGAGTGTTTGGGGAAAGAAGTTAGATTTCAACTCTGAAGTGATGAACAGGGATCTTCGAGTCAAATGGTTAAAAAAAAAAGCAGGAATTTCTATTGTTTTGGCAATAATACTGTTTCAGTGGAAGAGATACAAGATTTTCAGACTGTTGTTTCATGTAAACACAGTTGTCCTAAAGAGATGATTTAAAATCACAGAGTAGAGCAATTTAGAAATTCTTTTGGCTAGCTTTGTATTTCTTTGGTTTCCAATTGATTGTGAGCTAATGTGGCTTCTATTTTGATGAGGTTTCTTCTAGTAAAACTATACAGCAGCGTGCCTTTGATGCCTAATTGATTTATGGAGAATGTGACATTTGTTATATTGAATAATTCATGAACTAGACCATAAAGGAAGAAACACATTTCAATGAAAAACTAATTCTGGCATAAATGGAATTTGCCCTTATATGTGAACTTAAGTGCTGTTTTCCATACAAATGCAATAATGTGACATATTTAAAATTCTCTTCTTGTATATCCTGAATATTTTTCAGATTTTTACTTACAAGATTTTGTTGAATTGATAAATATTGTATTTTGGTTACTTTGTTTTAGGAAATTGAGAATGTAATTTATTATTATTCCACTGTGGAAAAGACCAGACAAATTCAAAGATTAGAACATTTCAGAGCTTGGTGGGGTTATTCACTTTGCTACCTTACCAAATTATACCAGCTTTCTTTTTCCTTGACCAACATGAAGACAACAATAATAATCTAAGCTCCAAATTATTCAGTGGCTTTGAAACATGTTTATTTTTCAGAACAAAATTTCAAATAACATACCCCATCAACATAGATTGTAAATCCTTTTGCCTTGTCACAGATGAAATGTGCTGTTCCTATAAAGGATGAGTTCAGCTGATACACTTGATGGCGGCTACACTCTAAAGCATCTCCTGCTAATCAGAGATGCAAATCAAAGCCCTATTGGAACAATCAGACCTGCCTTTCAGAATGTGTGCTCACAAAAGTTAAAGAGAGGACTGGGAATATGCCCTACAGAAACACTCAGGCCAAGTTTAGCTAAAGCTTGATCTATTCAATTCCATTTGACAGAAAATGCAATGAGAATTGTTGCCCTTACTGTGGTAAGGCTTAATTGTATAGTTGCCTTTTTTTCTCTGTGTATGGTCATTGTGTATAGTATACTCTTGGCCTTCTTACAGGGGAGGAAAAAACTCACTAATGTGTTTGTGAATACTAGTACTGAAAATTGGGAGCTTAATAGGAGTTTAGCTACCATTGGGAATCAATCCTCACTTTTAGTAGATAAGTAGAGTAAGTCATTAGAGCAAGGCATGGGATAAGTAGTTTACTGATTCTCTATAGTTATGTTCTGAAGTATTTCAATAACCTTATATTTTGAGGAGAGAGGTGACTGGGGAACAGGTAGAGAGGTCAAGGATTAAGACCCAGACAATTAGAGCTGATATGGGCATAAGGACAGAGGATGAGCAAAATGAGGATATTAGGGAGACTTTACGATATAAATGGCAGCTTAATCTGTGATCCTTAGCTTCTGACAATAATTAATAATATTTACTTCTGATACTAAAATCTAAACTACATATGGTGATGGATGTTGACTAGACTTACTGTGATGATCATTTCACAATATATACAAATATCGATTGAATCATTATGTTATACACCTGAAACTAATATAATGTTATATGTAAATTATACATCAATTAAAAAATAAATCTAGCAATAATTTCATTGAGTCTAATAAAAATTAATTCCCTTTATCTCAGACTTCGAGGGCTTAAAATTTTTTTTTTGCAGTGACAAATGGAAGCAGGTAAAAACACTGACAGGAGGGAACAGCCAGTGAGGCCACACTGCCATAACATGAGTTGAAGGCTGCTATTAATCAAGGCAAAGATGGAAGGAGAAGAGAAACTGAGGTACAGAAAGGGACTATGACTTGGTCTTACAGAGTTAGCTAGTGATGTGCCTGGACGTGGCTATATTGAATTAACACCAAATATGAAAATTTCTGGGTATTTGAACTTCCTGGTTTGCTTTGATTCTAAACAAAAAGAAGTTTTCTTTATAATCTGTATCAATTGTGAAAGCCATAAAAGAAAGAAATGTTAATGCTTCTGTCTTTCTTTACGATAAACAAGTAAAATAATATTAATTTCATTCCAGGAATACTGCTCTCTGGAGGAGTGTGAAAATCAATTCTCCTTAATGTTAAGGTGATCTCAAATATATTTTAAATTATCTAATGATTTTATTTTTTAAGTTTTGATTCCCTTAGATTAGAGAAAAATTATTTCAGGAGAGTTGAAGCATAGCAGTCTGCTTTGTTTAGGCCACCTTCAGAAGAGGGTGAAATGTGATGATAGTGTAAGTTTGCCACTAGCAGATGGTTCTGCTTTACAGGCAGTAAGTGAGTAGGGTTCAAATTCAGTTGCTACCTGTATGAATTCCATTGCAGAGTATTTCTGGCTCTATACAAGTATTCTGCGTAGAATTGTGATTTGAAGATGTTACAGACATGCTATATTAGGTTGACCTAGAACATCCTAGTAGAGGCAGCAGTGATTGTCAGTGTGCTAACACCCAGTAAATGAAGACTTGCTCATATCACTATAGTTCAGGGAAGAAAGAAATCCAGCTGGGTTGGGGGGGGTTAGAGACAAGTCAGTAAGGTCTCTACCTGTTGTTCCAGTCTTCTTTCCTCTTCTCCTATCAAGGCTCCTGCCCAATAGTAACAGTTGTTGCCAGGGAAAAAGAAAAGAAAATAAAACAGAAAAAAAACACAAAGAACCAATACAACTTCAGGCCAAATAAATCTTTGTTCAGTTATTTTTAATGTAATGTATTACCTTATAAAGTGGAAGAAGTATTTTTATGCCTTTTGTCACTAGTTACCTTTAAGTGATTATAAGTTACATAAACTCATGGATTTTATGTGTGTCAATATAACTAACAAAATAAGACATAGCAGTAACAAGCTTTGAAAATAAAATGTTATCTGCAACTCTGTAATAATGAAATCCAAAGCACTTAGATACCATTTTAAAATATGTTGACTCTCATTTACTCTGATTTATATCATGTAATATATTTCTTTACCTTATGATTTTGGTATACATTTTATTGAAAAGCTCTCTCCATGGCACACTATTGTGACTAATTCTATTTCACAGCATCTATTGGAGGAAACCTCTAACCACAGTACCTCCAGAAAGTTCATTGATCACCCAAGTCTTGGATAAAATTGGTTCCAGAATTTGGTTTGAACTAATGTGGTGAGTACCACTGTCCTGGTAATAACTTTATCTAAAATTCTTAATTTTATTCTCCAACATTTTTTCTAACCAGTGCTTCCAATTTATTTCAGGTTATATGATCCAAAAATCCAGAATGAATGGAAGATTTGTAATTGTTTATTATAATCCAGGCAGGTTTGGTGTAAAAGAGTATTGATTCTTTAGTTAAACCTTCTCTGCCACTGGTATATGCCTTTAGCAGTGGGAGACATGTCTTTTGTTCATATTATCAGGATCAGTATCCAAGTATATCAGATGGATTGGTATGCAAATTGATAACTAATTTATCTGTTCAACTATGAGAAATAAAGCCAGATTCCTAGCTGGAATTTATGAGCCTCACAGGATTTGGAAATGGGCTCCTTTAGGAATACCTAATTTTTTTCCCCAAAAGGTCTGGGGATTCTGCTGAGATGAGATATTAAGTCTGAAGACTCTAGACTATTTCATTAGATTAGGTTGAGCAATTTGTCTACAGTTGTCTTACTCTATAACTTACTGCTAGGGAAAATTCTACTTTAGTAGGGTTGATGCAAACTTTGGTCCCATCATATTGAGCACTAAACCACATTATTTTCCAAAAATTAGACTGTGTTATCAAGTGAAGGGTTAGTGAGAGACTGGAATATTTTTTGGTGAAAATAATTAAGTTAAACACTGGGGATAAGAACTGCTCAGATTAGAACCTGTGTCAATTTCCTGCTCTTTTCAAATAAAGTAGGGGGAAGAAACAGCCATACTAATCTTAGTGTGAACCAAATTTAACATAGAAAGCCACTTTCAAAAGGATATTTGTTGCATAAAAATAAATGAGGACAAAAAAATAAAATAAACGATCTTGTCAGTCTAAACATTTGACACAGAGAGAGGCTTGTTTGAGATGAGACCTGATATAGATCAATTTCCCAGCTCAATTCTAGAGTGAAACATTTACCTATGGTTTCCTCCATATGTAATTTTATAAGGCTAGGTTGTGTTTTGAAAACTATTATGAAACAGTAACCAATGCATAGGAACATCAGTTGGAACCATGTGAATGATTGTGATCTGTGATTGTGACTTGGCCTAGAAGATTTCCTTAAGGAGTCTTCTCTGTTAGCAGCCACTCATCTGAGGAGCAGCAGTCTAGACATATTGACTATTACTCCAGCAGGATGGTTTTAATCTGTATTTTTGCAACATTTTTGTATTTTTTAGTTTGCTTCACTGCTAGATATTTATAGCAGGACACAATAGGTTTCAGCTTCCTCTGAAAACTATTGTGTCAGTGTTCCTAAACTTCAACCAGTAGAAAGAGGAAATGCTCTGGGGATCAGAAGCACTCTGATCTGACCCAAGCTCATTAAAAAGGGAGCAAAGCAAGAAAATTTAAGTATACTCTGCCTTCAAGGCCTTGTCTCCCTGAGTTCTGGATTGTCTTCTGTAGGGAACAAAAGCAAGCCAGCCTTTCTGGGCTACTGGGCATATGCCAGAAATTAGAGCTTTGTTTCCAATGTATCACCTGAAAATTTAGCACTTAGTGAAGTGATTTAGGTGTTCATCTTTATAGGGCAAAAGGGCTAACTCTACTTCCTCCAGGAGCCCAAAAGACTGCAAACATGGTATATTTCATCACGATTAGAAATTTTTTATAAGGGAAAAACATTGTGAACACTACTATGAACTGCCCAAACTGGCTCCATATGTGTAGGTCAAAGTTAAAAATTCAGCGAGGGTTAGATTTCTCTTTGGTCAACCTCCAGGTGACCTGCTTCCTGTCCATTGTCACTGAAAATACATGCAATCAGCACTCTGAACCCCTAGGTGATTAATTGTTAGAATAATTAGCTGTAAAGGTCTTCACAAGATAATAGTCTAATGCTACTTGCAGTGAAATATGTAATTAACTGTGTCAGCCTATATTTTTTCTTCTTCATCTTATCTGAAGCTCAAGTGTTGGCCCTTTGCCTCCATTCAGTGTGCAATATGTTAGCCATTTAGGAAAATCCAGTGGTTAAAAAACACTGTTTATTTCAGTCAAAAGAAAGGAAGCCAGTCAGAAAAGAGACCTTGTTTCTCTTTTTCACTGATTCTCCTTCAGAATTAGTTTAAGAGCCAAATGCCTCTCTGATTTTTTTAACCATAGCTCAGTGGGAGATATTCCTTTTGGGACACACTCCTGGATTGTCCCATTATGACAAAATTGTGTAGTTAAGGTTGAAACTCAAGGGGGGATTTCTAAAGTAAAGGGTATACATGGTGTTAGGAGAAAGATGTGTTGCTAATATGAAGTTCAGCATACCAAGAAAGACAGAGACATAGGTGTCCAGTTGTGCCAGAGGAAGGAGAAGGAAAAAACTCCTGTAATGTTTCTTTGTGGTTAGGTTGGGCTGAATGCTGGTCAAGCTCATAAAGCTACTCACAAGCCCTGTTGAATCTTCCTAGCCTCAGCTGTGAGGCTCAGAGGTAATGTTTATACAGGGAAGAGAAACAGTATAGCCAAGTTACAGAGTGAACCAGTGTCTGAATCAGAAATAGAACTCCTTGCTTACAGTGCTGTGTTAAATCCCAGCACCACACCCTCGCTGCTAGACAGCAAAGGAGCTGTGTGTTTGAGCAAGGGAAAGCTATGAATAGGGCCTTAGTGACAGTTTTCCCATGCTCTCTCTTCAGGATTGAGACTGTAATGCTTTCTTGTCTGTGGTCCTTTCCCTCCCACAGGATTTGGTTACTCAAAGCAGCAAAGCAGAAGTGCCAGGCTTTTGCAGACTGCCTGCTGTGGGTATAGTGTATATGTTCTGGGAGATATAAAACTGAATAGAAAACTGGGGAGTAAAGCTCACCTATTTGAAACATGCCATCTTGGGAAGTACAAAATAATACATAGCCAGTGAGCTAGAAGTATACTGTGTAAAAGTGTCACCAGTGGGCAGACTGGAGGGAGTCTGAGCAAATGTGAAAAGACTTCTATTATGAAAGCATTTTTCAAATAAAATAAACTTATTAGCAGTATCTTTTGTAGAAGGCAGGTGCAAGCAGATCATAGTAAATGAAGCTTGGCTTTAATGTTAGGGGTTTTGCATTCCCGTAATTTCTTTAGATTGTGTGACTATGTTAGAAGGATATTTTTGACTATCTTGATTTCTTTCACCAATGGAAAAAAAAATGACTTCCAGCCTAATGGGTAGCGTGTGGCGGTGTAAAATAGTATATAATGTGGTTTAAGCAGTTGAGAAGTTTGTCACTCTTTTTCTTCTGCCACCCCCTTGGTCACTGTGTACTGTTCTTTCTGAGAAAATTGGAAGAAGTGAGATGAAGCAAGGTAGAGAGGGTAGAATTGGAGGAATTATAAATTGAGAGTACCCTCCAAGTCCTTAATACAAATTAGATGGAAGCACTGACCTCTCTCGGGCAAGGTCTTCTTTTTTTTTTGTCTTTTCTTCTCCCTTTTCTCTCAATTCTTCGGTTTTTCCTTCTCTGCTACTTTCTTTGCCATCTTCTCTTCTGCTCTCCCAATCTATTTTTATTTCTTCCTTCTCTGTTTTGTTTTTCCTCCTGGACCTTACTTTGTTAAGGTTCCTACTATAGCCTGTTATCGTATACCAAGGTTACTTCTGGCAAAAGTTGAGCTGGGCCTGTGAGATGAAATGGCCAAGAAGGAATATGATCTTAGAGCAGTGTTAGGCTCAGGGGAGGCACTCCATAAAGCTTTGTTGAATGAGAAATCAGGAACAGCACACTTCCAATTTTAACTTTAAAACTTTAGCTATTAAAAATGCCAACCCTTTGCTTTGCACCCTATATTCTCCAAGGTCAGCTCTTGTTCTGGGCACTGCAGTGAGTGATTTTTTTTTCTCAAACCAGTTTTTTTCCCCTCAGGCCAAACACTGGTTGAAGTGACTTCAGGCCTCTATATCTATGGCAGGTTCCCCCTGACACTCCCTTCTCTGATACAGAGGCCCTTTGACCTATTCCCTGGGAGGTGGAAGGAAAGAGTGACATAAGGAAGAATCACTTCAGAGAAATGGTTTTTACATTTTAAAATATAATCATATGAAAACCCATTACTGGATATGTTAAGAACAAAGACCACTTTTATTCCATATCTTCCTCACTGAAAACAATTCATTCAGCTGCAACTTGTTCATAGTGTATTATAGAGCATTCAGAAGACAGTCCTCCAATGGCAGCTGTTGACCTAAGAGTAAGATTTCTATATGCACCTTTGAACAATGATGGTTCAGATACCCAACAAAGATGATTATTCAGTGACAGCCACGTGTACAAGTGGTGGCAGGCAGAGGGCATGTAACTGGCCAGATTGGAAATATACAGGGGGATGGTTGTTCACCTCAAATCTACCTTTCATATTTCATTTGTATTCAGTCAGAAAAGGCTTTATTGACCAGGGCCATTTTAAGAGCTGAAGGCATGATAGTAACTGATGGACTGGGCAGTGGGAGAGGGAGTAGGAAAATACCCGAGGCTTAGGGTCTGGAATGAAAGAAGCTTGGAAAGGGACCATAGTCTGAAAGAGGGAAACACTGAGATTGTCATTTGAAATATCTCTATAAAGGCAATGTAGTATAGTGAAAAAAGTTTTAGCCAGAACTTTAATATACTGAGGGATCCCTGCTCTCTAAACTTATATTTTGGAAGAAAAGGTGAATCAACATTTTAATTCAGGAGTTTACTCATAACTTTTTTTTTTTTTTTTTTTTTTTTTTGCGGTATGCGGGCCTCTCACTGTTGTGGCCTCTCCCGTTGCGGAGCACAGGCTCTGGATGCACAGGCTCAGCGGCCATGGCTCACGGGCCCAGCCACTCCGCGGCATGTGGGATCTTCCCAGACCAGGGCACGAACCCGTGTCCCCTGCATCGGCAGGCGGACTCTCAACCACTGCGCCACCAGGGAAGTCCTACTCATAACTTTTTAGAGAGGTTGTCCTGGAGGTCCCATATCCACCTGTACTCTTGTGCAATAGAACTAATACTCAGACAATGAAGTTTAGTAATACTGGAAAGTAGACAATGTATTGATAATTTAGAATAGCTTGATAATCCTTTAGTTAGGATTTTTAAAAAAAACCACCTGAATTCTGGTTCTGACTGTATCATTTACATGTTCTTCCATTTCTGACATTATTGTAATTCTAAATTACATAAGCATCAGTTTCTGCTTCTGTAACATGGTGATAAATTCCTGCCTTGCCTGCCTTATGGTGTACTTGTAGGAATCAAATAAAACATGCTTTTGAAAGTTAAAAAGTAATACAAATTTCAAAGTATTAACGTTGTTTTAACCATCAGAGTCCCCCCCGCCCCCACCCCACCCCTACTGGCCTTGGGCTCCCCAAAAACAAATACCTTATTCCTGTGCATTGCAGTGCTACAGTATTGCACTTACTGTCTCGAGTGTGATCTCTCCTACTCCTGCAACATACTCTTGTAGTACCTTTTAACATATGGTAGGTACTCAAAAGGTATTTGTTAAACTGAATTGAATGTGCATGTTATTTCCAGTCTGGGTAGACAGAATATCTTTTACTCCACAGAAATCGTGGATGGAAGGTAGATTTGATGACTGGTTCCATCTTGTCTCCCATAGGAGGAAAACATTTCCTACCAGTCCTTAGTCTCAGAGTGCTGAACCCTGCAGCCAGCAGGCCTCCTGAAAAAAAAATCCATGGGTGACAGAAGATTCATTGACTTCCAATTCCAAGATTTAAATTCAAGCCTCAGACCCAGGTTGGGCAATGCTACTGCCAATAATACTTGCATTGTTGATGATTCCTTCAAGTATAATCTGAATGGTGCTGTCTACAGTGTTGTATTCATCCTGGGTCTGATAACCAACAGTGCCTCTCTGTTTGTCTTCTGCTTCCGCATGAAAATGAGAAGTGAGACGGCTGTTTTCATCACAAATCTGGCCCTCTCTGATTTGCTCTTTGTCTGCACTCTACCTTTCAAAATATTTTACAATTTCAACCGCCACTGGCCTTTTGGTGACACCCTCTGCAAGATCTCTGGGACTGCATTTCTAACCAACATCTATGGGAGCATGCTATTCCTTACTTGTATTAGCGTGGATCGTTTCCTGGCCATTGTCTATCCCTTCCGATCTCGTACCATTAGGACCAGGAGGAATTCTGCCATTGTGTGTGCTGGAGTCTGGATCCTAGTCCTCAGTGGTGGTATTTCAGCCTCTTTATTCTCCACCACTAATGTCAACAATGCAACCACCACCTGCTTTGAGGGCTTCTCCAAACGTGTATGGAAGACTTATCTGTCCAAGATAACAATATTTATTGAAGTTGTTGGTTTTATCATTCCTTTGATACTGAATGTCTCTTGCTCTTCTGTGGTGCTAAAAACCCTCCGTAAGCCTGCTACACTGTCTCAAATTGGGACCAATAAGAAAAAAGTGCTGAAGATGATCACAGTGCATATGGCAGTCTTTGTGGTATGCTTCGTACCCTATAACTCCGTCCTCTTCCTGTATGCCCTAGTGCGCTCCCAAGCCATTACCAATTGCTTGTTGGAAAGATTTGCAAAGATTATGTACCCAATCACCTTGTGCCTTGCAACTCTGAACTGTTGCTTTGACCCTTTCATCTATTACTTCACCCTTGAGTCTTTTCAGAAGTCCTTCTACATCAATACCCATATCAGGATGGAGTCTCTGTTTAAGACTGAAACACCTCTGACCACAAAGCCTTCCCTTCCAGCTATTCAAGAGGAAGTTAGTGATCAAACAACACATAATGGTGGTGAATTAATGCTAGAATCCACCTTCTAGGTATGAGAACTCTCTTTAGGTCCAGATATGGTTTCTTCTACGATTTTCCTATGCTATGAATAAGAGAAAAGATTTCAAGCTAATGATATTGAGAATAATGTACTGAATACAGTCAGATACATTTATTTGAATGTTTATTGTACATATGCTGTTTTGTTCAATAATTATAGGTCAGGTCTAATTACAACAACAAAAAGTTATTGCCAAACTCTTCTGCTGGGTTGGAAATTCATTGTACCACATTATATAAGTGGACAGTAGCCTTGACTTTAGTGATATGATTACTTAAAAACTTTCAAAAAGATATTTCCACTCCAATAATATTTGGTAATTAGGTTGGGCCTATAAATATAGGACAAATTCAGGGATTATTATTTTTTTTAAAAAACAACCTTTTGTGTTACTACTGATATATGCTAGTCTTTTTTTTTTCTTTTTGAATTGTCATTGAGTTTATTTTAGCACACTAACATATTTTAGCTTAACATTATTAATAAAAAGTATCAAATTTAAGAGAGCTAGCAACATTTGTTGTATATATATTGAAAGCAGAAACATAAATTTTGTTTGCATGAATATGGCTGGGAAGAAACAAAAGATTAACTGGATTTACATATTTGCAGTCATCAGCAGTGTCAGTTTTTAAAAACATTTTCCTTTTTCTACACTACATTAATTTTCTCATATGAAACTTCAGATCCAGAAAGCTGCTAAATATGTGCCCGAAACAGGGCAAAATGGAAAATCACATAAAGCAACAAATGTTAATAAAAAACTGAGAGACATCAACAGTTTTTCTAAGAATTTCCAATTATCCTTCTTTTCAGAGACTGGTTTTTATAAATATTTTCTATATGAAATTTTGGAACACAGTGCAACCAGAAAGCTGCTGCATTTGTGCCCAGGTCAGGAGCAAATTGAAAAAAAAAATAGAAACAAAAGAATAACAAAAAAACCATAAAAGAAAAAAAAGTTTTTTAAAACTTGCATTAATCATTTTTGGGGGGAGGGAGTAGAGATCTGTAACTTTAAATTACTTATTCTTTCATATTAATTTTGGAGCACAGTGTAGCCAGAGAGCTGCTGAATTTGTGCCCAGGTTGGGAGCATATTGAAAAAAAATACATAAACCAAACTAAACCAATACAAACAAACAAACAAACAAAAAACAGAAAAACTACAAAACAATAAAAACAACAAAAAGTCCTAACACTTGCATTAATATTTTATTTATTTTTTGAGTATATGTAAATTTAAAAATATTGTATTATTTGTAAAAAATTTCAGAGTACAATACAGGTAGAAATCTACATTTGTGCCCAGGTCAGGACCTAATTGGAAAAAATAAGAATAAAACAAAACAACCCCTTAGAAAACAACAACAAAACACACACACACACACAAAAACTTAGAACTTTTTTTCTGAGCATTTTTAAAACTTACAAAATACTATAACTTTCATATGATGCTTTGGATTAAAATGCAGCTAGGAAGCTGCTAAACTGGCATCTAGTTCAGGAGCAATTAAAATCAATATTTAAAGGTATACAAAAGAAGAGAAAACATTTTTTATAACTAACTTAAACAACAAAATCAACAAAAACATCTTTATAATCTCTTACTATTTATTGGATGAAGTGTAGGTTTAAGAATATTAAGACCTATAAACAAAACTTCTGAGCACGGTATAGTTTGAAAGTTGCTACATTTGTTCTCATATAAGAAGCAGTGGAAATAAATATCCTGCATGCATACTACACACACACAATTAAAGCCCTGCAAAACCAAACCAAAATATTCTTAAAATATATTTTAATCGATTTTTAAGTTATTTGGAGATGTGATAATTTTAAAATGCTAAGACTTTTTAAGTAAAACTTTCAGGAACAATGCATCTTGTAAGTTGCTGAACTTGTGCCAGGGAGAGATTAAAAAAAGATTAAAAACCATAAAACAATGACAAAAAAGTAAAACTTTTAAAGCAATAAGCAAATTGTTAAAACTCTCATTAACCTTTGTTTTTCTTTCTGACATATGTAGATTTAAAAATACTAAGACTTTTAGATAAAAATCCAAGCGCCTAATGTAATTTTAAAAACCACCAAATCTGTGCCTGGGTTAGGAACTAAGTGAAAAAAAGGCTAAAACAATAGAACAATAATAAAAATGAATTCTCAAAAATGGAATTACTTTTTCCTCATGATCTAAAGTCCTAAAAATAATCATGCAATAGATAGAATATGTAAGACATTAGGTTGAGTTAGATGAAATTAGGTTAAGTTAGGTAAAGTTTGGTTGTTAAGTTATGTTGTAAAATCAAATTAGTAATCAAAGTATGAATAATCTTTTTCTTTTGATATTCTTTCTTTTCTGTTTCTTGTAAGTATAAACAATATGTGAACTTTTGTTTGTGCCCTGGACTCTCAAAATTATGAAATTTTAGGATTATGACACCAAACCATTTAATAGGATATGTTAACCAAGTTGACATAAAATATATCAATAAACCAGTTTCCTTTTGTGTAATTTCCATATTTAGTTTTGTTTACTTTTCCATATTTCAATTTATCTTAATTTCCAATTTTATAGTTAATATAACTTGCTAATAATAAAAACTTTTGTCACATTAACAATGTAACCAACAAAATGTAATGTAAACTAAATGTAAAATTGCCTTTTATTTTACATTTAAAAGCAAAAGCAATCATTCAACTGTATTTACAACTTGGATTTTAAATGCTTATTAAATGTAATAAAATACATTTGGATTATCTAGCAGTTATACTTTGGTCAACTATTTATTCAACTTGCCCTTTTTATTGAATTACAATTGACATGCAATATTATATTAGTTTCAGGTGTGCAGAAGACCTGAATAGACATTTTTCCAAGGAAGATGGTCAACAGGCACATGAAAAGATGCTCAGCATCACTAATCATCAGGGATATGCAAGTCAAATGAGATACCACCTCACATCTATCAGAATGGCTATTATTAAAAAGACAAGAAACAAGAAATGTTGGCGAGGATGTGGAGAAAAGGGAACCTTCAACTTTGCCTTTATTTGTGGGTACCCAGAGACAATTTTCTTTTATCTTCCCTCCATCCTTCAAGAAAGAACTTATTAAAGTATATTTTTTCTCAAACCAATTCCAGTACTTTGTTTTGGAGGCTGTCTAAAGACTAATGCAGAGTTGCAAATGGCAAATCCATGGGTGACTTTTCAGAAATCAAGTTGAAAGGTTAAGTTGATTTGTCCAACTTGGCTTTGATTTATCTGGAGTTTATTGCCAAGCTGACCCTTGAATCTGATTTCTCAGATTTGAGGAAACATCCTAGGATGACTGGGAGGCCTGGGGAAAGTCAGGGGAGAAAAAAAAATCTGACAACCATTAGAAGATTTTGGAAATAGGTGGCTGACTGATCAATAACTAAAACAGGTGGTGGTCCCAGAGTAGCAGCACAGGGAGTTCATAGTCATTGTCCTCATGCCTTCTAACTCTCAGGGAAAGCAATGTCAGCATCTCATAAACCACTCTGTGTATTGGTTCCCCATGTAATGACATCAAACACTGTCTTTTCTAACATCACGACCAGCATGATTAGCCCTAGGCTATGTTTAAAATTATAAGAACTTTGTCATTAGTGACCTTATAGACCAGATCCTCAGAAAAAAATGGGGACATGTCATTGGTGTCACATCCTTATTAACTTTCTTCCACCTCTGTCTCTACCCCCAAACCCCTGTACCTTATGTTTGCTGTTGTTTCCCAAACTCTCTACCTGTCTTTCCTGTGGCCCTTTAACATCTCTCCCTACCTCTTACAGAAATAGTGCTTCTTTGTGGACCAAAAACAATACATAAACGTCTGTCAAAACAGTGACATGTTGAACAAATTTACATTAAGTTGCCAATGATTGATCCCTCCACCCACTGCTTTTAATCCTCCTTTTGTTGTTTGCATCTTATAAAAGGAGTCTGGTTAATTCAAATGACTGAAGCAGGGTTGGGATGGGTAGAGATGAATGTCCTGGTAAATGGTAAATCATCTGTTGAGCCTCTGGTAAAGCCTCTGTACTGCAACTCTCTTGTCCCACTCTCTTGACACTACCCTATGTACCACTGAGTCCAAAACGTTCACTGCCTTCCTCCAGACAGCCCTATTTTCCAAAATTGCCTGTGGTTACTGACTAAAAATTTCCCCTTGTATTCAGAGTTTTGAGTAGCTATATACTTCCCACTGCTTCCCTTCTTTCTCTCTGTGAGTGTGGGAAATGAAGCTCGTCTCTGCCAAGCACCCAGAGATGTACTGAGTCCAAGGGGGTAGAGGAATAGAGCCAGTGTGAAGCCTAAAATGTGGAAGTGAGGGAAGCCAGGCAAGCTCTAAGATTGGAATGACTTGTGTGTACCTTGCAACCAGCTTTCCTTCTTACTTATCATGGAGGAGCTCCGATCTTATAGATGAAATGCTTATTACAAAGAGCTCTTACTCCCACTACTAGTCTACGATAAACTGCTCAGCTTTTTACCTTCCTTACTCAAGTTGGTGGTGTCAAGGCCAAAACTAGGGGGCACCTTTCTCAGTTGGGATTCTGGGACTTCTGAACTAGCCTTGATTCAAGGCATTTTGAGGTTCTTGAGAAACAGTCTGGGGGAATTCCTAGGGACCAAGAGTTGATTCATTTACTTATTCAACAAATTTCTTGAACACCAACTATGTGCCAGACATCCTTCCAGGCACTGAGGATGCAGTGGTGAAAATAACAGAAAAAACCTGTTTTTAAATCTTATGTTCTTGAGTCAGATCAGGCATAGCCAAAAAAATAAATAAATAAGCTAAAAGTAATATGATAGATGATAGTAAGTGCTATGGAGCGAAGTAAAGGAGAACAGATACCTGAAACTAAATTTCGGGCTCTCAGCAGTACTGGATTAAAACTTTAAAGATCATAAATATTAAAAAGAGGAGGATGCCTCTCTCTAAATAAGTGATTAAAATTATTTTAATTAATTTTATGCTATACTTAGCAATGCATGTAAGGAAGTGCAAAAAAGTTCTGACTTTAAAACATCACATTACCAATGTTTGTTTTCAAAAGAGTTATGCAGCCCTGAATAGTCTAAATTCTGCAGTTATTCTGTCTACCTTTGGGTGTTTATGCTCTTGCTCAAGTCACAGAGATCTCAAAAGGTTAATGAAAACCCAGGCATAGGCAACTTTCAGTCAGCAATGCTGATAATGTCATGGCCTCAGCCTCCTCTCCCCTCAGGCTTCATCCTACAGCAAGAGGCTCACTTGCTTTCTATCTGTCTCTCTGTCTCTGTCTTTGTCATTTTCTCTGACTCTTTCTCTCCATCATTCAGGAAAACATGCTCCCAGAAAACATGCTCCCAGAAAAGGATCTGAATTCTAACTCTGTGCTATAATAAAGAGATTTGTGTTGGAAGCCCAAATCTGGTTTTTATATTCCACTTTCCTACTCACTGTGTGAACTTGGGCAAGTCCCTTCCTCTCTTTGTGACTGAGTTTCCTTATTAGTAAAATGAGCAGGTTGTTAGTTACCTCTGAGGTCCCTGATAGTTCTAAGACTGGAACTCCAAACTCACTGACGTTGCGCCAGAACTAACAGTACTTAATAATAATGCTGATATGGATGAAGGTGCTTAGTAAGTGCCAGATACTGTACTAAGAACTTTACATGTGTTATTTTACAATATTATGAGAGAGGTTTATGATTAGCTGCATTCTATGGTTGATAAAACTGAGGCTCAATTAGCTGAACAAACTTAAAATAGCAATAGAACTAATAAGTGGCAGTCTGATTTAATCCTAGTTCTGTATGTCACTAAAGCCTGTGTACTTAACCAATACTGCTTTGTCCATCCAAGACTATGGGTCTTAAGCATGAGGAAGACAATTTTAACAGTGGAACTTCAGCCATTAAGGAGAAGAAGAGGGAGGTTTTAGGGATAATCAATCCATTTAAGTTCCTTTGAAAACATTCCACAAAAGTGGCTGCCTACTCCCATGTGAGGCCAGAAAGAGTCTGAATAATAACAATAGCAATATTAATGGAAGTACTTCAAATGTTCAATATGTGTCAGGAAGTAGCTCACAAAATGCTATGATCTTGTTTTAAAGATGATAAAACTGAGGCATTTGGAACCTAAGTAACATGCTCAAAGTCGTACAGCCAATCGAAAGCAGAACCAAGACATATATCCATATTTATATGGGATAATTCGAATCAGCTACCAAGAGACTTGCTCTAATATATAATAACTATCAAAGCTTACTATGTGTCAGGCACTGTTCTTTACAAATATTATCTCTTTTAATCTTCATAACAACCTCGTGAGGTAAGTACTCTTATTATCTCTCTCTTTTACAAGTGAGGGAACTGAGATACAGAGAGTTAAGGAACTTGCCCAAAGTCTCATAGATAATGAGTAGGTCTTTATGAAATCCAGCACCTAACCATGGTAGGGCCACCAAGATCATGCCCATATCTATTCCCCTACCTCACCTCTTAACTACTCTCTCCTTCATACCTGAACTCCAGATACATTGGTCTTCTTTCCATTATTTAATAAGTGAAGCTCATTCTTGTCTTAGGGACTTTGCCTTTGCTGTTCTCTCTCTGCTTAGAATACTTTTCCACTAGGTCTTCACGTGGCTAGCTCCTTCTCATCATTTAGCTCAAATGTCACCTCCTCAGAGAAGCCTTCCCTGATCATCCAATCTACAGTAGATATGCAGTTACTCTTATCAATTTACCATATTATAATTTTCTTCATAGAATTCTCTGATGTTTTTCTTTTTAATTGATTTGTTCAGAGTCTGTCTACATCACTCTCCATAAAAAGTAGGTTCCATGAGGAAAGCAATCATGTTGCTCTTTTTCAGTACAACATCTAGTACATAGTAGACACTCAAGTAATATTTTTTGAATGAATCAAAGTGGTAGGTCCGGGATGGGAAACCAGGTCTGTATGACTTTAAGGCTCTTGATCCATACTGCCAATTTTTTTTTTTTACATCTTTATTGGCATATATTTTCTTTACAAAGGTGTGTTAGTTTCTGCTTTATAGTAAAGTGAATCAGTTATACATATACATATGTTCCCATATCTCCTCCCTCTTGCACCTCTCTCCCTCCCACCCACTATATCCCACCCCTCTAGGTGGTCACAAAGCACCAAGCTGATCTCCCTGTGTTATGCGGCTGCTTCCCACTAGGATCTATTTTAAGTATGGTAGTGTATATATGTCCATGCCACTCTCTCACTTTGTCCCAACTTACCCATCCCCCTCCCCATATCCTCAAGTCCATTCTCTAATAGGTCTGTGTCTTTATTCCCGTCTGACCTTAGGAACTTCATGACATTTTTTTTCCTTAGATTCCATATATATGTGTTAGCATATGGTATTTGTCTTTCTCTTTCTGACTTCCTTCATTCTTTATGACAGACTCTAGGTCCATCCACCTCACTACAAATAACTCAATTTCATTTCTTTTTATGGCTGAGTAATATTCCATTGTATATATGTGCCACATCTTCTTTATCCATTCATCCAATGATGGACACTTAGGTTGCTTCCATCTCCTGGCTATTGTAAATAGAGCTGCAATGAACATTTTGGTACATGACTTTTTTGAATTATGGTTTTCTCAGGGTATATGCCCAGGAGTGGGATTGCTGGGTCATATGGTGGTTCCACTGGTAGATTTTTAAGGAACCTACATACTGTTCTCCAGAGTGGCTGTACCAATTCACATTCCCACCAGCAGTGCAAGAGTGTTCCCTTTTCTCCATGCCTTCTCCAGCATTTATTGTTTCTAGATTTTTTGATAATGGCCATTCTGACTGGTGTGAGATGATATCTCATTATAGTTTTGATTTTCATTTCTCTAATGATTAATAATGGTGAGCAATCTTTCATGTGTTTGTTGGGAATCTGTATATCTTCTTTGGAGAAATGTCTATTAAGGTCTTCTGCCAATTTTTGGATTGGATTTTTTGTTTTTTTGTTATTGAGCTGCATAAGCGGCTTATAAATTTTGGAGATTAATCCTTTGTCAGTTGCTTCATTTGCAAATATTTTCTCCCATTCTGAGGGCTGTCTTTTGGTCTTGTTTATGGTTTCCTTTGCTGTGCAAAAGCTTTGATGTTTCATTAGGTCCCATTTGTTTATTTTTGTTTTTATTTCCATTTCTCTAGGAGGTGGGTCAAAAAGGATCTTGCTGCGATTTATGTCATAGAGTGTTCTGCCTATGTTTTCCTCTAAGTGTTTGATACTTTCTGGCCTTACATTTAGGTCTTTAATCCATTTTGAGCTTATTTTTGTGCATGGTATTAGGGAGTGTTCTAATCTCATATTTTACATGTCCCTGTCCAGTTTTCCCAGCACCACTTATTGAAGAGACTGTCCTTTCTCCACTGTACATTCCTGCCTCCTTTATGAAAGATACGGTGACCATATGTTCGTGGGTTTATCTCTGGGCTTTCTATCCTGTTCCATTGATCTATATTTCTATTTTTGTGCCAGTACCATACTGTCTTGATTACTGTAGCTTTGTAGTATAGTCTGAAGTCAGGGAGCCTGATTCCTCCAGCTCCGTTTTTCGTTCTCAAATTGCTTTGGCTATTCGGGGTCTTTTGTGTTTCTATACAAATTGTGAAGTTTTTTATTCTAGTTCTGTGGAAAGTGCCAGTGGTTGTTTGATAGTGATTGCATTGAATCAGTATATTGCTTTGGGTAGTCAAATCATTTTCACAATGTTGATTCTTCCTATCCAAGAACAAGGTACATCTCTCCATCTATTTGTATCATCTTTAATTTCTTTCATCAGTGTCTTATAATTTCCTGCATACAGGTCTTTTGTCTCCTTAGGTAGGTTTATTCCTAGATATTTTATTCTTTTGTTGCAATGGTAAAGGGGAGTGTTTTCTTGATTTCGCTTTCAGATTTTTCATCATTAGTGTATAGGAATGCAAGAGATTTCTCGTCATTAATTTTGTATCCTGCTACTTTACCAAATTCATTGATTAGCTCTAGTAGTTTTCTGGTAGCATCTTTAGGATTCTCTATGTATAGTATCATGTCATCTGCAAACACTGACAGCTTTACTTCTTCTTTTCTGATTTGGATTCCTTTTATTTCCTTTTCTTCTCTGATTGCTGTGGCTAAAACTTCCAAAACTATGTTGAATAAGAGTGGTGAGAGTGGGCAACCTTGTCTTGTTCCTGATCTTAGTGGAAATGCTTTCAGTTTTTCACTATTGAAGATGATATTGGCTGTGGGTTTGTCATATATGGCCTTTATTATGTTGAGGAAACTTCCCTTTATGCCTACTTCCCGCAGGGTTTTTATGAAAAATCGGTGTTGAATTTTGTCAAAAGCTTTCTCTGCATCTATTGATAGGATCATATGGTTTTCTCCTTCAATTTTTTAATATGGTTTATCACATTGATTGATTTGCATATATTGAAGAATCCTTGCATTCCTAGAATAAATGCCACTAGCTCATAGTGTATTATCCTTTTAATGTGCTGTTGGATTGTGTTTGCTAGCATTTTATTGAGGATTTTTGCATCTATGTTCATCAATGATATTGGCCTGTAGTTTTCTTTCTTTGTGACATCCTGGTGTGGTTTTGGTATCAGGGTGATGGTGGCCTCATAGAATGAGTTTGGGAGTGTTCCTCCCTGTGCTATATTTTGGAAGAGTTTGAGAAGGATAGGTGTAAGCTCTTCTCTAAATGTTTGTTAGAATTCGCCTGTGAAGCCCTCTGGTCCTTGGCTTTTGTTTGTTGGAAGATTTTTTATCACAGTTTCAACTTCAGTGCTTGTGATTGGTCTGTTCACATTTTCTATTTCTTCCTGATTCAGTCTTGGCAAGCTGTGCATTTCTAAGAATGTGTCCATTTCTTCCACATTGTCCATTTTATAGGCATAGAGTTGCTTACAGTAATCTCTCATGATCTTTTGTATTTCTGCAGTGTCAGTTGTTACTTCTCCTTTTTTCATTTCTAATTCTGTTGATATGAGTCTTCTCCCTTTTTTCTTGATGAGTCTGGCTAATGGTTTATCAATTTTATTTATCTTCTCAAAGAACCTGATTTTAGTTTTATTGATCTTTGCTATTGTTTCCTTCATTTCTTTTTCATTTATTTCTGATCTGATTTTTATGATTTCTTTCCTTCTGCTAACTTTGGGGTTTTTTTGTTCTTCTTTCTCTAATTGCTTTAGGTGCAAAGTTCGGTTTTTTATTCCAGGTGTTTCCTGTTTCTTAAGGTGGGATTTTATTGCTATAAACTTCCCTCTTAGAACTGCTTTTGCTGCATCCCCTAGGTTTTGGTTCATCGTGTCTCCACTGTCATTTGTTTCTAGGTATTTTTTGATTTCCTCTTTGATTTCTTCCGTGATCACTTCGTTATTAAGTAGTGTATTGTTTTGCCTCAATGTGTTTGTATTTTTTACAGATATTTTCCTGTAATTGATATATAGTCTCATATGGTTGTGGTCACAAAAGATACTTGATACAATTTCAATTTCCTTAAAATTACCAAGGCATGAATTGTTACACAAGATATTATCTCTCTTAGAGAATATTCCTTGAGCAGTTGAGAAAATTGTGTATTCTGTTGTTTTTGGATGGAATGTCCTATAAATATCAATTAAGTCCATCTTGGTTAATGTATCATTTAAAGCTTGTGTTTCTTTATTTGTTTTCATTTTGGATGATCTGTCCATTGGTGAAAGTGGGGTGTTTAAGTCCTCTACTATGAATATGTTACTGTCGATTTCCCCTTTTATGGCTGTTAGTATTTGCCTTATGTATTGAGGTGCTCCTATGTTGGATGCTTAAATATTTACAATTGGTATATCTTCTTCTTGGATCGATCCCTTTATCATTATGTAGTGTCCTTCTTTGTCTCTTCTACTAATCTGTATTTTAAAGTCTATTTTGTCTGATATGAGAATTGCTACTCCAGCTTTCTTTTGATTTCCATTTGCATGGAATATCTTTTTCCATCCCCTTACTTTCAGTCTGTATGTGTCATTAGGTCTGAAATGGGTCTCTTGTAGACAGCATATATATGGGTCTTGTTTTTGTATCCATTCAGCCAGTCTGTGTCTTTGGTTGGGAGCATTTAATCCATTTACATTTAAGGTAATTATCGACATATATGTTCCTATTCCCATTTTCTTAATTGTTTTGGGTTTGTTATTGTAGGTCTTTTCCTTCTCTTGTGTTTCTTGCCTAGAGAAGTTCCTTTAGCATTTGTTGTAAAGCTGGTTTGGTGGTGCTGAACTGTCTCAGCTTTTGCTTGTCTGTAAACGTTTTAATTTCTCCATCAAATCTGAATGAGATCCTTGCTGGGTAGAGTAATCTTGGTTGCAGGTTTTTCTCCTTCATCACTTTAATTATGTCCTGCCAGTCCCTTCTGGCTTGCAGAGTTTCTGCTGAAAGTTCAGCTGTGAACCTAGTGGAGATTCCCTTGTGTGTTATTTGTTGTTTTTCCCTTGCTGCTTTTAATATGTTTTCTTTGTATTTAATTTTTGAGAGTTTGATTAATATGTGTCTTGGTGTATTTCTCCTTGGATTTATCCTGTATGGGACTCTCTGTGCTTCCTGGACTTGAGTAACTATTTCTTTTCCCATATTAGGGAAGTTTTCAACTCTAATTTCTTCAAATGTTTTCTCAGTCCCTTTCTTTTTCTTTTCTTCTTCCGGGATACCTATAATTCAAATATTGGTGTGTTTAATATTGTCCCAGAGGTCCCTGAGACTGTCCTCAGTTCTTTTCATTCTTTTTCTTGATTCTGCTCTGCAGTAGTTATTTCCACTGTTTTATCATCCAGGTCAGTTATCTGTTCTTCTGCCTCAGTTATTCTGCTATTGATCCCATCTTGAGTGTTTTTAATTTCATTTATTGTGTTGTTCATCACTGCTTGTTTCCTGTTTAGTTCTTCTATGTCCTTTTTAAAGGTTTCTTGCATTTTCTCTATTCTATTTCCAAGATTTTGGCTCATCTTTACTATCACTCTCCCGATTCTTTTTCAGGTAGTTTGCCTATTTCCTGTTCATTTGTTAGGTCTGATGGGTTTTTATCTTGCTCCTTCATCTGCTGTGTGTTTTTCTGCCTTCTCATTTTTGTTTTCTTACTGTGCTTGGGGTCTCCTTTTTGCAGGCTGCAGGTTCATAGTTCCCGTTGTATTTGGTGTATGTCCCCAGTGGCTAAAATTGCTTCAGTGGGTTGTGTAAGCTGCCTTGTGTTGGGAACTACTGCCTGTGTTCTGGTGGATGAGGCTGGATCTTGTCTTTCTGGTGGGCAGTTCCACATCTGGTGGTGTGTCTTGCGATGTCCGTGGACTTATGATTTTTGGCAGCCTCTCCGCTAATGGGTGGGGTTGTGTTCCTGTCTTACTAGTTGTTTGTTATAAGGTGTCCATCACTGTAGCTTGCTGGTTGTTGAATGAAGGTGAGTGCTGGTGTTGAGATGGAGATCTCTGGGAAATTTTTGCCGTTTGATATTATATGGAGCTGGGAGGTCTCTTGTGGGCCAGTGTTCTGAAGTTGGCTCTCCCATGTCCGAGGCACAGCACTGACTCCTGGCTGAAGCACCAAGAGCCTTTCATTCACACAGCTCAGAATAAAAGGGAGAAAAGTAGAAAGAAGGAAAGAAAGAAAGAAAGAAAGAAAGAGGAAAAATAAATAAAATAACGTGATAAACTAAAGTAAATTTATTAAAATACAAAATAATTATTAAGAAAAAAATAAAAAAAAACAGATGGATAGAACCCTAGGACAAACTGTGAAAGCAAAGCTGTACAGAGAAAATCTCACACAGAACCATGCACATACAGACTCACAAAAGAGGAAAAGTGGAAAAAAATAATAAATCTTGCTCTCAAAGTGCACCTGCTCAGTTTGGGATGATTCGTTGTCTATTCATGTATTCCACAGATCCAGGGTATAACAAGTTGATTGTGGAGCTTTAATCTGCTGCTTCTAACACTGCTGCGAGAAATTTCCCTTTCTCTTCTTTGATCGCACAGCTCCCGGGGCTCTGCTTTGGATTTGGCCCTGCCTCTGCATGTAGGTCGCCGGAGGGCTTCTGTTCTTCGCTCAGACAGGATGGGGTTAAAGGAACAGCTGACTCGGGGGCTCTGGCTCACTCAGGCCGGGGGGAAGGAGGGGTACGGAGTGTGGGGCGAGCCTACGGCTGCAGAGGCTTGCGGGATGTTGCACCAGCCTGAGGCGCCCCATGCGTTCTCCTGGGGAAGTTGTCCCTGGATCCTGGGACCCTGGCAGTGGTGGACTGCACAGGCTCCCCAGAAGGGGGTTGTGGATAGTTACCTGTTCTCGCACACAGGTTTCTTGGTGATGGCAGCAGCAGCCTTAGCGTGACATGCTCGTCTCTGTGGTCCACGCTGTTAGTCGCAGCTCGCGCCCATCTCTGGAGCTACTTTAAGGAGCGCTCTTTATCCCCTCTCTTCGCGCACCAGGAAACAAAGTGGGAAGAAAAAGTCTCTTGCCTCTTCTGCAGGTCCAGACTTTTCCCCCGGACTCCCTTCCGGCTAGCCGTGGTGCACTGACCCCCTGAAGCCTGTGTTCACGATGCCAGCCCCAGTCCTCTCCCTGCACTCTGACCGAAGACCAAGCCTCAGTTCCCAGCCCCGCCCACCCTGGCAGGTGAGCAGACAAGCCTCTCGGGCTGGTAATTGCTGGTCGGCACTGATCCTCTGTGTGGGAATCTCTCCACTTTGCCCTCTGCACCCCTGTTGCTGCGCTCTCCTCCGTGGCCCTGAAGCTCCCCCCCTCCGCCACCTGCAGTCTCCACCCACGAGGGGACTTCCTAGTGTGTGGAAACCTTTCCTCCTTCACGGCTCCCTCCCACTGGTGCGGGTCCCGTCCGTATTCTTTTGTCTCTATTTATTCTGTTTTCTTTTGCCCTACCCAGGTACGTGGGGAGTTTCTTGCCTTTTGGGAGGTCTGAGTTCTTCTGCCAGCTTTCAGTAGGTGTTCTGTAGGAGTTGTTTCACGTGTAGATGTATTTCTGGTGTATCTTTGGGGAGGAAGGTGATCTCCACGTCTTACTCTTCCGCCATCTTCCCCCTCTCTCTCATCTCTCTCTTCTTGCGATGAGTTTGGGAGTAAATTGGGAGTTATTGATCAGAAACGAGATCACGTCTGGTCAATGTTCAAGAGAAAAGCACCTTCTCCAGCTGGCAGAGACAGTCATTATGGAAGTTGAGAAAGGCTCTGAAGGTACCTTCAGTTCTGCTTAACCAAGATGGGATTTGTCTGTATCTTCAAGACCCGGCCAGCTCACAATCCTTCTCTGTTAGGGAACAGGCAGCTATACATTTTCCATATAAATTCCAAATGGCCACTGCTCATTTATATCCCCTCCTTCAAATCCAGCCATCCCAGTTCCTCTGAGGTTAGCTGACCAGCAACTGAGAAAAGACTTTTTCTCTATGAATGCATAATTGGTCATTGATGAACAAACAGGCACTCACTCAGGCTACCTGACCTAGGAAAAAAATTCCTGACCATCCTTCCAGATGTCCATGTCAGTCAACACAATCTCCATATAATTTATAAGGTATTAAATATCAAAAATAATGGATCTTTTCAGTTAGCATCTTGGCAGATGATGATAGCAGTACATTTTATGTGAGAAGCCAGCACAGACTTCTCCCACTAAAACTGCAAACAGAAAACTGTGAGCACTGGCCCCAGATCCTCTCAGAAAAAGGCTGCCATTATACTCCATTACAGTTAAAGCTATGTATGCACTTCCTGGATGGCATCCAATCACATAGCTCTTTTCCCTCCCTTTTACTTTTTTTCTTTTTAAGTAAAAACATGCCTTCTCAATGGCTAGACAGTGGTTCCCAGTAAAGAAATAGACTGAAAATCAACCAGGGGAATGTGTGCTGAAAGTAATTAGAGATTTTTCAGAATCACCAGTAACAAGATATTTCTTTGCAGTCAAATTTATGTGCTGTGTGACATGCCATATGGATTGAAGACTCCAGTCTAATGTATAATTCAGAAGTGCCAACAAGTGCCAGAAAGTACAAATTAAATGAGGGGAAACTGCAAAAGGAAAGGTGGAGTTATTTACTTAGGACTTCAATATAGCTTATGAGTTTTAAACACGCTCAAGATTTGTCTCCTTTCTTTGAGTTCTTCCTTGAATACTTGGAAAGATATTTGGGAACCCCTAGGTTCTGCACAAACTCAAATGAAGAAAAAGAGTATTGAAAGTAACATCTTTAGGAAATTAGGTATGTACTTTGCCTACTGTATACTAAAATAAAAATATTTTGCTCTTCAGTGTTCAGGTTCTGATGAAAGTCAGCATAAAGCAACTGGAAAAGATGTTGAGCTATGGGGAAAAGAGAAGGTTCAAGGGATAAATCAAGAGGCAGTACAAGGGGAATCGTGAAGATGGCGGAAGAGTAAGGAGCGGAGATCACCTTCCTCCCCACAGATACATCAGAAATATATCTACACGTGGAACAACTCCTACAGAACACCCACTGAACGCTGGCAGAAGACCTCAGACCTCCCAAAAGGCAAGAAACTCCACACGTACCTGGGTAGGGCAAAAGAAAAAAGAAAAAACAGAGACAAAAGAATAGGGATGGGACCCGCACCAGAGGGAGGGAGCTGTGAAGGAGGAAAGGTTTCCACACACTAGGAAGCCCCTTCATGGGCTGAGACTGCGGGTGGAGGAGAGGGGAAGCTTCAGAGGCGTGGAGGACAACGCAGCAACAGTGGTGTGGAGAGAAAAGCGGAGAGATTCCCACACAGAGGATCGGTGCTTACCAGCACTCACCAGCCCGAGAGGCTTGTCTGCTCGGCCGCCAGGGAGGGCGGGGCTGGGATCTGAGGCTCGGGCTTTGGGCAGAGCGCAGGGAGAGGACTGGCGGCGTGAACAAAGCCTGAAGTGGTTTGTGCACCACGGCTAGGAGGGAGGGAGTCCGGGAAAAGTCTGGACCTGCCGGAGAGGCAAGAGACATTTTCTTCCCACTTTGTTTCCTGGTGCGTGAGGAGAGAGGATTAAGAGTGCTGCTTAAAGGAGCTCCAGAGATGGGCATGAGATGCTAAGGCTGCTGCTGCTGCCACCAAGAAGCCTGTGAGTGAGCACAGATTACTATCCACACAACCCTTCCAGGGAGACTGTGCAGCCCGCCACTGCCAGGGTCCCGGGATCCAGGGACAACTTCCCTGGGAGAATGCATGGTTCGCCTCAGGCTGGTGCAATGTCCCGGTGGCCTCTGCAGCTGCAGGCTTGCCCCGCACTCCGTACCCCTCCCTCCCCCCGGCCTGAGTGAGCCAGAGCCCCCGAGTCAGCTGCTCCTTTAACCCCATCCTGTCTGAGCGAAGAACAGGTGCCCTCCGGCTACCTAGACGGAGAGGAGGGTCCAAAGACAAAGCAGAGCCCTGGAGCCGTGTGAACAAAGAGAAAGGGAAATTTCTCCCAGCAGCCTCAGAAGCAGCGGATTAAAGCTCCACAATCAACTTGATGTACCCTGCATCTGTGGAATATATGAATAGATAACAAATCATCCCAAATTGAAGAGTTGGACTTTCAGAGCAAGATTTATTATTTTTTCCACTTTTTCTCTTTTTGTGAGTGTGTATGGGTATGGTTCTGTGTGAGATTTTGTCTCTATAGCTTTGCTTTCACCATTTGTCTTAGGGTTCTATCCATCCATTTTTTTTCTTAAAAAAATTTTTTTTCTTAATAATTATTTTACATTTTAATAAATTTATTTTATTTTATCTTATTTTATTTTATTTTATCCTTTTTCTTTCTTTCTTCCTTTCTTTCTACTTTTTCTTGCTTTTATCCTGAGACATGTGGATGAAAGACTCTTGCTACTGCAGCCAGGAGTCAGTGCTGTGCCTCTGAGATGGGAGAGCACACTTCAGGACATTGGGCCACAAGAGACCCAGCAGCTCCACATAATATCAAATGGAGAAAATCTCTCAGAGATCTCCTTCTCAACACCAGCACCCAGCTTCACTCAACGCCAGGCAAGCTACAGTGCTGGACACCCTATGCCAAACAACTAGCAAGACAGGAACACAACCCCACCAATTAGCAGATAGGGTACCTAAAATCGTAATAAGTACACAGACACCTGAAAACACACCACCAGACGTGGACATGCCCACCGGAAAGACAAGTTCCAGCCTCATCCACCAGAACACAGGCACTAGTCCCCTCGACCAGGAAGCCTACCAAACCCACTGAACCAACATTAGCCACTGTGGACAGACACCAAAAACAACGGGAGCCACGAACCTGCAGCCTGCAAAAAGGAGACCCCAAACACAGTAAGATAAGTAAAATGAGAAGACAGAAAACCACACAGCAGATGAAGGAGCAAGATAAAAACCCACCAGACCTTACAAATGAACAGGAAATATTAAACCTACCTGAAAAAGAATTCAGAATAATGATAGTAAACATGATCCAAAATCTTGGAAACTGAATAGAGAAAATGCAATAAACATTTAACAAGGACCTAGAGGAACTAAAGATGAAACAAGCAATGATGAACAACACAATAAATGAAATTAAAAATACTCTAGATGGGATCAATAGCAGCATAACTGATAATAGGCAGAATAATGGATAAGTGACCTGGAAGATAAAATAGTGGAAATAACTACTGCAGAGCAGAATCAAGAAAAAAGAATGAAAAGAACTGAGGACAGTCTTAGAGACCTCTGGGACAACATTATACACACCAATATTCAAATTATAGGGGTTCCAGAAGAAGAAGAGAAAAAGAAAGGGACTGAAAAATTATTTGAAGAGATCGTAGTTGAAAGCTTCCCTAATATGGGAAAGGAAATAGTTAATCAAGTCCAGGAAGATCAGAGAGTCCCATACAGGATAAATCCAAGGAGAAACACACCAAGACACATATTATTCTAAATGTCAAAAACTAAATACAAAAAATACCATATTAAAAGCAGCAAGGGAAAAAGAACAAATAACACACAAGTGAATCACCATTAGGTTCACAGCTGAACTTTCAGCAGAAACTCTGCAAGCCAGAAGGGACTGGCAGCACATATTTCAAGTGATAAAGGAGAAAATCCTATGAACAAGATTATTCTACCCAGCAAGGATCTCATTCAGATTTGATGGAGAAATTAAAACGTTTACAGACAAGCAAAAGCTGAGACAGTTCAGCACCACCAAACCAGCTTTACAACAAATGCTAAAGGAACTTCTCTAGGCAAGAAACACAAGAGAAGGAAAAGACCTACAATAACAAACCCAAAACAATTAAGAAAATGGGAATAGGAACATATATGTTGATAATTACCTTAAAAGTAAATGGATTAAATGCTCCCAATAAAAGACACAGACTGGCTGAATGGATACAAAAACAAGACCCATATATATGCTGTCTACAAGAGACCCATTTCAGACCTAATGACACATACAGACTGAAAGTAAGGGGATGGAAAAAGATATTCCATGCAAATGGAAACCAAAAGAAAGCTAGAGTAGCAATTCTCATATCAGACAAAATAGACTTTAAAATAAAGATTATTAGAAGAGACAAAGAAGGACACTACATAATGATCAAGGGATCGATCCAAGAAGACGACATAACAATTGTAAATACTTATGCACCCAACATAGGAGCACCTCAATACATAAGGCAAATATTAACAGCCATAAAAGGGGAAATCAACAGTAACACATTCATAGTAAGGGACTTTAACACCCCACTTTCACCAATGGACACATCATCCAAAATGAAAATAACTAAGGAAACACAAGCTTTAAATGATACATTAAACAAGATGGACTTAATTGATATTTATAGGACATTCCATCCAAAAACAACAGAATACACCTTTTTCTCAAGTGCTCATGGAATATTCTCCAGGGTACATCATATCTTGTGTAACAATTCAAGCCTTGGTAAATTTAAGGAAATTGAAATTTTATGAAGTATCTATTGTGACCACAACCCTATGAGACTAGATATCAATTACAGGAAAAGATCGTAAAAAATACAAACACATGGAGTCTAAACAATACACTACTTATTAACGAAGTGATCAGTGAAGAAATCAAAGTAGAAATACAAAAAAAAAAAAAAACTAGAAACAAATGACAATGGAGACACGATGACCCAAAACCTATGGGAAGAAGCAAAACAGTTCTAAGAGGGAAGTTTATAGGAATAAAATCCTACCTTAATAAACAGGAAACATCTCGAATAAACAACCTAACCTTGCACCTAAAACAATTAGAGAAAGAAGAACCAAAAACCGCCAAAGTGGGCTTCCCTGGAGGCGCAGTGGTTGAGAGTCCGTCTGCCGATGCGGGGTACACGGGTTCGTGCCCCGGTGCGGGAAGATCCCACATGCCATGGAGCGGATGGGCCCATGGGCCATGGTCCATGGTCCTGCGCGTCTGGAGCCTGTGCTCCACAGTGGGGGAGGCCACAGCAGTGGGAGGCCTGCATGCCGCAAACAACAACAACAACAACAACAAAAATTAATGCCAAAGTTAGCAGACAGAAAGAAATTATAAAACTCAGATCAGAAATAAATATAAAAGAAATGAAGGAAATGATAGCAAAGATCAATAAAACTAAAAGCTGGTTCTTTGAGAAGATAAACAAAATTGATAAACCATTAGCCAGACTCATCAAGAAAAAAAAGGGAGAAGACTCAAATCAATAGAATTAGAAATGAAAAAGGAGAAGTAACAACTGACACTGCAGAAATACAAAGGATCATGAGAGATTACTTCAAACAGCTCTATGTCAATAAAATGGACAACCTGGACTAAATGGACAAATTGTTAGAAATGCCCGACCTGCCAAGACTGAATCAGGAAGAAATAGAAAATATGAACAGACCAATCACAAGCACTGAAATTGAAACTGTGATAAAATGTCTTCCAACAACCAAAGCCCAGCACCAGATGGCTTCACAGGTGAATTCTATCAAACATTTAGAGAAGAGCTAACACCTATCCTTCTCGAAATCTTCCAAAATATAGCAGAGGGAGGAACACTCCCAAACTCATTCTACGAGACCAACATCACCTTGATACCAAAACCAGACAAGGATGTCAAAAAGAAAGAAATCTACAGGCCAATATCACTGATGAACACAGATGCAAAAATCGTCAACAAAATACTAGCAAACAGAATCCAACAGCACATTAAAAGGATCATACACCAGGATCAAGTGGGGTTTATTCCAGGAATGCAAGGATTCTTCAATATATGCAAATCAATCAACGTGATACACCATATTAACAAATTGAAGGAGAAAAACCATATGGCCATCTCAATAGATGCTGAGAAAGCTTTCGACAAAATTCAACACTCATTTATTATAAAATCCCTCCAGAAAGTAGGCATAAAGCGAACTTATCTCAACATAATAAAGGCCATATATGACAAACCCACAGCCAACATCGTCCTCAATGGTGAAAAACTGAAAGCATTTCCACTAAGATCAGGAACTAGACAAGGTTGCCCACTCTCACCACTCATTCCGTATAGTTTTGGAAGTTTTAACCACATCAATCCGAGAAGAAAATGAAATAAAAGGAATCCAAGTCAGAAAAGAAGAAGTAAAGCTGTCAGTGTTTGCAGATGACATGATACTATACATAGAGAATTCTAAAGATGCTACCAGAAAACTACTGGAGCTAATCAATGAATTTGGTAAAGTAGCAGGATACAAAATTAATGCACAGAAGTCTCTGTCATCCCTGTACCCTAATGATGAAAATTCCGAAAGTGAAATCAAGAAAACACTCCCATTTACCATTGCAACAAAAGAATAAAATATCTAGGAATAAACCTACCTAAGGAGACAAAAGACCTGTATGCAGAAAATTATAAGACACTGATGAAAGAAATTAAAGATGATACAAATAGATGGAGAGATATACCATGTTCTTGGATTGGAAGAATCAACAATGTGAAAATGACTCTAATACCCAAAGCATTCTACAGATTCAATGCAATCCCTATCAAACTACCACTGGCATTTTTCACAGAACTAGAACCAAAAATTTCACAATTTGTATGGAAACACAAAAGACCCCGAATAGTCAAAGCAATCTTGAGAATGAAAAACGGAGCTGGAGGAATCAGGCTCCCTGACTTCAGACTGTACTACAAAGTTACAGTAATCAAGACAGCATGGTACTGCCACAAAAACAGAAAGATAGATCAATGGAACAGGATAGAAAGGCCAGAGATAAACCCATGCACATATGGAAACCTTATCTTTGATAAAGGAGGCAGGAATGTACAGTGGAGAAAGGACAGTCTCTTCAATAAGTGGTGCTGGGAAAACTGGACAGGTACATGTAAAATATGAGATTAGAACACTCCCTAATACCATACATGAAAATAAACTCAAAATGGATTAAAGACCTAAATGTAAGGCCAGAAAGTATCAAACTCTTAGAGGAAAACATTAGCAGAACTCTCTATGATATAAATCACAGCAAGATCCTTTTTGACCCACCTCCTAGACAAATGGAAATAAAAACAAAAATAGACAAATGGGACCTAATGAAACTTCAAAGCTTTGCACAGCAAAGGAAATCATAAACAAGACCAAAAGACAACCCTCAGAATCGGAGAAAATATTTGAAAATGAAGTAACTGACAAAGGATTAATCTCCAAAATTTATAAGCAGCTCATGCAGCTCAATAACAAAAAATGAAACAACCCAATCCAAATATGTGCAGAAGACCTAAATAGAAATTTATCCAAAGAAGATATACAGACTGCCAACAAACACATGAAAGAATGCTCAACATCTTTAATCATTAGAGAAATGCAAGTCAAAACTACAATGAGATATCCTTTCACAGCAGTCAGAATGGACATCATCAAAAAATCTAGAAACAATAAATGCTGGAGAGGGTATGGAGAAAAGGGAACACTCTTGCACTGCTGGTGGGAATGTGAATTGGTACAACCACTACGGAGAATAGTATGGAGGTTCCTTAAAAAACTACAACTAGAACTACCATACGACCCAGCAATCCCACTACTGGGCATATACCCTGAGAAAACCATAATTCAAAAAGTGTCATGTACCAAAATGTTCATTGCAGCCTATTTACAATAGCCAGGAGATGGAAACAACCTAATTGTCCATCATCAGATGAATGGATAAAGAAGATGTGGCACATATATACAATGGAATTTTCTCAACCATAAAAAGAAACGAAATTGAGTTATTTTTAGTGAGGTGGATGGATCTAGAGTCTGTCATACAGAGCGAAGTAAGTCAGAAAGAGTAAGACAAATACCGTTTGCTAACACATATATATGGAATCTAAAAAAAAAAATGTCATGAAGAACCTAGGGGTAAGACAGGAATAAAGACACAGATCTACTAGAGAATGGACTTGAGGATATGGGGAGGGGGAAGAGTAAGATGTGACAAAGTGAGAGAGTGACATGGACATATATACAATACCAAACGTAAAATGGATAACTCCTGGGAAGCAGCCGCATAGCATGGGGAGATCAGCTTGGTGCTTTGTGATCACCTGGATAGGTGTGATAGGGAGTGTGGGAGGGAGGGAGACGCAAGAGGGAAGAGATATGGGAACATATGTATATGTATAACTGATTCGCTTTGTTATAAAGCAGAAACTAACACACAATTGTAAAGCAATTATTTTCCAATAAAGGTGTAACAAAAAGAAAGAAGAGAGAGATGAAAGTTGCAAAATGAATTATGGTGTCTGGCTGGTTGGTCATGAAGACTCTTTCTTCCATTGTTAATTCACATGATTGTTCCTTGCGGAAACACTTCCAGTCACATTTCTGTTTACAGCTTTAGTTTTCTTCTGGGCCATTTTTGGCTTCATGTTTCAGTCTTAATATGTGGAATGGTTGAAACACCTCCCTCTAAAACAGGGCATGCCTGCGGATTAGCTGTCCCCACAAGCTGAGATGTGTTTTCAACGAGTTGTTCACTCTGTCTTGCCCGGTTCCTGTGACAAATGTCATGAATTTGCTAGGCAGTGAGCTGGGGCGGAGACTATAGTGGGAAAAAAGGAGTAAATGAAAAAAAACCTCACTTTATTGAGTTAACAGAAGATGAGTTAAGAAGCAATGAAATTTGTATGTTTAATAAAGTCAGAGTTCAAAAGCATCAAAACTGCTTTTATAAACGTAATTTTTTAGCTGGCTTTTAGAAACTCAAACCAGCATTTAATGATCAACTTCAACCTTTTTTAAGCTCCAAATCAAGCATTATACTCACGAAATGCTGGTTGCCAATATTTTTTCTGCATGCAGAGCTTATTGTAAGTGTTGTGTGTTTTGTGTGTGTGTGTGTGTGTGATATGTACACATGCTCATATATATATACGTCATATGTATGTCTATATGCAGGTATGTATATGTTTCTTGTATGTTATATGCTTCTTTTTATACTCATTTTGTAAGTCAGTGATGATATCTGAAAAGGGTGGTCACTAATAGCAGTGAAATTTTAGCCACCTGATGACCAAAAATAATAGATATTATAAGTTCCACTTCTATGAAAAAATATGTGAAGGTAGATATGTTATAATGGGGAAATTTTTTTTTCTGTTGCTTTCTAGAAAAACTGAAATATTATATGAGCTCACAAAATACAAATCAGTAATAGAAGGGAATACCTCCCAATCTAACTCCTCAACAATATCTACTCAGAAAAACAGTAGCTACTTATCATTTATGTGTTTAAGTATCATTTAAGTCCAAGTTCAACCATCACTTTCTCTAGTTAAGACTTCCTTATTAACCTCAGGTAGAATTAGCTGGTTGTTTTCTACTTTTGGCTATTATAGCATAGTTTTAAATAATTCTATTTTCCTGTTTGTCACATTATATCAATATTATAGTTTGTCTACTTCTATGTTTACTCTTCTATATAACATATTAACCTCTCTGGCACTGCTTACCTTGCAAATAGTGGATGCTTAAGAAATACTTGTGGTTTGAAGGAATGAGTAAGTGAGAAAGTACCATATTTGTACATACTGCAAAGAACTCTAGGTACAGTGATCACAACTTCTGAATCAATTATCGGGTCCTATGGCCTATCAAATGACTTTTATGCTGCTTTTGGGTATGAGTGGCAGAGGTAAGATATGTATTTTGAGAAGCAAAATATTGTAACTGTCAGGCATTTGCAGTGATTTATGAGGACATAAGACATAGGATACAATACTTGAAATTGAGTCTGTTCTGGAAAAAACTGATATGTATAATTACTGTAACTATAGGATCTCAAGAATGGTTGATTAAGGAGTGTGCATTTTATCTGATAAATGTTAGCAATCTACTGTAGTAGTGGGATGGTTGATGGTCCTGATCCCTGAAAGAAAGGTAGTGCACTGGAGATACTTAAAACATGGACTGTGGAATACATAAATAAGTGGAGTGAGCTAAAATGACTTAAATCTCTGGAATATTTTTACACAGAAAGAACAAAGTACATTATTTTGAGTATGTACAGATTATCTAGTGACTTTTGCAAAGGCCCAACCTAGTCTTCTGGGGATGAGAGAGGAGAAGAGGTTAATATTTACTTGAGTACCTATTATGTGCCCAGTACTGCACTAAGACTTTAATATACATTATCTAATTCAATCTTATCTCTCAACCACTCTGTAAGGCAAGTATAATCACATTCTTAAAGTTGATCAAAGTAAGGTTTGAGAGGGGTGCAGTTGAGATTTGAACCCAGTCTGAATGATTCCAAAAGGGTGGGGGTGGATTTCAAAGACAGATTTATATTAATTTAAAGTTCATAATCTAGCCACTGCATTTTGATGACTCCTAAACAAGTCAAATTAATATAAGATCATATATTCAAGAGAAAATAATTACAATATATTAAAAACTATGATAAGAATTGTCATATACCACACTTATCCTCATAACAGTTCCTTAAAACAACCCTGCAATGTAGGTATTATTATCCAGATAGAAAAATGGAGGTTCAGAAAAGTTAAATAACCTGCCTAAGTCACATAGTTAGTGCATGATAGCTTGAACACTTGTACAGACACTCACTGTGCTTCCAAATCCCGGGCCTTTTGGGGTATGTTTTGAACGTGTACTTGTTGATTCTCTTGCTCTCATTCTGGAGGGGGCTGTAGTTCCCTCTTCTGTGACAGACTTCCTGTCTTTTATCCCAGGACTCAGGTAGTTCTCAGCAGTGCCCAAGAGCAAGCACACCTTTAAGACTGTGAGTAACATATTTTTACCATGTATACACTGTCATTCAGATTGCAAGGCCCATAAAATGCGAACTTACCCTCCCTCTGGTCCTGGAGCTGATAGGGAAATATCTCTCAGAAAGGATATCTATCAGAGCATTCCCGGGTTCCTGAAGCTAAAGATTGGTTGCTATCTCAGCAAGTAATCCAAAGTATCAGTGAACATGTATGTTCTGAAGTGAGTTGGATGTTGCTTCTAAATACCACTGAGCAACTGGGGTTGCAGGGAGGGAAGGGGAGGAGGATATTGAAGACTAGGCCTCTAAAAACCAGCTAGTTATACGTTTCCCTGGAGGCAACTTTATGAGACATTCATGAAGGCCTTTATAAATGTGCAATGCTTGTATACTTGCTTTCACTCTTTCCAAAGTCTGTTCCTGGAATCACTCCCCCCTGTGTAAATAGTTCATGTTTGCCTCATGTTTGTCCACTGTTTGCCTCAAAGAGAAACCAAAAATAGCTGCAAGTTTGTGCTTCATGAGAAACAAGTGTCTGTATAGTTCTAATTGTGGAAACATGCTCCTTCTTCCATTTGAGTGGTCAAAGGAGAAGGCCTAGTCACACACAAGCACAGCCACAGAGCAGAGAACAGTGAAAGAAAAAACAAAAAACATGAGTATTCCCTCAATTCCCCTCTCACCCACTATCCTTTTCTCCACAAATAATGGAACTACCAAGTGTTTCCAAGAAATTCTTTAAAATGTTGCCTTTATCCTGTGGAATTTATACCATAAAATGTTAATAGTGTATGCATTTTCTTACAAAATGAGTTACAGGCACTATTTGCCTATGCATCAAATCCCTCTGCAAGGAATGCCTATGTGGTGAGAAATTCACTTTAGCAGAAGCATTCCCAAGGCTTAGGCAATAGCTTATCGGAAAGGGATTTTATTGCTCTGGTGAAAGGAAGCATTTAGCACAAAGGGTGTTTCTGATGGGTTGCAGAAAGGAACAATTACCTTCCTTCTGGGTGGAACAACCATCCAGAGAAGATCACTTAGCTTGAAAAAACACTATTAGCTGAGCAGTTGCACTGGCTAATTCACCACTAGGTGTGAGGAAAAAAAGCACAGTTGAAAGAACATTCACCTTGGAATTAGGCCAGAGTTCAAACCTCAACTTTTTTGCTTAGTAGTTACATGGATTTTGGCAATTTACTTGACTCATGCATTATAGCTTCTTTATATTTAAAATGAAAATATATAATAATATCTACCTCATTGTGCTGTTGTAATGATCAGAGATGATGACTAACTGTGCAGTATTAGGAGCTGTTTCCCTGGAGATGCTAAGGAATCTGGTTATGCTTCAGACTTCTTGGAGCATGGTGCTTAGGCCTTTGGTAGCTTTGATTAACCTATGTAACCATTCCCAAAGGTGCAGCTGAAGCGAGGGTGAAGAAAATAAGCCAATACTATGATTTTATACTTTGAGAAGGTCCCTTTCCCCCATTTCTTTTTTTTTTTTCTTCTTTTAGCTGCTCTTCAGAGAAACTCCTAGGGAAGCCACTAAGTAGCACCTGAATTTTAAAGGTAAACTGTAGACAAACAATCCAAAGACAGTTTCTAAGGAGAATGTCACCCTGCTAGCAAGCAGCCCTGGCATTACCTCTTTGTCAATGTCAAGGTTGGTAGAGCTTCTAGAAGGCAAGAGTGAAGAGGAGTTTCATAATTATCTTTGCCCCTTGCTCCTTATGTAGTTAAAGGGCTTTTGTCAGAGTGCTTACCCGCCAGACACTTGAACTTGTTAAACCCAAACTCAAACTGAAGGTATAGTTTCTGGAATCAGATAAATCTGGACCTGAATCTTAGTGCTGTTACAGAACCAGCTTGAACAAGAGGCTTGACCTTTTTGGACTCCATTTTGTTCATCTGTAAAATAGAGTTATGTTGTAGGGCTGTTTGAGGAGAAAAGGAGAAGATAATTGTAAAGCACATAGGACAGATCCTGGTATATACTAGATACCCAATAAATGATAGGTGATATTATAATTGAGCTGGATTGAGGCAATTGATACTTAAGAGAAGTGTTTGTAAACTATTCTCTGGACAAAATTGAGTTATTAGACAGATGTATAACTTCATTTAATATTTAGTGAGTACCTACAATTTTCTAGGAAAAGGTGTAAAACAATAAAAAAGATAGGTTTCCTGCCTTCACAGATCTTGAAACTGAATAGAAGAAACAACAAATAAACAATTATAATGTGGTAAGCAATATAATGGAGATGGAAGTATGAGAGGATGGCATGAGAAAACACAGCAGTGCTATCTAACCCAGATTTCAGAGGCAAGAGAGGATTTTTGGAGGAGGTCACATATAAATTGAAAACTGATGGAGAAGTAGGAGTTGGTCAGATGGAAAGAGATTTAAGTTTTGGAAAGATCACTCTGGCTACAGTTCATGTAGTACATGGGAACAAGGGTAGAAAGTTCAGTTAAGAGGCTATTGCAGAATTCCAGCAAAGAGATGATGGTGAGAGATCAAAGAAATATACAGAATCATGACAAATTAAGAAGTAGAATCTTCAAGATTTAGTTATTAGATATGGTGTGTGAGGGACAGGAGGGTCATAGACAACTAGGTGCCTACTTGTGTCATCCACTGAGATGGGGAACACAGGAGGAGGAAACAATAATGAGTTCAGTTTTGGATATATTGAATTTGAGATGTTTGTGGACCTTCCAGTTGAGAGTGTCAATTAAGCAGTTATATATGCTTATCTGAATCTTAGGGGAAAGATCTGGATTTAGGAAAGGGGAATCAAACCTAGAGGTGGTAGATGAACCCATGGGAATAAATTAAATCATCCAGAAAAAGTATTTGGAGTAAAAATAGAAGTGGGGCAAGGACAGGTTCCTGAGAAACACCAAAATTCAAGAAGCAAGGAGAGAAAGTAGAACTTCAAAGGAGAGTGACAAAAAGTGACTGAAGAGATAAGAGGGAATACTGGCAAAGATGGTATTATGTAAGCCATGGGAGGAGACCACTCAGGAAAGAGGGGTTACTAATATCAAATGCTGACATAAAGGTAAATGAGTAAAGAAATGAAGAGTGTTACTTTTATTTGGCAATAAGAAGATTGTGATGTTAATATCATGTCATTGACTTTCACTGAAGGATGAAATGAGAAAGGACCAAATGACAAACATCACAACATATCCTATAAAACTGCTACTACTGAAAACTTGAGTCCTTAATGTTTTTCCCTGTTCATAATATACATACACACTTACTACAACCTTATTAGAGACTAGTGCCAGGAAAACTTTTCTCTCTTCCATGCATCCATTCCACAGATGGACATTGAATATCTATGTATGACTCACTGATGAATCCTTGGGATACCAAATGAGTTGAGTCATAGTTCCTACTCTCAATAAACTCATTAAAACTTCATTAATTCATTAATACAATAAATATTTATTAAGCTCCTACCATGTGCCAGGCCCTGTGCTAACCACAAAATGGGTACAGTCCCTACCTGCATGTGGCTTATAGTTTATTTCCTAAAAAAATTGTTATGCTTTCATTTATTGGGCAGTGGTCACTGTATAACTATCACATTTTCCTTTTTGTCTTCACATCCAGGAACACCCAAATTATATTAACTTAGATATCTGGAATAATCCTATCTCACTCCACCCAAATTATTTGGTATGGCCTTTTAATATTCTTTTAAAAGCTCTAGGGCTTCCCTGGTGGCACAGTGGTTGAGAGTCCGCCTGCCGATGCAGGGGACATGGGTTCATGCCTCGGTCCGGGAGGATCCCACATGCTGTGGAGCGGCTGGGCCCGTGAGCCATGGCTGCTGAGCCTGCGCATCCAGAGCCTGTGCTCCACAACGGGAGAGGCCAAAACAATGAGAGGCCCGCGTACTGAGACAAAAAAAAAAAGCTCTAATTGCATGTATCTTTTATCATATGACCCTGAAAATCCTCGTTGAAAGAGTCTAGAGTATAAGTAAGAAACAAAGGAATATACACAAACAAATAAATAATGAGAATGGTAAGAAATGGAAACAGAGCCCTTATCAGCTATTGTGTTTTCATTAGATGGCCTTCACATAACAATTATCCTTTGATTTCACTTATGCTGTCCATCTCCTACTTTCTAACCACCCCACTAGGAAAACTAATTTTAACTTCCATATTACTTACTGAAACAGAATAAGATTATATAAATATACTCCTTCAACTACATATCATTCGGATCCATGAGCTAAGGTCAAAGAGGAGAACATTGTGGGGAATATAAATAAATGAATGATTCAAACAGCATAACACCTTTTTGAGAACAAATGATGCTTTGTTTAGAGATTCTCCCTGTTTTCCCCTCTACCTTCAGAATACTTAGTTTTACCTGCTAATTTATTGCTCAGTTCCTTGGTGTGTTATATGTTGGATAGGGAGGGAGGTAGATGTGGAGAGAGTAGACATCAGATCTGTTTCATCCCAGTGCTTGATGTCTGGGAATGTGATTTCTAGTATAGTACTTAGGACAGTGAAATCCCACATTAATAAAAATTCTGTTTGCCTCATAGAGTTTATTGAAGAAGGATTTTATCTCCATGTGTATATGGTGAGAATTGATGGCACTGTGGAATAAGTAAGTCTGTTTATATGCATTTTTCTGTTTTATTTTTAAAAGGAAATACATAATGAGAGTCAGGAAAATTACCAATAGAGCCTACATGTTAAACTGATTAGGGGAGAAAAACAAATTTTAAAAAAACCTCAATTCAGCCCAAACCACATCATAGAGTGTCAGCCTCCATGAGCACTTCATGGAAATAAGACCTTTCCCTTCATGATGCTTTCTATGTCCCCATAGCCCTGATTTGGGTTAGCACATCATTTAACAATGCTGAGGCTAATGGATCACATAACACTTCCTTTGAAGCTGTTCTCTTCTACTAGACCCTTTATGAAAGGGGTTGTGGAGACTATAAGTGGGCCTAGGACAAGAGAATCTTGCTGCTTGCCAGTGAGAAAAAAATAGTTTCATTTGTTTCCTTTAATTTCCCAATTTCCAATTTGTGGAGGCCAAAGCTTGCTTCTCAGAAATAGACATCACACGGGCATGCAGAAAACAATTTGGAGGTGGAGTGTCCCTCTGTTACTGTTTGGATGGGCAGCTCTGTTTGCTGATTTCCATGTATGGTTCCTATCAGTTTCTTCTCTCTTCCTTCCCTCAACCCCAAGTTGCCTTGACAATCTTTTCTTAAACACACAAGCAGCAACTAGTATGATTATGAAGACCAAATCATTCTAGAATGAGAACAGACTACCTTTTTTATGGACTTCAGCCTAGAGAAGCTGAACTTAATGACTAACTTGGCTGTCTATAGTTCAGATGTGGCCTGATAAAAAAATAGTATGTGGAAATGGGAACCCAAAGTCAAAATTTTCTAAGACCTCCATCTCCAGCACTGTGGCCTTTAGAGCATTCACTTGGTTTATGCACTCCTGGTAATGCTTAGTAATGCCAATCCGACTGGAATAATCCTGCGGTGAATCAAGTCCACCTTGCAGACCTGCCTTATAAAGGCTTATGCTTAAAGGACATACTTTTTCTAGATACCTCCTGTATTTCCTTTTTTTAAAAAAAAATATATTTATTTATTTATTGGGTTGTGCCAGGTCTTAGTTGCAGCGTGCAGGCTCCTTAGTTGTGACATGTGGGCTCCTTAGTTGTGGCATGCAAACTCTTCATTGCTGCATGCATGTGGGATCTAGATCCCTGACCAGAGATCGAACCCGGACCCCCTGCATTGGGAGCATGGAATCTTATCCACAGCACCCCAAAGGAAGTCCCTTGTATTTCCTTTTCATATAATTAGGATCCATCTATTTATCTATCTAAATATATATCTGTCTATCATCTGTCTATTATCCATATCTTTTTGTGTGCTTCAGTTACTGTCTGATAGCAGTGTCTGAAATGGTGAGTATGGTGTTAAGGGTAAATTTAGAAGGAGAAGGTAGATCTTTCATTTCTGTGCCATGTTCACAATTATTGCCTTAGGTGGCATTAGAACTGGGCAGAGATAGAAATCAAAGATGGGCACAGTTTGTGCTCTAAAAGGCAAGGTAATTGATAGATTCCTAGGACAGATAACAGGGCAAATAACCTAATAAGAAGGTCCTGGAAGGAATAATCCAAGAAGGGAGCTAATACTGGGAGTCTGGGAATATAGTCAGAGATCACAAGTTGAGAATATTGCGACTGTTATGAGACAACCTGAAATATTCTACCCACTAATGTGGAGATACCCATTCAGGGATGATTTATTAGGCTGCATCGTCTTTTCTTTCCTCTCTTGCTTCCTTTATTTGCATTAAAAAAGAATTTGTGAGACACTGTGTTCTGGACAGTGGATTTGTTCCCTAAGTACCTTAAAAAGTCTCTGTTAAATTTACATAAGGTCTATAGTTCTTACAAATCATTTGTATGCTGTATCTCTTTATTTCCTTGCTTCTACTGTAGATTTACCAAAGTAGTTGAAGATGAGTCAAGTTTAAGATAATATAACAATGAAGATATTGGAAATTTGTTGGACACTTACTATGTTCCAGTTAGTTCCTTACATACATCATCATAATAATCCTGTGGTGAAAACAGAGTAAGTATTATTATCTCCATTTGCAGATAATTCTGGCTCAGAGAAGTTAAAAAACTTGCCTAAGGTCACACAGTTAGTGGGCAGCTGAAAATATTCAAACACAGATGTGCCTAATAATAATAATGCCAGGTGCTTGGGTTCAACAGCAGTGAATGAAGGTGCTTAGATTGTTTCAGGACTGGGGTTTAGTAGTGCAGATATGATTCGGATAAAAGAATAAGGGAACTGAGATTCCTGGGAATGAGAGAAATTGAGGTCCATAGTGGCCAAACTAGATAGAGGAGGAAGTGAAGAGAGAGAGAAGTTATGCACAGGGGTAAAAGGAGGGGTTGAATGACTTATTGTAAGTCAGAGAATAAGAATAGAAAAAGGAGTAAGATAACAGAAGGTAGATTGTCTTGGGGTCCATTAGTGAGATGTCTGCATTTTTGTTTTATAGGTGAAGCAGTTTTTGCCTATGGCAGTGTTCAGATGTGGCCAGAGGAGCAGGTGGCTTAAACAGAGTTGTAAAAATTTATTTCTAGTTAAAAAGGTCAAGGAACAATTGGACTAAGGTAGTAGTTGGACTGTTTATATGGACATGAAAATCTCTCTAAATGACATCCGAATTTAAAGTCTTAAAGCAGCTTGGAGCTAGAGTCTTCATAAAAGGACTGGAGCAGTGATCAACAGATAGCATCAAAGTAGAAGGAGAGGATGATAGAGGCATATGGCATTTATCTCAAAGGACAACAATTGTGGTAAATAATAAAGGGAGATTTTTGGTCTTGAAGTCACAATGAGAGCAAGGAGACTACTAATGCCACCCCTGGAGGTGTGGAGATCACTGGAGAACCAGAGTCACTATTTGATGAAGCTGCAAGAGAGCCAGTCATTCACGATTTTCTAATTGTCTCAAATAGAGATTTGAGATTGACCTTTTATTATTTATTGTATTTGTTGATTAGAATTTATTTTTCTCTATTTTTATCTTTACACATGGGTAAAAGGAGGGTTTTATTTTATTCTCAGAAAGAAACTAACCCAAACACTTTGAGGCAGTGTGAAATTTTTGAAAGATAATTTTACTAGAATTCAAGGATCTAATTTTTGTACCTTTCTTCATTTAACTCATCATGACCATTTTGTCCTGTAGCTCCATGGTCCTGGGCAGGCAGAAATAGGTGCTATCCCTGGAGTAAAGTGGTATGTCTTTAGGTGGCTCCAGTTAAATTCAAATAAATATTGAACTTTGGAAGAGTAACATATTTATAACCATTATCATTCATGGAATACAGAGATGTGTAAGTGAAGTTTGGGAGGAGGCAAGAAAAGTTCTTCAGCTTGAACACAAATGTGAATATGAGGTGTTGCCAGGCTGGATGACAAAGGACGGGCCTAGTTGAGTAGTTTTTGTTGTAATGGTGGGAGTAAGAGTTGTGAAGCACACAGGCTAAATATCCAGAGGCTATTTGTGGTGGTCAATGGGTAGGCTGCTTTGAGGAAAGGGGATAATGAACTGAACATCTACTGTGTACAAAGCCTATGATATTTATCATACCAATTTATTCCTCAAAAAAACCCTGTTAAGTGGTTGTTCTTATTTTACAGAAGGAAAAACTGAAAGATCAGAAAAGTTAATAAAATGCCTAAGGTCACACAGCTAGTAAATGGTAGAGCTGGGATTCCAATCCAGGTCTAAATCCAAAGACTATATTCTTAATCATTCCAAACTGCAACTTTGCATTAGTAAGTCTAAATAGACTAAAGAAGAAGGAAGGTTATAAGGTGAATCAGTATAAAATAAGAGTTAAGTGTATGGACTCTGGAGTCAGACTTCCTGGACTGGCATTCCTGTTCTACCATTTATTAATTATGCAAATAGGAAAGTCATTCAAGCTCTCTGAAGTTTAGTTTCTTCATCTGTAAAGCAGATATGTTAATATCTATTTCCCAGGGATACTGTGAAAATTTAATGGGTTAATCTATGTAAAACATTATGTACAATAAATATTCACCAATAAAGGAATAAATATTAACTAATAAAATAACCAGATCTCAGGAAGAATTTCTATATAAGTTATTAAGGTGTAAGAAGCCCAGGAGAAACTTTGTCCATGTCACAATTGTGTTACGGGTCAGTACATTTTTTTGGGGGGGGGGTACATGGGCCTCTAACTGTTGTGGCCTCTCCCATTGCAGAGCACAGGCTCCGGACATGCAGACTCAGCGGTCATGGCTCACGGGCCTAAGCTGCTCCCCGGAATGTGGGATCTTCCTGGACCAGGACACGAAGCTGTGTCTGCTTCATCGGCAGGCGGACTCTCAACCACTGTGCCACCAGGGAAGCCCTGGGTCAGTACTTTTATGAACGTGTGAGTGCCAATTACCAATGAGTGTTTCTTCTTCAAGAGGTTTTTTTATTATCTGGCCCTTAGTAAACATTAACAATGTGGTTCTTGTCCTCTGTTTATGACAATAGACAGAACCAAATATAATTTATGTGTCTTTGGTTTTACCCCCTTGTTAAACAGTCGATTCAGTCAAGTAACTGGCCTAATTACTAGGAAAAAATAGTTGAATTGCTAATTTACACTTTTGGTGCTAGGTCAATTAATAAATCAGAAAAAAACACACAACAACATAATTTTATTAAAATTTTCACTTTTCATCCATATAGGCATCCACCATTGAGAACTGGCACCCATAATGTTTTCTTTACTCTCAGGTACCTATTAGCTCTAAGAAGTACAAATTACCATATGTCCTGGGAAAAGGATAATAAAAAGAAGGTACACTAATCCTACTGAAATTGGGACTCTGTAGATTTGATATTTTCTGAGGTCTTCAAAGAGCTTTGAAAGATTTCAGAGAGTAAGATAATTCCATTTTTTTGATGTGAAAACAGACTTCTGCCACCCAACTGAGTGTGTGGCATCTTCCAGATTTCACCAGCATTGGCTTCTGATCTGAGCTATACACTCACTGAAGCAAGGTGGGACTGTAAGAGGAAAAACTTTAAAGTCTAAGTGTGTTTACTTTTCATTTTGGTGAAAGTTTGGGCTACATTCAGTTGAACAAGGTTTTGCTGATTTCCTTAGTTCTACTTCTCCTCAGAGCTAATTCCTCATAGAAACCAGTATTTGTATATACTCATTATTTTTCCTCAGTGGGCAAAAGCTTCCAGAAATGTGCAGCTGGATGTTTGTTTCCATTTCACACATTTCCAGACACTTATTAGTCAAAAGCAACTTTTATTAACTGAGAGAGTTTGAATCAACCCCAAAGTACAAAGGAGAGATTCCATGGAACAAGAGTCATACTCAATTTCTTGTAGTTAGGTAGATAGGCCTACCCCATTCTACCTTCTGATTTCTGCTATTTCTCCTCAGAATCCATCTTACAACTAGACAGCATTGAGGAGTGGGCCATATTACATTTAAATGTATACTTTCCTCCTCAGCTATGCATTTCCCAACTTCAATCAAAGTGAAACAGAATCAATAAAATTGTTTCATCTGCTATCTTTCTACTTGTAATGTATTCCTAAGGAGAAATCATTTGGTTATTATCAAGGTGGTCAAAGTAAATTCATTCAATATTCACAGGTTCAGCACCACCTTTGAACATACATGGGCATGTGAGGAAAGAAAATCTTGGTCCCCCTTCCTATGATCAAATTGGGAAAATGAGAAGGACATGTTTACTATATAAAACAGGTGGTAAATAATTAAGAAGTTGATTAAGTCTTGGAAACAACAAATATAATTAGAATGAAGAGAAGGGAGATCTCAATGCAGAATTATCAGAGAAAATTTCATGGAGGAAGGTAATTAGGACTTGAGTGTGGGTAGGAATAGGATAGATAGAGGAAATAATAAAAAAAATACTAGGTGGGGGTAGGGGAAGGTGCAAAGAATGAACAAAAAACCAGAAGATAGACGAAGGAATGTACATGGGACTATAATGAGACCACCTGGAAGGAAGCAAAAGTACTGAGGTTGCAGTCTTATTTAAATCACTGTTAGATTATTCTCTATTGGATGAAGTGAGGTGAATGGAAAGCCGGTAAAGCTTGTTAAAATACAGACTGCTGGGCCTCACTCCCAGAGTTTCTCATTTCGTAGGTCTAGGTGGAGGCAGAAAATTTGCATTTCTTTCTTTATTTATTGTATTTTATGATTTATTTATTTATTTATTTTACATCATTATTGGAGTATAATTGTTTTACAATGGTGTGTTAGTTTCTGCTTTATAACAAAGTGAATCAGTTATACATATACATATGTTCCCATATCTCTTCCCTCTTGCATCTCCCTCCCTCCCACACTCCCTATTCCACCCCTCTAGGTGGTCACAAAGCACCAAGCTGATCACCCTGTGCTATGCAGCTGCTTCCCACTAGCTACCTATTTTATGTTTGGTAGTGTATATATGTCCATGCCACTCTCTCACTTTGTCAAAGCTTACCCTTCCGCCTCCTCATATCCTCAACTCAATGCTCTAGTAGGTCTGTCTTTATTCCCGTCTTACTACTAGGTTCTTCATGACATGTTTTTTCTTAGATTCCATATATATGTGTTAGCATACGGTATTTGTCTTTCTCTTTCTGACTTACTTTGATCTGTATGACAGACTCTACGTCCATTCACCTCACTAAAAATAACTCAATTTCATTTCTTTTTATAGCTGAGTAATATTCCATTGTATATATGTGCCACATCTTCTTTATCCATTCATACGATGATGGACACTTAGGCTTTTTCCATCTCCTGGCTATTGTAAATAGAGCTGCAATGAATATTTTGGTACATGACTCTTTTTGAATTACGGTTTTCTCAGGGTATATGCCTGGTAGTGAGATTGTTGGGTCATATGGTAGTTCTATTTGTAGTATTTTTAGGAACCTCCATACTGTTCTCCATAGTGGCTGTACCAATTCACATTCCCACCAGAAGTACAAGAGTGTTCCCTTTTCTCCACATCCTCTCCAGCATTTACTGTTTCTAGAATTTTTGATGATGGCCATACTGACTGGTGTGAGATGATATCTCATTTTAGTTTTGATTTGCATTTATCTAATGATGTTGAGCATTCTTTCATGTATTTGTTGGCAATCTGTATATCTTCTTTGGAGAAATGCCTATTTAGGTCTTCTGCCCATTTTTGTATTGGGTTGTTTGTTTTTTTTGTTATTGAGCTACATGAGCTGCTTATAAATTTTGGAGATTAATCCTTTGTCAGTTGCTTCATTTGCAAATACTTTCTCCCATTCTGAGGGTTGTCTTTTGGTCTTGTTTATGGTTTCCTTTGCTGTGCACAAGCTTTTAAGTTTCATTAGGTCCCATTTGTTTATTTTTGTTTTTAATTCCATTTGTCTAGGAGGTGGGTCAAAAAGGATCTTGCTGTGATTTATGTCATAGAGTGTTCTGCCTATGTTTTCCTCTAAGAGTTTGATACTTTCTGGTCTTACATTTAGGTCTTCAATCCATTTTGAGTTTTGTTGTGTGTATGGTGTTAGGGAGTGTTCTAATCTCATACTTTTACATGTACCTGTCCAGGATTCCCAGCACCACTTGTTGAAGAGGCTGTTTTTTCTCCACTGTACATTCCTGCCTCCTTTATCAAAACTAAATCAACCATACATGCGTGGGTTTATCTCTGGGATTTCTATGCTGTTCCATAGATCTATATTTCTATTTTTGTGCCAGTACCATACTGTCTTGATTACTGTAGCTTTGTAGTATAGTCTGAAGTCAGGGAGCCTGATTCCTCCAGCTCCATTTTTCGTTCTCAATATAGCTTTGGTTATTCGGTGTCTTTTTTGTTTCCATACAAATTGTGAATTTTTTTGTTCTAGTTCTGTGAAAAATGCCAGTGGTAGTTTGATAGGGATTGCACTGAATCTGTAGATTGCTTTGGGTGGCAGAATCATTTTCACAATGTTGATTTTTCCAATCCAAGAACATGGTATATCTCTCCATCTATTTGTATCATCTTTAATTTCTTTCATCAGTGTCTTATAATTTTCTGCATATTGGTCTTTTGTTTCCTTATGTAAGTTTATTCCTATATATTTTATTCTTTTTGTTGCAATGGTAAATGGGAGTGTTTTCTTGATTACAATTTCAGATTTTTCATCATTAGTGTATAAAAATGCAAGAGATTTCTGTGCATTAATTTTGTATCCTGCTACTTTACAATATTCACTGCTTAGCTCTAGTAGTTTTCTGGTAACATCTTTAGGATTCTCTATGTGTAGTATCATGTCTTCTACAAACAGTGACAGCTTTACTTCTTCTTTTCCAATTTAGATTCATTTTATTTCCTTTTCTTCTCTGATTGCTGTGGCTAAAACTTCCAAAACTATGTTGAATAACAGTGGTGAGAGTGGGCAATCTTGTCTTGTTCCTGATCTTAGTGGAAGTGGTTTCAGTTTTTCACCGTTGAGGATGATGTTGGCTGTGGGTTTGTCATATATGGCCTTTATTATGTTGAGGAAAGTTCCCTCTATGCCTACTTTCTGCAGGGATTTTATCATAAATGGGTGTCGAATTTTGTTGAAAGCTTTCTCTGCATCTATTGAGATGATCATATGGTTTTTCTCTTTCAATTATTTAATATGGTGTATCAGGTTGATTGATTTGCATATGCTGAAGAATCCTTGCATCCTGGAATAAACCTCACTTGATCATGTTGTATGATTCTTTCAATGTGCTGTTCGATTCTCTTTGCTAGTAGTTTGTTGAAAACTTTTGCATCTATATTCATCAGTGATATTGGCCTGTAGTTTTCTTTCTTTGTGACATCCTTGTGTGGTTTTGGTATCAGGGTGGTGGTGGCCTCGTAAAATGAGTTTGGGAGTGTTCCTCCCTCTGCTACATTTTGGAAGAGTTTGAGAAGAATAAGTGTTAGCTCTTCTCTAAATGTTTGACAGAATTCACCTGTGAAGCCATCTGGTCCTGGGCTTTTGTTTGTTGGAAGATTCTTAATCACAGTTTTAATTTCAGTGCTTGTGATTTGTCTGTTCATATTTTCTATTTCTTCCTGAATCCGTCTTGACAGGTTGTGCATTTCTAAGAATGTGTCCATTTCTTCCAGGTTGTCCATTTTATTGGTGTAGAGTTGCTTGTAGTAACCTCTCATGATCTTTTGTATTTCTGCAGTGTCAGTTGTTACTTCTCCTTTTTCATTTCTAATTCTATTGATTTGAGTCTTCTCGCTTTTTTTCTTGATGCATCTGGCAAATGCTTTATCAATTTTGTTTATCTTCTCAAAGAACCAGCTTTTAGTTTTACTGATCTTTGCTATTGTTTCCTTCATTTCTTTTTCATTTATTTCTGATCTGAACTTTATGATTTCTTTCCTTCTGCTAACTCTGGGGTTTTTTTGTAGATTTTTGTTTGCTTTTTTCTTCTTTCTCTAATTGCTTTAGCTTTAAGTTTAGGTTGTTTATTTGAAACGTTAGCTGTTTCTTAAGGTAGGATTGTATTGCTATAAACTTCCCTCTTAGAACTGCTTTTGCTTCATCCCATAGGTTTTGGGTCATCGTGTCTCCATTGTCATTTGTTTCTAGGTATTTTTTGACTTCCTCTTTGATTTCTTCAGCGATCACTTCGTTAGTAAGTAGTGTATTGTTTAGCCCACGTGTGTTTGTATTTTTTTTTTTTTTTTTTGCAGTACGCAGGCCTCTCACTGTTGTGGCCTCTCCCATCACGGAGCACAGGCTCTGGAAGCAAAGGCCCAGTGGCCATGGCAAATGGGCCCAGCCGCCCCGTGGCATATGGGATCCTCCCAGACCGGGGCACGAACCCGTATCCCCTGCATCGTCAGGCGGACTCCCAACCACTGTGCCACCAGGGAGGCCCCTGTGTTTGTATTTTTTATAGATCTTTTCCTGTAATTGATATCTAGTCTCATGGCATTGTGGTTGGAAGAGATACTTGATACGATTTCAATTTTGTTAAATTTACCAAGGCTTGATTTGTGACCCAAGATATGATTTATCCTGGATAATGTTCCATGAGCACTTGAGAAAAGTGTGTATTCTGTTTTTTTTTTGGATGGAACGTCCTATAAATATCAGTTAAGTCCAGTATCATTTAAAGCTTGTGTTTCCTTATTTATTTTCATTTTGGATGATGTGTCCATTGGTGAAAGTGGGGTGTTTAAGTCCCCTACGATGAATGTGTAACTGTTGATTTCCCCTTTTATGGCTGTTAGTGTTTGCCTTATGTATTGAGATGCTCCTATGTTGGGTGCATAAATATTTACAGTTGTTATATCTTCTTCTTGGATCGATCCCTTGATCATTATGTAGTGTCCTCCTTTGTGTCTTGTAATAGTTTTAATTTTAAAGTCTGTTTTGTCTCATATGTGATTTGTTACTACAGCTTTCTTTTGGTTTCCATTTGCATGGAATATCTTTTTCCATCCCCTCACTTTCAGTCTGTATGTGTCTCTAGGTCCGCAGTGGTTCTCTTGTAGCCAGCATTTATATGGGTCTTGTTTTTGTATCCATTCAGCCAGTCTGAGTCTTTTGGCGGGATTATTTAATGCATTTACATTTAAGGTAATTATCAATATGTATGTTCCTATTACCATTTTTCTAATTGTTTTGGGTTTGTTATTGTAGTTTGTTTCCTTCTCTTGTGTTTCTTGCCTAAATAAGTTCCCTTAGCATTTGTTTTAAAGCTGGTTTTGTGGTGCTGAAGTCTCTCAGCTTTTGCTTCTCTGTAAATGTTTTAATTTCTCCATCAAATCTGAATGAGGTCTTGCTGGGTAGAGTAATTTGGGTGTAGGTTTTTCTCCTTCATCACTTTAAATATGTCCTGCCAATCACTTCTGGCTTGCAGAGTTTCTGCTGAAAGATCAGCTGTTAACCTTATGGAGATTCCCTTGTGTGTTATTTGTTGTTTTTCCTTTGCTGCTTTTAATATGTTTTCTTTGTATTTAATTTTTGTCAGTTTGATTAATATGAGTCTTGGCGTGTTTCTCCTTGGATTTATCCTGTATGGGACTCTCCGTGCTTCCTGTACTTGATTAACTATTTCCTTTCCCATATTAGGGAAGTTTTCAACTATAATCTCTTCAAATATTATCTTAGTCCCTTTCTTTTTCACTTTTTCTCTGGGACCCCTATAATTTGATTTTTGGTTTGTTTAATGTTGTCTCAGATGTCTCTGAGACTGTCTCCAATTATTTTCGTTCTTTTTTCTTTATTCTGCTCTGAAGTAGTTATTTCCACTATTTTATCTTCCAGGTCACTTATGTGTTCTTCTGCCTCATTTATTCTGCTATTCATCCCTTCTAGAGTGTTTTTAATTTCATTTACTGTGTTGTTCATCATTGTTTTTCTGCTCTTCATTTCTTGCAGGTCCTTGTTAAATATTTCTTGTATTTTCTCTATTCTATTTCCAAGATTTTGGATCATGTTTACTATCATTATTCTGAATTCTTTTTCAGGTAGACTGCCTATTTCCTCTTCATTTGTTAGGTCTGGTGGGTTTTTATCTTGCTCCTTCACTTGCTGTGTGTTTTTCTGTCTTCTCATTTTGCTTATCTTACTGTGTTTGGGGTCTCCTTTTTGCAGGCTGCATGTTCATAGTTCCCTTTGTTTTTGGTGTCTGTCTCCAGTGGCTCAGTTTGTTTCAGTGGGTTGTGTAGGCTTCCTGGTGGAGGGGACTAGTGCCTGTGTTCTGGTGGATGAGGCTGGATCTTGTCTTTCTGGTGCAGTTCCACATCTGGTGTGTGTTTTGCGGTGTCTGTAACCTCATTTTGATTTTAGGAAGCCTCTCTGCTAATGGGTGGGGTTGTGTTCCTCTCTTGCTAGTTGTTTGGCATAGGGTGTCCAGCACTGTAGGTTGCTGGTCGTTGAGTATAGCTGGTGTTGGTGTTGAGATGGAGATCTCTGTGAGATTTTTGCCATTTGATATTATGTGGAGCTGGGAGGTCTCTTGTGGACCAGGGTTCTGAAGTTGGCTCTCCCACCTCAGAATCACAGCACTGACTCCTGGCTACAGCACCAAGAGCCTTTCATCCACGTGGCTCAGAATAAAGGGAAAAAATGTAGAAAGAAAGAAAGAAAGCTGATAAAATAAAATAAAATGAGATAAAATAATGTTATTAAAATAAAAAATAATTATTAAGAAAAAAAATTTTTTTAAAGTAAAAAAAAAAAGGATGGACAGAACTCTAGGATAAATGGTGAAAGCAAAGCTATACAGACAGTATTTCACACAGAAGCATACACATACACACTCACAAAAAGAGGAAAATGGGAAAAAATATATATATCTTGCTCTCTAAGTCCACCTACTCAATTTGGGATGATTCGTTGTCTATTCAGGTATTCCACCAATGCAGGGTACATCAAGTTGTTTGTGGAGATTTAATCTGCTGCTCCTGAGGCTGCTGGGAGAGATTTTTCTTTCTCTTCTTTGTTCGCAGAACTCCCGGGGTTCAGCTTTGGATTTGGCCCTGCCTCTTCATGTAGGTCTGTGGAGGGTGTCTGTTCTTCGCTCAGAAAGGACGGGCTTAAAGGAGAAGCTGCTTGGGAGCTCTGGCTCACCCAGGCCGGGGGAAGGGAGGAATACTGGGTGAGCCTGCAGCGGCAGAGGCCGGTGCGTCATTGCACCAGCAGGTGTCATGCCATGCGTTCTCCGGGGGAAGCTTTCCCTGGATCCCGGGACCGTGGCAATCTTGGGCTGCACGGCCTCCCGGAAGGGAGGTTTGGAGAGTGACCTGTGCTTGCACACAGGCTTCTTGGTGGCGGCAGCAGCAGCCTTAGCATCTCATGCCCGTTTATGGGGTCCACGCTCTTAGCTGCAGCTCACGCCCATCTCTGGAGCTCCTTTAAGCGGCACTCTTAATCCCGTCTCCTCGAACATCAGGAAACAAAGAGGGAAGAAAATGTCTCTTGCCTCTTTGGCAGGTGCAGAGTTTTCCCAGACTCCCTCCTGGATAGCCGTTGTGCAGTAACCCCTTCAGTCTGTGTTCATGCCGCCAACCCCAGCCCTCTCCCTGCGCTCCGACCAAAGCCCGTGCCTCGGCTCCTAGCCCTGCCTGCCACAGCGGGTGAGCAGACAAGCCTCTCGGGCTGGTGAGTGCTGGTCGGCACTGATCCTCTGTGTGGGAATCTCTCTGCTTTGCCCTCTGCATCCCTGTTACTGGGCTCTCCTCCACAGCTCTGAAGCTTCGCCCCTCCGCCACCCACAGTCTCCACACACACGAAGGGGCTTCCTAGTGTGTGGAAACCTTTCCTCCTTCACAGCTCCCTCCCACTGGTGCAGGTCCCATCCCTATTATTTTGTTTCTGTTTATTCGTTTTTCTTTTGACCTACCCTGGTACATGGGGGAGTTTTTTGCCTTTTGGGAGGTCTGAGGTCTTCTGCCAGCATTCGGTGGGTGTTCTGTAGGAGTTGTTTGACGTGTAGATGTAATTCTGATGTATCTGTGGCGTGGAAGGTTATCTCCACGTCTTACTCTTCCGCCATCTTCCCCCTCTCCCCTATAGTACAATTTTGAACTGACTTTTTAAAAAATTTTGGAAGTATATTCCAGGTTGCATTTGAGGGAGGGGGAATGAGAGAGGAGAGAAAGTTTGTAGTTCATAGAAAGCCTCAGGAGACGTGAGTTCTGGTCTTCTTTTTACCTGGGTCTCCTGTGTTCCTGACTCCCTGGGGGCTTAGCCTGCTTTTTTAATAAATAACTTTATTTATTTTATTTATCTTTGGTTGTGTTGGATCTTTGCTGCTGCGCATGGGCTTTCTCTATTTGCAGTGAGTGGGGGTATTCTTCATTGTAGTGTGCAGGCTTCTCATTATGGTGGCTTCTCTTGCTACAGATCACAGGCTCTAGGTGTGTGGGCTTCAGTAGTTACAGCATATGGGCTCAGTAGTTGTGGTGCATGGGCTTAGTTGCTCTGTGGCATGTGGGATCTTCCCAGACCAGGTATCGAACCCATGTCCCCTACTTTTGGCAGGCGGATTCTCAACCACTGCATCACCAGGGAAGCCCCAGAATATTTGCATTTCTAACAAATTGCCAAGTGACTGATGCTACTGTTCGGGAGACCGCACAATGAGAACCAATGATCTAATCTAGATAACTTTGAAACAGACAACTTTATTATCATTGTTCTTCAACCACAGATTAAATATGTAAGATTAAGAAAAGTTACCTACAGGACTATCACAGCTATCAGTATCCATACATTTTTATAGTCGCCATTTCCCCAAATTAGAAGTGTTAATGGTATTCCAGCTCAAGATGATGATATAGAAGAACCCTGAACTCACATCCTCCATGGACACACTGAATCTACAGCTTCATATGTTTTCTTCAAGGAGTTTATGGTGTCATGTCTTATATTTAGGTCTTTAAACCATTTTGAGTTTATTTTTGTATATGGTGTGAGGGAGTGTTCTAATTTTGTAGCAGGAACGGGGACCACTTCCAGGGCCCAAGAGTGGGCTCTTATCTAACACTCGGAAATGAATTGTCCAAGGAGACACACATGCTGACAAAGCAAGAGACTTTATTGGGAAGGGGCACCCTGGTGGAGAGCAGGAGGGTAAAGGAACGCAGGAGGACTGCTCTGCGATGTGGCTTACAGTCTTGAGTTTTATGGTGATGAGATTAGTTTTCTGGTTGTCTCTGGCCAGTCATTTTGACTTGGCTCTTCCTCGTGGTGCACACATCACTGAGACAAGCTGGATTCCAGTGAGGAGGATTCTAGGAGGTTGATAGGACATATGGACTGGTATCTCCTTTTGACCTTTCCTGATTTCTTCCTGTCAGTGGGGGCTTGTTAGTTCCATGTTCCTCACTAGGGCCTCCTGTCATAAAATAACTCATGCAAATGGTTACTGTGGTTCCTGGCCAGGGTGGGCGGTTTCAGTCAGTGTTTCCCATATGTAGATGTACAGCTTTCCTAATATCATTTGTTGCAGAGACTGTCTTTTCTGTATTGTATATTCTTGCCTCCTTTTTCATAGATTAATTGACCATTGGTGAGTGGGATTATTTATATATTCTTCTCCATTGATCTAAATCTCTGTTTTGTGCCAATATCACATATTTATATTGAATGTTACTGTAGCTTTGTAGTATAGCCTTAAGTCTGGAAGAGTGATGCCTTCCAGAATTAAGGCTATAGACACAGCTCTGTACTTTTTCCTCAGGATTGCTTTGGCAATTCTGGGCCTTTTGTGATGCCACAACATTTTAGAATTATTAGTTCTAGTTCTGTGAAACATGTCATGGATATTTTGATAAGGATAGCATTAAATCTGTATATTGCTTTGGGTAGTATTTCTATTTTAATTATATTAATTCTTCCAACCAACAGCATGGGATATCTTTTCATTTCTTTGTATCACCTTCAATTTCCTTTATCAGTGTTTTATAGTTTTCTGTGTATAGATCTTTCATGTCCTTGGTTAAGTTTATTTCTGTGTATTTTATTTTATTTTTTGGATGCAATTTTAAATGAGATTGTTTTTTACTTTCTCTTTCTGATATTTCATTATTAGTGTAAAGAAATGCAACAAATTTCTGTATATTAATTTTGTATCCTGCTACCTTGCTGAATTCACTTATTAGTTCTAATAGTTTTTGTGTGGAGACTTTAGGGTTCTTTATATAGAATATCATGTCATCTGCAAATAGTAACAGTTTTACCTCTTACCTTCCAATTTGGATATATTTTACTTGTTTTTCTCATCTGATTGCTATGGCTAGCACTTCCAGTACTATGTCAAATAGAAGTGTTGAGAGTGGGCATCCTTATCTTGTTCCTAAATTTAGCAGACTGGCTTTCAGATTTTCACTGTTGAGTATTATGTTGGCTGTGGGTTTGTCATAAATGACTTTTATGATGTTGAGATATGTTCCTTCTATACCCACTTTGGCGATAGTTTCTATCATGAATGAACATTGAATTTTATCAAATGCTTTTCTGTGTCTATTGAGATGATCATGTGGTTTTTCTCTTTCCTTTTGTTAATGTGGTGTATCACATTGATTGATTTGTGTTTGTTGAACCTCCTTGTGACCCTAGAATGTATCCAACTCGATCAGGGTGTATGATCCTTTTTATGTATTCATGGATTCCCTTTACTAATATTTTGATGGGAATTTTTGCATTGCTATTCATCAAGGATATTGGCCTGTAATTTTCTTTCTTTTTACTGTCTTTGTCTGGTTTTCATATCCAGGTGATGATGGCTTCATAGAATGAATTTGGGAGTGTCCCCTTCTTCTCAATTTTTTGAAATAGTCTGAGAAGGATAGGTATAAATTCTTCTTATATGTTTGGTAGAATTGTGTGGTAGGATTCCTTAGTCAAGCTGTCTGGTCCTGGACTTTGTTTTCATGGTTTTTTGTTTGTTTTTACAGATTCTATTTCATTTCTAGTGGTCAGTCTGTTCAATTTATCTGTTTCTTCTAGACTTGGTTTTGGCAGCCTGTATGTTGCTAGAAACTTGTCTATTTTTTCTAGGTTGTCCAATTTGTTGGCATGTGACTGTTCATATTATTCTCTTATAGTTTTTTGTATATCTGTGGTATCGGTAGTTATTTCTCCTCTTTTTTTTTTTTATTTTGTTTGTTTGGGTCTTCTCTGTTTTCTTCTTAGTGAGCCTGGCTAGAGGTTTGTCAATTTTGTTTATCTTTTCAAAAAAAGAGCTCTTGGTATTATGGCTCTTTCTATTTTTTTTAAATATCTATTTTGTTTATTTCCTCTTTGACCTTTATTATTTCCTTCCTTTTGCTGACTGGGTTTTGTTTGGTCTTCTTTTTCTAATTCTTTTCAATGATAGGTTACAGTGTTTATTTGTGTTTTTTCTCGTTTCTTGAGGAAGGCCTGTATCACTATGAACTTCCCTCTTAGAACTGCTTTTGCTGCATTCCATAACTTTTGTAATGTTGTGTTTTCATTTTCCTTTGTCTAGAGGAATTTTCTGATTTCTTATTTGATTTCATCTTTGACCCATTGGTTTCTTAAGTAGCATATTATTTAGTCTTCATGTGTTCATTCTACTTTCATACCATTTTGACCAGAAAAGATGCTTGAAATAATATATATCATCAATTTGTTGAGGCTTGTTTCATGACCCAATATGTATTCTATCCTATAGAATGCTCCATGAATCCTTGAAAAGAATGTGTATTCACTTTTTTTGGATGTAGTGGCCTGTGGATATCAATTAAGTCCAAACGGACTATTGTGTCATTTTAGGACCTTTGTTGCCTTATTGATTTTCTGTCTGAATGATCTGTTCATTGAGGTCGGTGGGGTGTTAAATTCTCCTACTATTTTTATATTATTGCCATTTCTTCCCTTTATGTCTGTTAATATTTGTTTTATATAATTAGGTGTTCCTTTATCGGGTGCATATATGTGAATAAGTGTAATAAGTGTAATACCCTCCTCTTGTATCAGTCCCTTTATCATTATAAAATGCTCTTCTTTGTCTTTCTTTATGGCCTTGGTTTTAAAGTCTATTTTGTCTGATGTGAGTATTGCTATCCCTACTTGCTTGTCATTTCCATTTTCATGAAATATCTTTTCCCATCCTCTCACTTTCTGTCTGTGTGTCTTTTGCCCTGAAGTGAGTCTGTTGTAGGGAACATATTGTAGATTCTTGTTTATTTATCCAATCTGCCACTCTATGTTGTTTGATCAGAGCATTCAGTCCTTTGACATTTAAGGTAATTATTGATACATATGTACTTATTGCCATTTTAATCCTTGCTTTCTACTTGTTTTTGTAATTCTTCTTTGTTCATTTCTTCTTCTTTTTGCTCTTTCTTTTGTGGTTTGATGATTTTCTCTTGTGTTATGCTTGAGTTCATTTGTTTTTGTTATTTGTGATTCTATTGTATATTTTTGATTTGTGCTTACCATGGAGTTCAAGTATGTTGACCCATGACTATACCTACTTGCTGTAATCTGATATTTATTCAAGTTCAAACACATCTAAAAGATTTACATTTTTATACTCCATTCCCCCACATTTTGTGATTTTGATGTCCTATTTTACATCATGCTTATCCTTCTGCTGTTAATTGTAGTTAAATCACTTTTACAATTTTTTAAATTATTTTTTAATCTATGTATTCCTTATTTGAGGGATCATTAATCCTTTTACATATTTACTTTCCCTATTGTGATTTTCCCTTTTCTATACATTCTTGCTTCTTTTTTATTTAGAGAATACTCTTCAGTATTTCTTTTAGGCCAGGTTTAGTATTGCTGAGTTCTTTTAGTTTTTGCTTGTCTGGGAAATTCTTTATCTCTCTTTCTATTCTAAAATATAATCTTGATGGATAAAGTATCCTAGGTTGCAGGGTTTTCTCTTTCAGGAGTTTAAATATATTATGCCACTCCTTTCTGGCCTGCAAAATTTCTGCAGAGAAATCAGCTGATAGCCTTATGGTGGGTTTCCTTGTTAATGCCTCTGTTTTTCTCTTGCTGCCTTTAGAATTTTTTCTTTGTCTCTACCTTTTGCCATTTAATTATGCTATGTCTTGGTGTGGGTCTGTTTGGGTTTCTCTTGTTTGGGATCCTCTGTGCTTCCCGTACCTGGATATCTGTTTCCTTTTTTAGGTTTGGGAAGTTTTCAGCCATAATTTCTTCAAATGTATTTCAATCCCCCTTTCTCTCTCTACCCCTTCTGGAACCCCGATTATGTTTAGCTCGGCACATTTTATATTACCCCATAGACCTTGTATGTTGCTTTAGTTTTTTTTTTCTTTTTTTCTGCTGTTCTGATTAGATGATTTCCATTACTCTGTCTTTCAGATCACTTATTCATTCCTCTGTGTCATTTAGCCTGCTATTTATTGCTTCTAGATTGGCCTTTCTCTCAGCAATTGAATTGTGCGTTTCTGAGTGGTTCCTCTTTATACTTCCTGGTTCCTTTTTTCAGTGATCTTCACTTCTAGCAATAACCTTAATTCAGTTAGCCTTTTTTATTTAACCTTTTTGAACTTGAGGTCTAGTAGATTGGTGAGCTCTGTTTTATTATTTGTTCATTCAGGGGATTTATCTTTTACTTTTTTTTTTTAAATTTATTTATTTATTTTTTATTTTTTTTATTTATTTATTTTTTAATTTTTTGCCTTATAACAAATTTAATCAGTTATACATATACATATGTTTCCATATCCCCTCCCTTTTGTGTCTCCCTCCCACCCTCCCTATCCCACCCCTCCAGGCGGTCACAAAGCACCAAGCTGATCTCCCTGTGCTATGCGGCTGCTTCCCACTAGCTATCTACCTTACGTTTGGTAGTGTATATATGTCCATGCCGCTCTTTCACTTTGTCACAGCTTGCCATTCCCCCTCCCCATATCCTCAAGTCCATTCTGTAGTAGGTCTGTGTCTTTATTCCTGTCTTACCCCTATGTTCTTCATGACATTTTTTTTCTTAAATTCCATATATATGTGTTAGCATACAGTATTTGTCTTTCTCTTTCTGACTTACTTCACTCTGTATGACAGACTCTAGGTCTATCCACCTCATTACAAATAGCTCAATTTCATTTCTTTTTATGGCTGAGTAATATTCCATTGTATATATGTGCCACATCTTCTTTATCCATTCATCCGATGATGGACACTTAGGTTGTTTCCATCTCCGGGCTATTGTAAATAGGGCTGCTATGAACATTTTGTTACATGTCTCTTTTTGAATTATGGTTTTCTTGGGGTATATGCCCAGTAGTAGGATTGCTGGGTCATATGGTAGTTCTATTTGTAGTTTTTTAAGGAACCTCCATACCGTTCTCCATAGCGGCTGTACCAATTCACATTCCCACCAGCAGTGCAAGAGTGTTCCCTTTTTTCCACACCCTCTCCAGCATTTATTGTGTCTAGATTTTTTGATGATGGCCATTCTGACTGGTGTGAGATGATATCTCATTGTAGTTTTGATTTGCATTTCTCTAATGAGTAAAGATGTTGAGCATCCTTTCATGTGTTTGTTGGCAGTCTGTATATCTTCTGTGGAGAAATGTCTATTTAGGTCTTCTGCCCATTTTTGGATTGGGTTGTTTGTTTTTTTGTTATTGAGCTGCATGAGCTGCTTATAAATTTTGGAGATTAATCCTTTGTCAGTTGCTTCATTTGCAAATATTTTCTCCCATTCTGAGGGTTGTCTTTTGGTCTTGTTTATGGTTTCCTTTGCTGTGCAAAAGCTTTGAAGTTTCATTAGGTCCCATGTGTTTATTTTTGTCTTTATTTCCATTTAACTAGGAGGTGGGTCAAAAAGGATCTTGCTGTGATTTATGTCATAGAGTGTTCTGCCTATGTTTTCCTCTAAGAGTTTGATAGTGTCTGGCCTTATATTTAGGTCTTTAATCCATTTTGAGCTTATTTTTGTGTATGGTGTTAGGGAGTGATCTAATCTCATACTTTTACATGTCCCTATCCAGTTTTCCCAGCACCACTTATTGAAGAGACTGTCCTTTCTCCACTGTACATTCCTGCCTCCTTTATCAAAGATAAGGTGACCATATGTCCAGGGGTTTAACTCTGGGCTTTCTATCCTGTTCCACTGATCCATCTTTCTGTTTTTGTGCCAGTGCCATACTGTCTTGATTACTGTAGCTTTGTAGTATAGTCTGAAGTCAGGGAGCCTGATTCCTCCAGCTCCATTTTTCGTTCTCAAGATTGCTTTGGCTATTCGGGGTCTTTGGTGTTTCCATACAAATTGTGAAATTTTTTGTTCTAGTTCTGTGAAAAATGCCAGTGGTAGTTTGATAGGGATTGCATTGAATCTGTAGATTGCTTTGGGTAGTAGAGTCATTTTCACAATGTTGATTCTTCCAATCCAAGAACATGGTACATCTCTCCATCTATTTGTATCACCTTTAATTTCTTTCATCAGTGTCTTATAATTTTCTGCATACAGGTCTTTTGTCTCCTTAGGTAGGTTAATTCCTAGATATTTTATTCTTTTTGTTGCAATGCTAAATGGGAGTGTTTCCTTGATTTCACTTTCAGATTTTTCATCATTAGTATATAGGAATGCCAGAGATTTCTGTGCATTAATTTTGTATCCTGCAACTTGACCAAATTCATTGATTAACTCTAGTAGTTTTCTGGTAGCATCTTTAGGATTCTCTATGTATAGTATCATGTCATCTGCAAACAGTGACGGCTTTACTTCTTCTTTTCCGATTTGGATTCCTTTTATTTCCTTTTCTTCTCTGATTGCTGTGGCTAAAACTTCCAAAACTACGTTGAATAAGAGTGCTGAGAGTGGGCAACCTTGTCTTGTTCCTGATCTTAGTGGAAATGGTTTCAGTTTTTCACCATTGAGGATGATGCTGGCTGTGGGTTTGTCATATATGGCCTTTATTATGTTGAGGAAAGTTCCCTCTATGCCTACTTTCTGCAGGGTTTTTATCTTAAATGGGTGTTGAATTTTGTCGAAAGCTTTCTCTACATCGATTGAGATGATCATATGGTTTTTCTCCTTCAATTTGTTAATATGGTGTATCACGTTGATTGATTTGCGTATATTCAAGAATCCTTGTATTCCTGGAATAAACCCCACTTGATCATGGTGTATGATCCTTTTAATGTGCTGTTGCATTCTGTTTGCTAGTATTGTGTTGACGATTTTTGCATCTATGTTCATCAGTGATATTGGCCTGTAGTTTTCTTTCTTTATGACATCCTTGTCTGGTTTTGGTATCAAGGTGATGGTGGCCTCGTAGAATGAGTTTGGGAGTGTTCCTCCCTCTGCTATATTTTGGAAGAGTTTCAGAAGGATAGGTGTTAGCTCTTCTCTAAATGCTTGATAGAATTCGCCTGTGAAGCCATCTGGTCCTGGGCTTTTGTTTGTTGGAAGATTTTTTATCACAGTTTCAATTTCAGTGCTTGTGATTGGTCTGTTCATATTTTCTATTTCTTCCTGATTCAGTCTTGGCAGGTTGTGCATTTCTAAGAATTTGTCCATTTCTTCCACGTTGTCCATTTTATTGGCATAGAGTTGCTTATAGTAATCTCTCATGATCTTTGGTATTTCTGCAGTGTCAGTTGTTACTTCTCCTTTTTCATTTCTAATTCTATTGATTTGAGTCTTCTCCCTTTTTTTCTTGATGAGTCTGGCTAATGGTTTATCAATTTTGTTTATCTTCTCAAAGAACCAGCTTTTAGTTTTATTGATCTTTGCTATCGTTTCCTTCATTTCTTTTTCATTTATTTCTGATCTGATTTTTATGATTTCTTTCCTTCTGCTAACTTTGGGATGTTTTTGTTCTTCTTTCTCTAATTGCTTTAGGTGCAAGGTTAGGTTGTTTATTCGAGATGTTTCCTGTTTCATAAGGTGGGATTGTATTGCTATAAACTTCCCTCTTAGAACTGCTTTTGCTGCATCCCATAGGTTTTGGGTCGTCGTGTCTCCATTGTCATTTGTTTCTAGGTATTTTTTAATTTCCTCTTTGATTTCTTCAGTGATCACTTCGTTATTAAGTAGTGTATTGTTTAGCCTCCATGTGTTTGTATTTTTTACAGCTCTTTTCCTGTAATTGATATCTAGTCTGATAGCATTGTGGTCGGAAAAGATACTTGATACAATTTCAATTTTCTTAAATTTACCAAGGCTTGATTTTTGACCCAAGATATGATCTATCCTGGAGAATGTTCCATGAGCACTTGAGAAAAATGTGTATTCTGTTGTTTTTGGATGGAATGTCCTATAAATATCAATTAAGTCCATCTTGTTTAATGTATCATTTAAAGCTTGTGTTTCCTTATTTATTTTCATTTTGGATGATCTGTCCATTGGTGAAAGTGGGGTGTTAAAGTCCCCTACTATGAGTGTGTTACTGTCAATTTCTCCTTTTGTGGCTGTTAGTATTTGCCTTATGTATTGAGGTGCTCCTATGTTTGGTGCATAAATATTTACAATTGTTATATCTTCTTCTTGGATCGATCCCTTGATCATTATGTAGTGTCCTTCTTTGTCTCTTCTAGTAGTCTTTATTTTAACGTCTATTTTGTCTGATATGAGAATTGCTACTCCAGCTTTCTTTTGGTTTCCATTTGCATGGAATATCTTTTTCCATCCCCTTACTTTCAGTCTGTATGTGTTTCTAGGTCTGAAGTGGGTCTCTTGTAGACAGCATATATATGGGTCTTGTTTTTGTATCCATTCAGCCAATCTGTGTCTTTTGGTGGGAGCATTTAGTCCATTTACATTTAAGGTAATTATCGATATGTATGTTCCTGTTCCCATTTTCTTAATTGTTTTGGGTTTGTTATTGTAGGTCTTTTACTTCTGTTGTGTTTCTTGCCTAGAGAAGTTCCTTTAGCATTTGTTGGAAAGCTGGTTTGGTGGTGCTGAACTCTCTCAGCTTTTGCTTGTCTGTAAACGTTTTAATTTCTCCATCAAATTTGAATGAGATCCTTGCTGGGTAGAGTAATCTTGGCTGCAGGTTTTTCTCCTTCATCACTTTAATTATGTCCTGCCACTCCCTTCTGGCTTGTAGAGTTTCTGCTGAGAGATCAGCTGTTATCCTGATGGGGATTCCCTTGTGTGTTATTTGTTGTTTTTCCCTTGCTGCTTTTAATATGATTTCTCTGTGTTTAATTTTTGACAGTTTGATTAATATGTGTCTTGGCGTATTTCTCCTTGGATTTATTCTGTATGGGACTCTCTGTGCCTCCTGGACTTGATTAACTATTTCCTTTCCCATATTAGGGAAGTTTTCAACTCTAATCTCTTCAAATATTTTCTCAGTCCCTTTCTTTTTCTCTTCTTCTGGAACCCCTATAATTCGAATGTTGGTGCGTTTAATGTTGTCCCAGAGGTCTCTGAGACTGTCCTCTGTTCTTTTCATTCTTTTTTCTTTATTTTGCTCTGCAGCAGTTTTTTCCACTATTCTATCTTCCACCTCACTTATCCGTTCTTCTGCCTCAGTTATTCTGCTATTGATCCCATCTAGAGTATTTTTTTATTTCATTTATTGTGTTTTTAATCGATGCTTGATTCATCTTTAGTTCTTCTAGGTCCTTGTTAACTGTTTCTTGCATTTTGTCTATTCTATTTCCAAGGTTTTGGATCTTGGAAATAGAATCTTGGATCATCTTTACCATCATTATTCTGAATTCTTTTTCAGGTAGACTGCCTATTACCTCTTCATTTGTTAGGTCTGGTGGGTTTTTATCTTGCTCCTTCTCCTGCTGTGTGTTTTTCTGTCTTCTCATTTTGCTTATCTTACTGTGTTTGGGGTCTCCTTTTTGCAGGCTGCAGGTTCGTAGTTCCTGTTGTTTTTGGTGTCTGTCCCCAGTGGCTAAGGTTGGTTTAGTGGGTTGTGTAGGCTTCCTGGTGGAGGGGACTAGTGTCTGTGTTCTGGTGGATGAGGCTGGATCTTGTCTTTCTGGTGTGCATGTCCACGTCTGGTGGTGTGTTTTGGGGTGTCTGCGGAGTTTTTATGATTTTAGGCCACCTCTCTGCTAATGGGTGGCATTGTGTTCCTGTCTTGCTAGTTGTTTGGCATAGGGTGTCCAGCCCTGTAGCTTGCTGGTCGCTGAGTGAAGCTGGGTGCTGGTGTTTGAGATGGAGATCTCTGGAAGATTTTCGCCATTTGATATTATGTGGAGCTGGGAGGTCTCTTGTAGACCAGTGTCCTGAAGTTGGCTCTCCCACCTCGTAGGCACAGCACTGACTCCTGGCTCCTCAATTTGGGATGATTTGTTGTCTATTCATGTATTCCACAGATACAGGGTACATCAAGTTGATTGTGGAGCTTTAATCCACTGCTTCTGAGGCTGCTGGGAGAGGTTTCCCTTTCTCTTCTTTGTTCTCATAGCTCCTGGGTCTCAGGTTTGGATTTGGCCCCGCCTCTGCATGTAGGTCGCTGGAGGGCGTCTGTTCTTCGCTCAGACAGGACAGGGTTAAAGGAGCAGCCGCTTCGGGGACTCTGGCTCACTCAGGCTGGGCGGGAGGGAGGGGCACGGAGTGCGGGGCGAGCCTGCAGCGGCAGAGTTCGGCACGACACTGCACCAGCCCGAGGCGCGCCACGCGCCCCTCCCGGGAAGCCGCCCCTGGATCCCGGGACCCCAGTCCTGGCGGGCTGCACAGGCTCCTGGAAGGGCGGCGTGGGCAGTGACCTGTGCTCGCACACAGGCCCCCTGACGGCGGCAGCAGCAGCCCCAGCGTCCCACACTGGGCCCCGCGCCTTCAGTCACGACCCGTGCCCGTCTGTGGAGCCCCTTCAAGCAGCGGTCCCAATCCCCTCTCCTCGTGCACCAGGAAACCAAGAGGGAAGAAAAAGTCTCTTGCCTCTTCGGCAGCTCCAGAGTTCTCCCGGACTCCCTCCCGGCCAGCCGCGGCACACCAGCCCCCTTCAGGCTGAGCTCTCGCCGCCAGCCCCAGTCCTCTCCCTGCGCTCCGACTGAAGCCTGAGCCCCAGCTTCCAACGCCGCCCGCCCCGGCGGGTGAGTAGACAAGCCTCTCGGGGTGGTGAGTGCCGCTCGGCACCAATCCTCTGTGCGGGAATCTCTCCACTTCGCCCTACCCAGGTATGTGGGGAGTTTCTTGCCTTTTGGGAGGTCTGGGGTCTTCTGCCAGCGTTCCGTATGTGTTCTGTAGGAGTTGTTGCACGTGTAGCTGTATTTCTGGTGTATCCGTGGGGAGGAAGGTGATCTCCGTGTCTTACTCTTCCGCCATCTTACCCGGAAGTCTATACTGTGGTCTTGAAGGGGTGTTTTTATGTAGTAGCATCCCTGTGTAGACTGTGCATGTCCAATATTTTTGATGTGAGGGCTGGTTTCATTACAGACACCAGCCACATCTTTCCTCAGAGTGTGCTGGCCATTTTCCCCTTGATAGGGGTTGTGGTTGGTGTTGTAGTATCTAGAGCCTGTGCTGGACATGAGATGGAACCTCCTCTCTGCTCCATGGCTATCACTGCCCTGTCAGGGGAGGGGTCTTCTCCCTGTTGTTAGAGTAGAAGCCCTGAGGGTTGGGTGCAATCAGGCTCCATTGCCCTTGAGTACATGTTCTCACCCAAAGAAGGTTGTTGCTGAAGCAAGTGAGGCTTTTGCAGTCACAGAGGACTTACATGCTGCCTGTGTAGGCATCCATGGTTCCACTCAGAAATAGCCCAAGATTGCATCCCTTTCTCTGTTGTGTTCATCCCAAATCTAGTACAAGGCTGTGGTGTGGATTAAGCTGAGGCTTGGGTTGGGACATTGAGGCTGCAGGAATTGAGGTGGCTGTAATGCTGCTGCCTCAGATCTGAGCTGTTTGTGTGGCAGACTTCTCCCAGGACCTCTCTTCCCCAGATCTAGTGTTAACCTGAAGTGTGGAGTGTATGCAGCTAGGACACTTTCACTGGGAAATGAACCTCTGTGTATTCCTGAGTGTGGTGACAGTGGCCATCCCCACCTCATCCAGACCACACCCAAAACTCTCCAGGCTGTCTCTGCATAGCTAGATGAAGTCCTCCCCCAGGACCAATCTGCCAAAGATTCAGTGCTTGGGTGCTGCCCATTCCTGTGGCACTTCTTTGCATACACACTGACAATGTCCATCACAGCTATATCCACTGCCCTGTGTGTGCTGATGACGGCCTCTATAGTTCTGCCTGGATCATATCCAAGGCTCCCTGGTTTGTCTCTGCATCTAGACTGAGTCTCTGCCCAGATCTTGCACCAGGCTGTGGTATAGAGTGAATGGAGCCAGATTGTTCACCTCTTTTGATTGGGAAATGCAGTGAGGTGGCAGCCGTTAGTGCAGGGCTCTCTCTGCCCTGATTGTTAGCAAGGCAGCATGCACACACTCCTTGCAAGTAGAGTCTAGGCTTCTCCAGCCCTTCTATTTGTTGCAGCAGATTTTCCAGCATGCAAGGGGACCCATCACCTCTGCACAGGACCCCAGGGCTGGAAAGCCCAGATTGGACTGTGGTTTGACCTTCTCATTCCCCAGGATGAGGGTCCTCCTGTGCGGACCTTCTCCTCCTTACAGATCCCTACCAGGGGTCCACGTCCTGACACAGTGCCTTTTTTTTTTCTGTCCTACCCAATTACATGGAAATCTTTCTTGCAGCTTTGGTTGTATAGGAGTGTCTCTGTTATCTTCCAGTTAACGTTCCATGGGAATTGTTCCACATGTGGATGTAAGTTTGATGTGTTTGTGCGTGGAGGTGAGCTACATGTCCTCCTACTCTGCCATCTTGACCCTAATCCACCCTGGCTTTTGATACTGCCACACAGAGGACATATCCATGTATATCATGATTCTGGTGACCTGGGGCTTGTGTTCACAGGTTCAGTGGGATGGTAGTAAACAAAGAATTAGTTCCTAACTGGCTATCACCTGACAGCTCAGTGCAGAGGGGCAGACAGAAATGCACATCTCCCAGTCTTTCCCTGAAAGAAGTGTATTTACAAACTTAAAAGCTGTTGCTCAAGGTTCTAGCTTCCAATTAGCCTCACTCCAGGTGCTGACTAAAATCATCCCTCTTGGGACATGGACAGGTCTTGGCATACTCTCAACTACTGAGAACCACTAAGAACAAAGTAGACTGCTTGGACAATCACAAAGGTTTGAAAGACAACCACAAGCTAAGGCAAGGTTAAATGATGTTTTATCTCCTATATGAGGCCACTCCTTCAAGACTGGGAGAGGTGGCTATTTAATCTAATGCACAGAAACAAAGACAGAGAGTCAAGGAAAGTGAAGAAACAAGGGAATACATTTTAAACAAAAGGACAAGATAAAACCTAAAGCAAAACAAACAAACAAAAAACTTTAAAAAAATAGAGATAAGTGATATGCCTGATAAAGAGTTAAAAATAACAATCATAAGGTTGTTTACCAAATTTCAGAGAATAGTGAGTGAACAAAGTGATAATTTCAACAAAGAGAAAATATAAGGAAGTGTCATATAGAAGTCACACAGCAGAAAAATAAAATAAATGAACTAAAAAAATACAATAGAGGTGTTCAACAGCAGATCAGATGAAGTAGAAGAAAGGATCAGTGAACTCAAAGAAAAGGTAGTGAAAAATCATCTAGTGAGATATCAAAGAGAAAAAAATAATAAAATAATTGTGAAGATAGCTTAAAGGAGTTGTGGAACAATATCAAGCAGATCATCTTTTGCCTTATAAGAGTCCTAAAGGGAGAAGAGAGATTAACTCTTTTAGCTTTTGCTTCTCTGGAAACTCTATCTCTTCTTCAATTTTAAAGGAAATATTTACCAGATAGGGTTCTTGGCTAGCATTTTATATACACACACTATATATATATATATATATATATATATATATATAATGGAATATTATATTATATATAATGGAATATTATATTATATATATAATGGAATATTATATTATATATATAATGGAATATTAGTCAGCCATAGAAAAATAGAAAAGAAGGTTATCCTGTTGTTTGCAACAACATGGATGAACCTTGAAGGCATTATTTTAGGTGAGATACATTGGACAGAGAGATACAAATACCATATGATCTCACTTATTTGTGGAATCTAGAGCAAAAAGAAAAACAAAACTCAAAATTATAGATGCAGAAAACAGACTGGTGGTTGCCAGAGGTGGTGGTTGTGGGTGGGTGAAATGTGTGAAGGTGGTCAAAAAGTAAACTTCCATGTATAAAATAAATAAGTCCAGATATGTAATATACAACATGGTTAATAGAGCTAATAATACTGTATTATATATTTGAAAGTTAAAAGAGTAAGTCTTAAAAATTCTTTTTTGCATTTTTTTTGTTTTTGTTTTTTTTAACATCTTTATTGGAGTATAATTGCTTTACAATGGTGTGTTAGTTTCTGCTTTATAACAAAGTGAATCAGCTATACATATACATATACCCCAATATCTCTTCCCTCTTGCATCTCCCTCCCTCCCATCCCCCATCCCCCCCAGGTGGTCACAAAACACCAAGCTGATCTCCCTGTCCTAAGCAGCTGCTTCCCACTAGCTATCTATTTTACATTTAGTAGTATATGGATCTCTAATCATTGTACTATCAAATGACATAGCCTCTATTATATGCAAAATAAACTATGCTTGGCATGAGGGAAATAGAGACACATATACAGCACATCATTAAACATAGGGTCAGGGAGAAGTTATAACAACAAGTAGTTAGAATTCAAAACAAATGAAGTGATTCTTATAAAATAGGTTGAAGGAAATGTCTGAGGTGCTGCAAAGAAGGTAGAGTTAAGAGAGATGGAATTTCTTGGAGGAGGTACCATTAAGTAGAATCTTGAATAATGATCTGGATTTCAAGTGTACAATATCTGCAAGTATTGTAGAAATATTTCTGAAATTTTGGCTATATGAACGTGGTTAAAAATCTAGTGGGTGGTACAGACACTTTGGAAGACAGTTTGGCAGTTTCTTACATAACTGAATATACTCTTGCCACACAATCCAGCAATTGCACTGCTTGGCCATTACCCAAAGAGTTGATAACTTTTATCTACACAAAAATCTGTACATGAACATTTATAGCAGCTTTATTCATAATTATCCAAACTTGGAAGCAACCAAGATGTCCTATACTAGATGAACAGATAAATAAATGATGGTACATCCAAAAATGGAGTCTTATTCAACACTGAAAAGAAATGAGCTATCAAGCCATGAAAATACATGGGGGAAACTTAAATGCATAGTACTAAGTGAAAGAAACAAATCTGAAAAAGCTGTATCATACTGTATGATTCCAACTATATGACATTGAGGAAAAGGTAAAACTATACAGACAGTAAAAAGATCAGTGGTTGCCAGGGATGAGAAGAGGGATGAATAGGTGTAGCACAGAGTGTTTTTAGGGCAGTGAAAATATTCTTTATAATGCTATTATGTTGGATACATTATACATTTGTACAAACCCATAGACTGTACAACACCAAGAGTAAACCATAATGCACACTACAGACTTTAGGTGATTATGATTTGTGAATGTAAATTCATCAATTGTAACAAATGTATCACTCTGGTGGGAAATGCTGATAATGGGGGAGGCTGTACATGTGTACCATTAGGGAATATATGGGAAGTCTCTGTACCTGCCTCTCAATTTTACCGTGAACCTAAAACTGCTCTAAAAAAAAAGTTTCTTTTTTTTGTAAAAAAAATAAAAAATCCTTACCACATGAACAAAATTTTCTAACTATGTGTGGTGACGGATGTTAACTAGACTTATTTTGGTGATCACTTCCTAATATATACATACATCGAATCATTATGTTGTACACCTGAATCTAATATAACATTAATGTCTATTATATCTCAATTTTAAAATATACTAAAAAAGTAAGTGTTAGGGAGAAAATGTGTGGGTGTAAGAGTTGTGGTGGTGGGAGGGGGTATAATATGATTCAGCATGTCAGTCCATGACCAACCTGATTTTTCCAAAGTTCTTTAGATAAGTCAATAAAAACCCAATCTCTCTTCTCCTTTCCCTGATAACTATGGCATAGCAAAGATTTACTATGCTGGATCCATGACTGTTATTGCGGAATTTCCTCAGCAGAGTCCAGTCTAGTACTTCATAATTTAGATTGCTTTGATTCTACTTGAGCCTTGACAGCTCTGATGAAATCGGCAGCACCCATTAAACCTAGATCATAAATATGCAGTCGCTCAGTTCAGGGGAAGGACTTCTACAAGATAAGTTCTGGAAAGGAATTTGCCCAGAACCAGTGTTTTTGCTGAGCTGATCCATTGAAAGAACTCATTAACGGGTGTCCGTTCTGCATGAATGACAATATAGTCACTCCTTTGCAAGTAAAAATAGGCCTTTATGGTGAGTCTAGCCTTGACTTAAACCAAGGTAAATGTTTATTCTGGAAACTTCTCGGAAACACTTGTTTTTCTAAATCTGAATCAGTGAGAGAACAAAGGCAAGGATTCAGAAACTTTGACTCCAAGATTTGTACTCAGTACATTAATGTATTTCCCACTACCTATTTTTTCTCTCTTTTGGGGAAATATAATCATTTGCACTTCCTAAGGGGAATGGATAACTGAAAAATTCAGGTTTTGGGGTCTTCTTCCCTGATGAGCAGGTCTATGCATAGTGTGTGGCAAGTGGCCAACAGACTTAGGCTGCATGGCCAGGCATAAGCTACACTGTGGTAGGATGCAGGGATAAACTACAGAGGGAGAATTCCCTGGAGCTGGATATGAAAGCTGCTGTAGCTTCCTGAGTCATTTGTCATTAGGAACCTCTGAAAGGAACATGAATCATCTTACTGAGCCAATGGTCTCCTTATGCTCCATCCCCTCATGCTCACATATATTTGTGTTGACCTAGTAATGCCTTCACTGCTTTGCACTTAGCTAAGCTTTCCTATTATCTCCATCATTTCCTTGGTCCATTTTTATCCATCCATTTCTCTTTTGGATGTATATTCATGGAGATGCAGCCCAGTCTAATAGAACACATTCTAGATAGGAAGTTAGAAGGGTTATAGTACTAGTTCTGTCACTAGCTATGTGACCTTGAGCAAGTGATAGAACTGCAGAATTGTATGGCTCAGTGCCTCCTAAAGTGTGGAATGTGTACCAACGGTATGTTTGTGAGTTGATTTTAGTTGGTACACAGATAAATAATTTTAATTTGAATATTAATGTTTGTGAATCTAACTAATGTTATGAAAGCTATAACCATAACATTAAGTGTTTTAATTCATAGATACTGTTGCTTAGGACAGGCTAAAATACATATTTAAGTAAAAAAGAGATATGTTGACTTAAAGAAAAATACCAAGTAGCTGACCATATCGATGATATGCCAATATGACAAAATATACAAAGGAATGACTCGGTTTGAGGGAAAATTTTCTATAACTAGAAAGGGAACTTAGCATCTAATTAACTGTTCATTTATCCATTAAACATGTATTTATTTAGCCGATGATTTTGTCAGGTATTTTGTTAGGCACAGGTGCCAGAGGTTAGGGGTTCAAGTAAGAACACAATTAACCTTGGCCCTTATGATCCTCAGTTTAGTATAGCAGGGTTATGTAAGCAAATATTTACAATAAAATGTCGTAAATTCTACCACAGAACGATGAACACATTGTCTTGGTGAACGTGAAAGGGAAAAAAAGACTAATACTACTTGCGGGAACTGGGAAATTTTATAGAGCAGTTGCTATCCAGAAATGAAAAGTGAATAGATTTTAAATAGGCGAAGAAGATGGCAGAAAGGAGAAGTATGAACAACACCACACTGTTTGGCAAAATTATGTGTTTTGTGGTAGTAACCTATAGTTTGGGCTTTTGGGAACATATAATGTTGGCATGGGAGAGAGGAGCAAAGGTGAGACTGAAAAAGGAGGCAAGGGGGGCTAGTTTGGGAAGGGATTTAGATGCCACATTAAGGAGATATAGGTTGAAGTGAGGAGACTGTGGGGAGAAGAGAATTAAAGCATTTAATCAGAAACATACCATGATCAGATTTACGTATTTAAAAATTGACTCTGGAAACAGATTGAATTAGAGGAGAGCAAGACTGGAGGCAAGGAAGCCTGTTGGAAGGCTGTTGTTATATAAGCCCAACTAAGAAATAATGATGGCAAAGACTTCCATTTATGACCAAGACGAAGTAACATGGACTGCATTTACCCTCATGTCTGAAACTAAGAAAAGAAACAGCTAAAGGGCATCTATGAAAAACCTACAGCTAACAATAATTATTGGAGAAAGATTAAATGCTTTTCTTCTGAGATCAGGAATAAGACAAGGATGCATGCCCTCACCAGTTCTATTCAAAATTGTACTGGAGGTTCTAGCCAGTGCAGTCAAGAAATGAAAAGCACCCATACTGAGAAAATATGTAAACCTGTTTTATTCACAGTAACAGTAAAATACCACTACACACCTATTAGAATGGCTAAAATGAAAAAGCCTGACCATTCTAAGTATTGGCAATGATTTGGAGGAACTGAAATTCACATACACTATTGGTGGAAATGCATTTACAATGGTACTTTGAAAAATACTTTGGAAACTAGTTTGGAAGTTTCTTAAAAAGTTAAACAGATACCTACCATATGATCCAGTCATTCCAATCCTTTGTTATTTACCCAAGGAATGAAAGCATATGTCGATAAAAAGACTTGTACATGAATGCTCATGGGATATTTATTTTTAATAATCTCAAATTGGGAATAACCCCTAAATTCATCAACAGGTGAATGGATAACCAAATTTTGGTGTATCTATGCAATGAAATACTAGTGAACAATAAAATGGAATGAACTACTGATATTCTAAAAACATAGATGCATCTCAACATAATTATGTTGTAAAAGAAGCTAGATAAAAGGAGTGCATACCATATGGAGTGCATACCATATGATTCTATTTATATAAAAGTCTAGAAAATTCAAACCGATTGTATTAGTTTTCTAGAACAGCCATAACAAAGTACCATACACAATGTTTAAACAACAGAAATGTATTGTCTCACTGTTCTGGAAGCTGGAAATCTGAGATCAAGGAGTCAGCAAAAAAAAAAAAAAAAAGTCAGCAAGATTACAATTGACCTTTGAACAATGTGGGTTTGAACCGTGCAGGACCACGTATATGTGAACTTTTTTCAATAATTACATTGGAAAACTTTTTTGAGATTTGCAACAATTTGAAAATAACTGGCAGAAAAATTGCATAGCCTAGAAATATTGAAAAATTAAGAAAAAGTTAGATATGTCATGAATGCATAAAATATATGTAGATATTAGTCTATTTTATCTTTTACTACCATAAAATATACACAAATATTATAGAAAGTAAAATTTTATTCAAACTTATGCACAAAAACACTTACAAGGTATACATAGCACCATTTTCAGTCCAGAGGAATGTAAACAAACATAAAGATGCAGTATTACATCATAACTGCACAAAATTAACTGTAGTACATAATGTACTACAATAACAATTTTATAATCATCTTCTGTTGCTATTATGGTGAGCTCAAGTGTTGCAAGTATCTGCTTAAAATGGCATGTGATGTTAATCATCTCTGTGTAAGCAGTGTGCCTCTCCAGTAAATTTTGCAGTGCACTGAAAAGTGATCTCTTGCTATTCTCATGTATTTTTCATTGTGTTTAGTACAATACCTTAACACTTGAATAACACTATGGGACTCATACAAAGTGCCACTTATGATGGTGGGAGTGCTGACAAGAAACAGAAAAGTCATGACATTACAAGAAAATGTTGAACATATTGATATATACCATAGATTGATGTCTGCAGCTGCAGTTGTCCACTATTCCAAGATAAATTAATTCAGCTTAAGGACCATTGTAAAAGAAAGAAAAGGAAATTTGTGAAATCATTGCTGCAGCTACCGCAATATGCATGAAAACTTTGCATTTTTTTTGGAAATACGTTTCTTTTACTCATATTGAATGTTCAACCTTTATGTGGGTGCAGGCAAAAGTGTCGTATTCTGCAAAACAAATCCCACAAAGGACAGTTATTAGTAAGGAAGAGAAGAAATCATTAGGATTTAAGGCAGGAAGGGATAGGCTAACTCTACTATTTTGTGCAAATGCAGTTGGGTTTATAATCAGGATTGTCCTCATCTATACAGCTTCTAAACTACTGAGCCTGGAAGGGAAAAGATACACACCAGCTGTCAGTCTTTTTGTTGTACAATAAGGCCTGGACAAGGAGAACCCTATTATCTTTATTGTCTCCATTGATTCTTTGTCCCTGAAGTCACGAGATACCTTGTCAGTAAGGGACTGACTTTTAAAGTTCTTTTGATATTGGACAGTGACCCTGGCCACCCAGAACCCCATGAGTTCAACACTGAAGGCATCAAAGTGGTCCCCAAACACAACTTCTCTAATTCAACCTCTAGATGAGAGGGGCATAAGGACCTTTAAGGCTCATTACACACAGTACTCTATGGAAAGGATTGTCAACACTGTGGAAGAGAATCCTGATAGAACATCATGAAAGTCTGGAAGGATTACACCATTGAAGATGTTATCATTGTTACAGAAAAAGCTGTGAAAGCCTTCAAGCCCAAAACAATAAATTCCTGCTGGAAAAAAACTGTCTCCAGATGTTGTGCATGACTTCACAAGATTTGCAACAGAGCCTATCAAAATCATGAAAAAGATTGTGGATAGAGCCAAAAAGGTGTGCTACAGGGTTTCGAGATATGAAACTTGGAGAAATTCAAGAGCTAATAGACACCACACCAGAAAAATTAACAGAAGATGACTTGATGGATATTAGTGCAACTGAACCAGTGCCAGGTGATGAAGAAGATGTAGAAAAAGCAGTGCCAGAAAACAAATTGACACTAGACAATCTGACAGATTGGTTCTGATTATTGTAGACTGTTTTTGACTTCTGTTTACAATATGAACCTGTATCTGATATGGACACTGAAACTAAAGCAAATGGTGGAAGAAGGATTGGTACTGTATAGAAGTGTTTTTATAGAAATGAAAAACCAAAAGACAGTAATTATGATGTATTTCCATAAAGTTACACGGAGTGTGCCTGCCACTCCTGCCCCACTTCCACCTCCTCCAGCTCTCCTCTGTCACCATGAGACAGCAAGACCAAACCCTCCTCTTTCTCCTCCTCTTCAGACTACTCAACATGGAGCTCCTGCTCCAGCCTCTCTTGCTCTGGCACTGCTTTCCACTAAGGCAGAAGCTGACATTGTCAATGACAGTGCACACATTTGGAGGAAAGGAGCCTGCCAGGGCTGATCAGGGTGTAAGCAGCCATTGACAGCTCACATGTCCCTGAACACACTCTGGAAGGAGTGTAGCTAGCTCCAGGGTGGAGACGGACATCACAGGAGTGCACATTCCTGTGCACACTTGGGAGGGGGTTGGGTCAGCTCAGTGGTGTGGCACCAACCCCTCCGGTCCTGATGCAGCCTCTAACCAAGATGCACACACTGAGAAAAAGTGAAACCAGCACAGAAGTGCAGCCTAAGCCCTCAGGCCCCAGCCATATCCAAATCAAGGCAAAGACTGCCATCACACATGGGAAAAACCCAATTTACTCAGGGCTTCTGCTCCAGCTCTTTGGGTTCCAACCCACTTCCAAAAGGTTGGTGATGGACATTGAGCATAGGAGAAATGCTGGTATGCACCTTGATCTTGTTCTAGCCCCTCCAACTTCAGCCCTACCTCCCATTAACGTGGTGGCTGCCAGCACACCATACTCACTTCAGCTCTAGCACTTCTGCACAATCCACTGGGCACATGCAGACTGCATAGTGTTGCTCTTACACAAGCACACATGCTTAAGACCTGGATAGGCAACTGTTTCACTTAAGTTCATAGAGACATAGAAAGTTAAACAACATTAGAAGAACGAGGAATGTTTCAAACAAAAGAACAAGAAAAATCCCTAATGAAACAGAGATAAATAATTTACCTGATAAAAAATTCAAAACAATAGTAACAAGAATGTGAACTGAACTGGGGAAAAGAATAAATAAACAAAGTGAGAATTTTAATGAAGAACTAGAAAATATATATAAAAAAGAAGTACTCAGAGCTGAAGGATACAATAATGGAAATGAAAAATACACTAGAGGATATTAACAGCAGATTAGGATGTATAGAAGAATGTATAAGAAATCTGGAAGATAGAATAATGAAAATCACCTCATCAGAACAGCAAAAAGAAAAACAAATTTTAAAATATGAGAATAGTTTAAGGACATTTGGGACAACATCAAGTATATCAACCTTCACATTATATGGTCCCAGAAGGAGAAAAAAGAAAAAGGAGTAGGGAATGTATTTGATGAAATTATGATGGAAAACTTCCTGAAGAAGGAAACAGATATAGAGGTACAGGAATTACAGAGAGTCTCAAACAAAGTGATCCTAAAGAGACCCACACCAAGGCATATCATAATTAAAGGCCAGAGTTAAAGAGATAATTCTAAAGGCAGCAAGAGAAACACAAAGAATCACATACACAAAGAACTTGCATAAGGCTATCAACTAAATTTTCAGCAGAAACTTTGCAGGGCAGAGGGGCCTGATATATTTAAAGTGCTTAAAGGAAAAATAAAACCCTACAACTTAATATCCTCTACACAGCAAGGTTATCATTCAGAGATGAAGGAAAGATAAAGAGCTTCTCAGAAAAGCAAAAACTAAGAGCTAATCAATACTAAACTGACCTTCCAAGAAGTGGCAAAGGGTCTTCTTTAAGTGAAAAAGAAAAGCCTACAACAAGAAATAAGACATTATATAATGGGGAAATATTTAGTAAAGACTGTGGATCAACAATGTAAATAAGATAGTATAAATTTTAAGAAATAAAAATTGTAAAATCAACTATAACGACAATAAACAGCTAAGGCATAAACATGAAGATGTATAATATGACACTGAAAACAAAATATGGGAGAGGGGAGTACAAAAATGCAGATCTTTTAGGATGTGTTTGAACTTAAATGACTACCAGTTTAAATCAATTAGATATAGTTATAGGTAACATGTATGAACCCCATAGTAACCACAAATCAAAAACCTACAATAGATATACACAAAGTAGAGAAATGGGAACACAGACATAACACTAAAGATAAATTGTCAGGCTACAAGGGAAGGGACTAAAAGAAGAAAAAAAATAACAGAAAAGAACTAGAAAACAAAAAAATGGCCGTAAGTACATAACTATCAATAATCACTTTTATAGTCAGTGGACTAAATGCTTCAATCAAAAGACATAGGATGGCTGATTGGGAAAAAAAGGACTCATCTATATGCTGCCTACAAGAGACTCAATTCAGAGCTAAAGACACACACTGAAAGTGAGGAGATGGAAAAAGATTTTCCATACAAATTGAAATGAAAAGAAAACTGGGGTAGCAATACTCATATCAGACAAAATAGATTTTAAAACAAAGTCTATGAAAATGACAAAGGAGAACATATAATGATAAAGCAATCAATAAAAGAAGGGGATATAAAGTTTGTAAACATATATGTACCTAATATAGGAACACCTAAATAAGTAAAGCAAATATTAACTAACAAAAGGGAGAAATTGACAAGAATACAATAATAGTAGGGGATGCCAACACCCCACTTACATCAATGGACAGATCATCCAGACAGCAAATCAATAAGGAAGCAGTGGATTTAAATGACATATTAGACCAGTTGGACTTCATAGATATCTACAGGATATTCCATCCATAAACAGCAGAATACACATTCTTTTCAAGTACCCATGGAATGTTCTCCAGTATACTTCACATGTTAGGCTACAAAACAAGTCTCAATAAATTGAAGAGGATAGAAATTATACCAAGTATCTTTTCCAACATCAAAGATATGAACCTAGAAATCCATTACAGGGAGAAAAATGGAAAAACCACAAACACATGGAGACTAAACAACATGCTAGTAAAAAATCACTGGGTCAAAGAACTAATCAAAGAGGAGATCAGAAAATACCTTGAGAACAATGAAAATAAAAACACAAGTTTCCAAAATTCATGGGACAGAATAAAAGCCATCTGATATGGAAATTATAGCAATACAGGCATACTTCAAGAAACAAGAAAAAAACTCAAATAAACAACCTAACATATCATCTAAAGGAATTCAAAAAAGAAAAAAAAAACAAAGCTCAAAGTCAGCAGAAGAAAGCAAATAATAAAGATTGGAGTTGAAATAAATTAAGTAGAGACAAAAGATAGAAAAGAAAAATGAAACCAAGAACTGGTTTTTTGAAGAGATAAACCAAATAGATAAGTCTTTAGCCAAGCTCATCAAGAGAAAAAGAGAGAGGACCTAAATAAACAAAATAAGAAATGAAAGAGGAAGAATTACAACTGATATCACAGAAATACAATCATAAGAGTATACTATGAACAGTCATGTACTAACAAGTTGGACAACCTAGAAGAAATGGATAAATTCTTAGAAACATACAATCTCCCAATACTGAATCAGGAAGAAATAGATAATCTGAACAGACTGATTACTAACATTGAAATTGAATCAATAATGAAAAAACTCCTAACAAAGTCTGGGACCAGATGGCCTCACAGGGGAATTCTCACAAACATAGAGGAACAGCTACTACCTATACTTCTCAAACTATTATAAAAACAGTGAAGAGGAGGGAACACACCCCAAATCATTCCATGAGGCCATCATTACTCTTATACCAAAACCAGACAAAGACACTACCAAAAAATAACAGACAAATATCCCTGATAAATATAGATGCAAAAATACTAATCAAATGTTAGCAAATCAAGCAATGTGATACACCACATTAACAAAATGAAGGATAAAAATCACATGATCATCTCAAGCTATGCAGAAAAAGCATTTGACAAAATGTAACACTGATTCATAACAAAACTCTCAACAAAGTTGGTATAGAGGGAACATACCTCAACATATGTCATTCATGACAAACCTACAGCTAACATCATACTCAATGGTCAAAAACTGAAGGCTTTTCCTCTAAAATCAAGAACAACACAAAGGTTCACACTCTTGTCATTTCTATTTAACACAGTATTGGCAGTCCTAGCCAGAGCAATCAGACAAGATAAATAAATAAGAGATATCAAATTGGAGGGAAGGAATACAACTGTTACTATTTGCACATGATATGATACTATATACAGAAAACCCTGTCTCCACCAAAAAATTATTAGAACTAATAAATGAATTCAGTAACATCACAGTATATAAGATTGGTATACAGAAATCTGTTACTTTTCTATATATTCATAATGAAGAATCAGAAATAGAATGCAAGAAAATAATCCCATTTAGAGACCTAAATGTAAAGACAGAAATCATAAAATTCCTAGAAGAAAACATACTCTTTGACATAAATCTTAGAGATATTTTTTTGGATCTGTCTCCTCAGGCAAGGGAAAAAGAAGAAAAAATAAACAAATTGAAGCTAATAAATGAAAACTTTTGCACAGCAAAGGAAACCATCAATGAATCAACAGGACAACCTACTGACTGGGAGAAAATATTTGCAAATGATTTGTCTGATAAGTGTTTAATATGCAAAATATATTAAGAGCCCATACAACTCAATATAAAAAAATCCTGATTAAAGATGGGCAGAAGACATGAATAGACATTTTTTCAAAGAAGACATACAGATGGTCAACAAGCACATAAAAAGATGCTCAAAATCACTCTTCATCAGGGAAATGCAAATCAAAATTCACAGCTATCAGAATGACTATCATCCAAAAGACAACAAACAATAAATGTTGGCGATGATGTGGAGAAAAGGGAACCCAAGTCCACTGTTGGTGAGAATGTAGATTGGTACAGCCACTATGGAAAACAGTGTGGAGTTTCCTTAAAAAAATTAAAAATTGAACTACCATATGATCCAGTAATTCCACTCCTGGTTATATATTGGAAGAAAATGAAAACAGTAATTCAAAAATATACATACATGCACCACAATGTTCATACCAGCATTATTTACAGTGGCCAAGATATGAAAGAAACCTGTGTCCATCAACAGGTGAATGGATAAAGATGTGGTATATATATGCAATGGAATATTACTCAACCATAAAAAAGAATGAAATTTTGCCATTTGCAACAAGATGGATGGACCTGGAGGGTATTATGCTTAATGAAGTAAGTCCAACAGAGAAAGACAAAGCTGTATGTTTTCACTTGTATGTAGGATCTAAAAAATAAAACAAATGAATGAATGTAACAAAACAGAAACAGACTCATAGATACAGAGAACAAACTAGTGGTTACCTGTGGCTAGACTGCTATGGGGGAGGGGCAAGATAGGGGCAGGGGATTAAGACAGACAAACTACTAGGTACAAAGTAAAGAAGATGCAGGGATGTAATGTACAGGCCAGGTAATATAACCAATATTTTATAATAGCTTTAAATGGAGTATACACTATAAAAATATTGAATTACTATGTTGTACACCTGAAACTAATATAACCTTGTAAATCAAGTCTACTTCAATTTAAAAAAAGACTTGTATTGAAGTAGATAGCCTATGCTTACATAGGTATAAGGTTACTGATATTTAATATATAATTAATAATGTATTAGTTCTCTTACTCTTTTATAAATTTGCGATCAATGGATACCCTATGCCTCTCTCTCTCCTAATTGGAGAAACTGCATACCAGCCTATCATTACAGGTAAGTGGTTGTTTAAAAAATATGTAACAATATTTCATATTATGGATATGAATACTGTATACTATAAAAATTTTATAAAAATTCATTTATTAGTGTATAGGCTAGACTACCATGAAGCAATTATATCAATCACACTAGACTACCATAAAAAAATCCTATTGCTGCATCTTTGTTACCAGTGCATGACTCATTATACCTGTAAATAAATAGGAATTTATTTTTAATATTATCTTTTCATTTTTGATATCTAGTGTCAGTATTATATATAACATTTACAGATTTTTCTATTATATAAGTCAATATTGATGTAGGTACTGATGGAAGATTCATCTGATTAAACAGACAATGTAAACTTACAGTACTGATAAAGTACATTACTCCATGTATTTTCTTTTCCTTATGATTTTTAAAATAACATTCTCTTTTCTCTAGCTTACTTTATTGTGAGAATACAGTATATAATACATATAACATATAAAATAAGTGTTAATTGACTGTTTATCTTATGGGTAAGTCTTCCAATTAATAGTAGGCTATTATTAGTTAAGTTTTCAGGAATCAAAAGTTACATGTGGATTCTCAACTATGTGGGCTATTGGCATCTCTAACCCCCGCACTTTTCATGGGTTAACTGTAATTCCTTCTTAGAGCTATGAGGAAGCATGTTTTCCATGCCTCTACCCTAGCTTCTGATGGTTTCGTGGCAATCTTTGGCACTTTTTTTCATGTAAAAGCATCACGCTGATTTCTACCTAATTTTCACATGGCATTCTGTGTGTGTGTGTGTGTCCAAATTTCCCCCTTTTATAAGGACATCATTCATATGGGATTATGTCTCATTAATCTTAACTTGATTATATCTATGAAGACCCTGTCTCCAAATAGGGTCAAATTTTAAGGTCATGAGGATTAGAAATTCAATATATGTATTTGGCCAGGGATGCTGCAGTTCACCCCATAACACTAACATACAGTGACATAAAGCAAATTAGTGATGGAGATGTGGGAATGTAAGGAGAGGTAGAGGGAAAGATTACAAGTGCATGAATAAACTTTTAGAAGTTTCCATTATTTTGATTATGGTAATGGTTTCACAGGTTTATCATGTCAAAATTCATCCCATTGTATACTTTCAATATGTACACTTTTTTGCATGTCAATTTCAAATGCGAAAGCTATTTAAAAAGCCTATATTCAACTAAAAACACAAAAGAACTTACTGAATGATTGGAAAGAATCAAAAACTAGACACTGGTTTCTGGCTTGAGTTTATAAATGGTGGGCGCTACCTGATATAAAAAAGCATGAAGGAGCATCAATTTGGGATGGGGATGGGAGATAATGTATTCAACTTTAGACTTGTTGACTTGGCTTGGATATTTTTGTGGGACAAACAATTGGAGGTGTCCATTAGACAGTAGTTTAATGGATCAGAAGTTCAGGGGTGAGCTTTTGGCTGAGTATAGGAGTTAGTTGTATATTGGTGGTAGTTAAAATCATAGCAGCAATGAGATCACTTAGAGCGAGAGCACAATATAAAAAATGAGGGCCAAGCACAAAACCCTCAAGAACAGTAATATTTAAGAAAGTGCATAGAAAGAAGAGCCACAAAAGAGACAGAGAAAGACTTTTTAGAGTGTGAGGCAGAAACCAGGGGGGATAACGTCATGGAAGTCAAAGTAACAATTGTCCAGAGGAGGGTGTGATTATCTGTGTTAATTACCATGGGAAGATCCTGTGTGAAGTTGAAAAATGTGCAGTAATTACTCCAAATACTAAAACTAGTCAGGTAAATGTGAGCCACCATGATTCATTCCTTAATGGAGTTTATAAGTGTCTTAAAAATAGACAAAATATTCACAAAACATTCTATAAACCCATAGAAGACTGCATTAAGTATAATATGGAATCCTGATAACAAACGAGGCAGTTGCAAACTTTTGAACTTACTGCAAATGTATTTTGAATACATACATGCTTACACACATACTTACTAAAATACTATTAGATCTAGAAGGGTTTGTATAAGATCATTTAGTCTCCGCCTCTGCTTCCAGGTGATTTCCTAAAACTTGCAGAGATTTATTTTTATCCTGTCCTATCTCTGATACATAATGAGCTAAAGTTTTTACCAGCTGCCTAGTTGGGGGAAAAGCAAAAAATAGAAGCAAGTTTAGGTGGAGTTCTGGGAAAACATGGACAGGATATTGAAACTCAGGATGTGGACCCAAAATGGAGTTGAGGGCTGGCCAGACTCAGCTACCAGGTTAACAGAAGGAGATGACAAATTGGAGTGTGGTAAGAGTAAAAGTCAATTTGTGGGCAATTCTGTGATCAAAGCCAGCAGGAATTTTCAGGGAAGCCTAACAAGGGAACTTGGATCAGTTGGTGATCAGTCTAGACAAGTGTTTGTGGATGGTATCCTACTGTGGTGGTGGTGGTTGTGGTGGTGGTGGTGCTGGGATTCCCTTGCCAATCTTAAAGGTACAGTTTACTGAACTTTATCCATTTCATAGACTCTATGTTTCCACTAGGCCAAAGCCTGGGCTCTGTGAAGATTGCAAGGGTAGAAGACTGCTGTGATGCCTTGGGGATGCAGAGGTTGCTCCTCCCCATTGAATATATACTATTAATCTGCCCTAGTGACAGCAGGCAATCCTTATATCTCCACAATGATAGAAACAGAACATGAAGGTGCCCACTGTTCAATGGGATACTGTTTCCTTCTAGGAATGGGAGGTGCCAAAAGTAGAGGGCACTTATATCAATAAAATCAGCTATGGGTAAGAGTCCCAGGAAAGCAAATTTCTTGATAAGCAGAGAAATACAGGTAGCACGAAGTACCTAGAGTCCTTGGGGTAGAAAAGGAGTTCCTACTATCATCCACCCCAGAGTTTATACTCACATTTTTTTGTGGAATGTTGCTCCCTGGAAGGTGTAGTTAGGAAGCTTTCAGAATGCTTGTGCTTTGGCTTTGGAAAAGAATCAAAGGCTCTTGGCCAAGATCTGTACCCAGGGAGTCAGAGTGATGGTGCAATTAAAATCGTGTTCCCACTTGCTGAAAGCATCACTGAACAGTGCATAGTTGTAAAGCAGCCCAGAACAAGGGGATCCTGGATGGATTTCTCCAGAATTGTCCCAATTTAGGCTGTATGTAAGCAATAGAGTTGCATTTGTTGGATACAGATGTCACTGCCCTAGCATTCCACATATGTTTCCAGCCAAAATCCTGAGCAAAGGGAACCAGGGGACAGAAAAAAGTAAAACTAGAGTGTTTCAACACTGTCATGCATCCTGACCTCCAGTGCTTGAGAATTGTAGGTATGGGCCCTATAAAGAAGGGATCCCAGTGATGGTATTTAATATTACAGAAAAAGAAACAGGCTTAACTCAAGAGGGTATGTGTTTTTAAAAGACCAGAGCACTGAGCCAAGTTTTCAGAGATCTCCAAGTCCATGGAGGCATAGATAAGGATATACAAAGGGAATGATTGCTAGTTGGAATCCAGTGACATGAGTTGACAATGGTGGCAGAGAGGTGGGGTAGGCCCTGTGTCCACTATCTAGCAAGCTGGGGTATTTACTCTGGATAAGAATGTCTTAGTTTCTTGATTGAGAAGTCCTTATATCGTGCATCATTTTGTTCACAATGAAGGAATAAGCGCTTCATCCAATTGTTTCAGCAGTCTTTTATGAAGTGAGATCAAATCAGGGAGAGGGAAACTTCTAAATTCACTGAGTATCATATTTCAGACACTGTGCTAAATTCTCCACATGGATTACTTCACTTAGTCCTCACAGTGCTTTGAAATGGGTACTATTATTTTATCACCACTTTATGTGTGAGAATGAAAACTTTGCCCAAGGTCACAAAGCTAGGGAGTATAAGAGTAAGGAGTTGAACTCCAGCAGTTTGACTTCAGACCATGTGTTATTAATCATTATCTACATAGGCTCCCAATACTACTAAATTTAATCTCTAGCAAGACCATGAGTGGCTGATATTGGTTTGGGTTGGGAGCAAAGGTGCAAGAGTGTGGATTTGGAGGTGTTAGGTTTATGGTTAGAGTAGCTCTCATTAGGTATTGAGCCACTACTCCAGCTGTGTATATGTGTACTGGTGTTTGGAAGGTAATTGACTATTTCTCTCAGGTGTGTCCATCTGAGTAAGCTCCTTAAAACTGGCCACAAAAGGAAAGTATGATCTATTCTGGATCTGAGCAATATTATGGAGTACATGCTGATATAGTCGTGATAAAGCCTAATAAAGCAGAAAGATTTTTCCATGAGTTCTTGCTTCCTTACTGGGTTCATTGGAAGATTCCCACAGTTTAAATCTATGTAAAGCTGCTTACCTCTTCTGGTTTCCTGAGAGACTTCTTGTTTGAAAGGACGTCTGAAAGGTACCATAAAACTACTGAGAATTTTTAAAATGGTTTGGGAAGATTCTTTAAACCCCAAGGCAGATGCCAGGTGGTATAGAGGGTGTGTGTCTGATAACCCAGTGACCTAGGCCTGCAGCACTTTCATCTTCTTAGTTCTAAACCTGGGCCAGGAAGCCCTGGTCTCCAGGTGAAGGGTGGGGAATTCTGCCTGCAGTGTGAAGAATCTCTGTCATCTCCCTAGTGTTCCCTGGATATAGGTGTGATCCAGAACAGATTCTTATCTGCCCTTATAGCTGGGTGGGACCCTAACAAGCTGTCAACTCTGAGATGGATGCAAGCAAAGCCTCAAACAGGCAGGCTGAGGTGGAGTGTCTTGAGAATCTGAATAGGATACCAAAGTGAAGCGTTTAGAGCCAAAGAGTTGGGAGTAGGCTCTGTTTAGCTCTCAAGCAAGCCCAATGAGAGACAGCAAAGTTGCCCTGACAACTCCTTTGTTTAAAGCTTCTTTATATAGCGTTAAGTGCTGAGGATCTGGAGCTGGTATGAGGAGCAACTGATCTGTGAAATTCATTTTCAAATATGTAGCAACGTTCATGTTTTTAGAATCAAAATATGTGTGTTTCTTCAGTTATTCTTCATTCAAGTATAGTCATCTGCATCAGTTGCTGAAAACGACGCTGTTCTATATGGTCAGATTGTTCAATGTAAAATCTATACCAAACCAGTGATATTGCTACCTGAAGCAGCAACTGGAGTTCTTGGAACAATTAAAGTCCTTCACTGATTTAACCAGAAAGAGAAAGTATATAAGGCACAGATAGTGAAAGTGAATTGGTCAGCTGATCAATGTCCCACTTCTCAAACCTGTGGAAATTCTACTTAGAAAACCTAGGTTCTATGCTACTAGGTCTGAAATGAAAATTTATGAGACGTCTTGGAATTCTGTGGGCTTCTAAAGAATATGTAAAGTCTAGCTATGCCCACAATGTTCTTTATTACAATTTGTAATATGAATTACTTGTTGTATTAAGTTTTAAGTTATAAAATTTAACACTATTCTTTTATTTTGTTTAAAATAAGTAATGCTGTGCTAGTAGTGTCCCAAGGGTTTTAAAATTTTACAGGTCATAGTGTGACTTAATATTGTGCTGAAGTCTTTGTGTCAATAGATTGGAACTAGAAAGAACAATAAGATTAATGGTACTAATAGGTAGCTAAATACAAAATTTGCTTCATTTTAATTTTTTTAACAAAATTTTTCACAAGAGGGAGGAGATATGGGGATATATGTATATGTATAGCTGATTCACATTGTTATAAAGCAGAAACTAAAACAAAAAAGTAAATTAAAAAAACTTTTCTTTCAACTATTCTTAATGGGGAAAACAAATTTATGTAAAGGAATATTTCCTATTTTACCCAAATAATCCAAATTGTTGTATAAAATAAGTGAAATTATGCTTATTTTTTAAAGATATCCTGGAGTATATTCTTCCCCCTTAGAGATCATTAGCAAATATCTTCTTTACAAATTTATGAGCTAATCTTTAAAAATGCTAAATTATAGCTTTACAAGCAGTAGGACCATTAGAAGGTATTTGTTTAAAATGGATACATTTTTAGAATTTTGGTAACATTTTGGTGTTTTGCTGGGGGAAAAAACACCTTTTCTTTTTCTTTTTCTTTTTCTTTCTTTTTTTTTTTTTTTTTGCGTTACGTGGGCCTCTCTCTGTTGTGGCCTCTCCCGTTGCAGAGCACAGGCTCCAGACACGCAGGCTCAGCAGCCATGGCTCACGGGTCCAGCCGCTTCACGGCATGTGGGATCTTCCCCGATCAGGGCATGAACCCGTGTCCCCTGCATCGGCAGGCGGACTCTCTACCACTGCGCCACGAGGGAAGCCCAAAAACACCTTTTCAAACTTGTTTCATGTAAAGAAAATACTTTAAATGTAGCAGCTTCTGACATTATTTTTATTCAAAGTCTACTGCCTTTGAACTTTCTTGGCATTCACTTAAAAGTAGGATGGTATGAAAAAATAAAAGCTGTTCATTTTCCATATCCTGAGTTGGAAAGCAAATAAGAGGAGAGATACAAGTTTAATAAGCATGGGCAGAAAAATAAAATAATGCAACACACAAAGTAAGGGATCATTAAAATTATTTTGTTAAAGACCCACTACAATCAGAAATAGCATCAAAATGAATATAAGCAAATATTTTGCTTTGCATTCAGATGTTCAGGTTGCTTCCAGTACAGTCCAATTAGGTATTGTATGCCAAAGGAAGTTGTTCCAATGAAGTCCTGTGACAGAAAATAAAGCAGTTTTAATGTCAACTTGTTGTTTTCCCAAATAGAAATGACTGTTAAATTAGAAAATAATAAATCAAATAAATGTTATTATTTTAAAAATTCATAGTACAGAGAGCTACAGAGAAAATAAAATATACATCATCTTATCACTATTAATATTTTGGATTCTTTTAGATTACTAAGTATCATTGTATATAACTATACTTTATATAAAATATAATCATACTACCTACTAGTTTATAATTTTTTAAATTTAACAATGTGGTATGGGTAACTTTAAACTTGGCAATAAACAATTCTATATTATCCAACAACAATAACAACAATAAAAGTTCTGTGGTGACATTTTTTTTTAATTTTAAAATTTATTTTAGCATCTTTATTGGAGTATAATTGCCGTACAATGGTGTGTTAATTTCTGCTGTTTAACAAAGTGAATCAGCTATACGTATACATACATCCCCATACCTCCTCCCTCTTGCATCTCCCTCGCATCATCCATAACCTACCCCTCTAGGTGGACACAAAGCACTGAGCTGATCTCCATGTTCTATGCAACTGCTTCCCACTAGCTATCTATTTTACATTTGGTATTGTATATATGTCCTTGCCACTCTCTCGCTTTGTCACAGCTTACCCTTCCCCCTCCCCATATCCTCAAGTCCATTCCCTAGTAGATCTGTGTCTTTTTTCCCGTCTTACCCCTAGGTTCTTCATGATCTTTCTTTTTTTTCTTAGATTCCATATATATGTGTTAGCATACGGTATTTGTTTCTCTCTTTCTGACTTATTTCACTCTGTATGACAGTCCCTATGCCCATCCACCTCACTACAAATAACTCAATCTCATTTCCTTTTATGGCTGAGTAATATTCCATTGTATATATATGCCACACCTTCTTTATCCATTCATCTGATGATTGACACTTAGGTTGTTTCCATGTCCTGGCTATTGTAAATAGAGCTGCAGTGAATATTGTGGTACATGACTCTTTTTGAATTATGGTTTTCTCAGGGTGTATGTCCAATAGTGGGATTGCTGGGTTGTATGGTAGTTCTATTTTTAGTTTTTTGAGGAACAACCATAATGTTCTCCATAGTGGCTGTACCAATTTACATTCCCACCAACAGAGCAAGAGGGTTCCCTTTCTCCACACGCCCTCCAGCATTTATTGTTTGTAGATTTTTTGTTGATGACCATTCTCAATGGTGTGAAGTGATACCTCATTGTAGTTCTGATTTGCATTTCTCTAATGATTAGTGATGTTGAGCATCCTTTCATGTGTTTGATGGCAATCTGTATATCTTCTTTGGAGAAATGTCTATTTAGATCTTCTGCACATTTTTGGATTGGGTTGTTTGCTTTTCTGATATTGAGCTGCATGAGCTGCCAGTATATTTTGGTCATTAGTCCTTTGTCAATTGCTTCATTTGCAAATATTTTCTCCCATTCTGAGCAGTGCCTTTTCGTCTTGTTTATGGTTTCTTTGTTTTGCAAAAGCTTTTAAGTTTCATTAAGTCCCATTTGTTTATTTTTGGTTTTACTTCCATTTCTCTAGGAGGTGGGTCAAATAGGAACTTGCTATGATTTATGTCATAGAGTATTCTGCCTAGGTTTTCCTCTAACAGTTCTATAGTGTCTGGTCTTACATATAGGTCTTTAATCCATATTGAGTTTATTTTTGTGTGTCGTATTATGGAGTGTTCTAAATTCATTCTTTTACATGTAGCTGTACAGTTTTCACAGCACAAATTATTGAAAAGGCTGTCTTTTCTCCATTGTATATTCTTCACTCCTTTATCAAAGATAAGGTGACCATATGTGTGTGGGTTTATCTTTGCATTTACTATCCTGTTTCATTGTTCTGTATTTCTGTCTTTGTGCTAGTACCATACTGTCTTGATTACTGTAGCTTTATAGTATAGTCTGAAGTCAGGGAGCCTGATTCCTCTAGCTCCGTTTTTCTTTCTCAAAACTGCTTTGGCTATTCGGCATCTTTTGTGTTTCCATACAAATTGTGAAACTTTTTTTTCTAGTTTTCTGAAAATTGCCATTGGTAGTTTGATAGGGATTGCATTGAATCTGTAGATTGTTTTGGGTAATATATTCATTTTCACAATGTTGATTCCTCCAATCTAAGAACATGGTATATATCTCCATTTGTTTGTATCATCTTTAATTTCTTTCAGCAGTGTCTTATAGTTTTCTGCATATAGGTCTTTTGTCTCCTTAGGTAGGTTTATTCCTAGGTATTTTATTGTTTGTGTTGCAATGGTAAATGGGAGTGTTTCCTTAAATTCTCTTAGAGATTTTTCATCATTAGTGTATGGGAATGCAAGAGATTTCTGTTCATTAACTTTTTATCCTGCTACTTTACCAAATTCTTTGATTAGCTCTAATAATTTTCTGGTAGCATCTTTAGGATTCGCTAGGAATCGTATCATGTCATCTGCAAACAGTGACAGGTTTACTTCTTTTCTGATTTGGATTCCTTTTATTTCTTTTTCTTGTCTGATTGCTGTGACTAAAGCTTCCAAAACTATGTTGAATAATAGTGGTGAGAGTGGGCACCCTTGCCTTGTTCCTGACCTTAGTGGAAATTGTTTCAGTTTTTCACCATTGAGAATGATGTTGGCTGTGGCTTTGTCATATATGGCCTTTATTATGTTGAGGTAAGTTCCCTTTATGCTTACTTTCTGAGGGGTATTATCATAAATTGGTCTTCAATTTTGTCAAAAGTTTTTCTGCATCTATTGAGATGATCACATGGTTTTTCTCCTACTATTTGTTAATATGGTTTATCACATTGATTGATTTACGTATACTGAAGAATCCTTGTATTCCTGGTATATACCCCACTTGGTCATGGTGTATGAGCCGTTTAATGTGCTCTTGCATTCTGTTTCCTAGTATTTTGTTGAGGACTTTTGCATTTATGTTCATCATTAATATTGGCCTATAGTTTTATTTCTTTGTGACATCTTTGTCTGGTTTTGGTATCAGGATGATGGTGACCTCAAAGAATGAGTTTGGGAGTGTTCCTCCCTCTGCTATATTTTGTAAGAGTTTGAGAAGGATAGGTGTTAGCTCTTCTCTAAAAGTTTGGCAGAATTCACCTGTGAAGCCATCTGGTCCTGGGCTTTTGCTTTTTGGAAGATTTTTATTCACAGTTTCAATTTCAGTGCTTGTGTTTGGTCAGTTTATATTTTCTATTTCTTCCTGGTTCAGTCTCTGAAGGTTGTGCATTTCTAAAAATTTCTCCATTTCTTCCAGGTTATCCATTGTATTGGCATATAGTGGCTTGTAGTAATCTCTCATGATCCTTTGTATTTCTGCAGTGTCAGTTGTTACTTCTCTTTTTTCATTTCTAATTCTATTGATTTGAGTCTTCTTCCTCTTTTTCTTGATGAGTTTGCCTAATGGTTTATCAATTATGTTTATCTTCTCAAAGAACCAGCTTTTAGTTTTATTGATCTTTGCTATTGTTTTATTCATTTGTTTTTCATTTATTTGTGATCTGGTCTTTATGATTTCTTTCCTTCTGTCAACTTTGGGATTTTTGTTCTTCTTTCTCTAGTTGCTCTAGGTATAAGATTAGGTTGTTCATTTAAGATTTTTCTTCTTTCTTGAGGTAGGATTGTATTGCTGTAAACTTCTCTCTTCAAACCGCTTTTTCTGCATCTCATAGATTTTGGGTCACTGTGTCCTCATTGTCTTTTTTTTTCCAGGATTTATTGATTTCCTCTTTGATTTCTTCAGTGATCTCTTGGTTATTTAGTAGTGTATTGTTTAGCTTCCATATGTTTCTATTTTTTACAGATTTTTTTTCCTGTAATTGATATCTAATGTCATAGCATTGTGGTTTGAGAAGATACTTGATATGATTAAAGTTTTCTTAAATTTACCAATGCTTGATTTGTGACCCTAGATATGATCTATCATGGAGAATGTTCCATGAACACTTGAGAAGAAAGTGTAGTCTGCTTTTTTTGGATGGAATGTCCTATAAATATCAAGTAAGTCCATTTTTAATAAGGTATCATTTAAAGCTTGTGCTTCCTTATTTATTTTCTTTTTGGAAGATCTGTCCATTGGTGAAAGTGGGGTGTTAACATCCTCAACTCTTATTGTGTTACTGTCAATTTTCCCTTTTATAGATGTTAGCATTTGCCTTATGTACTGAGGTGCTCCTATGTTGGGTGCATAAATAACTACAATTGTTACATCTTCTTCTTGGATTCATCCCTTGATCATTCTGTAGTGTCCTTATTTTTCTCTTATAAGAATCATTATTTTAAAGTCTATTTTGTCTGATATGAGAATTGCTACTCCAGCTTTCTTTTGATTTCCATTTGCATGGAATATCTTATTTTCATCCCCTCACTTTCAGTCTGTATGTGTGATTAGATCTGAAATGGGTCTCTTGTAGACAACATATATATGGGTCTTGTTTTTATTATCCATTCAGCCAGTGTATGGTTTTTGGTTAGAGCATTTAATCCATTTACATTTAAGATAGTTATCAATATGTATGTTCTTATTACCATTTTCTTAATTGTTTTCAGTTTGTTATTGTAAATCTCTTCCTTCTCTTGTGTTTCTTGCCTAGAGAAGTTCCTTTAGCATTTGTTGTAAAGCTGGTTTGGTGGTGCTGAATCCTCTTTGCTTTTGCTTATCTGTAAAGTTTTAATTTCTCAGTCAAATCTGAATGAGATGCTTGCTGGGTAGAGTACTTTTGCTTGTAGTTTTTTTCCCTTTCATCACTTTAAATATGTCCTGCCACTACTTTCTGGCTTGTAGATTTTCTGCTAAATGATCGCTGTTAACCTTATGGGGATTTCCTTGTATGTTATTCATTGCTTTTCCCTTGCTGCTTTTAATATTTTTTTCTTTGTATTTAAGTTTTGGTAGTTTGATTAATATGAGTCTTGGTGTGTTTCTCCTTGGATGTATTCTGTTTGTGACTCTCTGTGCTTCCTGGACTTGGTTGACTATTTCCTTTCCCATATTTGGGAAGTTTTCAACTATAATCTCTTCAAATATTTTCTCAGTCCCTTTTTTTTCTCTTCTTCTTCTGGGACCCCTATAGTTCGAATGTTGGTGCATTTAATGTTGTCCCAGATGTCTCTGAACTTGTCCTCAACTCTTTTCATTCTTTTTCTTTATCCTCCTCTGTGATATTTATTTCCACTATTTTATCTTCCAGGTTACTTATCTGTTCTTCTGCCTCACTTATTCTGCTATTGATTCCTTCTGGAGTATTTTAAATTTCATTTATTGTGTTGTTCATCAGTGTTTGTTTGCTCTTATTTCTTCTTGGTCCTTGTTAAACGTTTCTTGTATTTTCTCCATTCTAATTCCCAGATTTTTCATCCTCTTTACTATCATTTCTCTGAATCCTCTTTGAGGTAGACTGCCCACTTCTTGTTCATTTATTTGGTATGGTGGGTTTTTCCCTTGCTCCTTCATATGCTGTGTTTTTCTCTGTCTTCTCATTTTGCTTACCTTACTGTGTTTGGGGTGTCCTTTTTACAGGCTGCTGTTTCATAGTTCCCATTTCTTTTGGTGTTTGCCCCCAGTGGTTACGGTTGGTTCAGTGGTTTGTGTAGACTTCCTGTTGGAGTGCCTAGTGCCTGTGTTCTGGTGGATGAGGCTGGATTTTGTCTTTCTGGTGGGCAGGACCATGTCCACTGGTGTATTTTGGGGTTCTGTGAGCTTAGTATGATTTTAGGCAGCCTCTCTGGTAATCGGTGGGGTTGTGTTCCTGTCTTGTTCATTGTTTGGCATAGGGTGTCCAGCACCATAGCTTGCTTGTTGTTGAGTGGAGCTGGGTCTTAACATTGAGATGGAGATCTCTGGGAGAGCTTTCACCATTTGATATTATGTGGAGCCAAGAGGTCCCTGTTGGATCAATGTCCTGAACTTGGCTCTCCCACTTTAGAGGCACAGGCCTGACACCTGCCGGAGCACGAAGACCCTGTCAACCACACACCTCAGAAGAAAAAAGAGAAAAAAAGAAAGAAATAAAATAAAATAAATTTATTTAATTTAAAAAGTTATTAGAAATTATAAAAAGATAAAGAAAGAAAGAAAGAAGAAAGAGAGCAACCAAACCAAAATACAAACCCACCAATGACAACAAGTGCTAAAAACTATAGTTAAAACAAACAAACAAACAAAATGGACAGGGAGAATCCTAGGACAAATGGTAAAAGCAAAGCTATACAGCCAAGATCAAAGAAACATACACGTACACATTCACAAAAAGAGAAAAAGGAAGAAAAATATATATCTATATATATGTAAAAAATGGAGTAAGGGAGCAACCAAATTAATAAACAAATATACCAATAATAATAAACTCTAAATACTAAACTAAGGTAAACATAGTACAAAAAACTAATTAGATGCAGAAAGCAAACCCCAAGTCTGCAGTTGGTCCTAAACTCCCCCGCCTCAATTTTGGGATGATTCATTGTCTATTTAGGTATTCCAGAGATGCAGGGTACATCAAGTTGACTGTGGAAATTTAATCTGCTGCTCCTGAGGCTGCTTGGAGAAATTTCCCTTTCTCTTCTTTATTCGCACAGCTCCTGGGGTTCAGCTTTGGATTTGTCCCCACCTCTGCATGTAGGTCGCCTGAGGGCGTGTGTTCCCACCCAGACAGGACGAGGTTGAAGGAGCAGCTGTTTAGGGGGCTCTGGCTCACTCATGCTGGGGTAGGGAGAGGTACGGAATGCAAGGCGAGCTTGCGGCAGCAGAGGCCGGTGTGACGTTGCAACAGCCTGTGGTGTGCTGTGTGTTCTCCCGGGGAAGTTGTCCCTGGATCAGGGGGCCCTGGCAGTGGCGGGCTTCACAGACTCCCAGGAGGGGAGGTGTGGACAGTGACCTGTGTTTTCACACAGGCTTCTTAGTGGCTGCAGCAGCAGCCTTAGCATTTCATTCCCGTCTCTGGTGTCTGCGCCAATAGCCACTGCTCACGCCCATCTCTGGAGCTTTTTTAGGCAGTTCTCTGAATCCTCTCTCCTTGTGCACCCCAAAACAATGGTCTCTTGCCTCTTAAGCAGTTGCAGACTTTTTCCAGGACTCTCTCCTGGCTAGCTGTGATTCACTAGCCCCATTCAGGTTGTGTTTCTGCAGCCAACCCCAGTCCTCTCCCTGGGTTCTGACTTCCAAAGCCTGAACCTCAGCTACCAGTCCCCACCCGCTCCAGCAGGTGAGTAGACAAGCCTCTCCGGCTGCTGAGTGCTGGTCGGCACCGATCCTCTGTGCAGGAATCTGTCCATTTTGCCCTCCGCACCCCTGTTGTTGTGCTCTCCTCCGTGGCTCCGAAGCTTCCCCCCTCTGCCACCCACAGTCTCTGCCCACGAAGGGGCTTCCTAGTTTGTGGAAACCTTTCCTCCTTCACAGCTCCCTTCTACTGGTGCAAGTCCCGTCCCTATTCTTTTGTCTCTGTTTTTTCTTTTTTCTTTTGTCCTACCCTGGTACGTGGGTAGTTTCTTGCCTTTTGGGAAATCTGAGGTCTTCTGACAGTGCTCAGTATGTGTTCTGTAGGAGTTGTTCCACATGTAGACATATTTTTGATGTATTTGTGGGGAGAAAGGTGATCTCCACGTCTTACTCGTCTGCCGTCTTGAAGGTCCCCCTGAAGTGGTTTTTAAAAATCCAACATAGGATGTATATCCAAGGAAAAGATTTCACACAGTAACTCCATCACATAATCAGAATGTGCTTTTCAGTTTAATATTTGCTAACTTTTTCAGAAGCAGCTTGAGTTGTCAATCAGATGAAACCTACTTTCTTACAACATCTTCTTCTAAAGTTTAGACTTAATTGGTAATTCGTTTCCATACTGCTATACTTGTCATACTTGCATACATTGGAAGATTATCTTTTCTTTTGACTTAACAGTTGTCTCCTAAACAACCAATTAAGCTTTGTGCAGCATTTTATATTTTCTTAATCCATTATGTTATATAATAATCATGACCTTGTGAGACAGAGAACTAATATTTAATGTGCACAAATTATGTGATAGAAAAGTGTGCTGGAAAAGATAGCTATGATTTACTGAGAGATTAATAAGGGCTAAGTGCATTAGTTATTATATGATCCATTTTCTCATCATAGCAACTCTGCATAACAATTAATACTATCCCTCCCAATTTTTGAGATAAGTAAATTGAGAAGCAGAAGTTTCAAGTAAATTTCCCGATATCACAAATAAATATGTGGCAGGTTAAGTCTGAAATCCATAGCTTCTGAGTCTAAATCCTAAGATATTTCCATTATATCAGTCTGTCTTTCTGCTACCGGCAGATAGTATGGGATGAAATTTGTGACCAGAAAAAGGCTTACTTGGCCTCAAATATCTCCCACACCAGCTCTGTATCATTCCTAAAATCTCCCAACCATCCTAATTTATTTGGGTTTGTAAGCAAGGACACACTCTAGGTTACTTTAAGCTATTAGACTCTGTGGAGTTGGTTGGTTCCTTAACAGAGAACAGGGCCCTGAATGGATGAAACACCGGAGAGGCTTTTTTTTTTTTTTTCAGAAAAAGGAGGAGTAGAAAAGAAAAATGCAGTTCTTTGAGGAAGCCAGAATAAAGGAATCTGGGTGGACACAGAGTCACATGGGGGGAGGGGGAGTATGGAAAGGCCCCTAGGAATCCATTCATTTAACAAATATTAATTGAGACACTTACTCTGTGACAAACATTGTTCTAGGCCATTAAATGGAAAAAACAGACAAAAATCTTGCTCTGCCTTAATGGAAGTACTATTCTAGTAGGGGGAGACAGATAAATGATGAACATAATGAACAGCTAAATTATATGGGATTTAGAAAGTGATGAATATTGTGGGGAAAAAATTACACCATAACAAGGGGGACAATGAATACTGGAAATCGGAGTTAAATTACAAATACATTGGTCAGCATGGGCTTCATTTAAGAAGGTGACACTAAAGCAGATTGAAGGGAGTAGAGGCTTAACTATGTATATAACATTTCAGGTGAGGAACAGATAGTGCATCAATAGATCATGGCTGGAGTGTTGAAGAGAAACCAAAAGGTCAGTGTGGCTAGAACACAAAGAACAAGGGGTTGAGTAGCAGGAAATGAGGTCAGTTAAACCCCATTATATAGGGCTCTGTAGGCTGTTGTAAGGACTTTGGAACAATTGGAGAGTAAACTCCAGGAAGGCAAGAGCCGTGTCTATTTTGTTCATCATGAAAACCTAGTTGCCTATCTCCAGTGCCTGGTACAAAAAAAAAAAAACCACATTCAATGATTATTTATTTTATGAATGAATGACAGTTACCTACTCTCAGGGAGCTCCTGTTTTCCTGGTGAGAGGTAGGCTAGTGCAAGGATATAATGTAATGGGCTATTGTGGGTTATGTTGTAAATATTATTATTATCCCAATTTTACCAAAAAGAGACTGATGCCAGAGAAAGTTTTACTAGTTTAGTCATTTTCAACTTTTAAAAGCAGAATCTTTCTTCAAATTAAACTTACATAGAACTCAATGCAGAAAAAAGATCAAATGGAGATGCTTTGATTGAAAAATTGTGGAATTGACACGTGGTCTCACTTTTGTCCTGTGAGGCCACCCTTAAGGAACTGTCTCAGATTTTAGATGGTCTATACCATCGTGTCATACCATTTAGTATGAAGAGTCACAAAGTGTCTCTTGGCAAAGAGCTGTGATTAGTACAAGAGCTGTGATTAGGACATCCTGAAAGGTGCATTTACACAGCTGTATGTGTATTGAGATGGAGTAAAGACCTGGGGAAGAAAACTAAGAGATATTGGTAACCATGTCAATGGAAACCAAAGGAATTTCTACTTCTAAGTTCCCACATAGAATTTGCTGGCTGTCCAAGGCTCTCAAGCCCATTCCTTTCCATGGTAGTGCCCCAGATGGATCAATTATACATTATTGTGGTCCAAGTTTTCCTGATAATGTCTGATGCTGCCATCTCTGCTCTGTTGCCTTGTGGCTTTTCTTGACTCTGGCACTTCTAACTGATGGTTGGATCTTGACCTTGTCACTGGAGTTTAACCTCATTACTGCTGTCCATGTTGGTGGCCCTGCCCATGCTCTCTTATGTGTCTCTGGCTATATTATCACAGATGTTATTCTCTCACAGGAAGAGTAGGAGTGTCTCCACCAGAATTAAAAACCTTACTAGGCTCCCTAAAGGAGTGAGGAGAGACTTTCTTTCAGGTCGCTACATCATCCCAGCAGGTAAATTCTTTTATAGGGTTCTTCTAAAGAATGGTTTTTCTATCTTCATTTATTATAGAACAGTCTCTTGATAAATTTTGCACAAGAACCCCCAGACCTGGATATTTAAGTGATACAGAATGATACCAACTCAAAGTGTCCCTCTCAAACAACAATCACAATCATCTCCTGAAGTATTAAGGGTATCTTATTCTCCTTTTGGTTTTACAGTTAAAATTCTAGCGTACTATGGTCTAACTCTTAGTGTCACAGTCCTCCTTGCCACTTTCTTTTCTCAGCAGTCCTAATAAAATCCTCCTACAGAAAGGAGCTCCAACGGCCTGATATGGTGTGACATTATTCCTGGGATTGGTATTCTCATTATACCCAGCTCTGGGATTTTCATTTCATGAAATAATAAAATGGATTTCATATAAATTCAACTGAGATGTAAAAGTTACATAAAATTTATACTGACCTCTGTGACTATTCAGAAAAATTCCCTTGGAAGTCATCTGATACTGATTTTTTAAAGTTTTACCTTTACAGTGTGTTGGCAAAGCCCACAGAGAATGCATAAATGAAATGGGACTCACAGTTTCCAATAGAAAGCAAGAACTAAGTCTCCTTTCCTGTGGGTAGCAATAAAATCTTCCTAATAAGTTATTTCATTTGATGCCCAGGCAGGCATTGAGGTTTTTTTAAATCACCAAAAATGTGATTCCATTATTGCATACCCAGCCAAAGCCACAACTGACTATTATGTAGTCATGGAAAACACAGTACTACTATTTGATATAATCATGTCTTTCTTTTTTTTAAAAGGAAATGTCCAAGATAGATTGGATAGCAGGTGGCCCAGAGTCTCAACTTTGTTAATGGTCACCATGACTGCAAGTAAGTAGCTGACCAAAGAAGAAGACTTTTAATTCTCTTCTAATGTAATACTCCTTGAGGAAAAATAAGTGGCATACTGGTGGGTTAAGATTAGGTGTACAATGTTATGTTAGTTTACGCTGTATGTGAAAAAAAGAAATATAGACAAGGAAACAAAAAAAAGATTAAGTGTACAACACTGAATGCACAACTTCTGAAAGGGATTGCTATGGGATGGGGGCTCTAGAAGCAAAGCCAAATTGGGTTGGTCCACCCAATGTTAATTTGGCTGGGACTCCACTCCATCTCAGGTTTAATGGGTCTGAGACAGCAAACAGTATTGAGACTGGATCAAATTCCTAGGACAAACTTTTGAGATTGATTCGTTTTCCTGTCACCAACAGCTTGTTGATTATGGCTGGTTCGCTGTAAAATTGCACATGTGATTTTCTTCCCCCATTTGTAGAATTTTTGTTCATTCTTTGGGTCATTTACAGTGAGTTCCAGACTTTAGGAAAGACTATATGAGCTTTGTGATTTTAGCACTTCATTTAATCCATGTGAGCCTCAGTTTCCCCATCTGCAATATGTACTCACGTCAATAACAGGTAGTGTAAATTAGGCTGTCTGGACTTCCCTGAAAAGAAATGACATGATTTACACACACCCCTAAGAAGGAACTCAAACTTGTTTCCTGCCATGCTTCAGTGTTCAGAGGCCCTGGGGGAGAGGAAGAGAGAAGTAGGTATTTTCCAATGTTGAACCATTGACCTAGTTAGCCATCTTAAGAGTAAAAATATATTTGTGCAACTAATGTCCTGCACATGAATCAAACAGAAATCTTGTCTGCCCTGTCTTACAAATCACATTCAAAGAAATTACAAGGAAAGAGTAGGTCAAATGCATATGTCCACTAGATATACAAACGGAAATGATTTACTCTGGGAATGCTGATTGCATCTCTGCCTTTCCTCTATCTTGGCTTTCACCACTGAATATTACTCTTGGACTGTGGTTTTGTAATTGTACCTAATTTGTGTATTCCCAGAGGGCATTACTAAGGCCAATGGGTCATAATTACAGAAACAAACATTTGACCTAAATATTTAATCAAGCAAGCAAACAAACAAATAAATAAAACTTTCTAACAATTAGAGTTATGAGAAGTACTAAGTCGGCCATTCCCAAAGACATTCAAGCAAAGTTTGGCAGTCACCTATGATAGAAAGAACTTGTAACTCTGACAGAAGTTCAGCCTCTTAGATCTCTTTCTACTACATCTTCACAAAACCCATAATATACGGATCTGATCTTTGAAACATATTTAATTATATTTAGGGAATCCATACAGAGAAAAATGTCTATTTGCATCAGTTGGAAGACTGCTTCAATCATCAATTCCTTGCTAACATTGCTAAGTACAGATCAGTACTGAAAGCCCTTATTGAGTACATGTGTTATGCCAAGGCTTGGGTAAGAGAATGCAGGGAGTCAGGTAAGAAATAGCTATCTCCATCCTTCAAAAGCTCTCACACTAATGAAGAGATTACAGGTTAATATAAGCACAATGTGAGTAACAGAGACAAAATATAGGAAGAGATAAAGAGAAAATAATTGAATTTGTTCATCAGGTAATGTTTCTAATTATGCCTGTGTCCATTGCCAGTGTTCTTCTTCCCCTGCCCACTGTTCTTTACCTGCTCAATTCAAGACCTCTAGTCCCACTTCCTCTAAAAAGCTCTTAATAATTATTTCAGTCTTCAGTCATTACCCTCACTCCTAATACACACTGTTATGGGTTGAATTGTGTCCCCCACCCCCTCTGAAAGATATGTTGAAGTCGTATCTCTAGGAACTTGTGAATCTGATCTTATTTGGAAGTGGGGTTATTTCAGATATAATTAAGTTAAGATGAGGTCATACTGGAGTAAGGTGAGACCTAAATTTAATATAACTGGTGCCCTTATAAGAAAAGGTAGATATGAGGACAGGCATGGAGATACACGAGGGGAATGCCATGTGAAGATGGAGGAAAATATTGAAGAGATGAGTCTATAAGTCAAGTAACACCAAGTATTGCCAGTAACTACCAGAAGCTAGGAGAGAAACATGGAACAGATTCTCCTTCAGAGTGCTCTGAAGGAATCAACCTTGCCAACCTTGATTTCAGACTTTAGTCTCCAGAACTCCTAGAGAACAAGTTTCTGTTTTAAGCCACCAAGTTTGTAATACTTTATTATGGCATTCTGAGAAACTAACATATTAACATATCTTTTGTCTGTATTACATGGTTTAGCACTTAAGTAGCATCTATACTAGGAACTGACCAGAAGGATATCAGCAATAGGAAAAATAGATAACATTATTGAGCACTTACTCTTTTCCAGGTACTGTAATAATCATTTTTCATGCTCAATTAATTTTCATAACAACCTTATGATATAGGTACTATTATTATCCACATTTTATGGAACGAGGAAACTGAGGTTAAATAACTTACCCAAAGGCTAATGAGGGGCAAAGCTGGGACTTCAACTCACTGTAAAGCATTATGCTAAAATGCTTTTAATAATGCCTGGAAGGTAGGGAATACCTATTGGTATTTTTTGTTGTTGTTGTTCTTTTGTTTTTTATTTTTCTTTTCCCTTTTTTTGCTGTTAGCTTCATATTCTACCAGTTTTCAGAAACTGGTAGGTGTTCAAAATATTTTTACACTAGCACTATTGAATAATTGAAAAATAAAGAAAAATAAAATAACTCAAATTCTACCACTGTCATAAAAATTATTTTTTTGTGGAGGTATTGCTTTCCAATTAAATAAAATGAAATTAGTGCACTCAACCCTGTGTTTGGCATCCTGGTGATACAAAAATACAAGATATTGTCCGCTCACAGGGAGTTGTGGTGAACAGGGAGCAATGCCTACAAGGGCATAGTATACATAGGTAACAAGGGTATGTGGTATATATACATAAATTCTTTAATTAAAATATTTTATTGAGATAATTATAGAAGCTCATGAAGTTATAAGAAATAATACAGAAAAATCCCTTGTATACTTTGCCCAGTTATCCCCAGTGGTAATATATCACAAAATTGTAGTATGTTACAACCAAGAAATTGACCTTGATACAATACACCAATCTTTTTCAGAGTTTCCCGATTTTACTTGTACTCATTTGTATATGTATATGTGTGTGCATTATAAGTTCTCTACAATTTTATTGACTGCAAGGGTTTCTGTATCAACTGTCAAAATCCAAATACAGAATTATTCTATGTTGGATACCTAGCAAGGCTCCCTCATTCTATCTCTTTATAGCCACACCCACCACCTAGCTCTCCACCCAGCCTTCCACACCTGCTTGAATCTCTAACTCCTGACAACTAATAATCCATCCTTCTCTACAATTTTGTCATTTCAAAAATTATATAAAAGTGTAATAATATAATATGTGACGTTTTGAGACTACCATTTCTATTTTCACTCAGCATAATTTCCTAGACATTCATTTAAATTGTTGCATGCATCAATAATACATTCTTTTTGGACCTTCATTATGGCAGAGGAGTAGGACATGGAGATCACCTTCCTCCCCACAAATACATCAAAAATACATCTACATGTGGAACAACTTCTACAGAACACATAATGAATGCTGGCAGAATAACTCAGACTTCCCAAAAGGCAAGAAAATCCACACGTACCTGGGTAGGGCAAAAGCAAAAATAAAAAACAGAGACAAAAGAATAGGGACAGGACCTGAATTTCTGGGAGGGAGCTGTGAAGGAGGAAAAGTTTCCACACACTAGGAAGCCCCTTCGCAGGCAGAGACTGTGGGTGGTGGAGGGGGGAAGCTTTGGAGCCATGGAGGAGAGTGCTGCAATAGGGGTGCAGAGGGGAAAACGGAGAGATTTCCACACAGAGGTTCAGTGCTGACCAGCACTCACCAAACTGAGACGCTTCACTGCTGACCCACCAGGGCGGGTGAGGTCTGGGAGATGGGGCTCAGGCTTCAGAAGTCAGACCCCAGGGAGAGGACCGGGGTTGGCTGTGTGAAGACAACCTGAAGAGGGCTAGTGCACCACAGCTAGCTGGGAGGGAGTCCTGGAAAATGTCCAGATCTGCAGGAGAAACAAGAGAACATTGTTTCGGGGTGATCAAAGAGAGGGGATTCCTGCTCTGTGTGCACACAGAAGGCAGAGCACTGCCTAAGCGAGCTCCAGAGATGGGCATGAGCCACGGCTATCAGCTCGGACCCCAGAGACAGACATGACATGCTAATGCTGCCACTGCTGCCACCAAGAATCCTGTGTGCAAGCACAGGTCACTATCCACACCTCCCCTCCAGGGAGTCTGTGCAGCCTACCACTGCCACAGTCTGGTGATCCAGGGACATCTTCCCTGGGAGAACACACAGAATGCCTCAGGCTGTTGCAATGTCACACTGGCCTCTGCTGCTGCAGAGTAATCCTGCATTCCAATTATGACTACCGTACTCCTCTCTCTCCCCTGCCTGAGTGAGCAAGAGGGACCTAATCGGCTGCTGCTTTTACCCCCTCCTATCTGGGCAGGGAAAAAAGGCCTGAGGATAGCCTACATGTAGGGGCAGGGACAAAACCAAAGCTGAAACACAGGAGCTATATGAAAGAAGAAGGGAAAGGGAAACTTCTTTGTGCAGCCTCAGGGAGCATCAGATTAAATACCCACAATCAACTTGATAAACCATGCATCTGTGGAATAAATGAATATACAAAGAAAGTTCCCAAATTTGAGGCAGTGGACATTGGGAGCAACTAGAGGCCTGGGATTGATTTCTGCAACTGATTTGTTTTTTGTTTTAGGTTTATCTTAGTTTAGGTTTTAGTGCTTGTTATCATTGGTGGATTTGTTTATTGGTCTGGTTGCTCTCTTCCTTTATTTAAATATTTATTTACTATTATTATTTTTTAAATAATTTTTTCTTTCCTTTTTTCTCTTTTTGTGAGCGTGTATGTGTATGTTTCTTTGTGTGATTTTGTCCGTTTAGGTTTGCTTTTACCATTTGTCCTAGGGTTCTGTCTGTTTTTTTGTTTGGTTTTGTTTGTTTGTATTTTTTAAATTTTCTTTTCATGAGCGTGTGAGTGTATGTTTCTTTGTGTGAGTTTGTCGGTTTAGTTTTGCTTTTACCATTTGGTTTGAGGTTCTAACTCTTCATTTTTAATTTTCTTTTCTCCCTTTTCTTCTGAGCCATGTGGCTGGGAGGGACTTGGTGCTCTGTCCAGGTGTCGGGCCTGAGCATCCAAGGTGGGAGAGCCAAGTCCAGGACACTGGATGACCAGAGAATTCCAGGCCACAAGTAATATCAGTTTCACTGAAAGTGAAATCAAGAAAACACTCTCATTTACCATTGCAACAAAAAGAATAAAATATCTAGGAATAAACCTACCTAAGGAGACAAAAGACCTGTATGCAGAAAATTATAAGACACTGATGAAAGAAATTAAAGATGATACAAATAGATGGAGAAATATACCATGTTCCTGGATTGGAAGAATCAACATTGTGAAAATGACTCTATTACTCAAACCAATCACAGATTCAATGCAATCTCTATCAAACTACAACGGGTATTTTACACAGAGCTAGAACAAAAAATTTCAAAATTTGTTTGGAAATAAAAAAGACTCCGAATAGCAAAAGCAAACTTGAGAACAAAAAACGGAGCTGGAGGAATCAGGCTCCCTGACTTCAGACTATACTACAAAGCTACAGTAATCAAGACAGTGTGGTACTGGCACAAAAACAGAAAGATAGATCAATGGAACAGGATAGAAAGCCCAGAGATAAACCCACGCACTTATGGTCAACTTATCTTTGATAAAGGAGGTAGGAATGTACAGTGGAGAAAGGACAGCCTCTTCAATAAATGGTGCTGGGAAAACTGGACAGGTACTTGTAAAGGTATGAGATTAGATCACTCCCTAAGACCATACACAAAAATAAGCTCAAAATGGATTAAAGACCTAAATGTAAGGCCAGACACTATCAAACTCTTAGAGGAAAACATAGGCAGAACTCTCTATGACATAAATCACAGCAAGATCCTTTTGGACCCACCTCCTAGAGAAATGGAAATAAAAAACAAAAATAAACAAATGGGACCTAATGAAACTTCAAAGCTTTTGTACAGCAAAGGAAACCATAAACAAGACGAAAAGAGAACCCTCAGAATGGGAGAAAATATTTGCAAATGAAGCAACTGACAAAGGATTAATCTCCAAAATTTATAAGCAGCTCATGCAGCTCAATAGCAAAAAAACCAAACAACCCAATCCAAAAATGGGCAGAAGACCTAAATAGACATTTCTCCACAGAAGATATACAGACTGCCAACAAACACATGAAAGAATGCACAACATCATTAATCATTAGAGAAATGCAAATCAAAACTACAGTGAGATATCCTCTCACATCAGTCAGAATGGCCATCATCAAAAAATCTAGAAACCATAAATGCTGGAGAGGGCGTGGAGAAAAGGGAACACTCTTGCACTGCTGGTGGGAATGTGAATTGGTACAAACACTGTGGGGAACAGTATGGAGGTTCCTTAAAAAATCTACAAATAGAACTATCATATGACCCAGCAATCCCACTACTAGGCATATACCCTGAGAAAACCATAATTCAAAAAGCGACATATAGCAAAATGTTCATTGCAGCTCTAATCACAATAGCATGGAGATGGAAACAAACCTAAGTGTCCATCATTGGATGAATGGATAAAGAAGATGTGGCACATATATGCAATGGAATATTGCTCAGCTTTAAAAAGAAATGAAATCGAGTTATTTGTAATGAGGTGGATAGACATAGAGTCTGTCATACAGAGTGAAGTAAGTCAGAAAGTGAATGACAAATACCATATGCTAACACATATATATGGAATTTAAGAAAAAAATATGTCTTGAAGGACCTAGGCATAAAACAGTAATAAAGACACAGACATACTTGAGAATGGACATGAGGATATGGGGAGGGAGAAGGGTAAGCTGTGACAAAGCTAGAGAGAGGCATGGACATATATACAGTACCAAACTTAAGGTAGATAGATAGTGGGAAGCAGCCGCATAGCACAGGGAGATCAGCTCGGTGCTTTGTGACCGCCTGGAGGGGTGGGATAAGGAGGGTGGGAGGGAGGGTGACGCAAGAGGGAAGGGATATGGGAACAGATGTACATGTATAACTGATTCACTCTGTTATAAAGAAGAAACTAATAATAAAAAAAACTTCCAACAAACAAAAGCCGAGGTGCAGATGGCTTCACAGGTGAATTATATCAAACATTTAGAGATGAGATAACACCTATCCTTCTCAAATTCTTCCAAAATATAGCGGAGGGAGGATCACCCCTAAACTCATTCTATGAGGCCACCATCACCTGATACCAAAACCAGAAAATGATGTCACAGAGAAGGAAAAGTACAGGTCAATATCACTGATGAACATAGATGCAAAAATCCTCAATGAAATAGTAACAAACAGAATCCAATAGCACATTAAAAGGACCATACACCATGATGAAGTGGGTCTTTTTCCAGGAATGCAAGGATTCTTCAATATACACAAAACATGCAATGTGATACACCATATGAACAAATTGAAGGAGAAAAACCATATGATCATCTCAATAGATGCAGAGATAGGTTTCAACAAAATTCAACACCAATTTATGATAAAAAATCTTCAGAAAGTAGGTATAGAGGGAACTTTCCTCGACATAGTAAAGGCTATATATGACAAACCTACAGGCAACATCGTCCTCAATGATGAAAAACTGAAAGCATTTTCACTAAGATCAGGAACAAGACAAGGCTGCCCACTCTCACCACTGTTATTCAACATAGTTTTGGAAGTTTTCGCCACAGCAATCAGAGAAGAAAAGGAAATAACAGGAATCCAAATTGGAAAAGAAGAATTAAAGCTGTCAGTCTTTGCAGATGACATGATACTATACATACAGAATCCTAAAGATGCTACCAGAAAACTACGAGAGCTAATCAATAAACTTGGTAAAGTATCAGGATACAAAATAAATGCACAGAAATCTCTGGCATTGTTATACACTAATGATGAAAAATCTGAAAGTGAAATGAAGAAAACACTCCCATTTACCATTGCAACAAAAAGAAAAAAATATCTAGGAATAAACCTGCCTAAGGAGACAAAAGACCTGTATGCAGAAAATTATAAGACACTGATGAAAGAAATTAAAGATCATATAAATAGATGGAGAGATATACCATGTTCTTTAATTGGAAGCATCAACATAGTGAAAATGACTCTACTGCTCAAAGCAATCTACAGATTCAAGGCAATCCCTATCAAACTACCACTGGTATGTTACACAGAACTAGAACAAAAAATTTCACAATTTGTATGGAAACACAAAAGATCCTGAAGAGCCAAAGCAATCTTGAGAACGAAAATGGAACTGGAGGAATCAGGCTCCCTGCTTTCATGCTATACTGCAAAGCTACAGTAATCAAGACAGGATTGCACTCGCACAAAAACAGAAATATAGATCAATGGAACAGGATAGAAAGTGCAGATGTAAACCCACGCATATATGGTCACCTTATCTTTGATAAAGGAGGCAGGAATGTACAGTGAAGAAAGGACAGCCTCTTCAATATGTGGTGCTGGGGAAACTGGACAGCTTAATGTAAAATTATGAGATTAGAACACTCCCTTACACCATACACAAAAATAAGCTCAAAATGGATTAAAGACCTAAATGTAAGACCAGAAAGTATCAAACTCTTAGAGGAAAACATAGGCAGAATGCTCTATGACATAAATCACAGCAAGATCCTTTTGGACCCACCTCCTAGAGAAATGGAAATAAAAAACAAAAATAAACAAATGGGACCTAATGAAACTTCAAAGCTTTTGTACAGCAAAGGAAACCATAAACAAGACGAAAAGAGAACCCTCAGAATGGGAGAAAATATTTGCAAATGAAGCAACTGACAAAGGATTAATCTCCAAAACTTACAAGCAGCTGATGAAGCTCAATAAAAAAAAGAAAAACCCAATCCCAACATGGACAGAAGAAATAAACAGACATTTCTCCAAAGAAGATATACAGAGTCCCAACAAACACATGAAAGAATGCTCAACATCATTAATCATTAGAGAAATGCAAATCAAAACAACAATGAGATATCATCTCACACTGGTCAGAATGGCAATCATAAAAAAATCTAGAAACAATAAATGCTGGAGAGGGTGTAGAGAAAAGGGAACACTCTTGCACTGCTGGTGGGAATGTGAATTGGTACAGCCACTATGGAGAACAGTATGGAGGTTCCTTAAAAAATCTACAAATAGAATTACCATATGACCCAGCAATCCCACTACTGGACATATACCCTGAGAAAACCATAATTCAAGAAGATTCATGGGACTTCCGGGTAAGATGGCGGAAGAGTAAGATGCGGAGATCACCTTCCTCCCCACGGATACACCAGAAATACAGCTACACGTGGAACAACTCCTACAGAACACCTACTGAACGCTGGCAGAAGACCCCAGACCTCCCAAAAGGCAAGAAACTCCCCACATACCTGGGTAGGGCAAAGCGGAGAGATCCCCACACAGAGGATCAGTGCCGAGTGGCACTCACCAGCCCGAGAGGCTTGTCTGCTCGCCCGCCGGGGCGTGCAGCGCTGGAAGCTGAGGCTCGGGCTTCGGTCAGAGCGCAGAGAGAGGACTGGGGCTGGCGGCGAGAACTCAGCCTGAAGGGGGCTAATGTGCCACAGCTAGCCGGGAGGGAGTCCGGGAAAACTCTGGAGCTGCCGAAGAGGCAAGAGACTTTTTCTTCCCTCTTGGTTTCCTGGTGCGCGAGGAGAGGGGATTAAGAGCGCTGCTTAAAGGGGCTCCACAGACGGGCGCGAGTCGCGACTGAAAGCGCGGAGCCCAGTGACGGGCATGGGACGCTGGGGCTGCTGCTGCTGCCGCCAAGAAGCCTGTGTGCGAGCGCAGGTCACTGCCCACACCGCCGTTCTGGGAGCCTGTGCAGCCCGCCACTGCCGGGGTCCCGGGATCCAGGGGCGGCTTCCCTGGGAGAACGCACGGCGTGCCTCGGGCTGGTGCAACGTCACGCCGACCTCTGCCGCTGCAGGCTCGCCCCGCACTCCATGCCCCTCCCTCCCGCCCGGCCTGAGTGAACAAGAGTCCCCGAAGCGGCTGCTCCTTTAACCCTGTCCTGTCTGAGCGAAGAACAGACGCCCTCCGGTGACCTACACGCAGAGGCGGGGCAAAATCCAAAGCTGAGACCCAGGAGCTGTGAGAACAAAGAAGAGAAAGGGAAACCTCTCCCAGCAGCCTCAGAAGCAGCGGATTAAAGCTCCACAATCAACTTGATGTACCCTGCATCTGTGGAATACATGAAGAGACAACACATCATCCCAAATTGAGGAGCCCGGAGTCAGTGCTGTGCCTCTGAGGTGGGAGAGCCAACTTCAGGACACTGGTCCACAAGAGACCTCCCAGCTCCACATAATATCAAACGGCAAAAATCTTCCAGAGATCTCCATCTCAACACCAGCACCCAGCTTCACTCAACGACCAGCAAGCTACAGTGCTGGACACCCTATGCCAAACAACTAGCAAGACAGGAACACAACGCCACCCATTAGCAGAGAGGTGGCCTAAAATCATAAAAAGTCCACAGACACCCCAAAACACACCACCAGACGTGGACCTGCCCACCAGAAAGACAAGATCCAGCCTCATCCACCAGAACACAGGCACTAGTGCCCTCCACCAGGAAGCCTACACAACCCACTAAACCAACCTTAGCCACTGGGGACAGACACCAAAAATAACGGGAACTACGAACCTGCAGCCTGCAAAGAGGAGACCCCAAACACAGTAACATAAGCAAAATGAGAAGGCAGAAAAACACACAGCAGGAGAAGGAGCAAGATAAAAACCCACTCGACCTAACAAATGAAGAGGTAATAGGCAGTCTACCTGAAAAAGAATTCAGAATAATGATGGTAAAGATGATCCAAGATTCTATTTCCCAGATACAAAATCTTGGAAATAGAATAGACAAAATGCAAGAAACAGTTAACAAGGACCTAGAAGAACTAAAGATGAATCAAGCATCGATTAAAAACACAATAAATGAAATAAAAAATACTCTAGATGGGATCAATAGCACAATAACTGAGGCAGAAGAACGGATAAGTGAGGTGGAAGATAAAATAGTGGAAATAACTGCTGAGAGCAAAATAAAGAAAAAAGAATGAAAAGAACAGAGGACAGTCTCAGAGACCTCTGGGACAACATTGAACGCACCAACATTCGAATTATAGGGGTTCCAGAAGAAGAAGAGAAAAAGAAAGGGACTGAGAAAATATTTGAAGAGATTAGAGTTGAAAACTTCCCTAATATGGGAAAGGAAATAGTTAATCAAGTCCAGGAGGCACAGAGAGTCCCATACAGAATAAATCCAAGGAGAAATACGCCAAGACACATATTAATCAAACTGTCAAAAATTAAACACAAAGAAATCATATTAAAAGCAGCAAGGGAAAAACAACAAATAACACACAAGGGAATCCCCATCAGGATAACAGCTGATCTCTCAGCAGAAACTCTACAAGCCAGAAGGGAGTGGCAGGACATACTTAAAGTGATGAAGGAGAAAAACCTGCAACCAAGATTACTCTACCCAGCAAGGATCTCATTCAGATTTGATGGAGAAATTAAAACGTTTACAGACAAGCAAAAGCTGAGAGAGTTCAGCACCACCAAACCAGCTTTCCAACAAATGCTAAAGGAACTTCTCTAGGCAAGAAACACAACAGAAGGAAAAGACCTACAATAACGAACCCAAAACAATTAAGAAAATGGGAATGGGAACATACATATCGATAATTACCTTAAATGTAAATGGACTAAATGCTCCCACCAAAAGACACAGAGTGGCTGAATGGATACAAAAAGAAGACCCATATATATGCTGTCTACAAGAGAACCACTTCAGACCTAGAGACACATACAGACTGAAAGTAAGGGGATGGAAAAAGATATTCCATGCAAATGGAAACCAAAAGAAAGCTGGAGTAGCAATTCTCATATCAGACAAAATAGACTTTAAAATAAAGACTACTAGAAGAGACAAAGAAGGACACTACCTAATGATCAAGGGATCGATCCAAGAAGAAGATATAACAATTGTAAATATTTATGCACCCAACATAGGAGCACCTCAATACATAAGGCAAATACTAACAGCCATAAAAGGAGAAATCGACAGTAAACCATTCATAGTAGGGGACTTTAACACCCCACTTTCACCAATGGACAGATCATCCAAAATGAAAATAAATAAGGAAACATAAGCTTTCAATGATACATTAAACAAGATGGACTTAATTGATATTTATAGGACATTCCATCCAAAAACAACAGAATACACATTTTTCTCAAGTGCTCATGGAACATTCTCCAGGATAGATCATATCTTGGGTCACAAATCAAGCCTTGGTAAATTTAAGAAAATTGAAACTGTATCAAGTATCTTTTCCGACCACAATGCTATGAGACTAGATATCAATTACAGGAAAAGAGCTGTAAAAAATACAAACACATGGAGGCTAAACAATACACTACTTAATAACGAAGTGATCACTGAAGAAATCAAAGAGGAAATTAAAAAATACCTAGAAACAAATGACAATGGAGACACGACGACCCAAAACCTATGGGATGCAGCAAAAGCAGTTCTAAGAGGGAAGTTTATAGCAATACAATCCCACCTTAAGAAACAGGAAACATCTCGAATAAACAACCTAACCTTGCACCTAAAGCAATTAGAGAAAGAAGAACAAAAACATCCCAAAGTTAGCAGAAGGAAAGAAATCATAAAAATCAGATCAGAAATAAATGAAAAAGAAATGAAGGAAACGATAGCAAAGATCAATAAAACCAAAAGCTGGTTCTTTGAGAAGATAAACAAAATTGATAAACCATTAGCCAGACTCATCAAGAAAAAAAGGGAGAAGACTCAAATCAATAGAATTAGAAATGAAAAAGGAGAAGTAACAACTGACACTACAGAAATAAAAAAGATCATGAGAGATTACTATAAGCAACTCTATGCCAATAAAATGGACAACCTGGAAGAAATGGACAAATTCTTAGAAATGCACAACCTGCCGAGACTGAATCAGGAAGAAATAGAAAATATGAACAGACCAATCACAAGCACTGAAATTGAAACTGTGATTAAAAATCTTCCAACAAACAAAAGCCCAGGACCAGATGGCTTCACAGGCGAATTCTATCAAGCATTTAGAGAAGAGCTAACACCTGTCCTTCTGAAACTCTTCCAAAATATAGCAGAGGGAGGAACACTCCCAAACTCATTCTATGAGGCCACCATCACCTTGATACCAAAACCAGACAAGGATGTCACAAAGAAAGAAAACTACAGGCCAATATCACTGATGAACATAGATGCAAAAATCCTCAACAAAATCCTAGCAAACAGAATCCAACAGCACATTAAAAGGATCATACACCATGATCAAGTGGGGTTTATTCCAGGAATGCAAGGATTCTTCAATATACGCAAATCAATCAACGTGATACACCATATTAACAAACTGAAGGAGAAAAACCATATGATCATCTCAATAGATGCAGAGAAAGCTTTCGACAAAATTCAACACCCATTTATGATAAAAACCCTGCAGAAAGTAGGCATAGAGGGAACTTTCCTCAACATAATAAAGGCCATATATGACAAACCCACAGCCAGCATCGTCCTCAATGGTGAAAAACTGAAACCATTTCCACTAAGATCAGGAACTAGACAAGGTTGCCCACTTTCACCACTCTTATTCAACCTAGTTTTGGAAGTTTTAGCCACAGCAATCAGAGAAGAAAAGGAAATAAAAGGAATCCAAATTGGAAAAGAAGAAGTAAAGCTGTCACTGTTTGCAGATGACATGATACTATACATAGAGAATCCTAAAGATGCTACCAGAAAACTACTAGAGCTAATCAATGAATTTGGTAAAGTTGCAGGATATAAAATTAATGCACAGAAATCTCTGGCATTCCTATATACTGATGATGAAAAATCTGAAAGAGAAATCAAGGAAACACTCCCATTTACCATTGCAACAAAAAGAATAAAATATCTAGGAATAAACCTACCTAAGGAGACAAAAGACCTGTATGCAGAAAATTATAAGACACTGATGAAAGAAATTAAAGATGATACAAATAGATGGAAAGATGTACCATGTTCTTGGATTGGAAGAATCAACATTGTGAAAATGACTCTACTACCCAAAGCAATCTACAGGTTCAATGCAATCCCTATCAAACTACCACTGGCATTTTTCACAGAACTAGAACAAAAAATTTCACAATTTGTATGGAAACACAAAAGACCCTGAATAGCCAAAGCAATCTTGAGAACGAAAAATGGAGCTGGAGGAATCAGGCTCCCTGACTTCAGACGATACTACAAAGCTACAGTAATCAAGACAGTATGGTACTGGCACAAAAACAGAAAGATAGATCAATGGAACAGGATAGAAAGCCCAGAGTTAAACCCACGGACATATGGTCACCTTATCTTTGATAAAGGAGGCAGGAATGTACAGTGGAGAAAGGACAGTCTCTTCAATAAGTGGTGCTGGGAAAACTGGATAGGGACATGTAAAAGTATGAGATTAGATCATTCCCTAACACCATACACAAAAATAAGCTCAAAATGGATTAAAGACCTAAATGTAAGGCCAGACACTATCAAACTCTTAGAGGAAAACATAGGCAGAACACTCTATGACATAAATCACAGCAAGATCCTTTTTGACCCACCTCCTAGAGAAATGGAAATAAAGACAAAAATCAACACATGGGACCTAATGAAACTTAAAAGCTTTTGCACAGCAAAGGAAACCATAAAGAAGACCAAAAGACAACCCTCAGAATGGGAGAAAATATTTGCAAATGAAGCAACTGACAAAGGATTAATCTCCAAAATTTATAAGCAGCTCATGCAGCTCAATAACAAAAAAACAAACAACCCAATCCAAAAATGGGCAGAAGACCTAAATAGACATTTCTCCACAGAAGATATACAGACTGCCAACAAACACATGAAAGGATGCTCAACATCTTTACTCATTAGAGAAATGCAAATCAAAACTACAATGAGATATCATCTCACACCAGTCAGAATGGCCATCATCAAAAAATCTAGAAACAATAAATGCTGGAGAGGGTGTGGAAAAAAGGGAACACTCTTGCACTGCTGGTGGGAATGTGAATTGGTACAGCCGCTATGGAGAACGGTATGGAGGTTCCTTAAAAAACTACAAATAGAACTACCATATGACCCAGCAATCCCACTACTGGGCATATACCCTGAGAAAACCATAATTCAAAAAGAGACATGTACCAAAATGTTCATAGCAGCCCTATTTACAATAGCCCGGAGATGGAAACAACCTAAGTGTCCATCATCGGATGAATGGATGAAGAAGATGTGGCACATATATACAATGGAATATTACTCAGCCATAAAAAGAAATGAAATTGAGCTATTTGTAATGAGGTGGATAGACCTAGAGTCTGTCATACAGAGTGAAGTAAGTCAGAAAGAGAAAGACAAATACTGTATGCTAACACATATATATGGAATTTAAGAAAAAAAAAATGTCATGAAGAACATAGGGGTAAGACAGGAATAAAGACACAGACCTACTAGAGAATGGACTTGAGGATATGGGGAGGGGGAAGGGTAAGCTGTGACAAAGTGAAAGAGCGGCATGGACATATATACACTACCAAACGTGAGGTAAATAGCTAGTGGGAAGCAGCCGCATAGCACAGGGAGATCAGCTTGGTACTTTGTGACCGCCTGGAGGGGTGGGATAGGGAGGGTGGGAGGGAGACGCAAAAGGGAGGGGATATGGAAACATATGTATATGTATAACTGATTAAATTTGTTATAAAGCAAAAAAATAAAATAAAATAAAATAAAATAAAATAAAATAAAAAAAAAAAAAAAAAAGAAAAAAAGGGAGAAGACTCAAATCAATAGAATTAGAAATGAAAAAGGAGAAGTAACAACTGACACTGCAGAAATACAAAAGATCATGAGAGATTACTATAAGCAACTCTATGCCAATAAAATGGACAACCTGGAAGAAATGGAAAAATTCTTAGAAATGCACAACCTGCCAAGACTGAATCAGGAAGAAATAGAAAATATGAACAGACCAATCAGAAGCACTGAAATTGAAACTGATTAAAAATCTTCCAACAAACAAAAGCCCAGGACCAGATGGCTTCACAGGTGAATTCTATCAAGCATTTAGAGAAGAGCTAACACCTATCCTTCTGAAACTCTTCCAAAATATAGCAGAGGGAAGAACACTCCCAAACTCATTCTACGAGGCCACCATCACCTTGATACCAAAACCAGACAAGGATGTCACAAAGAAAGAAAACTACAGGCCAATATCACTGATGAACATAGATGCAAAAATCCTCAACAAAATACTAGCAAACAGAATCCAACAGCACATTAAAAGGATCATACACCATGATCAAGTGGGGTTTATTCCAGGAATGCAAGGATTCTTCAGTATACGCAAATCAATCAACGTGATACACCATATTAACAAATTGAAGGAGAAAAACCATATGATCATCTCAATAGATGCAGAGAAAGCTTTCGACAAAATTCAACACCCATTTATGATAAAATCCCTGCAGAAAGTAGGCATAGAGGGAACTTGCCTCAACATAATAAAGGCCATATATGACAAACCCACAGCCAGCATCGTCCTCAATGGTGAAAAACTGAAACCATTTCCACTAAGATCAGGAACAAGACAAGGTTGCCCACTCTCACCACTCTTATTCAACCTAGTTTTGGAAGTTTTAGCCACAGCAATCGGAGAAGAAAAGGAAATAAAAGGAATCCAAATTGGAAAAGAAGAAGTAAAGCTGTCACTGTTTTCAGATGACATGATACTATACATAGAGAATCCTAAAGATGCTACCAGAAAACTACTAGAGCTAATCAATGAATTTGGTAAAGTTTCAGGATACAAAATTAATGCACAGAAATCTCTGGCATTCCTATATACTAATGATGAAAAATCTGAAAGTGAAATCAAGGAAACACTCCCATTTACCATTGCAACAAAAAGAATAAAATATCTAGGAATAAACCTACGTAAGGAGACAAAAGACCTATATGCAGAAAATTATAAGACATTGATGAAAGAAATTGAAGATGATACAAAAAGATGGAGAGATGTACCATGTTCTTGGATTGGAAGAATCAACATTGTGAAAATGACTCTACTACCCAAAGCAATCTACAGATTCAATGCAATCCCTATCAAACTACCACTGGCATTTTTCACAGAACTAGAACAAAAAATTTCACAATTTGTATGGAAACACAAAAGACCCCGAATAGCCAAAGCAATCTTGAGAACGAAAAATGGAGCTGGAGGAATCAGGCTCCCTGACTTCAGACTATACTACAAAGCTACAGTAATCAAGACAGTATGGTACTGGCACAAAAACAGAAAGGTAAATCAATGGAACAGGATAGAAAGCCCAGAGATAAACCCACGGACATATGGTCACCTTATCTTTGATAAAGGAGGCAGGAATGTACAGTGGAGAAAGGACAGTCTCTTCAATAAGTGGTGCTGGGAAAACTGGATAGGGACATGTAAAAGTATGAGATTAGATCACTCCCTAACCCCATACACAAAAATAAGCTCAAAATGGATTAAAGACCTAAATGTAAGGCCAGACACTATCAAACTCTTAGAGGAAAACATAGGCAGAACACTCTATGACATAAATCACAGCAAGATCCTTTTTGACCCACCTCCTAGAGAAATGGAAATAAAGACAAAAATAAACACATGGGACCTAATGAAACTTCAAAGCTTTTGCACAGCAAAGGAAACCATAAACAAGACCAAAAGACAACCCTCAGAATGGGAGAAAATATTTGCAAATGAAGCAACTGACAAAGGATTAATCTCCAAAATTTATAAGCAGCTCATGCAGCTCAATAGCAAAAAAACAAACAACCCAATCCAAAAATGGGCAGAAGACCTAAATAGAGATTTCTCCACAGAAGATATACAGGCTGCCAACAAACACATGAAAGGATGCTCAACATCTTTACTCATTAGAGAAATGCAAATCAAAACTACAATGAGATATCCTCTCACATCAGTCAGAATGGCCATCATCAAAAAATCTAAAAACAATAAATGCTGGAGAGGGTGTGGATAAAAGGGAACACTCTTGCACTGCTGGTGGGAATGTGAATTGGTACAGCCACTATGGAGAACGGTATGGAGGTTCCTTAAAAAACTACAAATAGAACTACCATATGACCCAGCAATCCCACTACTAGGCATATACCCTGAGAAAACCATAATTCAAAAAGAGACATGTATCAAAACGTTCATAGCAGCCCTATTTACAATAGCCCGGAGATGGAAACAACCTTAGTGTCCATCATTGGATGAATGGATAAAGAAGATGTGGCACATATATACAATGGAATATTACTCAGCCATAAAAAGAAATGAAATTGAGCTATTTGTAATGAGGTGGATAGACCTAGAGTCTGTCATACAGAGTGAAGTAAGTCAGAAAGAGAAAGACAAATACTGTATGCTAACACATATATATGGAATTTAAGAAAAAAAAATGTCATGAAGAACATAGGGGTAAGACAGGAATAAAGACACAGACCTACTAGAGAATGGACTTGAGGATATGGGGAGGGGGAAGGGTAAGCTGTGACAAAGTGAAAGAGCGGCATGGACATATATACACTACCAAACGTAAGGTAGATAGCTAGTGGGAAGCAGCCGCATAGCACAGGTAGATCAGCTCGGTGCTTTGTGACTGCCTGGAGGGGTGGGATAGGGAGGGGGGGAGGGAGACGCAAAAGGGAGGGGATATGGAAACATATGTATATGTACAACTGATTAAATTTGTTATAAAGCAAAAAAATAAAAAAAAAGAAAATTCATGTACCAAAATGTTCATTGCAGCTCTATTTACAATAGCCAGAAGATGGAAACAACCTAAGTGTCTGTCATCAGATGAATCAATAAAGAAGATGTGGCTCATATATACAATGGAATATTACTCAGCCATAAAAATTAACAAAATTGAGTTGTTTGTAGTGAGGTGGATGGACCTAGAGCCTGTCATACAGAGTGAAGTAAGTCAGAAAGAGAAAGTCAAATACCGCATGCTATCACATATATATGGAACCTAAGGGAAAAAAATGTCATGAAGAACCTAGGGGTAAGATGGGAATAAAGACACAGACATTCTAGAGAATGGACTTGAGGATATGGAGAGGGGGAAGGGTAAGCTGTGACAAAGTGAGAGAGTGGCATGGACATATATACACTAACAAACGTAAAATAGATTGCTAGTGGGAAGCAGCTGCATAGCACAGGGAGATCAGCTCGTTGCTTTGTGACACCTATATGGGTGGGATAGGGAGGGTGGGAGGGCGGGAGATGCAAGAGGGCGGAGATATGGGATCATATGTATATGCATAACTGATTTGCTTTGTTATAAAGCTGAAACTAACACACCATTTTAAAGCAATTTTACTCCAATAAAGATGTAGAAAAAAATTAGTTGTGGTACATATATACAATGGAATATTACTCAGCCATAATAAGAAATGGAATTGAATTATTTGTGTTGAGGTGGAAGGACCTAGAGTCTGTCACACAGAGTGAAGTAAGTCAGGAAAAGAAAAAGAAATACCGTATTGAAACTCTTATATATGGAATCTAAAAAATAAATTATTCTGATGAAACTAGGGCCAGGATAGTAATAAAGACTCAGGTGTAGAGATTGGACTCGAGGACACGGGGAGGGGGCAGGGTAAGCTTGGTCAACGTGAGAGAGTGGCATGGACATATATACACTACCAAGTGTAAAGTAGATATCTAGTGAGAAGGAACTTCATAGCACAGGGAGATCCGCTTGGTTCTTTGTGAACCCCTGGAAGGGTGGAATAGGGAGGGTGGGAAGGAGATGCAAGAAGGAGGGGGTATGGGGATATATGTATTCATAGAGCTGATTCACTTTGTTATACAGCTGAAATTAACACAACAGTGTGAAGCAATTATAGTCTAATATAGATGTTAAAAATATACATTCTTTTTTATTTTTGAGTAGTATTTCATGTTGTATCCATACCATGGTACCAGGACGTACCTACTTTGCTTAACCATTTACCCGTTGAATGACAGCTGGGACGTTTCCAGTTTTTGGATATTGTGAATTAAACCTGTTAGGAACATTCATTTACAGATTTTTTTTCTGTGAACCTAATCGTTGATTTCCTAGGATAAATGCCTTAGAGTGCAATTATTGGATAGTGTAGTAATTGCATGTTTACTTTGATAAGAAACTGCAGAACTGTTTTCCAGAGTGTCTGTACTATTTTACATTCCCACCAGCAATGTATGAGTGATCGTTTCTCTGCATCTTTGCTAGCATTTGGTGTAGTCACTATTTTAAAATAATTTTTAGCCATTTTGATTGTGTTGTGATATCTCATTGTGATTTTAATTTGCATTTCCCTGATTCCTAATGATTTTGAACATATTTTCATGTTATCTATACTTTTTGATGGAACCCAGAGAAGAAAACTATCAGAGAAAAGGTGAGTTTTGAGTGAAGTAAATTCTGATTCAGAACTACAAAAATGTGCACGATTTGGAACTGGAAACAAAGTTGGGGAAGATATCAGTACTCTAGTTGAACTTAAAATATATCAGTCAAATAAAACAAAAAAGATAAAATTTAATGAAGAGAACCTATACACCTTTGTGTAAGTTACTAGACAAATTGATTCATTTAATCCTCACAACCATCCTGCTATCATCCTATATTTTTCTGATTGTGAAAATATGTTCATTGTAGTAATGTTGAAAGTTACAGAAAAATAAAACAAAAATAAAAAAGGTGACTTATAATCTCTTCACAATTAACTAAAATATTTATTTCCTTCAAGTCATTCATTGTTTTACACACACACACAGACACACACAGTATGTATATATATATTAGTAAATTGGGGGTTTCCCTGGTGGTGCAGTGGTTGAGAGTCCGCCTGCCGATGCAGGGGACACGGTTTCGTGCCCCGGTCCGGGAAGATCCTACATGCTGCAGTGTGGCTGGGCCCGTGAGCCATGGCTGCTGAGCCTGCACGTCTGGAGCCTGTGCTCCACAACGGGAGAGGCCACAAGTGAGAGGCCTGCATACTGCATATATATATATATATATATATATATATATATATATATATATATATATATATATATGGACAATACTGTATATATTATTTTTTCCTTGTTTGCCTTCACATTATGAGTGTTTTCTAATAAGAATAAATATTGTTTAAAATATCCTTTAAAATTTTTCATAATATTCCATTAAAGAAATAAATGATAATTTATTTCACCTTTTTTTCCTATTGTTGGTCCTTTAGGTTTCCAATATTGATATTATAAATAATACTGCAATGAGTGACTTTGAAAATTAATGTTTGTCGGGCTTTTGACTATTCCCTTTAACCAAGTTTTTAAAAGAGAAATTCCTGTGTTAGAGGTTATTGGTTGTGTTTTGCAATTGCTTTCCAAAAAAGTTGCATCAATTTACACTCCATCATCAGTATACAAAATGCTCATTTGGCTATACCCTTGCCAAAACTGCATTATTATTTTTGGAGTCTTTGATAATTTGAAAAGAGTAAAGTTGTGTCACATTTTTTAATTGAAGTATAGTTGACTTACAATGTTATATTAGTTTCAGGTGTACAACATAGTGATTCAACATTTTTACAGATTATACTCCATTTAAAGTTATTATGAAATATTTGCTATATTCCTTGTGTTGTACTTTACATCCTTGTATGTTTTTTATTTTATACCTAGTAGTTGTTACCTCTTAAACCCCTTCCCCTATCTTTCCCCTCCTGCCACCCCTCTCCCACTGTTAACCACTAGTTTGTTTTGTTTACCTGCAAGTCTATTTCTGTTTTGTTATATTCACTAGTTGATTTTATTTTTTAGATTCCACATATAAGTGAAAACATACAGTATTAAACATCATATTTAATGTGTATTTCTTTATTGTTAGTGATGCTGGAAATTCTTTATAGTTTTCAGTCATTTATGTTTTGTTCTTCTGTAAGTTTCTTGTGCTCTTTGCTTTTTCCTTTAAGGTTATTAGTGTTTTCCTTATTAGTTGAATTAAGATAATCTGATTAGCCCCATTTTTCAGATGATGAAACTGAGACTTGGAGAGATTATATAACCTCCTTAGTCACTTGTATAATAAAGGTAGTTCAAAGTCAATTCTGCCTAACTCTAAAGGCCTGCTCTTTCTACCATGCCATGTCTCCTTTAAAGATAGTTGTCTTTGCTAAGGAGGGACAACTCACTTGGCTTACTGCTTAGCAGATATTTCTGTAATTCTTCATCTCCATACATGCCCTAGCCACACAGATGTTCCTGTGAACTTAATCAGGATGGTCCATATTATTCCTGGCTTCATCTAGAGACCAAACATCTCAAAGAATGGGACTTGAATCCAATGCTGCCCAGAATTAAGTCTCTGGTGAGTCCTCCAGGACTTTTCCTCAACACAGGTTTCTTTCCAGACTTTACATTCTCTTACTGACCAGAGTGATTGAGTTCAGTTACAAAAGCAACTTTGAATCCAGGAAGACAGTTTGGAATGGAATTTTGTTCTATTTGATACCTAATCACTAGTTTGACTAAATTTTTCATGTTTCAACCAATGTTTTCTGGCATAGTGCTAAAGCAGCTGAAGTTAGAATTTGTAGTTGAGAACAATGGGCAAATTTAATCTAAACAAAGGCTACAGGTTAAAATAGTGGGTTAGATGGAATAATGACATGCTCTAAAGAGTGACAATTATCCAGAGCCAACAAAGCTGATGTATAGGAAACATGAAATAAAAGATAGACCCAAACCTGAAAATAAACATTTGCCCTAAACTTAATTCTTCCTCTGGTATATGTTTCAGTGTACACTGCATATGAAACAAAAACATACACATGAAGACAAAACCAGTCACTGCATTGGAATGAAAATTCTCTATCAAATTTCCTGATAGGGTATACAATAAATACAGTATCTAGCCATCTATCACCACATAGAAAGACCTCTGACCAGTTCTCAGTAACTGAGATTTAATAAGTATCTAAGGAAACAAGAAATTCCTGTTTTAAAAAAATCAAATAAAACGGAAAAAACAAATTACATTTGGTGTGCACATTTTTCCTGGCACTGTGGTCTCTGAATAAATGTGTTGCTATGACCCAGACCTCTTTCCTCCTTGTGTGTGTCTGTCTCTCTTTCCTTCCTCTCAGTGAATGCAGTTTAAATAAAGAAACATCTGCTGGAATCCTGAAGTGGGATCCCTGCTTTCAACAGACAAAGGAGAAAAAAAAAACTTAAACACTTGTACAGATGTGTACAGTACGGCATGTAGGGTTTTTGCCAGAGATAGTCCATAGACTGGAAGTGGGCCATCATTAGAAGAAAGCTACTTATTTTTATCCTCAAGAATGGAGAAAGTACTCTAAAATTCACCTAGTGGTCAGGGGATTACTCTCTGACAAAGAAGGGAGTGGGGTTCTAGAAGAGAGATGATAATAATACATAAAGATAACTACTGTCAAGTGAGCATGGATCAGACCTGTGCTAAATATAGTATATACTTTTTCTTATTTAATCATCACAAAACTCTAAAATGGAGATATTAGTAGATGCATTTTAAGTCTATGAAAATGAGGCTAAAAGAAGTTGTCATTTTGCCCAATGTCACCCCACTAAGAAGTGATAGAGCTGGAAATCAAACTCAGGATTACAAAGCTCTGCTTATTCTACTATGCCATCTCATTGCAGGGACTGATGACTAATTTTAGTTTCAATTTTACTTAAATAGGAAAATAAAATAAATACCATCATTAATTCTACCAGTCAGTCTACACAATTTTTCTTTCTATCATTCCTCTTATTAAGAATAAATGTGTAATGAGGTGGATAGACCTAGAGTCTGTCATACAGAGTGAAGTAAGTCAGAAAGAGAAAGACAAATACCGTATGCTAACATATATATGTTATATATGTTATATATTCCATATATATATGGAATTTAAGGAAAAAAAATGTCATGAAGAACCTAGGAGTAAAACAGGAATAAAGACACAGACCTACTTGAGAATGGACATGAGGATATGGGGAGGGGGAAGGGTAAGCTGTGACAAAGCGAAAGAGAGGCATGGACATATATACAGTACCAAACGTAAGGTAGATAGATAGTGGGAAGCAGCCGCATAGCACAGGGAGATCAGCTCGGTGCTTTGTGACTGCCTGGAGGGGTGGGATAGGGAGGGTGCGAGGGAGGGAGACACAAGAGGGAAGGGATGTGGGAACAGATGTATATGTATGACTGATTCACTTTGTTATAAAGCAGAAACTAATAAAAAAATAAATAAATAAAGCAGAAACTAAAAAAAAAAAAGACCCCAATTAAAAGGCAGAGGTTTTCAGATTGTACTAAAAGAGACAATTATATGCTGCCCATAAGAAACTCATTTTAAATATAAAGACACATAGGTTTAAAGTAAAAGGATGGAGGAACATCTGCAACTCCTATATATTGCTGGTTAGAATAAGAAATGTTACAGCCACTTCAAAAACAACGTTGAAATTTTTTATAAAGTTAAACATACATCAAGAGGGAGGGGATATGGGGATATATGTATACATATAGCTGATTCACTTTGTTGTACAGCAGAAACTAACACAACATTGTAAAGCAATTATACTCCAATAAAGATTAAAAAAAAGAATAAATGTGGAGACTTTCTGTCAAAACAAGATGATATATGCCTGTTTTCCCCTTCTCCTCACTAAACAAAATTATAAACTCTGAAAATGGCCCAAGAGACAATCAAAGGAGAATTTTGAAAGGTAGTAGGAAGAAAGTGAAATACATCTTGTGTCCACCATGAGAAAGAAGGTGACCTAGAACCAGTGTCTCCCTTCCCATGACTTAGTGACAGAAGACAGCCCAGGTAAGCAGATTTGTTTCCTGGGTGAAACGAGTCCATCTGACATCAAGTAATCCTGACACTTCCAGAAAGGAGTATCAAATAGGAGCCCAGTCAAAAATAAAGAGCCAAGGGAGACAATCCTGACAGGCCTGAGACTGTCCTCCCCTACCCATAAATAGATATTGAGACTGGTAGACGGAGATGGCAAGAGAGATCCAGCTGCAGCAGATGACGTGGTCCAGGAAACCTCTGTTCTCTTAACCTTGAGACTCTCCTCCTGAACCCAGACACCAGGGCTGGCAGGCAGAACTGGTTGGAGAGAAGTAACCATAATAAGTGGCTGCCTTGGAAGTCTCTGTCCTCTCAGGCCAAGAGTCTTCTCCTCAGAGAGACTGGGGCATCTCAGGAGGGGGTCAGGTAGTAGAGAGATCCCATCACACCACAGTCCCATGGAGAGACACCCCATCCATCCAGATGGTCAGCCTGGGTAATCCCCTCCCATTCCTTTAGGTAGTACCAACAGAAACCAGTGTAACCAGTGGAAGTCTCAGTAGAAGCAGCTAAAACAAGAGGATCAAAATAACCCAGCAAATGCTATGAAAATTAAGCTGCCATTGAAATTACAGCTCACAAAATTATACCAAAACCTGCATGCTAGTCCTACACTTTCTGCTAAAATAAGAGTTCAATAAGACCCAGAGTATCCTAAAATGATAGACAAAATATCCATGATATGCTCAAAAATCACCCGTCATACCAAAAACCAGGAAAATCACGAATTGACACCAACACCAAGATGAGTCAGATATTGGATCTAGTTGACAATGATTTTAAAGAAGCTGTGATAAAACACTTTAAAAAGAAATTATAACTTACCTTGAAACAAATTTAAAAAATAGAAAATCTCAGCAAAAAATAAATGCTACCAGTTGTTAAGTAAGTACTACTATATGAAGTAACTTGCTTTGCCCTCATGCATTTGACCTTTAAGAAAAACTCTAAGGTTGATTTTATAATCCCATTTTAAATATGAAAAAATGGAAGCTTACCATAAGCCCTAGCATTCTCTACTGTATTATACCTGATCAGCTTCACTCATTTATATTACTTGCCTGATCTTTGCAGGCATTTGAGTTTGCCATCTCTGATAGCCATAAGCAGAGAGGGCATTTTAAGTATGGTAAAGCGTGTGAGCAAACACGTAGGAGTGAAAATGATTATAGGACATTTAAAGGCAGTGAGGAGACCAGCCTGTCTAAAGCATAGAGTATGTGGTGAGGAGTAACTGGAGCAAATAGTGAAGAGATAAAGAGGGGTCAGATTATGAAGGACCTTAATAAGCAAGCAGAATTGTAGGCATAGGGAGCTATTGTGACTTCTAGAGGAAACATGATGAGAGATCATCAGGAAACAGAAAAAGAAAGCAGGAAAAAAAGAGAAGGAAAGAGAGGAAAGGATGAATGGTGAGAGGGAAGGAGGGAGGGAGGGAGAAAGAGAGAGGGAGGCAAACTAGAATAATAAATGCCTACTATGGGTTCCTAATTCTCCTTTAATACCAGTTCCCTGCACGTACATATGTTCGAGCCAGTTTCCTAAAGTACCATGACCCTCTTTCATCTCTGGGCCTTTCTACATGTTATCCCCATTGCTTAGAATCCTTGCCCACAACCACCCAACCCCCACACCTTATAATTTGTTTTCCTGGCTACCTCCTATTCACTTTTCAAGAGTCAACTCAGGAATCATGGCAACTCTTTCAGGAAGCCTTTCCTAAAACTCTCCCCCACCAGCTACTTTTCTTCTTCCCTGTCCTCTCCTGTTGTGTTAAGTGCTTTCTCTATGTTCCCATGGGCCAATATGCATAACTCTTTGTCAGCACTTATCCTGTTGTATTTATTCATCTGTCAGTTTGTTTTGAAGGACTCAGCTCCTTGAAGGCAGTGCATTCATTTTTGTAGCCTAAGCTTCTAGCACTATTTCATGCATGTGGTAGAAGTTCAATACATTTTTGTTGAATGAATGAGTAAATGAAAGAAGGTCAAGTAATGTACCTGATGCTCAACATGTTATTTCATTTAATCTTCACCTCAACACATTTCACTGGTGAAACCTAAGTCAATAGAGGCAACAGGCTTGAAAGAGAAGGACATTTCAGGCAAAGATGCAAAGGCAGGGATGACATGAGAGAACATGCTGCATTTGAGGAACTACAAGGAATATTGTGTGATTGAAGTATAGTGTGTGGTTGGGAGTGATGAGAGATGTGGCTGGAGAAGTAGACAGGGCCTGGCTTACAAAGAAACTTGCATAACTTTTTAAGGAATTTGTCCTGAGGGCAATAGGTTTTAAGCACAGGGATGACAGGACACATCAGATATGACCAAAGGCACATGTCCACCCATGTCAGGGGTTATAATTACTTCTTGAAAGTAAGGAACCAAGAGGGAGAAGTGGAGGGATACTTGAAGAAAAGTTCAGAGTCAAATAGCAGCCTCCTCCCCCACCCTTACCTAGTTCACACAGAAGGCACAGAGGGACTAGGGGTTTCTGTTTTGTCAAATTCAGAAGAGAGTTTAAACATTGCTCTAGGTTGACCAATTTGGGGACCCTCTAATCATATTCTGTAGATTCACTTACTGTACTTATGTGAGAGCCGATGCTAGGCAATGTGTTAGGCAGGAACCTTTCATGTACACATGAGAGAGTAAGAACCACGGAAGGGAAAATTAAATTTGAGGTTCTGTTCAATAGTGTTGATTACTACTAGTGTGAATTGTTTTGTCAGGTAGTAGGTGGAGTAAATGAACTAATAAGTGAAAAGTAAGTGCTAAGGGCTTTGCTAAAAACAGGAGCTTCAGGAGAATTAATTTTGAGACTAGCTTGACACTGAAACCAAACTTCTTAACACTATATCTATCTATCTATCTATCTATCTATCTATCTATCTATCTATCTATCTATATCTATCTATCTATCTATATTTATATATATATATATATCTCCAGTCCTCACAACTTGCTTTATATTACATATTTAAGAACCAAATAGTGTTCTCTCTTTTTTTTCAGTAACTCTAATTTGATCAAGGGAAAGACTTAAAAATATTGGCATTGTCCATTATGCTGACATGGATTTTCTAGTAAATTCATTGAGTTTAGGCTGTGTGACAAGTAAATGAGAAATAAAGGAGAAATAATTCTCCCTTCTGGCATGTTGGAGAGACAAGTCCTAAGCAATTGGTCATATGTTGTTTAACTGGGTCCCTAAATAAATAAAGACAATGAAGAAGAAGATGATGATAACAAAAACAACAACTATCACTAATCAAAAGGACACTGTATATCATGCAATAAGCTAAACACTTTACATACAAAATCTCTATGGTTCCTTAATGCTGGCCTGCAACAAAATGAGAAAAAGGAGAATAGCATTTGGCTTTTATAAATTTAATTTATGTAATTTTGACTCTGCTTCTACTTAAGATACAGAAAGCTGTAAGAGAACATCATTTCTATTCAAACAATTAGAAAAAATCTGGCTAATCTACAAATCACACTTATTTTATTGAGATATCATTGACATATAACATTATGTTAGTATCAGGTGTGCAAGATAAAAATTATAGATATTTGTATATATTGCAAAGTGATCGACACAGTCTAGTTAATATCCATTACCACATATAGTTACCAATTTTCTTTAAATATGATGAGAACTTTTAAGATCTAATCTCTTAGCATCTTGCATATGTACAATAAGTTATTATTAACTGTATGAACCATGATGTACATTGCATGTCATTTCATTTATTTTATAACTGGAAGTTTCTACCTCGACTCCCTTAACCTATTTCACCCACCTCCCACTCCCACAAATCCGTTCTCTGTATCTATGAGTTTATCTTTTAGATTCAACATATTATTGAGATCATATGGTATTTGTCTTTTTCTGAGTTATTTCACTTAGCATAATATCCTCAAGATCCAACCCTGTTTTCAAAAATGGCGAGATTTCCTTCTTTTTAATGGTTGAAGAATATTCCATTGTATATATCTATCTATCTATCTATCTATCTATATATATCTATCTCACCTTATCTACCTTTTATTTCTTTTATTACTTTTTATTAATCTGAGTATAATTGACATAACATTATATAGTTTCAGGTGTACAGTGTAATGATGCAATATTTGTACACATTGTGAAATGATCACCACAATAATTTTAGTTTACATCTGACACCATACATAATTACAGATTTTTTTTGTGTAATGAGAACTATCAGGATCCCCTTTCTTAGCTACTTTCAAATATGCAATACAGTATTATTAACTATAGTCACCATGCTGTTACATCCTCATGACTTATTCATTTTGAGACTGAAAATTTGTACATTTTGAACCCTTTCAACCGTTTTTCCCAAATTCCACCTCAGGTAACCACCAATATGGTCTCCCTATCCATGACTTCAATTTTTATTTTGTTTTTCATTTGTTTGTTTGTTTGATTTTTATATTCCACATATAAGTAAAAACATATGGTATTTATTTTTTCAGTTTGACTTATTTCACTTACCATAATGCCCTCAATCTCCATACATATTGTTGTGAAAGGCAAGATTTCATTCCTTTATTATGGCTGATTATATATATATATGTATATATATATACATATATATATATACATATATATATATATATACATATAAATATATGTCACATTTTCTTTATCCATTCATCCATCGATGAACACAGGTTGCTTGCATGTATTGGTTATTGTAAATAGTGCTGCAATGAACATGGGAGTGTACATATCTTATCAAGTTAGTATTTTTATTTCCTTTGGACAAATATCCAGAAGCAGAATTGCTGGATGGTAACTTAGTTCTATTTTTTAATTATTTGAAGAACATCCATATTGCTTTCCATAGTGGCTGCACCAATTTACATTCCCACCAATAATGCACAAGTTTTCCCTTTTCTCCACATTCTCTCCAACAGTAGTTATTTCTTGTCTTTTTGATAATAGCCATTCTAACAGGTGTGAGGTGATATCTCATTGTGGTTTTAATTTGAATTTCTCTAATGATTAGTGATGTTGAGCACATTTCCATGTACATGCTGGTCATCTGTATGTTTTCTTTGGAAAAATGTCTATTCTGATTCTCTGCCCATTTTAAAAATCAGATTGTTTTTTTTTCTTTTTTTGTTATTGAGTTTTATAAGTTATTTATATATTTTCGATTTTAACCTCTTATCAGATATATGATTTGAAAGTATTTTTTTCCCATTTGGTAGATTGCCTTTTCACTTTATTGATAGTTTCCCTTGTTGTGCAGAAGCTTTCTGTTTGATGTAGTCCCACTTGTTTAGTTTTGCATGTTTTGCCTTTGCTTTTGGTGTCAAATCCAAAAAAATCATCAAAAAAATAATATCAGGAAGTTTACTACCTATATTTTCTTCAAGAGTTTTATGGTTTCAGGTCTTACATACAAGTCTTTAGTCCATTTTGAGTTAATTTTTGTGTATGGTATAAAATAGGGGTCCAGTTACTTTTTTTTTTTTGCATGTGGTTGTCCAGTTTTTCCAAAACTATATATTGAATAAACTATCCTTTCCCCATTGTATATTCTTGGCTCTTCTGTCATAAAGTAATTGACAATATATGTGTAATAAAGTCATAAAGTAATTGACAATTTCCTGGCTTGCTAAACAGTTACACTGATCTATGTGCCTGTGTTATGCCGATACAATACTGTTTTTATTACTATATCTTTGCAAGATAATTTGAAATCATGAAGTGTGGTGCCTCCTCCTATGTTCTTTCTCAAGATTGCTTTGGCTGTTTGTTGTCTTTTATGTTTCCATAAAATTTTAGGATTGTTTGTCTATTTCTTTGAAAAATGCTATTGGAATGTTTCTAGGTGTTGCATTGAATATTTAGATTGCTTTGGTAGTAGGAACATTTTAACAATATTAATTCTTCCAATCTATGGCCACAGAATAGCATTCCATTTATCTGTGTCTTCTTCAATTTCTGTCATCAGTGTTTTGTAGTTTTCAGTGTACAGGTCTTTCAGCTTCTTGGATAAATTCATTCCTAGACAATTTTTTTCTTTTTGATGCAATTATAAATGGGATTGTTTTCATAAATTTCTTTCTGATAGTTCACTATTGGTATATAGAAACACAAACACTTTTTAAAATACTGATTTAGTGTCCTGCAACTTTACTAAATTTATTTATTTGTTCTAAAACTTTTTGATGGAGTCTTTAGGATTTCTACATATAATATTATCTGTAAATAGTGACAGTTTTCCTTCTTATTTTCTGATTTGAATCCTTTAATTTCTTTCTCTTGCCTAAATTGTTCTGGCTAGAACTTCCACACACTGTGGAATAAAAGTGATGAAAGTGAGCTTCCTTGTCTTGTTCCTGATCTTAGAGAAAAAGCTTTTAGATTTTCAACTCATGTCACTGAGTGTGATGTTAGCTGTGGGTTTGTCATATATGTCTTTTATTATGTTGAGGTATGTTCACTCTACATTGAAATTCTTCAGAGTTTTTGTAATAAGTGAATGTTGAATTTTGTCACATGCTTTTTTTGCATCTATTGAGATAATCATGTAATTTTTATCCTTCATTTTGTTAATGTTTTGTATCACAGTGATTGATTTGTGGATGTTGAGACATACTTGAACCCTTGGAATAAATCCCACTTGATCATGGTGTATGATTCTTTTAATGTACTGTTGAATTTTGTTTGCTAATATTTACTGAGGATGTTTTGCATCTATGTTCATCAGGGATATTGGCCTGTGATTTTCTTTTCTTGTGGCATCCTAGGCTCATTTTGATATCAGGATAACACTGGCCTTATACAATGAGTTTGGAAGTGTTCCTTCCTCTTCTATTTTTTGAAAAATGTTGAGAAGGATTGGTATTAATACTTCCTTAAATGGTTGGTAGAATTCACCAGTGAAGCCATCTGATCCTAGACTTTTGTTTTCTGGGAGGTTTCTGATTACTGATTCCATCCTTTATTAGTAATTGGTCTGTTCAGATTTTTTTTTTCTTCATGATTCAGTGTTGGTGGGTTGCATGGTTCTGGAAATTTATCAACTTCTTCTAGGTTGTCCAACTTGTTGGCATATAAATTTATTATTTTCTGTACTGACATGCTCAGATTCCTTTTCCCCCACCTCTCTCTCTCTTTTCTGTATTTACTCTAGGTTTTTGCTTTGTGGTTACTATCAGGCTTATATAAAGTTATTTATATTTGTAACAATGTATTTTAAGTTGATAACAACAAGTTTGAACGTAGTGCAAAGCTCTACATTTTTATTCTCTCCATATTTTATGTTTTTGATGTCACAATTTACATCTTTTTATCTTGTGAATCCCTTAATAAATTATTGCAGTTATAGATATTTTTACTACTTTTGTCTTTTAACCTTCATACTAGCTTTATAAGTGATTAAATCACCACTTTTTCAACATTAGATTTTTCTGAATTTTACTGTAACTGTTAGATTTATACTTTAATATGTTCTCCTGTTACTAATAAGTGACTTTCATTTCAGCTTGAAGTCCCTTTATTATTTATTCTAGTAGTGATGAACTCTTTTAGCTTTTGTTTCTCTGGAAACTGTATTTCTTCTTCAAAGTTGAAAGACATCTTTGCCGGGTAGGGTATTCTTGGTTGGCAGTCTTTTTCTTTAAGCACTTTAAATACGTCATGACACTCCCTTCTGGCCTCCAAAGTGTCTGATAAATAATCTGCTGATAGTCTTATGGGGATTCCCCTGTATGTAATGAGTTGTTTTTTTCTTACTGCTTTGTATATTCACTCCTTGCTTTAATTTTTGACACTTTAATTATAATATGTCTTGGTGTGGGTCTCTTTCAGTTCATTCTATTTGGAACTTGCTGGGCTTTCTGGATCTGGGATTTTGTTTCCTTCCCTAGGTGAAGGAAGTCTTCAGCCACTATTTCTCCAAATAAGTTTTAAGTTTTCAGCCATTATTTCTCCAAATATGTTTTATGCTCCTTTCTATCTCTATTCTCCCTCTAGGATCCCTATAATGCAGAATATGGTCTGCTTAATATTGTTCTACAATTCCATTAAATTCTGTTCACATTTTTTAAGTTCTTTTTACTCTTGATGATGTGATTGGGTGAATTTCACTGCCCTATCTTTGAATTCACTGAGCCTTTCTTCTGCTTCATCTGGTCTGCTGTTGAACCCTTCTAATGTGTTTTAAATTTCAGTGTTATATTAGTTTTCTGTGTGACTTATATATTGTGCTTTCTTATATTTTCTATCTGTTTGTTGAAATTCTCACTTTATTCACTTATTCTTCTCAGTGAGCATCTTTATGATGCAGCAGAGGCAGATCATGAATATATGACACACTCGACAAGATTGCTGGAATGGATCACAGTCAGCCCTTACATACATATTTAATTAGAAGACTGCCTCTCAGCTGCAACTATGAAAATCAGCTAATTTGCCTCTTTCATGGAAAGAATGGATCTCTCCATTCATTGCCTTTCTGCTGTGACCTAGGGGTGGCATCCACTCAAGATTTTTTTCCCTGTTGGTTAGAGTCATGTAGAACCCATGAGCATGTCCCATTGGCTCCCAGAGACAAGCAATCTAGAGATGTTCCCTGATTAGCAACACCTCAAATAGGGGTGCCTTACCACTGTAGAATCTCTTTTCTGGGGGATACTGGTGACCTGGAGTGAGGAAGAGGGAGAGCACAATGATGACATCCACTGGCCTCTATCTTTGCAGGGTATTTTAGTAGTCCCCTAGATATGTGTTAAATTAGATGTGTGCCCCTCAAGCTAATGCTTTAAGATAAGCAAATGTGCCTTTTTTCATGGGAGAGTTTCATTTCATTGCCTCTTCACTTGGTCCTGGGCTGGGTGGGTCTACAAGCATGATAAGAACGGTTTCTCAGTTTGCTATACCTTAGAGGTCTCTTCGATGCAAGACCCATTGGCTTTCAAATCAAATGCTTGAGGGGGCTTGCCTCTCAAGTGTAGGTCTTAAAAGTTGGGTGCCAGATGTGGAGGTCAAGCCTTTTGCTCATTAGGGAGAAGCTTGGGATTTTGAGTGTCTTCCTGGTTGTGAGTTGCCCGTGTGTTGGTGGGATTTCTGGTGAGATTTTTGTCTCAGCCTCTCCTACATTCTCAGTGCTTTTCCTCTTTTGCTCAATATGTGAGAGTTACTCAGCTGGCTTGGGGTTTTATTTTTCCCAGAGGAAATTGTCTGTATGTAGTTGTAGATTCAGTGTGTTTGTGGGTCGAGGTGAATTAAGGATACTCTTACATCACTATCTTGAACTTGAACTTCCAAGTCACAATTTATTTAACCCATCAAAGAACTAAGGTTGCAAGTCAACCAAGGGGGCTGAATGCTAATGATGACAAGCCCCTCCAAGGAGTGATGGGAAACATGAAATGCTTCATCTTTGATAGAGCAAAGGAGGAAAAGGTAATTATTCTAGAAAAGGGGAAAATTAATCATTTAATTGTTTAAATAATTCTTAAAGGCCTAATGTGAGTTTGAGTATTCTTTTAGAAAAAATGGTAGCCCCCAGATAAAAGGGATGTTTAAAATATTTCACAAACTCTTCTCCATAGGCATTCATGAAGTAATCATGACAAAGTTAGGGAAGTGGGCAAGAGGAGAAAGAGAAAGAGATACAAAAGATGATTGACAGTCACTGGTGATAGGAATAAAACACACATTTTTCAGCCTTACGTTATACAAAGCATAAGCCTTAAACTATGAAGGGAGGTGTAGAAGCAAAATCCATTGACTTCTGGAGGGGTGACTGTAAACCCTTTCTCCCATCCCTGGGAAATAGGCAGAGATTCACTGCTTTAAGGGGGAGGATAGAAGCAAAAGCCATTCTGATCCTGGAGGAAAGACATAAAAATATCTTGAGGTCAGGATAGTGAACCAACACAAAACAGATATCTGCTACTATGAGGAGAGTCAGAACATTTTTCATACCAAGTATTTGTCAAACATACAAGGCATAATAGACTGTCATGGGGTGGGGGAGGAGATGGAACTCTGAGAAAGTCTCACCTTGCACTTCAGGAACACAAGCCCTGTCCAAGACTTAGACCTCACCAGTGGAATGAGTCCACCATGGGAAGAGTTCCAAGTAACAAGCAACCAAAGTCTGCTACTTGGAGAGAAGCAAGACCATGGAGAGAGACTATTTCCATAGCATAGTCATGCAGGAAGTAATGAAAGCTGAGGATGGAGTAGGAACAATAAGAAAAACCTTCTGGAACCACAGATACACACCAAATGCAAAGTAATAACAGCCAACTTCTGGAGCAATCTGAAGTAACTTGAAGCCTGTGGTACACTGAAGGTAATGACAGCAACCACAAAACCCAAATCCAGATTAACTCTTGACTTGATTGCTTCAAATTCAAAAAGCAATGACCTAATAAAAGAAGTGGGTCCATTTCTGGGTGCAAATGCTATTTACTTCAACCTCTACTATCATTATACATCTTTTGTCTAACATTTAATTAAAATGTATTATTCATAGAAAAAAGGAAGAAAAGACTTCCATCACCAAGAGATAAAGAAACCAACAGAACCACATACAGAGATGACTCAGATGTTGGGACTTATTAGCCAAGCACTGTAAAATAAATTTTAATTGAGTGATGTCAGGAAGAATGGTGGTGTAAGAAACTTCCTCTCCTCTATACTAGTGATGAGATCAAAGACAAAAATTGTCAGAATTAACACTTCCATAGCTATGGAAATTAGCCAAAAATGTTCAGCAATCCAGAAAGAGTACTTAAAAAAGAAAAGACTAATTCTTGGCAATAACAGAGAATTTTGTAACATTTTAACTTAACCTACTTCCATCTCCTTTCCCCGCCCCCACAGTAGCCTTGGAACTTTACTACCTGCAGTTACAGTGAAAACAAGCATCTTGGCAGCCATTGGAGGAGGCAAAATAAGTTTGAAACTCCTGCAAAGTCCCAATCCAAGGGAATTGTCATGTTTTGTTTAGTCTAATGTTTCGCTGGAAGCACACACTTGAAAGGTTTGTTTTTATTTGGACCGACTAGGAGTTAGTACAAAGTGACTTTTTCATGGGGCAATTTGGTAAAAAAATGTCAGCCACGATTGTTTATCATAGATACTTGAAGTGCTGGATAATAGTTGGAGCGAACAATAGGCTAACAAAAAATGAAGTTATTTGGGAAAATCTGGGAGATGAGATGTCTATAGATGACTTTGCAAAGCTCCAACACTATCCTGTAAATTTAGTAGGCCACACAAATATGCAGAGTTGTGTACATGTCCAGGGATGTACACATATTTAAGAAAGAATTAAGAAAGCCCGAAGTTCTTACCTTTACCTAACCTTGAGGCTCTGCACAAGCATTAAGCGAAGGCTAAAGCAGAGTTGTCAACTTCCTGGCTGAGTATTGCAAGCATACACCAACATACACACAGAACTCCTCAGTAAAGACTGGGAGACTTATTGGTTCTGTAAATTTGAGGAAATTTCTAACCAATCATTAGCTGGCCACTAAACTAAGTAAGAAGAAATATTAGTGGTCAAATAAAGAAAGAAGAGAGATTTTACAGAATTAGTTCAGAATAGTGAAAAAACCAACTACCAGCAGCAGCAACAACAACAAACAGCAACAATAATAAACTCTAGAGAGGGGAAAAATAAAATTTCCAGAGTTACTACATACTATTATTTAAAATGTCTATTTTTCAGGAAGAATAAGTATGAGACATACAGAGAAATGAATAAGTATGGCTTATCCAAATGGGGAAAAAATGTCAATAGAAACTGTTCCTGATGAAGTCCAGGCATTGGACTTCCTAGATAAAGAGTTTAAATGAATCATTTAAAATATGTTTAAAGAACTAAAGAAAGATATCTCTAAAAGCCTAAAGGAAAGTATGAGAAAAATGTCTCACCAAATAGATAATATTGATAAATATACATAAATTATAAAACTGAACCAAATAAAAATTCTGAAGGTGAAAAGTGAAATAACTTAAATGAAAATTTTACTACAGGAGCTCAACAACCAATTTGAGATGCTGAGAAAAAGAAAATCAATGAACCGGAAGATGTGTCAATTGAGATTATCCACTGCAAAGCACAAAAGTAAAATTAATAAGGAAAAATGAGTAAAGTCTGTGGGATATCAATATACACATAATGGGAGTCTCATAAATAGAGAAGAGAGAAAAGGACAGAAAAAAACATTGTAAGAAATACTGGCTGAAAACTACACAAATTTGATAAAAATCATGAATCTACATATCAAAGTAGTTCAATGAACGTGAAGTAGGATAAACAGAAAGTGATCCATACAAAAATACATTATAGATACTATACATAGAGAATCCTAAAGATGCTACCAGAAAACTACCAGAGTTAATCAATGAATTTGGTAATGTAGCAGGATACAAAATTAATGCACGGAAATCTCTGGCATTCTTATACACTAATGATGAAAAATACGAAAGTGTAACTAAGAAAACACTCCCATTTACCACTGAAACAAAAAGAATAAAATATCTAGGAATAAACCTTCCTAAGGAGACAAAAGACCTGTATGCAGAAAACTATAAGACACTGATGAAAGAAATTAAAGATGATACAAATAGATATACCATGTTCTTGGATTGGAAGAATCAACATTGTGAAAATGACTCTAATACCCAAAGCAATCTACAGATTCAATGCAATCCCTATCAAACTACCACTGGCATTTTTCACAGAACTAGGACTAAAAATTTCACAATTTGTATGGAAACACAAAAGACCCTGAATAGTCAAAGCAATCGTGAGAACGAAAAATGGAGTTGGAGAAATCAGGCTCCCTGACTTCAGACTATACTACAAAGCTACAGTAATCAAGACAGTACGGTACTGGCTCAAAAACAGAAATATAGATCAATGGAACAAGATACAAATTCCAGAGATAAACCCACACACACATGGTCACCTTATCTTTGATAAAGGAGGCAGGAATGTACAGTGGAGAAAGGACTGCCTCTTCAATAAGTGGTGTTGGGAAAACTGGACAGGTACATGTGAAAGTATGGGATTAGATCACTCCCTAACACCATGCACAAAAATAAGCTCAAAATGGATTGAAGACCTAAATGTATGGCGAGACACTCTCAAACTCTTAGAGGAAAACATAGGCAGAACACTCTATGACATAAATCACAGCAAGATCCTTTTGGACCCACTTCCTAGAGAAATGGAAAAAAAAAACAGAAATAAACAAATGGGACCTAATGAAACTTCAAAGCTTTTGCACAGCAAAGGAAACCATAAACAAGACCAAATGACAGCTCTCAGAATGGGAGAAAATATTTGCAAATGAAGCAACTGACAAAGGATTAATCTCCAAAATTTCCAAGCAGCTCATGCAGTTCAATAACAAAAATACAAACAACCCAATCCAAAAATGGGCAGAAGACCTAAACAGACATTTCTCCAAAGAAGATATACAGATTGCCGACAAACACATGAAAGAATGCTCAACATCATTAACCATTAGAGAAATGCAAATCAAATCTACAATGAGATATCATCTCACACTTGTCAGAATGGCCATCATAAAAAAAATCTACAAACAAAAAATGCTGGAGAGGGTGTGGAGAAAAGGGAACCCTCTTGCACTGTTGGTGGGAATGTAAATTGATACAGCTGCTATGGAGAACAGTATGGACGTTCCTTAAAAAACTACAAATAGAACTAACATATGACCCAGCAATCCCACTACTGGACATATACCCTGAGAAAACCATAATTCAAAAAGAGTCATGTACCAAAATGTTCATTGCAGCTCTATTTACAATACCTGGGAGATGGAAACAACCTAAGTGTCCATCATCGGATGAATAGATAAAGAAGATGTGGCACATATATACAATGGAATATTACTCAGCCATAAAAGGAAACGAAATTGAGTTATTTGTAGTGAGGTGGATGGGCCTAGAGTCTATCTTACAGAGTGAGTTAAGTTAGAAAGGGAAAAACAAATACTGTATGATAACACATATACATGGAATCTATGAAAAAAAAACAAAAAACGGTCACGAAGAACCTAGGGGCAAGACGGAAATAAAGACACAGACCTACTAGAGAAGGGACTTGAGGATATGGGGAGGGGGAAGGGTAAGCTGTGACAAAGTGAGAGAGTGGTATGGACATATATACACTACTACACGTAAAATAGATAGCTAGTGGGAAGAAGCTGCATAGCACAGGGAGATCAGCTCGGTGCTTTGTGACCACCTAGAGGGGTGGGATAGGGAGGGTGGGAGGGAGGAAGATGCAGGAGGGAAGTGATATGGGAACATATGTATATGTATAACTAATTCACTTAGTTATAAAGCAGAAACTAACACACCATCGTAAAGCAATTATAGTCCAATAAAGATGTTAAAAAATATATACTAAAAATACATTATAGTCAAACTGTCAAAAACCAGAGAGTCTTGAAAGGAGCAAGAGAGAAGCAACTTATTATGTACAAGTTATTCTGAATACATTAACAGCTGCCTCTCATCAGCAACCATGGAGGCCAAAGAGCAATGGATAACATATTCAAAGAACTGAAAGGAAGCAAAAAGCAAAGCACTATGAACCAAGAATTCTGTATCTGGCAAAATTATCCTTCCAAACTAAAGGAGAAATTAAGATATTCCCCCTATAGCAAAAACTGAGTAGGTGTGTCACTATTAGACCTGCTCTAGAGAAATGTTAATGGGAGTCCTTAGGCTGAAATGAAAGCACATCAAATAGTAACTCAAATCCATACAAAGAAATAAAAACACTGATAAAGGGAAGTACATAGGTAAATATGCCCGTTTAAATGTATTTTTGTTACTATTCTTTTTCCTAAATGATTTAAAAGACAGTAGCATAAAATAATTATTAATTTATGCTGATGTGCACACAATGTGTAAAAATGTAATTTTTGACACTAATAGCACTAAGTGGGAGAATGGAGCGATGGAGGGGCAAAAATTTTGTATACTTTTGAAATCAATTTGGTATTAATTTCAACTTGATGTTAATTGTAATCACTCAGGGCAACCATGAAGAAAATAACAAGCATATATGAAAAAAATGAGAAATAATTTAGAATGATAGCCTAGAAAATATCTATTAAACAAAAAAGAGAGCAGTCATGGAGGAATAAGTGAATAAAAAATACATCAGAAATATAAAAATGTAGCAAAATGGGAAATGAAAATCCTACATTAGCAGTGATTACATTAAAGCAAATGGATTAAGGACTTCAGAGAAAAGGGAGAGACTGGTAGCATGGATTAAAAACATTATACAAATGTGTTGTGTCTACAAATGACATACTTTAAACTCAAATACACAAGTTTGAAAAGAAAATAGGATGGAAAAATATGTTATTTCTATGGTCTCAATGTTTAGGTCCTCCCAAAATTCACTTGTTGAAATTCTAACCAACAAGGTGATGGTATTTAAAAGTGACCTCTCAAAGGTTATATTTTTTTAAATTTCACTTTATTTATTTGTTTGTTTGTTTATTTAATATCTTTATTGGAGTATAATTGCTTTAAAATGGTGTGATATTTTCTGCTTTATAATAAAGTGAATCAGCTATCCATATACATATATCCCCATATCACCTCCCTCTTGCGTCTCCCTCACACCGTCCCTATCCCACCCCTCTAGGTGGTCACAAAGCACCGAGCTCATCTCCCTGTGCTATTTGGCTGCTTCCCACTACCTATCTATTTTATATTTGGTAGTGTATATATGTCCATGCCACTCTCTCACTTCATCCCAGCTTACCCTTCCCCCTCCCCATGTCCTCAACTCCATTCTCTATGGCTGCATCTTTATTCCTGTCCTGCCCCTAGTTCTTCAGAAACTTTTTTTTTAAGTTTCCATATATATGTGTTAGTATTAGGTACTTGTTTTTCTCTTTCTGACTTACTTCACTCTGTATGACAGACTCTAGGTCCATCCGCCTCCCTACAAACAACTCAATTTCATTTCCTTTTATGGCTGAGTAATATTCCATTGTATATATGTGCCACATCTTCTTTATCCATTCATCTGTCAGTGGACTCTTAGGTTGCTTCCATGTCCTGGCTATTGTAAATAGAGCTGCAATGAACATTGTGGTACATGACTCTTTTTGACTTATGGCTTTTTCAGTGTATATGCCCAGTAGTGGGACTGCTGAGTCGTATGGTAGTTCTATTTTTAGTTTTTTAAGGAACCTCCATACTGTTCTCCATAGCAGCTGTATCAATTTCCATTCCCACCAACAGTGCAAGCGGGTTCCCTTTTCTCCACACCCTCTCCAGCATTTATTGTTTGTAGATTTTTAATGAAGGCCATTCTGACCAGTGTGTATATGCTACCCAGTCTATGGTCTTTTGTTGTCATAGTCTATACAGACTAAAATAATGATACAAATCATATACAAAAGTGAATGGAAGTGGTCATATTAACATCAGACAAAAAGAATTTAAAACAGAAAATATTACCAGAGAGAAAAAAGGACATTTTATATCAATAAAAAGTCAATCCACCAAGATTATATAACAATTATGAATATAAATGCACCTAAGAAAGTCCCAAAATACATGAAACAAAAGCTGACAGAATTGAATGCAGAAATAGACAATTCAATAATATTAGTTGGAGAGTTCAATACTATACTTTCAATAATGGATAAAACAACTAAACAGAAGATTTACAAGGAAATAGAAGACTTGAATAATAACATAAGCCAACTAGACCTAACAGACACTCGACCCAACAACAGCAGAACATAGATTCCTCTCAAGTTCACATGGATAATTCTCCATGTCGATCATATGTTCCTAAGAAGTTGTTCATTCCATCTTGGTTATCCAATTTAAGCCAAGTGGGATTTATCCCAGGAATACAAGGTTAGTTACACATAAGAAAATCAAAGTAATTAACCATATTAATAGAATGAAGGACACATCACATAATTATCTGAATAGATGCAACAAAAACAGTTGAAAAGAATCCAATTCTCTTTCAATATGAAAAAGTTAAACTCCAAAAATAAAGTTGTGGAAAAATAAATTCCTCAGTGTGATAAAGAGCATCTATGAAAAATTTCCATAGCTGACAGCATACATAGTGGTGGAAAATTGAAAGCTTTTTTTCTAAGATGAGTAACAAGACAAGGATGGTTGCTTTTACTGCTTCTATTCAACATTGTACTGAAAGGTCTAGCAAGAGCAATTAGGTAAGAAAAATAAATGAAAGACGTTCAAATTTTAATGTAAGAAGTAAAACAATCTCTATTTGCAGATGACATGATCTTGTATATAGAAAGTTTCAAACAACTCCCAAAAAGCTGTTAAAGATACAAGTCAGCAAGTTTGTAGGATACAAGGTCAATATACAAATTAATTGTATTTCTATACATTAGCAATGAACAACCCAAATGTTAAATTAACAATATAATTCTACTTAAAATAGCATGAAAAATAATAGAATATTTAAAAATAAATTTGACAATTGATTCATTTTCATGGATCGAAAAAGTTAATATTGTTAAGATAACAAATCTCTCCAAAACAATTTACAGAGTCTCTGCTAAGTCTATCAAAATCCCAGGGGATATTTTTGCAGAGATTGACAAGCTGACCCTAAAATTCATGTGAATATTCAAGGTACCAAAATAGTCAAAGAAACACAAAAAAGAAGGACAAAGTTGGAGGACTCACACTTCTTGATTTCAAATTTTACTACAAAGCTATAATGATCAATACTGTGTTGTACTGGCATGAAAATGCCCATAGAGATAAGTGGAGTGGGATTGTGTGTCCAGAATAAACCAATATATTTATGGTCAATTTATTTCTGACAAAGATATAAAGAGAATTATGTTGAGAAAGAATAGTCTTTATAACAAATGGTGATGCAAGAACTGGATCCACATGAAAAACAATAAATTTGAACCTATATTTCACTCATTATACAAAAATTATTTCAAAGTAAATCAAGGGCCTACATATAAAACATGAAACTTAAAAATCTTAGAAGAAAACTTAGGGATACATTTTAATTACATTAGATCAGAGAATAGTTTCTTAGATAAAACACCAATAGCACAAGCAATAAAAGAAAAAGTAGATAAATTGGACTTTATCAAAATTTAAAAATTTTGTCCTCCAAAGGGCACTATCAAGAAATTTAAAAGACAATCTTCAGAATGGGAGAAAATATTTGCAAATCATAAATTTAACAACAAACTATTATTGAGAATGCAGTAGTCTCCCTTATATGTGGTTTAATTTTGTGGTTTCAGTTACCTGCAGTCAACTGCTGTCCAAAAACATTAAGTAGAAAATTCTAGAAATAACCAATTTATGTTTATGTATTACTCTGACTAACATGACGAAATCTTGTGCTGCCATGCTCCATCATGCCTGGGATGTAAATCATCAATTTGACCAGCACATCCATTCTGTATATGCTACCTGCCTGCTATTCACTTAGTAGACACCTCAGTGGTTGTTACAGTATTGTAGTGCTTGTGTTCAAGCACCACTTATTTTATTTAATAATGAACCTAAAGTTCAAGTGTAGTGATGCTAGCAATTTGGATATGCCAACGAGAAGCTGCAAATTGCTTCCTTTAAGGGAAAATGTGAAAGCCAAGAATGGCTTAATAAGGAAAGAAAAAAAGGTATGCTTAGGTTGCTAAGATCTACAGTAAGAACAAATCTTCTATCTGTGAAATTCTGAAGAAGGAAAAAGAAACTTGTTCTGGTTTTGCTGTGACAACTCATACTACAAAAGTTATAGCCACAGTGCATGATAAGTGCTTAGTTAAGATGGAAAAAGCATTAAACCTGTACAAGAAGATATTGAGAGAGAGCATATTTACATAATTTTTATTACAGTATATTGTTATAGTTGTTCTATTTTATTATTAGTTATACTTGTTAATCTTTTACTGTGTCTAATTTATAAATTAAACATTATCATAGGTATATATGCATAGGAAAAAACATAATACACATAGGGTTAAGTACTACCTATGGATTCAGGATTCCACTGGGAGTCTTGGAACATATCCCCTGTGGATAAAAGGGGAATACTGTATGCAAAATTCTTCCAAATCAACAACCAAAAGACAAATAACCAAATTGAAAATGGGCAGAGTATTTGAATGGCCATTTCTCCAAAGATGATATACAAATGCCCAATTAGCACATTTAAAGATTCACAACATCTTTAGTCATTAGAGAAAAGGAAACAAAAGCACCATGACAAACCACTTCACACCATTAAAATGGCTGTAATTAAAAAGATAAAAATAGCAAGTGTTAGAAACAATGTGGAGAAACTGGAATCCGTATGCATTGATTGATGGGAAATGTAGAATGATACAGCCATTTTTTTAAAATATAAGCAATTGTTTTTTTTAAAAAATTGAAGTATAGTTGATTTACAATGTTGTGTTAGATTCAGGTGTACAACAAACTGATTCAGTTATACATACATATATACCTATTTTTTTCTGATTCTTTTCCCTTATAGGTTATTACAAGATATTGAGTATAGTACCCTGTGCTGTACAGTAGGTCCTTGTTGGTTTAATAATAATTTATAATTTTTAATAATAATAAATAGTAATAATTTTTAATAATAATAAAGGATAATTTTATAGTATAGGACAACTAAGCTGGAGATATACCAAGATGGAGCAACATGGTTTAAAATGGTAACTGTGAAAGAAAATGTATTTCTTCTATTTTCTGAACCTGTCTTAATCTATAGGGAATGAAGAAGGTCAATAAGCAGTTTTAGGTGGTTTATGACCATAAGCCTATGAAAACAGACCAGGAGAAGTTATTTTTAATATACTAACAGGACTATTGTTCTTCTTATGACATCTGAGATACATAACACATTATTTTTGTCTAGCTGCCTCATTCATGAGAGGGCAAATTATCTTGTTGGTCTGTGAAACTCTTGGGCAAAGTTATAATATTGGTTATATTCTGTTTTCAGCATCTCCTACTTCCTCCTTTCATCTCTGGTTTGCTTGATTTTGCTTGTAAGAACAATCTTAGGCTTGAAGTGAGTCTGAAGCTTTTTCCCTCAAGTGCCATGTAACTCATTTTACATGAATTACAGGACAATGAAATATAAACTTCCTCAGGATCTTTGAGGCAGCTGCCTACCCTAGCCTCCACATTGGCCTCTGTGATACCTTTTCCTCTTTCAGGCACTGTTAGACTTAATACATATTTCTAAATTACTCTCTGTCTTCTGAGAATAAAGAATCATTGTACTGAAATGGAGTGTAGTGTATGTACTGAACTATGAGCTAAGAGACTTGGGTCTTTTCCTGGTGCTCTCACTAAGTAAATGTATAATTTAAACAAGCTATTTCCTTTTTCTTGGGCCTCAGTTCTCCATCTGTAACGTTTGGGCTAGATAATCCTTTAAAGTCAATTCCAACTTGACATTCCAGGATCCTCTAGTGGGATAGATCAATGATTGAGACTGCCTTGGCTTGGCCTCATTGTGTATTAGTTATCCATGGTGACAAAAACCCCACAAACTGTAGGGATGATCTGTTACATTTTTAGGGATTAAGAGTTTCTTTATTCTTTTTGAAGGCATGTTGGCTCTTCTGGGTTAGAATTCAGAGTATGGAGTTAAAAAGGCCAAGGTTATAAGGGTCATTTACCATATGGGCCAGCCAGCTTTGTTTGTTTCCTGGCTTCAGCCTATACCTTAACAGCCTTCCCCATCTCCCCCCAACCATTTTACCAATACATCTTCAAGACTGGGAAAAGAGCTCAAATGACATTTAGGCAAGAGTATCTTTGCACAGATGAGGTTAGCATAATTAGTAGAGGTCACCATGATTTCTAGAGGTGACTCGCTGTCTTACATCAGCCAGATCAAGCACATGACAAGAACAGTCAACTAAAGACCAGCCAGAAAATGTATCCAAGTACCTTCTGCTTTGTCAGTTGGAGGCAGTGCCTCTGACAACTATGAGCCAAATTATTGTCTGGAAAAGTGCAGATGAGAGAACTGCTTGCAGTGAAAGCCATCTGGGTTTTGTTTCTGGGTTTGAGCTCAAAACATAACATTCCCAGGCATTTGAGATGAGTCTTTCAGATGCCTGAGACTTTTTAAATTTTCAAGTATAATAGTGAACTCAGGTAAGGAATGAAATCTTCATTATTCTATGCTGTGATAGTTTTGGTTGACTAAGAAAGGAAACCTAGCACATTGTCGGTACTGAATCATCACCAGTGACAGAATAGTACGCACCAATGATTCTCATATATAACCAGTATGGTTGGCTGAGGTCATCAAAGAGCCTCCTTATGGCCATGGTTTATTTCTTTGTCTTGAATAAAAGATATCCTGGCTGGGCTACTCTGTACAACTTAAGCTTAAGGAAGAGTAGAGGTGGCTCAAGCAGCTGAGCTTTCCAACAGAGGCTCATCCAAAACATGGGCAATGAAAAGGTAGAATGGGAGAGGCAGGCAAGGGGGAATAAGTGCACCATTGAAAAAGTAAGTATTCAAGCCAAAGCTGGGCATAACATGGAGGAGGTAAGACATTAGAATAAATAACCTATAAATCCAGGGAATAAAGAGATTAGAAGTCAAGTAGATCTGGATTTGAATTCTACCCGTCTCACCTTCTGGCTGTGTGACCTTGGGCAGGTCACTTAATCACACTGAAGCTCTCTGTTCTCATTTGTGAAATGAGGGTAAAAAATAGTAATTATTTCACAAATGTTAGTTCTCTGTTGTTTCAGCTCTAAACGTTTAAATTCTATGCAGTTATTGTTCCAACCCTATTCCCTCCATCTCTAGGCTTATAATGGAGATCACACTCCATATATACCATACATATATACCATACATAAACATTCAAGGACTGATTTTCATTTGTAATCAGATGTAAATGGTATATATTTCTTCTTCCTAAGAGCAGGTTTCAGTGGGATGGGAGGCAGAAGTGAGGTTAGGGCACATATTCATGGAGCAGTTGTTATACACAAGCACTGTCCTAGGTTCTTTGTATATATTGTCATCACTCCCCCCAAGTTTTACTAAGTAAGAGATGTTATGCCTTTTTTTAAAATTAGGAAGTGAAGGTTCAGATGATTATTTTGCCCGAGGCTAACAAGCTTCAGAATGTATGAACTGGGATTCAGACCTAGGAATGGGTGACTTCCAAGCCTGAGCTCTTTCTTGCTCTTTCCATACAAATTCATTGGATTCCAAAAACAGTTCTGTGAAGTAGGCAGGTAGAGACTATTATTTTCATTTACTGCATCCATTTTTGGAGGAGGAAAAGTTGAACCCACAGAAATTTAGTGACTTGCTACAGTGAATTTCAAAACCAAAAATAGAATTTTGGATGCTTCTTCCTACTGCTCATCTCTGTCACACTAATTGTCTCTATTTCCCAGTATATTGGTAATGTTGGTAAATCTTCAAGCATAGTGTACATGGGTCCATTCTCCATGGTACATACTCTGACAGATGTTGGGGTAAAAATTTAGTAGAGGATAAATAAAGTGCTGTAATACTCACAAAATTGTCTTGGGAATCCCTATCTTGTGATTTTGAGCCGTGACTATTCACCTTTTTTGAGCCATGCACTCCTATGAAGATATGATGGAAACAGCGGGCTCTTCCCAGAAAAGTGCACATGCACAATATTATACAAATTATTTCAAGGGTTTGATATTCTGATACTATCCAATTTATAAATTGTTATCTTACAGAGAAAGAAATCACCAGGACCACAAAGATGTGCTGTCCAAAGTACGTTACTCACCCAGGAAAATACCTCTGAATCACTCTGCCTTCACTGATCTCCATTTTCTCCTAGTAACTACACAATGTAGTATTTTGTCATATGGAGTGTAGCACTGATGGATGGTATTGTGTTGAAGGGACACTCAATTCTTACTCTTCATCACATGTGAACATTTCTTACCTTCCTTACTTCACTGTGAGTGCCTCAAAGGTGGAACCTCCATCAAAACCATTTTGTATTCCCTGACATTACCCTCCTGCAGCCTAACTTAGCACAATACTTTTTCTTTCTTTCTTTCTTTTTTTTTTTTTTTTTTGCGGTATGCGGGCCTCTCACTGTTGTGGCCTCTCCCGTTGCGGAGCACAGGCTCCGGACGTGCAGGCTCAGCGGCCATGGCTCACGGGCCCAGCCGCCCCGCGGCATATGGGATCCTCCCGGACCGGGGCACGAACCCGTATCCCCTGCATCGGCAGGCGGACTCTCAACCACTGCGCCACCAGGGAGGCCCTCTTTTTTTTTTATGGTATGCGGGCCGCTCACTGTTGTGGCCTCTCCTGTTGCGGAGCACAGGCTCAGTGGCCGTGGCTCACGGGCCTCCGCGGCATGTGGGATCTTCCCAGACTGGGGCACGAACCCATGTCCCCTGCATCAGCAGGCGGACTCTCAACCACTGCACCACCAGGGAAGCCCAGCACAATACTTTTTCTGAGTGATGCATTAGAGTAAGTCCCCTACATACAAACCTTCAAGTTGTGAACTTTCAAAGATGCGAACTTTCAAAGATGCGAAGGTGCACTCGTTATGTCCAATCACGTAAGTTAGTTCATATGTCTGGCGCACATTGTCATGTGCATACATCCTCTACAAGTGGTTGTGCTTTTGTGTACTTTACTGTATAGTACTCTATAGAACACAGCAGTACAGTATCTTTATTTCAAGCCCAGATGTCCGGAAGCAAGAATAAAAGCAGCGGTGATGTAGCTGGTACTGCTAAGAAGCGTCAAGCGATAACAATGGAAACAAAAGTGAAAATAATTGAGAGTGGAGTGAGGTGAAAAGATGGTAGACTTCACTCGTTTTTATAACATGAATCGTTCAACCATCGTCACGATTCTAAAGAACAAGGACAAGATCATGGAGCATTTGAAGTCTGCTGTGTCAATGATGTCGGCCATAATACTGAAGAAGCATGGAGAAATGATGGAGGAGATGGAGAAACTTCTCAGCATCAGCATCAAGTCCGGCTCAGCTTAATGCTGATTCAAGTGAAAGCTAAAAGCCTTTATGAAGACTTGAAGAAGAAACAAGGCAAGTAATCAGAGGGCACATCTTTTAATGCCAGCCATGGATGGTTTCATTGGTTCAAGGCTAGAGCCAACCTTCACAATGTAAAATTAAGTGGTGAGGCAGTGAGTGCAGATACGGTAGCTGCCCAGGAATTTCCTGAAATGCTTTGAGAAATTATTGATGAAGGTGTATATTTACCCAAGCAGGTTTTTAATGTGGATGAGACAGGACAGTACTGGAAGAGGATTCCAGACCAAAGTTACATCAGTAAAGAGGAAACGTTGATGCCAGGCTATAAAACAGGAAAGGATAGGCTAAATCTGTTGTTTGGTGGCAATGTTTCCGGCAATATGAAGCTGAAGCCTCTCTTAGTTTATCATTCCGAGAACCCAAGTGCCCTTTAAAACATAGCCAAGGGCTCTCTTCCTGTTGTGTGGGAGAATAACCCCAAAGCCTGGGTTACACAGGCCATTTTCCAGGACTGGTTTTTCCACCAGTTTATCCCAGAGGTAGAGAAATATTGCTTAGAGAAGGTCGTCCCATTCAACATTCTTTTGCTGTTCAACTACAATCTGGGTCACCCCCCATTCATGGACAACTTTCATCCCAATGTTAAAGTAGTGTATCTGTCACCAAATACTACGTTGCTCATCCAACCTATGGACCAGAGAGTTATAGGGACTTTCAAGAAATATTATTTATGTCACACTTTTCATCAGGCAGTAAAGGCAAGTGATGAATCAGGAACAAACTTGCGATACTTTTGGAAGGACTATAACATCTACAAGGCCGTAAAAAAATTGACTTTGTTTGGTGTGAAGTTATTGCCATCACCATGAATGGGGTATGGAACAACCATTGCCTTCAGTTTGTTCACAAGTTTTGTGGATTTGAGGAAGTGGATGAGGAGTCCAAAGAGGTCCTCAGCAACTTAATAACCCTCAGTGAGAAGCTGGGGCTAGATCTGCAAGAGGACGACTTCATTGAACTCTTTGCTGTGCAAAACGAGGAACTTACTAATGAAGGTATGATAGAATTGGAGGCCCAGAGAAAGGATGAAGAGAGACAAGAGGAAGAAGAAGTAACTGAAGAACCAAAGAGATTCATAATGCAGGAAATGACAAGGGGATTTTCTTTATTTGAGGAGGCACTGTTAGGTTTCGAGGCACAGGACATGAACATAGAACGGTATACAAAGGTTGCAGCAGCAGTTCAGAATGCAATCCAGTGCTACCATGTCACCTATGACAAGAAAAAAAGAGTCACTACCCAGACATCACTGGATCATGTTTTCAAGAGGGTAGATAGAATTGAATCCAACAAGAAACCAGAACCTGTGGCGTCAACATCAGGCGTGAGTGAAATTGCAGCTTACCTCCACCTCCTGGTGCTGATGATCCTTCAGCTCTACCATATCCCACCTCCTCTCCCTCCTCCAGTCAGTAAGTCTTATTACCTGTTCACTCAATGCCAACCCCTGTATGCCAGCTGTTGTATTATACTACTGTACTTGTCAAGGTACTGTAATGTAAGATTAAAAATGTTTATTTTTGTGTTTGTTTTTTATGTATTATTTCTGTGAAAAGTATTATAAAAGTATTATAAAGCATTATAAAAGTATTATAAACCTATTACAGTACAGTACAGTATAGCCGATTGTGTTTGTTGGCTACCTAGGCTAACTTTGTTTTACTTACGAACAAATTGGACTCACAAACGTGCTCTCGGAACAAAACTTGTTCAAGTGTACTGGGCTTACTGTACACACTTGGACTAAACTCACACCTCAGATCTCTTCTAAAAGGAAAAAACAAACTCTTTCTGTAGAAAATGAGCTCCTCTTACTTTTCTTCAGATTGGCACATAAATTCTTACTTCTGTGTGCAGAAGTGTGAAATAACCTGGCATGAATGGGCAACTATAAACAATTTTGTACAGCTGTAGTACAGAGTATGAAAGGAAAGCTTAACTCTTAACAAAAAACTTTTTGCACCCAAAGATTCTAAAGCTGAGGAAATGTCAACTAAAACATTGCAAATGGCCTTGTGTTATTTCTTGTGAATTTCTCTACAAGAGGTAAAGGAGTATAGTATTGGTTAGTAGTTGGACAATTGGGTCTAAATCCTGCCTTCTAGTTGTGTATAATATTGATCTGTGAAACTCAGGCATGCAAATTCTAAAGCAAGAAACACACATTGTAAGTGAGGTGACTACTAAGTTAACAGTTCTCTAACTTTGAGAGAAGGTGTCTTTTTAGTAATAGAATAGGCTACATTTGAGTCCAACCAGATGAGACTAGTTGGTAGAATTTATTAAAAAGTTCACATGAGGGCCTCCCTGGTGGCACAGTGGTTGAGAGTCCGCCTGCCGATGCAGGGGATACGGGTTCGTGCCCCGGTCTGGGAGGATCCCATGTGCCGCGGAGCGGCTGGGCCCGTGAGCCATGACCACTGGGCCTGCGCGTCCGGGGCCTGTGCTCCGCAACGGGAGAGGCCACAACAGTGAGAGGCCCGCATACCGCAAAAAGGAAAAAAAAAAAAAAGTTCACATGATCTGAAATACAAGAAAGGAGACTGATAAAAAGCAGCCAGAGATGTAGGAATAAAATTTGAAAGAATCTGATGGAAATGAAGGAAAGACAGAGCTTTAAGAAGGAAATGGTCAATAATATTGAATGCAAAACAGAGGTCAAAATTAATAAGTATAGGAAAGTATCTGATGGATTTAGCAATGACCTGGCAGAAGAGTTTTGGTGGAGTGATGGTGGAGTTTCCCTGATTACAGTGGGCTGCCAATGAAAGGGCAGTAGGAAAGTGGAGACTGAAAATAAATTGTTCTTGTGAAACGTTTGGATGTAAAATACTAAAAAAAGAACACTAGACATTGTAGGACCTTGGCAGTACACAATAGTGGTTACATAGTCTGTACATAGGTAAATAGTCTGGACCCTGAAAGTCTAGATTTGAAACCCAGCTTTGCCATTTACTAGCTATGTGATCTTGAGCAAGGTACTTGACCTCACTGTGCTTCCCCTTTCTCATGTGCAAACTAATGATAATAATAGTTAATTACCTCATAAGGTGGTTGTGAGGGTGAAATTAGTTAGATTATATAAATCACTTTAAAAGGTGCCTGGCGTATTGTAAGTACTCTATGTGTTTTATGGCTTGTTAACGTTATATAAGGTGAGACAAAAATTAATGGTTACATAAACTTGAGTATGTTTATAGGCCACATGGTAGGAGACAGAAAAGACTGAAAGATTGAAAATAGAGGCTAGGTGAGGAATACTGATTAAGTAAGGTCCAATTTCTGGTAGAGAATTGAAGTGGAAGGAGTGAAAAGAACAACTGGGGAATTAACTCTGAAGGAGAGCTGTTTATTTAAGTCTGAGGGAAAGGAGGTGAAGTGGGTATAGTTATAGATAAGCAAATGTGAATATAGTGAAAATTTCTTTCATGATGGCTTTATTTTTCTCTGTGAAGTATGAGGTCAAATTGTCTGCAGAAAGCAGGGGCTTTGGGGCTTTGGGGAGTATTTGTGGATTCCTACTATGAAGAGGAAAAATGGAAACTTACACAAGAAAGTGAAGATAATCTCCATTTAGCAGGTAGTGTCCAGGTAAAGTTGGAGACTGCACGTTTATAAAAAGCAAAAATTTGTACTATAAGTGATTTTCTCCAGCAATATTTTTGGTAGTCCCAATGTAGATGCTGAGAAAGGATGATGGAGCAGAAGGTTAAGGGCATGAGGGTTTAGAGACAATAAAGAGGATTTGTCTGTATGGGGAAAGAAACAAAACCCCTATGTTGAACTGGGAGGGACTGAGGGGCTGAGAGAATCGAGAAACCAGGAGGTTGAAAAGTATGGATGAATGACTGACTGGGCTCTAGCACTAAATAGCTTGTGACTTTATTTATTTATTTATTTATACATTTTTTACATTAGTTTCTGCTTTATAACAAAGTGAATCAGTCATACATATAAATCTGTTCCCACATCCCTTCCCTCATGCATCTCCCTCCCTCCCACCCTCCCCATCCCACCCCTCCGGGCAGTCACAAAGCACCGAGCTGATCTCCCTGTGCTCTGCGGCTGCTTCCCACTATCTATCTACCTTACGTTTGGTAGTGTATATATGTCCATGCCTCTCTTTCGCTATGTCACAGCTTACCCTTTCCCCTCCCCATATCCTCATGTCCATTCTCAAGTAGGTCTGTGTCTTTATTCCCGTTTTACCCCTAGGATCTTCATGACATTTTTTTTTAATTCCATATATATGTGTTAGCATACGGTATTTGCTTGTGACTTTAAACAAGTCACCTCCTTAATGGGGCCTCAGCTTCTTCATTTGTTAAAATGAAGATACTTGAAGATGTGATCTCAAGGTCCTTTTCAAATTCTTTCTCCTTCTCTTGTCGTTGCACTGCCATCTAGTGTATGTAAAGGATATAGAAGAAAGGCTATAAAGAAGCAATTAGTTTAAAGAAATAAAAATTCCCAGTGTGTTCATGGAAAAATAAGGACAGAGATAGATTGATTATATTTCAGACTTTTCCAATCTTTTCTTGCTTTTCTCTGCCAGGGATATCTTCCTTCTCATGAATCCTGTGTTCTAGTTTTCCTAGGCATCAATTCTACTCAAAGAGAGCCTCTGGCTCTCTTTCTGAATATAAGAGGAAAATAATTTCAGATATTCCCTAACTGAAGATCCAAAAGAATGAACGTCTAATGTTGAACTTTTGAATGACTTCAAAAGGGTAGGGAACATATTTTTGAACCATAAAGCCTCTTCAAATCATCTTCTTCCCTAGTGGGTGGCATTCATTCTACATATACTGGAAAGAGAGGAAGATGATAGTTAAAGAAAATGAGGCAAGCAAGTGAAAGGAGAACAAGGCATCAAAAGGCATTATTGAAAAATAAAAAAATACAAACAAAATTAACTATAAAATCTCCAGTGTTGACTAAGGTGAGGTGGAGACTAAGAATACCGAAGAAATAGCATAAACATTTGAATAAATTTCATTATTTGAAATTGTGCAACTCAAAAAAATAGAAATGAAAAAATAAGTTGATAGAGTAAGCACAGTATGATGCTCACAAGACTTTGGATCTCCTCATATTTGGAATCAGTGTTATGTTAAGGAAAAAGTGAGCTAGCTTAGCTGGTGTTTTGGAGGGTTGTTGAGGAGACTTCCAGTTGAAGGATGTGTTCTTTTAAGGAGTAAGTCAAGATTTTGAAGTGAATCATATCTGTTCAAAACAGGAAGCCAAAACCTGTTTGGGTTTTGTTTTTAGCTTTCTACTCAAGTTTATCTGAAAGTAAGTGAGATTACATCTCATCATTTGAAAGGCCTTGTTCTCCTCTTTTATCACTTTCAGTGCACACAAATCTCTTATTTACAATAATAAATAATTGCATGAGTTTGTTGTTTTCTCCTGTCAACATACTTTTTTTCTATCACTGTACAGATAGTGGAGTCTATAGCTATTGCTTTCATTTCTTTACAACTCACATTATTCTTCACAGAGTATCATTTTGTTCTAATCACTTCCCTGAAGTTTCCTTCATGTCTGGCTTTTAAGATAAAACCAGTTATTTTTGTTCTTCACACTATTCGACATTTGTGTTTCATTTACAAAACTGATTACCCTTGTCTTAATGAAACCCTTTTCTTACTTATATTTCTTATAAATATGTCCTTGTTTATCCTCTTTTTCTATTACCATAACCTTTTTTTTTTTTTTGCTAAATTCTTGTCCTCCCATCACCATATCTAAAATCTATTCTGATGCTGTTTTTTCAACACTCCCCCCCCACACACATTTATTCTCCTGGATTCTCAATTATCCAATAAATAAAATAATCCAACAAATAAATAAATAATCCAATACATAAAATAGATGCAAATAATCCATCTTTGCTGATGACTTAAAACTCCCCAAATCTAGCCCTAACCATTAACTTCAGCCTATATATACTTAACTATTTCTACATGAAATGATCATAATCAGGTTTAAAAATAAGGTTGGATTTTTTGATGATAAAATTGCTCTTTTCCAAAATTCCCTGGAAAATGAATCTACATGGTTACACTTTATAGATATTGTACTTTGCAATCACATAATATAGTCTTGACTACATCAATATCATTCAGAAGAGCTGGTGATGATAAAAAATAAGGGCATAATTCCATTCTATACAGGTTAAAATGAGTTTAACTGCCTGTGTGTATTATTTGTTCTTAATTATTTTTTTCTTGCTTTTAAACAATTTTTTACTGAATAGTTCATTTACAATGTTGTGTTAGTTTCAGGTGTACAGCAAAATGAATCAGTGTTACATATACATATATCCACTCTTATTTAGAATCCTTTCCCATATAGGCCACTACAGAGTACTGAGTAGAGTTCCCTGTGCTCTACAGTAGGTTCTTATTAGTTAAATATTTTATTTATGGTAGTATGTATATGTAAATCCCAATCTCCTAATTTATCCCTCCTCCCCTTACCCTCTGGTAGCCATAAGTTTGTTCTCTACATCTGTAACTCTATTTCTGTTTTCTAGATAACTTCACCTGTACCCTTTTTTAAGATTCCATACATAAATGAAAATATACAATATTTGTCTTTCTCTATCTGACCTACTTCACTCAGTATGACAATCCCTAGGTCCATCCATGTCACTTCAAGTGTCATTATTTCATTTTTTTTATGGCTGAGCAACATCCCATTGTATTTATGTACCATAACTTCTTTATCCATTCCTCTGTTGATGGACATTTAGGGTGCTTCCATGTCCTGGTTATTGTAAATAGTGCTGCAATGTACATTGCGGTGAATGTGTCTTTTTGAATTATGGTTTTCTCCAGATATAAGCCCAGGAGTGGGGATGCTGGGTCATATGGTGGTTCTATTTTTAGTTTGTTAAGGAACCTCCATACTGTTCTCCATAGCGGCTGTACCAATTTACATTTGCACCAATAATTAAGGGGGATTCCCTTTTCTCCACACCCTTCCAGCATTTATTGTTTGTAGATTTTTCGATGATGGCCATTGGGACTGGTGTGAGGTGATACCACATTGGAGTTTTGATTTGCGTTTTTCTAATAATTAGTGATGTTGAGCATCTTCTCATGTGCTTTTTGGCCATCTGTATGTCTTCTTTGGAGAAACACCTATTTAGAATTTCTGCCCATTTTTTTAAACATCTTTATTGGTATATAATTGCTTTACAAAGGAGTGTTAGTTTCTGCTTTATAACAAAGCGAATCAGTTATACATACATACATATATATATATATATATATATATATATATATATATATATGTTCGCATGTCTCTTCCCTCTTGCATCTCCCTCCCTCCCACCCTCCATATCCCACCCCTCTAGGGGTTCCAAACCACTTAGCTGATCTCCCTGTGCTATGCAGCCGCTTCCCACTAGCAGTCTATTTTATATTTGCTAGTGTATATAAGTCCATGCCACTCTCTCACTTTGTCAGAGCTTACCATTCCCACTCCCCAAAACCTCAAGCCCATGCTCTAGTAGGCCTGTGTTTTTATTCCCATCTTACCCCTAGGCTCTTCATGACTTTTTCTTTTTGACTCCATCTATATGTGTTAGCATACGGTATTTGTTTTTCCCTTTCTGACTTACTTCACTCTGTATGACAGACTCTAGGTCCATCCACCTCACTACAAATAACTCAATTTCGTTTCTTTTTATGGCTGAGTAATATTCCATTGTATATGTGTGCCATTTCTTCTTTATCCATTCATCTGTTGATGGACACTTAGATTGCTTCCATGTCCTGGCTATTGTAAATAGAGCAGCAATGAACATTTTGGTACATGACTATTTTTGAATTATGGTTTTCTCAGGGTATATGCCCAGTAGTGGGATTGCTGTGTCGTATGGTAGTTCTATTTTTAGTTTCTTAAGGAACCTCCACACTATTCTCAGTAGTGGCTGTATAAATTTACATTCCCACCAAAAGTGCAAGAGTGTTCCCTTTTCTCCACACCCTCTCCAGCATTTATTGTTTATAAATTTTTTGATGATGGCCATTCTGACCAGTGTGAGATGATACCTCATTGTAGTTTTGATTTGCATTTCTCTAATGATTAATGATGTTGAGCGTTCTTTCATGTGTTTCTTATGAATCTGTATATCGTCTTTGGAGAAATGTATATTTAGGTCTTCTGCCCATTTTTGGATTGGGTTGTTTCCTTTTTGTTATTGAGCTGCATGAGCTGATTGTAAATTTTGGAGATTAATCCTTTGTCAGTTGCTGCATTAGCAAATATTTTCTCCCATTCTGAGGGTTGTCTTTTGGTCTTGTTTATGGATTCCTTTGCTGTGCAAAAGATTTTAAGTTTCATTAGGTCCCATTTCTTTATTTTTGTTTTTATTTCCATTTCTCTAGGAGGTGGGTCAAAAAGGATCTTGCTGTGACTTATGTCATAGAGAGTTCTGCCAATGTTTTCCTCTGTTTGATAGTTTCTGGCCTTACATTTAGGCCTTTAATCCATTTTGAGTTTATTTTTGTGTATGCTGTTAGAGAGTGTTCTAATTTTATACTTTTACATGTAGCTGTCCAGTTTTCCCAGCACCACTTATGAAGAGGCTGTCCTTTCTCCACTGCATATTCTTGCCTCCTTTATGAAAGATAAGGTGACCATATGTGTTGGATTATCGCTGGGCTCTCTATCCTGTTACATTTATCTATATTTCTGTTTTTGTGCGAGTACCATACTGTCTTGATTATTATAGCTTTGTAGTATAGCCTGAAGTCAGGGAGCCTGATTCTTCCAGCTCCGTTTTTCTTTCTCAAGATTGCTTTTGCTATTTGGGGTCTTTTGTGTTTCCATACAAATTGTGAAAGTTTTTGTTCTAGTTCTGTGTAAAATGGCAGTGGAAATTTGATAGGGATTGCATTGAATCTGTAGATTGCTTTGGGTAGTAGAGTCACTTTCACAGTGTTGACTCTTCGATTCCAAGAACACAGTGTATCTCTCCATCTATTTGTATCATCTTTAATTTTTTTTCAACAGTGTCATAATTTTCTGCATACAGGTCTTTTGTCTCCTCAGGTAGGTTTATTCCAAGATATTTTATTCTTTTGTTACAATGGTAAATGGGAGTGCTTTCTTAATTTCACTTTCACATTTTTCATCAATAGTGTATAAGAATGCCAGTTTTCTGTGCATTAATTTTGTATCCTGCTACTTTACCAAATTCATTGATTAGCTCTTGTAGTTTTCTGGTAGCATCTTTAGGATTCTCTCTATATATAGTATCATGTCATCTGTAAACAGTGACAGCTTTACTTCTACTTTTCCCACTTGGATTCCTTTTATTTCTTTTTCTTCTCTGATTGCTGTGGCTAGAACTTCCAAAACTATGTTGAATAAGAGTGGTGAGAGGGGGCAACATTGTCTTGTTCCTGATTTTAGAGGAAATGCTTTCAGTTTTTCACCATTGAGGACGATCTTGGCTGTGGGTTTGTCATATATGGCCTTTATTATGTTGAGGAAAGTTCCTTCTCTTCCTACTTTATGCAGGGTTTTTATCATAAATGGGTGTTGAATTTTGTCAAAAGCTTTCTCTGCATCTATTGAGATGATCATTTGCTTTTTCTCCTTCAATTTGTTAATATGATGTATCATGTTGATTGACTTGTGTATATTGGAGAATCCTTGCATTCCTGGAATAAACCCCACTTGATCATTGTGTATGATCCTTTTAATGTGCTGTTGGATTCTGTTTGCTAGTATCTTGTTGAGAATTTTTGCATCTATGTTCATGCATGATATTGGCCTGTAGTTTTCATTCTTTGTGACATCTTTGTCTGGTTTTGGTATCAGTGTGATTGTGGCCTCGTAGAATGAGTTTGGGAGTGTTCCTCCCTCTGCTATATTTTGGAAGAGTTTGAGAAGGTTAGGTGTTTTCTCTTTTCTAAATGTTTGATAGAATTCGCCAGTGAAGACATCTGTTCCTGGGCTTCTGTTTGTTGGAGGATTTTTGATGACAGTTTCAGTTTCAGTGCTTGTGATTGGTTTGTTCATATTTTCTATTTCTTCCTGGTTCAGTCTTGGCAGGTTGTGCATTTCTAAGAATTTGCCCATTTCTTCCAGATTGTCCATGTTGTTAGCATAGAGTTTCCTGTAGTAATCTTTCATGATCTTTTGTATTTCTGCAGTGTCAGTTGTTACTTCTCCTTTTACATTTCTAATTCTATTGATTTGAGTCTTCTCAGATTTTTTTCTTAATGAGTCTGGCTAATGGTTTATCAATTTCGTTTATCTTCCAAAAGAACCAGCTTTTATCTTTATTAATCTTTGCTAACATTTCCTACATTTCTTTTTCATTTATTTCTGATCTGATCTTTATCATTTCTTTCTTTCTGCTAACTTTGGGGTTTTTCTGTTCTTCTTTCTCTATTGCTTTAGGTGCAAGGTTATGTTGTTTACTTGAGTTGTTTCCTGTTTCATAAGGTAGGATTGTATTGCTATAAATTTCCCTCTTAGAACTGCTTTTGCTGCATCCCATAGGTTTTGGGTCGTGATGTCTCCTTTGTCATTTGTTTCTAGGTATTTTTTGATTTCCTCTTTGATTTCTTCAGTGATCACTTCGTTATTCAGTAGTGTATTGTTTATCCTCCAGGTGTTTTTATTTTTTACAGATATTTTCCTGTAATTGATATCTAGTCTCATAGCACTGTGGTCGGAAAAGATACTTGATATGATTTTAATTTTCTTAAATTTACCAAGGCTAGATTTGTGACCCAAGATATGATCTATCCTGGAGAATGTTCCTTGATCACTTGAGAAAAAAGGGTATTCTGTTGCTTTTGGATGGAATGTGCTATAAATATCAATTAAGTCCATCTTGTTCAATGTATAACTTAAAGCTTGTTCTTCCTTATTTATTTACATTTTGGGTGATCTGTCCATTGGTGAAAGTGGGTAATTAACGTCCCCTACTATGATTTTGTTATTGTTGCTTTCCCCTTTTATGGCTGTTAGTTTTTGCCTTATGTATTGAGGTGCTCCTATGTTGGGTGCATAAATATTTACAAATGTTAAATCTTCTTCTTGTATTGATCCTTTGATCATTATGTAGTGTCCTTCTTTGTCTCTTGTAATAGTCTTTATTTTAAAGTGTATTTTGTCTGATAAGAGAATTGCTACTCCAGCTTTCTTCTGATTTCCATTTGCATGGAATATGTTTTTTCATCCCCTCACTTTCAGTCTGTATGTGTCCCTACATCTGAAGGGGGTCTCTTGTAGACAGCATATATACGGGTCTTGTTTTTTTATCCATTCAGCTAGTCTGTGTCTTTTGGTGGGAGCATTTAATCCATTTAAATTTAAGGGAATTATTGATATGTATGTTCCTATTACCATTTTCTTAAGTGTTTTGGGTTTGTTATTGTAGGTCTTTTCTTTCTCTTGTGCTTCTTGCCTAGAGAAGTTCCTTTAGCATTTGTTGTAAACCTGGATTGTTAGTACTGAACTCTCTCAGGTTTGCTTGTCTGTAAAGGTTTTAATTTCTCCGTCACATCTGAATGAGATCCTTGCTGGGTAGAGTAATCTTAGTTGTAGGTTTTTCTCCTTCATCACTTTAAATATGTCCTGCCTATCCCATCTGGCTTGCAGAGTTTCTGCTGAAAGTTCAGCTAATAACTTTATAGGGATTCCCTTGTGTGTAATTTGTTGTTTTTCCCTTGCTGCTTTTACTATGTTTTCTTTGTATTTAATTTTTAATAGTTTGATTAATTTGTGTCCTAGCTTGTTTCTCCTTGGATTTATCCTGTATGTGACTCTCTGTGCTTCCTGGACTTGATTAACTGTTTCCTTTCCCATATTAAGGAAGTTTTCAACTATAGTGTCTTCAAATATTTTCTCATTCCCTTTTTTGTTTCTCTTCTCCTTCTCGATCCCTATAATTTGAAAGTTGATGCACTTAATGTTGTCCTAGAGGTCTCTGAGACTATCCTCAGTTCTTTTCATTCTTTTTTCTTTATTCTGCTCTGCAGTAGTTATTTCCACTATTTTATCTTCCAGGTCACTTATCCGTTCTTCTGCCTCAGTTATTCTGCTATTGATCCCTTTTAGAGCTTTTTTAATTTCATTTTTTATGTTGTTCATCATTGTTTGTTTCCTCTTTAGTTCTTTTAAGTGCTTGTTAAATGTTTCTTGCATTTTCTCTATTCTATTTCCAAGATTTTGGATCATCTTTGCTATCATTATTCTGAATTCTTTTTCAGGTAGACTGCGTATTTCCTCTTCATTTTTTAGGTCTGGTGGGTTTTTACCCTGGTCATTCATATGCTGTGTGTTTTTTGGTCTTTTCATTTTGCTTATCTTACGGTGTTTGGGGTCTTCTTTTTGCAGACTGCAGGTTTGTATTTCCCGTTGTTTTTGGTCTCTGTCCCCAGTGGCTAAGTTCGCTCAGTGAGTTGTGTAGGTTTCCTGGTGGAGAGGACTAGTGGCTGTGTTCTGGTGGATGAAGTTGTATCTTGTCTTCCTGGTGGGCAGGTCCACGTCTGGTTGTGTGTTTTGGGGTGTCTGTGGCCTTTTTATGATTTTAGGCAGCCTCTCTGCTAATGGGTGGGGTTGTGTTCCTCTCTTGCTAGTTGTTTGGCATAGGGTGTTCAACATTGTAGCTTGCTGGTCATTGAGTAAAACTGGTTCTTGGTGTTGAGATAGAGAACTCTGGGAAATTTTCCCCATTCAATGTTACGTGGAGCTCAGAGGTCTCTTGTGGACCAGTGTCCTGCAGTTGGCTGTCCCACCTCAGTGGCACAGCCCTGATGCCCAGCTGGAGCACCAAGAGCCTGTCCACCACACAGCTCAGAATAAAAGGAAGAAAATATAGAAAGAAAGATGATAAAATGAAGTAAGATAAAGTAAAATAATGTTATTAAAATAAAAAAAATTAAAAAATAATTATTAGAAACAAATAATTTTTAATTAAAAAAAGGAAAATAAAAAAATAAACCCATATGGTCAGAACTGTAGGACAAACGGTGAAAGCAAAGCTGTACAGACAAAATCTCACACAGAAGGTTACACATACACACTAACAAAAAGAGGAAAAGGGGAAAAGATAATGTATCTTGCTCCCAAAGTCTACCTTCTCAATTTGGGATGATTCATTGTCTATTCAGGTATTCCACAGATGCAGAGTACATCAAGTTGATTGTGGAGCTTTAATCCGCTGCTCCTGAGGCTGCTGGGAGAAATTTCCCTTTCCCTCCTTTGTTGGCACAGCTCCGGGGGTCCAGCTTTGGATTTGACCCTGCCTCTGCATTTAGGTCGCCTGAGGGCGTCTGTTCTTCACTCAGGACTCGGTTAATGGAGCAGCTGATTCAGGGGCTCTGGCTCAATCAGGGCGGGCGGAGGGAGGGGTACGGATGCAGAGCGAGCCTGCGGAGGCAGAGGCCGGCCTCACATTGCAGCAGCCTGAGGCGCGCCATGTGTTCTCCCAGGGAAGTTGTCCCTAGGTCACGGGACCCTGGCATTGGCAGGCTGCAGAGGCTCCTGGGAGGGGCGGTGTGGATAGTGACCTGTGCTTACACACAGGCTTCTTGGGGATGGCAGCAGCAACCTTAGCATCTCATGCCCGTCTCTGGGGTCCGTGTTGATAGCCGCAGCTCACGCCCTTCTCTGGAGCTCCTTTAAGCAGCGCTCTTAATCCCCTCTACTTGAGCACCAGGAAACAAAGAGGCAAGAAAAAATCTCTTGTCTCTTTGGCAGCTCCAGACTTCTCCCAGACTCCCTCCTGGCTAGCTGTGGGGCCCTATCCCCTTCAGGATCTGTTCATGCTGCCAATCTCTGTTCTCTCCCTGCATCCGACCAAAGCCTGAGCTTCAGCTCACAGCCCCTGCCCATCCCGGCTGGTGAGCAGACAAGCCTCTCGGGCTTGTGGGTGCTGGTCGGCACCGATCCTCCATGCGGGAATCTCTCTGCTTCGTCCTCCTCACCCCTGTTGCTGCATTCTCCTCCATGGCTCTGAAGCTTCACCCTCTGCCACCCGCAGTCTCTGCCTGGGAAGGGGCTTCTAGTGTGTGGAAACCTTTCCTCCTTCATAGCTCCCTCCCACTGGTGCAGGTCCTGTCCCTATTTTTATGTCTCTGTTTTTTTTTTTCTTTTGCTGTACCCTGGTACGTTGGGAGTTTGTTGCCTTTTGGGAGGTCTGAGGTGTTCTGCCAGAGATCAGTGGGTGTTCTATAGGAGCAGTTCCACATGCAGATGTATTTCTGATGTATCTGTTGGGATGAAGGTGATCTCCGCATCTTACTCTTCCACCATCTTCTCCAGAATCCTCTGCCCATATTTTGATTGGGTTGTTTGTTTGTTTTTTTGATATTTAGCTGCATGAGCTGTTTCTATATGTTGGAGATTAATCCCTTGCATCATTTGCATTATTTGCAAATATTTTCTCTCCTTCTGAGTATTGTCTTGTTGTTTTATTTATGGTTTTCTTTGTCATGCAAAAGCTTTTAAGTTTCATTATGTCCCATTTGTTTATTTCTGTTTTTTTCATTACTCTGGGAGGTGGATCAAAAAAGATCTTGCTGTGATTTATGTCAAAGAGTGTTCAGTCTACGTTTTTCTTCTAAGAGTTGTATAGTGTGAGGTCTTACTTTTAGGTCTTTAACCCATTTTGAGTTTATTTTTGTGTATGGTGTTGGGGAGTGTTCTAATTTCATTCTTTTACATGTAGCTGCCCGGTTTTCCCAGCACCACTGATTGAAGAGGCTGTCTTTTCTCCTTTGTATATTCATGCCTCCTTTATCAAAGATAAGAGTACTATATGTGTGTGGCTTTATCTCTGGGCTTTCTATCCTGTTCCATTTATCTATATTTCTGTTTTTGGACCACTACCATACTGTCTTCATTATTGTAGCTTTGTGATATTGTCTGAAATCAGGGAGCCAGATTTCTCCAGCTCCATTTTTCTTTCTAAAGATTGCTTTGGCTATTTGGGGTCTTTCATGTTTCCATACAAGTTGTAAAGTTTTTTTGTTCAAATTCTGTGAGAAATGCCATTGGTAATTTGATAGGGATTGCATTGAATCTGTATTTTGCTCTGGCTAGTATAGTCATTTCCACAGTACTGATTCTTCCAACCCAAGGGCACTGTATATCTCTCAATCAGTTTGTGTCACCCTTGATTTCTTTCATCAGCATCTTATAGTTTTCAGAGTACAGGTGTTTTGCCTCCTTAGGTTGGTTTATTCCTTGGTATTTTATTCTTTTTGATGTGATGGTAAATGAGACTGTTTCCTTGAATTTTCTCTCTGATCTTTCATTACTAGTGTATAGGAATGCAAGAGACTTCTGTGTATTAATTTTATATCCACAAACTTTACCAAATTCATTGATGAGCTCTAGTAGTTTTCTAGTAGCATCATTAGGCTTTTCTATATATAGTATCATGTTATCTGGAAACAGTGACATTATTACTCCTTCTTTTCCAGTTTGGATTCCTTTTGTTTGTTTTACTTCTCTGATTGTCGTGGTTTGGACTTCGAAAAAAATGTTGAATAGTAGTGGTGAGAGTGACCATCCTTGTCTTTTTTCTGATCTTAGAGGAAATGTTTTCAGTTTTTCATCATTGAGAATGATGTGTGCTGTGGGTTTGTCATATATGGCCTTTATTATGTTGAGGTAGCTTCCCTCTATGCACACTTTCTGGAGAGTTTTTATCATAAATCAGTGATGAATTTTGTCAAAAGATTTTCTGCATCTATTGAGATGATCATATGTTTTTTTTTTCTTCAATTTGTTATATGGTGTTTCACATTGATTGATTTATGTATATTGAAGAATTTGTGCATCCCTGAGGTAACTCCCATGTGATCATGGTGTATGATCCTTTTAATGTGTTGTTGGATTTGGTTTGCTAGTACTCTGTTAAGAATTTTTGTGTCTAGGTTCATCAGTGATATTAGCCTATATTTTTTTCTTTTTGTGATATTTTTGTCTGGTTTTGGTATCAGTGTAATGGTGGCCTTGTAGAATGAGCTTGAGAGTCTTCCTTCCTCTGCAACTTTTGGAAGAATTTGAGAAGGGTCGGTGTTAGCTCTTCTCAAATGTTTGTTAGAATTCTCCTGTGAAGCTATCTGATCCTGGACTTTTGTTTGTTGGAAGAATTTTAATCACAGTTTCAGTGTCAGTACTACTGATTGGTTTGTTCATAATTTCTATTTCTTCCTGGTTCAGTCTCGGAAGGTTGTCTCTTTCCAAGAATTTGTCCATTTCTTCTCTGTTGTCCATTTTATTGGCCTATAGTTGCTTGTAGTAGTCTTTCATGATCATTTTTATTTCTGTGGTGTCCATTGTAACTTCTCCTGTTTCATTTTTAATTTTATTGATTTGAGTTCTCTCCCTTCTTTCTTGGTGAGTCTGGCTAAATGTTTATCAATTTTGTTTATCTTCTCAAAAAACAGCTTTTACTTTCATTGATCTTTGCAATTGTTTTCTTTGTGTCTATTTCTCTTATTTCTCTCTGATCTTTATGATTTCTTTCCTTCTACTAATTTTGGGTTTTGTTTGTTCTACTTTCTCTAGTTACTTTAGGTGTAAGATTAGGTTGTTTATTTGAGATTTTTCTTGTTTCTTCAGGTAGGATTGTATTGCTATAAACTTCCCTCTTAAACCTGCTTTTGTTGCGTCCATAGGTGTTGGATCATCATGTTTTTGTTGTGATTTGTCTCTAGGTATTTTTTGATTTCCTTTTTGATTTCTTCAGTGATCCATCAGTTATTTAGCAATATATTGTTTATGCTCCATGTGTTTGTGGGTATTTTTGTTTGTTTGTTTTTTGTGGTACGCAGGCCTCTCACTGTTGTGGCCTCTCCCGTTGCAGAGCACAGGCTCTGGACACAGAGACTCAGCAGCCATGGCTCATGGGCCCAGCCACTCTGTGGCATGTTGGATCTTCCCAGACCGGGCATGAACCCGTGTCCCCTGCATCAGCAGGCAGACTCTCAACCACTGTGCCACCAGGGAAGCCCTGTTTGTTTTTTACAGGTTTTTTCCTGTAATTGATTTCTAATCTCAAGATGTTGTGGTTAGAAAAGGTGGTTGATATGATTACAATTTTCTTAACTTTACCAAGGTTAAAGTGACCTATGATGTGACCTATGATGTGATCTACCCTGGAGAATATTCTGTGTGCACTTTAGAAGAAAGTGTATTCTGCTGCTTTTGGATGGGATGTCCTATAAATATGAATTAACTCTATCTGGCCTAATGTATTATTTTGGGCTTATATTTCTTTATTAATTTTCTGTCTAGATAATCTGTCCATTAGTGTAAGTGGGGTGTTAAAATCCCCCACTATTACTGTATTACTGTCAATTTCCCATTTTATGGCTGTTTGCATTTGCCTTATATATTGAGGTGTATTCATATTTACAATTGTTATATCTTCTTCTTGGATTGATTCCTTGATCATTATGTAGTGTCCTTCCTTGGCTCTTGTAGCAGTCCTTATTTTAATGTCTATTTCATCTGATATAAGTATTGCTACTCCAGCTTTCTTTTGATTGCCATGTGCATGGAATATCTTTTTCCAGCCCCTCACTTTCAGTCTGTTTGTTTCCCTAAGTCTGAAGTGGGTCCCTTGTAGACAGCATACATATGGGTCTTGTTTTTGTATCTATTCAGTCAGTCTTTGTCATTTGGCTGGACTATTTAATTCATTTACATTTAAGGTAATTATAAATATGTACGTTTGTAATGCCATTTTCTTGTTTTGGGTTTGTTTTTGTAGGTCTTTCTTCTTCCTTTCCTCTTTTGTTCTCTTCTCTTGTGGTTTGATGACCATCTTTAGCATTGTTTTTGGGTTGCTTTTTCTTTTTTTTTGTGTGTGTATCTATTGTAGTTTGTTGGTTTGCATTTCCCATGAGGTTTTGATAAAGCAGTCTATATATATATAAATATGTAAATACAAATATATATTTATATATATAAATATATAAATTATATATATTTATTATGCAATATATAAGAAATACATTAATAATATATATTTATAATATAATAGGTAATATAAATATAATTTATAATATGTTTATAATGTATAAATAAATAATGTATGTAATATATATAACTATACGTAAATTAATATATAGATACTTATAAATGTAAATATATATATATATATATATATATATATATATATATATATATATATATATAAGTTTGTTTTAAGTTGCTGGTCTCTTAATTTCTAATGAAATTCCCATTTCCTGCATTTGTACTCTCCTCGTGGTTGCTGCTTTTGATATCATGTTTGTGTATGAATGATTTCCTGTTTATTGTATGTTTGCCTTTACCAGTGAGCTTTCTCATTTGTGATTTTCTTGTTTCTAGCTGTGGTCTCTCTTTTTTCCCCCCTGCCTAGGTAAGTTCCTTTAGCATTTGTTGTAAAGCCTGTTTCGTAGTGCTGAATTATCTTAGCTTTTGCTTGTCTTTAAAGGTTTTGATTTCCACCTCAAATCTGAATGAGAGCCTTGTTGTGTAGAGAATTCTTGGTTGTAGGTTTTTCCCTTTCATCACTTTCAATATATTTTGCCACTCCCTTCTGGCCTAGAGAATTCCTGCAAAAAAAATCAGCATATATCCTTATGGAGATTCTGTTGTATGATATTTGTTGCTTTTCCCTTGTTGCTTTTTATATTTTGCCTTTGTGTTAATTTTTTTAGGTTGATTAATATGGGTCCTGGCATATTCTTCTTTGGGTTGATCCTGTATGGGACTCTCTGCACTTCTTAGACTTGGGTGACTATTTCCTTTCCCATGTTAGGGAAGTGTTTGGCTATTATCTCTTCAAACATTTTCTCAGGCTCTTTCTCTTTTTCTTCTTCTTCTGAGACCACTCTAATTTGAATATTGGTGCACTTAATGTTGACCCAGAGGTCTCTGAGACTCTTCTCATTTCTTTGCATTCTTTTTTCTTTATTTTGTTCCCTGGCAGTGATTTCTACCATTCTGTCTTCCAGGTAACTTATCTGTTCTTCTGCCTCAGTTATTCTACTATTGATTCCTTATAGTGTATTTTTCATTGCAGTTATTGTATTGTTCGTCTCTGTTTGTTTGTTCTATAGTTCTTCTAGGTCTTCATTAGATATTTCTTTGTGTTTTCTTGATCCTTGCCCCATTCTTTTTCTGAGATCTTGGATCATCTTTACTATCATTACTCTACATTTTTTTTCAGGTAGATTGCGTATCTCCTCTTCATTTGATTGTTCATATAGGTTTTTATCTTGCTCCTTTGTCTGCAACATATATCTTTGTCATCTCATTTTGCCTAATTTACTGTGTTTGTGGTCTCCTTTCCATAGGCTGCAGGATTGTAGTTCCTCTTGCTTCTGGTGTATGCCTCCTAGTGGGTGAGTTTAGTCCAGAGGCTTGTGCGATTATCACCTTGACTGGTGTTGTGGTGACCAGAACCTTCCCTGAATATTGAGTGGGTCCTCCCCTTTGTTCTTTGGTGGTCACTGCCCTGTCAGAGGCAGGGTCTGCTCCCTAGTTGTTGGAGTGGAGGTCCCCAGATCTATTTCTTAGCAGTGTTTCTGACCTGCAGTGTGAGGTAGGCAGGGTTAGAGCACTCCCACTGGGAGAGAAGCCACTGAGTTGTCCTCCTCTGGAGCTATTCACCTGTGAGTGTGCTCTGTGGTGTCCCCTTTCACCCTTTGTGAGGGCTCACAATGTACACTGTTTTTGGCACTGCTCTCAGTCCCGTCTTAACTGAGGGTATGCTAGCAATTGGCCTGGGTGACTATCAGGCATTGTTTTCACCAGGCCACCAGTGCAGATCCACTGAGGTCAGATCCCAGGACTGCAGTAGTCGTGCACCTGGACCCACTGTGGGAGCTATGGAGGCAGCTCAGATTCTGGCCTTGCCTAGCCCCCTGCATGTATGTGCTCACAAAACTCACAGCTGCTAAAGCCAGACCTGTTCCAGATGTAGGAAGACTTGTTGTCCTTTTGGATGTTTTGCAGTTGCTTAATTTAAGAAGTTGTCAGGGGAGGTGTAACTCCTTGGTTCGCACAGTTGAGAGGAGAGATTTCAGCTCTTCTTCCTTAGTCATAGCCCTAGTCATAGCCCTAGTCGAGCCCTAATCTGGGAAGATCCCACATGCCGTGGAGCAACTAAGCCCATACAGCAAAACTACTGAGCCTGTGCTTTAGAGCTCGCAAGCCACAACTACTGAAGCCCACGTGACCAAAATACTGAATCCCGTGTGCATAGAGCCTGTGCTATGCAACAAGAGAAGCCACTGCAATGAGAAGCCCGTGCACTACAATGAAGAGTAGCCCCTGCTCGCAACAACTATAAAAAGCCTGCGTGCATCAACGAAGACCCAACACAGCCAAAAATAAATAAATAAATTTATTTTTTAAAAAAATGAATTTATTTAGAGATACACATTCCACAGACAGAATGTGATATGTTGCAGAAGAACGGCTTTGGGAGAAACACTCCACAGACAGAGTGTGGGCCACCTCAGAAGGTGAGAGGCCCTGAAATATGGGGTGGTTAGTTCTTATAGGCTGGGTAATTTCATAAGCTAATGAACACACATTTGTTATGATTTATATATATATATGTGTGTGTATATATATATATATATATAACACCATGCATATACAAATATATAATATCATTTATCTGTAGAAAGAGATAGCTTACTTCTTCCTTTCCAATGTAGATAACTTTTAGTTGATTTTCTAGCCTAATTATCTTGGCTATTGTTGAATATAAGTGGTAAAAGTGGGCATCCTTATCTTCTTCCTAATCTTATAGGGAAAACGTTCAGACTTTCACCATGAATCATGGTACTAATTATAGCTTTTTTTGCAAATGTTCTTTATCAAGTTAAGTAAGTTTCCTTCTATAATTATTGTGGAAAGTTTTTATCATGAAAGAGTGTTGGACTTTTTCCTATGTTTTTGCTGTGTCTATTGACATGATCTTATGGGTTTTGATAATTTTGTATTGGTATGATGTATAAAAACTATTTTTTTAATATTTTTAAACTTAAGATATCTTTATTGAAGTATAATTGATATAAAGTTGACCCTTGAACAATACAGGTTTGAACTGCAAAGATCCACTTATAAGCGATTTTTAAAATATATATATTAGATATTTTTTTGAGATTTGTGACAATTTGAAAACAAACTAGCAGATGAATGGCATAGCCTAGAAATATTTTTTAAAAATAAGAAAAAGTTAGGTATTTTCAATGCATAAAATATGTGTAGATACTAGTCTATTTTATCATTTACTACCATAAAATCTATGCAAATATATTATAAAAAGTAAAAATTTGTCAAAACTTACACAAACACAGGCTCTACATGGCACCATTCACAGTCAAGAGAAATGTGAACAAATGTAAACATGCAGTGTTAAATCACTCCTACATAAAAGTAACTGAAATACATACAGTACTATGATAATTTTGTAGCCACTTTCTGTTGTTGTGATCAGCTCAAGTCTTGTGAGTATCTGCTTAAAACTCCGTGTGATTATAATGATCTTTGCATGAGCAGTTCATCGCTCCAATAAATTGTGTAGCACAGTAAAAAGAGACTTTTTACAGTTCTCTCATATTTTTCGTTGTGTTTAGTACAATACTATGAACCTTAAATAACACTGTGGAACCCATACAAAGTACCACTAGTGATGATGGAAATGCTCCCAAGGAACAAAGTCACAACATTACAAGAAAATGTTGAGTTGCTTGATATGTACCATAGATTGAGGTCTGCAGTTGTGGTTACCCACCATTTCAAGATAAATTAATCCAATGTAGGGATGATTGTAAAAAAAGAAAAGGAAATTCATGAAGCTATCATTGCAGCTTCACCACCAGGCAGGAAAACCTTGCATTTTTTGCAAAATACTTGTTTTTCCTACTGTTGATTGTGCAGTCACTATGTGGTGCAGAATTGCTATAAGAAAACATACCTATAGATTAATATAATTTGAGAAAAAGTGAAGTCATTACATGACAGCTTAAAGAAAAATGAAGTTGAAGGATCTAAAGCTGGAGAATTTAATGCCAGCAAAGGATGTTTTGATAATTTTAGAAAGAGATTGGCTTAAAAAATGTCAAGATAACAAGAGAAGCAGCTTTTGCTGACCAATAGGCAGCAGATGAGTCCCCATATGCCATTAAGAAAATCATGTGTATACATATAGGTTATTCACTTTGTTATACAGCAGAAACTAGCACAACACTGTAAAGCAATTATACTCCAACAAAGATATTAAAAATAAAAAAAGAAGAAAATCATTGAGAATAAAGGATATCCTCCTGAACATGTTATCATCACAGATGAAAGTGCCCTACTCTGCAAAAAAGTGCCACAAAGGACGTTTATTAATAAGGAAGAGAAGTGAGCACCAGGATTTAAGGCAAGAAGAGATAGGCTAATGCTACTGTTGTGTGTAAATGCAGTTGGGTTTATAATCAGGACTGCCCTTATCTATAAAGCTCTAACCTGTGAGCCTTGAAGGGAAATGATAAACACCAGCTGCCAGTCTTTTGGTTGTACAAGAAGGCCTGGACAATGAGAACACTTTTTCTGGATTGGCTCCATCAATGTTTTGTCCCTGAAGTCAGGAAGTACTTTGCCAGGAAGGGACTGCCTTTTAAAGTTCTTTTGATATTGGACAATGTCCCTGGTCATCCGGAACCCCATGAGTTCAACACTGAAGCTGTCAGTGTGGTCTACTTGCCCTCAAACACAAGGGGTCTAATTCAGCCTCTAGATCAAGGGGTCATAAGGACATTTAAGGCTCAGTACTGTATAAAAAGAATTTTCAACGTTGTGGAAGAGAACCCCAACAGAGAGAACGCTGTGAAGGTCTGGAAGGATTACACCATTGAAGGTGCCAACATTGTTATAGAAAAAACCATGAAAGTCATCAAACCTGAAACAGTAAATTCCTTCTGGAGAAATCTGTGTCCAGATGTTGTGCACGACTTCATAGGATTTGCAACAGAGCCAATCAAGGAAATCATGAAGGAGATTGTGGATATGGAGAAAAAAAAGTGGTGGTTGAAGGGTTCAAAATATGGATCTTGGAGAAATTCAAACGATAATAGACACCACACCAAAGGAATTAACAGAAGACTACTTAAATGGAGATGAGTGCTTTTGAACCAGTGCCAGATGCTGAGGAAGAAGACGTAGAAGAAGCAGTACCATAAAATGGATTGACATTGTACAATTTGGCAGAAGGGTTCTGATTATTCAAGACTGCTTTTGACTTATATGACATGCATCCTTCTATGATATGGACACTGAAACTAAAGCAAATGGTGGAAAAAGGGTTGGCATTGTATAGAAAAATTTTTAGATAAATGAAAAAGTAAAATAGGCAGAAATTACATATACTTCTGTAAATTTACACCAAGTGTGTCTGCTTCTCCTGCCGCCTCTGCTGCTTCCTCCACTTCTTCTGCTTCTGCTGCACCTGATGCAGTATGACCAACCCTTCTTTTTCCTCCTCCTCCTCCTGCTCCTCAGACTACTGAATGTGAAGGCAATGAGGATAAAGACCTTTTATGATGATCCACTTCCAATTAATGAATAGTAAATAATCATCATGCTGTACAGTTAATAATCGTGTTTGTTGTGTATGCGAGTATCTGCATGTATGAGGTATTTTTGTGTCATCATCATCATCACCTAAGTATTCATCATATAGAACATCATATGCAAGGCTTGTATTGAAATGGATAGCCTATCCTTACATCGGTATAAGGTAAGTTATATTTAATATAAAATTAATCTGTTTGTTCTTTTACTGTTTTATAAGCTTGCTTTCAATGAATTACATAATTATACCCTATACCTCTCTCTCTCCTAACTGGAGAAACTTCATATCAGCCTATCTTCACAGGTAAGTGTTTTTGTTTTTGTTTTGTTTTAATATACAAATGTTTCCAATATTGAATTATGAATTTGACTGTAATACTGTATATCATAAAATTTTTATAATGATTCTTTTATTAGTGTACAGGCTAGGCTACTGTGAAACAATTATATCAATTACACTAGACTATCATAAAGCAATCCTATTGCTGCTTCTTTGTTATCCGTGCGTGAATCATTATATCTGTAAATAAATATGAATTTCTTTTTCACATTAACTTTTCATTTTTGATGTCTAGTGTTAATAATATGTATAACATTTACAATGTTTTGTATCATATAAGACAATATTGATCTGAGTGTTGACAGATGACTCATCTTGTAAACAGATGATGTAAACGTACAGTACTGATACAGTACTGTAAATGCATTTTCTCTTCCCTGTGATTATCTTGAAAGTTTCTTTTTTGTAGATTACTTTATTGTAAGAATACAGTATATAATATATATAACACACAAAATATGTGTTAATCAATATTTTATTTTTTCCAGTAAGCCTTCTAGTCAACAGTAGGCTATTAAGAGTTAAGTTTGGAGACAGTAAAAAATTACACTTTGATTTTTGACTGTGCAGGGGATTGGTGTCCCAAATCCCCACGTTGTTTAAGGGTCAACTGTACAATAAACTGTACATATTTATAGTGTGTAAATAAATTCATAGTGTTTAAAAAATTCATATAGTGTTTGATAAATTCATTTTCAGCTTTATTGAGTTATAACTGATATATAATAGAGTGTAACTTTAAAGTGTAAAAGGTGTTAATTTTATTCATTTGTATATTGCAACATGACTAAAACCATGGTGTTAGCTAACACTTCTATCATATCACATAATTATAATTTTATTATTTTGTAGTGAGAATATTTAGGACTTACTCTTTTGTCAACTTTCAAGTATTTAATACAGTATTGTAAACTATAATTAACATGTTGTACATTAGAACCCCAGAACTTATTCCTTTTATAACTGGAAGTCTGTACTCTTTGACCAACATCTTTCCCATGTTCCTCATACCCCATGCCCTGAAAACACCACTCTAGTCTCTGTTTCTATGAGTTGGACTATTTTAGATTCCACATGTAAGTGATATCATACAGTATTTCTCTTTCTTTTTCTGACTTACTTTACTTAGTATGATAATTTCTAGGTCCATCCATGTTGTTGCAAATGGCAGAATTTTCTTTTTTTCTCGTGGATAAATAATATTCCATTGTATATACATGTACCACATCTTCTTTATGCATTCATCCATTTACAGACACATAAGATGCTTCCATATCTTGGCTATTGTGAATATGTTGTAATGAACATGTGAGTATATACATTTCTTCAAAATCCTGTTTTTATTTCCTTTGGATATATACCCAGTGTGAGGGATTACTGGACCATATGATAGTTCTATTTTTGATTTCTCGAGGAAAGTCTATACTGTTTCCCATAGTGACTGTACTTATTTTTATTCACACCAATATTGCATGTGTTCCCTTTTTTAATATATTTAAAAATCGTTTTATTTGCAATGTTGTGTTAGTTTCAGGTGTACAGCAAAATGGTTCTGATACACACACACACACACACACACACACACATATATATATACACTTTTTCAGATTCTTTTCCATTATAGGTTATTACAAGATATTGAGTATAGTTCCCTGTGTTATACAGTGGGTCTTTATTGTTTACCTCTTTTATATATAGTAGTGTGTATATTTTAATCCTAAACTCCTAATTTATCCATCCTTATTTTTGGTAACTGTAAGTTTGTATTCTATGTCTGTGTTCTATTTCTGTTTTTTAAGTAAGTTCATTTGTATCATTTTATTAGATTCCACATAAACTAATATCATATGATATTTGTCTTTCTGTCTGGCTTACTTCACTTAGTATGATAATCTCTAGGTCCATACATATTGCTGCAAATGGCATTATTTTATTCTTTTTTATGGCTCAGTAATATTCCATTGTATTATACATACATACATATACATATATATATATATATATATATATATATATATACACCACATCTTCTTAATCCATTCATCTGTTGGTGGACACTTAGGTTCTGTCAATATCTTGGCTATTGTAAATAATGCTGCTATGAACACTAGGGTGTAAGTATCTTTTTGAATTCGTGTTTTCATTTTCTTCAGATGCATACCCAGGAGTGAAATTGCTGGATCATAGGTAGTTCTATTTTTAGCTTTTAAAGGAAACTCCATGTTGTTTTCCATAGTGGCTGCACATATTTACATTCCCACAAAGAGTGTACTTGTACTAGGGTTCCATTTTACCCACATCCTCACCAAGATTTGTTATTTGTAGAATTTTTTGATAGCTATTATGACAGGTGTGAGGTGATATCTCATTGTTGTTTTGATTTGCATCTCTCTGATGATTAGTGTTATTGAGCATTTTTTCATGTGCCTGTGGGCCATTTGTATGTCTTCTTTTGAAAAATGTCTATTCAGGTCTTCTGCCATTTCTTAATTGTTTTTTTTTAATGAGTTGTGTGAGATGTTTCTATAATTTGGATATTAACCCCTTATTGATCATATTGTTTGCAAATATTCTCTCCCATTCAGCAGATTGTCTTTTCATTTTGTCAATGGTTTCCATTTCTGTGCAAAAACTTTTAAGTTTAATTAGGTCCCATTTGTTTATTTTTGCTTTTGTTTCCTTTGCCTGAGGAGACACACACACACAGTGCTATGATGTATGTTATAAAGTGTTCTACCTATGCTTTCTTCTAGCAGTTTTATGATTTCCAGTGTTACATTTAGTCCTTTAATCCTCTTTGAGTTTTTGTATATGGAGTGGGAAAATGGTCTAATTTAATTTTTTTACATGTAGTTTTCCAGTTGTCCCTGTGCCACTTACTGAAGAGAATATCTTTTCTCCATTGTATATTCATGCATCTTTTGTTGTAGATTAACTGACCATATATGCATGGGTTTCTTTCTGGGATCTCTGTATTCTGTTCCATTTCTCTTTCCTTCTTTTTTTTCTCAGTACCATGCTGCTTTGATTACTGTACCTTTGTGGTATAGTCTGAAGTCTGGGAGCATAATACCTGCAGCTTTTTTCTTTTTTTATCAAGAATACTTTGGATCTTTGGGGTATATTGTGTTTCATTGTAAATTTTAGGATTATGTGTTCTAGTTCTGTGAAAAATGTCATGGGTATTTTGATAGGAATTACATTAAATCTGTAGAATTCTTTGAGTAGTAAGGCCATTTTAACAATATTAATTCTTCCAATCCAAGATCACGGGCTATCCTTCCATTTCTTTGTATCATCTGTAATTTCCTTGATCAATGTTTTATTCCTTTCAGAGCATAGGTTTTTCACTTTCTTAAGTTTTTTCCTAGGTGTTTCATCCCCTTTGATATAATTTTAAGTAGGATTGTTTTCCTTTTTCTCTTTCTGATTGTTCATTATTAATGTATATAAAAGCAACAGGTTTCTCTGTGTAAATCTTGTCTCCTGAAACTTTACTGAACTCATGTTTTACTTCTAATACTTATTTTGTGTAGAATTCAGGGTTTCTATATATAATATCATGTCATCTGCAAATAATGAGTTTTACTTCTTCCCTTCCAATTTTGATCCTTTTATTTCTTTTTCTTGTCTGATTGCTGTGGCTAGGACTCCCAATACTATGTTAAATAGAAGTAGTAATAGTGGGCACCCTTATCTTGTTCATGATTTTAGAGGAAAAGCTTGTAGCTTTTCTGTGTTGAGTATGATGTTAGCTGTAGATTTGTAATAAAATTCCTTTATTATGTTGAGATATGTTCCCTGTATACCAAATTTTATGAGAGTTTTTAAAAATTATGAATGGATGTTGAATTTTGTCATATGCTTTTGCTGTATCTATTAAAATCATTATGAAATTTTTATCCTTCCTCTTGTTAATATGCTGCATCACATTGATTGATTTGTATTTAGATGTTGAACCATCCTTGCATACCTGGAATAAATCCCATTTAATCATGGTGCAAAATCTTTTTTTATATATTGTTGAATTCAATTTCCTAATATTTTGTTGAGGTTTTTGTACCTATATTCATCAAGGATATAGGTCTGTAATTTTCTTTTTTTTTTGTAGTGTCTTTGTCTGGTTTTGGTATGAGGGTAATAGTGGCCTTGTAGAATGAATTTCTCAGTCTTACTTCCTCTTAATTTTTTTGGAATAGTTTGAGAAGAATAGGTATTAGCTCTTCTTTGTATGTTTGGTAGAATGCCCCCTTAATGCTATCTGGTACTGGACTTTTCTTTGCTGGAAGTTTTTGTTTGTTTTTGTTTTGTTTTTGGTTTTGTTTTACGAATTCATTTTGACTACTAGCAATCAGTCTGGTCAGATTGTCTATTTCTCCCTGATTCAGTCTTGGAAGAATGTATGTATCTAGAAACTTATCCATTTTTTTCTATGTTGTCTGATTGGTTGGCATAGTATTTTCTTACAACTTTTTATATCTCTGTGATATTGTAGTAATTTATCTTCTTTCATTTCTTGTTTTATTTGGATTCTGTCCCTTTTCTTCTTGTTGAGCCTGGCTAAAACTTTGTCAATTTTATTTATCTTTTCAAAAAAAAAAAACCCTCTTTGTTTCATTGACCTTTTCTATTGTTTTTTTGTCCCTATTTTATTTCCTCTCTAATTTTTAATATTTTCTTCCTTCTGCTGAACTTGGGCTTTGTTGTTCTTCGTTTTCTAATTCCTTTATATGGGAGGTTAGGTTTTTTATTTGAGATTTTTCTTGTAATTGGGGTAGGCCTGTATCTCTATAATCTTTTCTCTTAGAGTTTCTTCTGCTACATACCATATATTTTATAAAGTAGTGATTCCATTTTGATATGTCTCAAAGTATTTAATGAATTCCTCTTTGATTTCTTCACTGAGCCATTTTTTTAGTAGTATGTTACGTATTCTACACGTATATGTATTTTGCCCAGTTTTCTTCTTGTTATTGATTTCTGGTTTCATACAATTCTGGTGGGAAAAAATGCTTGATATCATTTCTATCCTCTTCAATTTGTTGAGACATGTTTGGTGGCCTAGCATGAGATTTATCCTGGAGAACATTCCATGTGCACTTGAAAAGAATTTGTATTCTGCTGATTTTGGATAGAATGTCCTGTGTTTATCTATGAAGTCTAATGGTCTAATGTGCCATTTAAGATTAATGCTTCCTGATTGATGTTCTGTCTGGATGATCTGTTCATTGATGTAAGTGGGGTGTTAGAACCTCCCATTAATATTGTATTGTTGTCAATTTTTCCCTTTATGACTGTTAATACTTGATTTGTATTTTTAGATGCCCCCATATTAGGTGCATGTATGTTATAGAATGTAATATCCTCTTCTAGTATTAATCTTTTTATCATTATATAATGGCCCTTTTTGTCCTTTATTACAGACTTTGCTTTTAGAGACTATTTTGTCTGACAATGAGTATTCTTATTCCAGCTTTTTGTCATTTCTTTGCATGAAATCTATTTTCCATCCTTTCACCGTCAGTCTCTGTGTGTCTTTAGCTCTGAAATGAGTCTCTCGTAAGCAGCATATAGATGAGTCTTGTTTTTTAAATTCAGTCAGCTATCCTCTGTCTTTTGATTGGTGCATTTCATCTATTGACATATAAAGTGATTATAGGTATGTACTTTTTACCACTTTGTTACTTGTTTCTGGTTGTTTTTGTAGTTCTTCTTTTGTTCTTCATTTGTGGTTTGTTGATTTTTTTAATGTTATGCTTGTGTTCTTTTCTCTCTAATTTTTGTGTATCTATTGTAGGCTTTTGATTTGTGGTTACCAAGGGGTTCATATATGTTGACCTATAAGTATATCTACTTGTTTTAAACTGGTAGTTTTTTAGTTAAAACATATTCTAAAGGATCTATATTTTTTTACTCCCCTCTCACATGTTTTGTGTTTTTGATGCTATATTTTACATCTTCACCATTTATTGTATTTATGGTTGATTTTATATTTTTTGTCTTTTAATCTCCCTACATACATTTTTAAGTTGTTGATTCACAGTCTTTACTATATATTTGCCCTTATTGGGGGGATTTTTCCTCTCCTATAGCCTCATACTTCTTGTTTTAGCTTTTTCTTTTGTACTTAAAGAAGAAACTTTAACATTTCTTTTAGGGTTGGTTTAGTATTGATTAACTCTTTTAGTATTTGTCTGAGAAGTTCTTTTTCTCTCTTTCAGTTCTCAATGATAATCTTGCTGGTCAGAGTATCTTTGGTTGTAGGTTTTTCACTTTCAGCACTTTAAATATATTATGCCACTCCCTTCTGGTCTGCACAGTTTCTGTTGTAAAATCCAGTGATAGCCTCATGGAGGTTCCCTTGTATGTGACTGTTTTTCTCTTGCTGACTTTAGAATTCTTTCTTAAACTTTTGCATTTTAATTATGATTTCCTTGCTGTGAGTCTCTTTGTTTCATCTTGTTTGGGATTCTCTATTCTTCCTTTACCTAGATATATTTCCTTTTTCAAAACGTTTTCAGCCATAATTTTGTCAAATGCATTTTTGACCCTTTCTCTCTCTTTTTCTTCTAGGACCCCTATAATGTGAACGTTAGTACCCTGATGTTCCCAAGGGTACCTTAAATTGTTCTCACTTTATTTTGTTTTCTATTCTGATTGGGTGATTTCCATTGTTCTATCTTATGCAGTCTTCTGTATCACCTAGTCTGTTGTAATTTCCTTCTAGTGTGTTTTTTATTTCAGTTATTGTACTCTTCAGTTCTGACTGGCTCTTTTTTATATTTTCTAGTTCATTGTGAAAATTCTCACTGTGTTCATTTATTCTTTTACCCAGTTCAGTTAACATTCTTATTACTAAATCTTTGAACTCTTTACCTAGTAAATTATTTATCTCTGTTTCGTTAGTTGTTTTGTCAGGGTTTTTCTTTTTTTCTTGTTCTTTCGTTTGAACGAATTCCTCTGTCTTCTCACTTTGCTTGACTTTCTCTGTGATTATGGAATTAGGTGAAACAGTTACCTATCCTGGTCTTGAAGGGATGTTCTTGTGTGGGAACATCCCAATACTATCTGCCTGTGCATAGTGGCTTTGGTGAGAGAGCTGTATCTGAAGTGAACATGAATCACATATTTCCCCAGGGTTGTCAGCAGCTATCACCTAGCTAGGAGGTGGGGCTGGAGATAGAGTGTTAGCACCAGAGCCAGGTGTGAGACAGGCTTCTCCTCTCCTCAGTGGCCAACCTTATGCTATCCAGGGCAGGGGTGTGTCACAAGTTGCTGGAGCAGAAGCACTGAGGGATGGGCCCAAGCCAGCTCCATCCCCTACAGCTGCACAATCTCAGCTGAAGCAGCCTTCACCCTAGTGGGGGGCTGCACCTCAGAACAAGAGGGGCTGGATTGGGTGCTTGGTGTGGGCTCGGGCATGTGCTAGGATGATCATGGCACTAGTCGGATCTCCAGACTATTCTCAACCTGCCACCCCCATGATTCTGGAGAAGATTGGTATTAGTTCTTCTTTAAATCTTTGGTAGATTTTGGCAGTGAAGCCATGAATTCCTGTCTTATTTTGTTTTTCCTATTTTCTTTGTTGGGAGTTTTTTTGATTACTGATTCAGTCTCTTTACTAGTATTGTTCTAATCACATTCTGTATTTCTTCATGATTCACTCCAGGTAGGTTGTATGTTTCTAGGAATTTATGTATTTTTTAAGGTGGTCTCATTTCTTGGCGTATAAATGTTCATAGTACTTGCTTGAACATAATCCTTTGTATTATGAGTTGTAATATGAGTTGTATGAGTTGTAATATCTCCTCTTTTATTTGTAGTTTTATCTGAGTCCTCTGTCTTTTTCTCTTGGTTAATCCAGTTAAAGATGTATCTATTTTGCTGGTCTTTTCAAAAACCAGCTCTTTGTTCCCTTAACCTTTTAAATTACCTTTTTGGTCCCTGTTTTATTTATTTTCACTTTGACCTTTGTCATCTCCTTTCTTCTACCAACACTGACCTTATTTTTTCTTAGTTTTCCAGTTCCTTGTGGCATAAGATTAGGTTGTTCTTCATTTTTTTTAGTGTATGTGTTTATTGCTATTAACTTCTCTCTTAGAATTTTTTTTTGCTATATCCCATATGTTTTAGTATTTTTTGTCCTATATTTACTCCTCTCAAGATATGTTTTGATTTCCCTTTTGATTTATTTTTGTCCCATTGTTTGTTCAGGAGTCTGTTGTTTAATCTCCACAAAACTGTCAACATTTCAGTTTTCTTCTTTTTGTTGATTTCTAATTTCACACAACTGTGTTTGCAGAAGATATTCTATATGATTTCAATCTCCATAAATGTATTAAGACTTGTTTAGGGCCTAACATATAGCCAATCTTGCAGTGTGTTCAATGTGAATGTGAGAAAAATGTTTATTCTGTTGCTGTTGTATGAAGTGTTCTTAAATATCTGTTAGGTTAATCTTATCTAATGTGTCTTTCAGTCCAAAGTTTCTGTATTGATTTTCTGTCTGGAAGATTTATCCATTTTTGAAAATGGGGTATTCAGATTCCCTATTATTATTGTCTTGTCATCTATTTCTCCCTTCAGATCTGTTAATATTTGTTATACAAGCATACCTTGAGGATATTGTGAGTTTGGTTCCAGATCACCACAGTAAATTGAATCTTGCAATAAAGTGGTTCACATTTTTTTGTCTCCCAGTGTATATAAATGCTATGTTTACACTGTACTATAGTCTATTAAGTGTGCACTAGCATTATGTATAAAAAAGCAATGTACATACATTAATTAAAAATATGTTGTTGCTAAAAAATGCTAACTGTTGTCTGAGCCTTCAATGATTTGTAGTAGTAACTTCAATGATCACTGACTACAGATCATAATAACCAATATAATATGTTTTATATATTTAATCGTTTAACATCTATACTGGAATATAATTGTTTTAAAATGTTGTGTTACAAAATAAACTCAAATGGATCAAACACCTAAATGTAAGGCCAAACACTATAAAACAGTTAGAGGAAAACATAGGCAGAACACTCTATGACATAAATCACAGCAAGATCCTTTTTGAACCAACTCCTAGAGAAATGGAAATAAAAACAAAAATAAACAAATGGGACCTAATGAAAGTTAAAAGCTTTTGCATGGAAAAGGAAACCATAAACAACATGAAAAGACAACCCTCAGAATGGGAGAAAATATTTGTAAATGAAGAAACAGACAAAGGATTAATCTCCAAAATTTACAAGCAGCTCATACAGCTCAATATCAAAAAAAAAAAATCCAATAATGGGCAAAAGACCTAAATAGATATTTCTCCAAAGAAGATATACAGATTGCCAACAAACACATGAAAGGATGCTCAACATCACTAATCATTACAGAAATGCAAATCAAACTACAATGAGGTATCACCTCACACCAGTCAGAATGGACATCATCAAAAAATCTACAAACAGTAAATGCTGGAGAAGGTGTGGAGAAAAGAGAAACCTCTTGCACTTTTGGTAGAAATGTAAATTGATACAGCCACTATGGAGAACAGTATTGAGTCTCCTTAAAAAACTAAAAATAGAGCTACCATGTGACCCAGCAGTCCCACTACTGGGCATATACACTGAGAAAACTATAATTCAAAAAGAGTCCTGCACCACAATGTTCATTGCAGCTCTATTTACAATAGCCAGGACATGGAAGCAACCTAAGTGTCCGTCAACAGATGAATGGGCATAGAAGATGTGGCACATATATAGAATGGAATATTAGCCATAAAAAGAAACGAAATTGGCTTATTTGTAATGAGGTGGATGGATGTAGAGTCTGTCATATAAAGTGAAGTAAGTCAGAAAGTGAAAAACAAATACCGTATGCTCACACATATATATGGAATATAATAAAAAAATGGTTCTGAAGAACCTAGGGGCAGGACAGGAATAAAGACGCAGACATAGAGAATAGACTTGAGGACACGGGGAGGGGGAAGGGTAAGCTGGGACAAAGTGAGAGAGTGACATGGATATTTATACACTACCAAATGTAAAATAGATAGCTAGTGGGAAGCAGCCACATAACACAGGGAGATCAGTTCGGTGCTTTGTGACCACCTAGAGGGGTGGGATAGGGAGGGTGGGTGGGGGATGCAAGAGGGAGGAGATATGAGGATATATGTATATGTATAGCTGATTCACTTTGTTATAAAGCAGAAACCAACATACCATTGTAAAGCAATTCTTTTCAGATAAAGATTAAAAAAAATTTTTAATGAAAAAATATGTTGTGTTCGTTTCTGCCATACAACAAAGTGAGTCTGCTATATGTATACAAATATCACCATATCCCATCCCTCTTAAGCCTCCCTCCCACTTTCCCTATCCCACCCATCTAGGCCATTGCAGAGCATCGAACTGACCTCCCTCTGCTATGTAGCAGCTTCCCACTAGCCATCCATTTTACATTTGGTAGTGTATATATGTCAGTGCTACTCTCTCACTTCATCCCAGCTTACCCTTCCCCCATGTCCTCAAGCCCATTCTCTACGTCTGTGTCTTTTTAAAAGTTTGAAATATTGTTACAATATTAGATTACTCTTAACTTTACTATATATTATCTTTACCAGTAATATTTATACTTTCAATATGTTTTACTATTATTAATTACTCTCTTTTCATTTCAGGTTGAAGAATTCCCTTTAATAATTATTGTAAGGCTGGTCTAGTTTTGATGAATTATTTAGCTCTTGGTTGTCTGTAAAACACAATCTCTCATTCAACTCTGAAGGACAACTTTATTTGGTATAATATTCTTAGTTGGCAGTTTTTTTTCTTTCAGTGCTTGAAATATATCATGCCATTCCCTTCTGCTCTGCAAAGTTTATGCTGAAAAAACTGCTGATATTTTTGTGGCAATTCCTTTGTACATAAGAAATTCTGTTTGTTTGTTTTTGTTTTTTATCTTGCTGATAATATTCTCTCTTTGTCTCTAACTTCTGACAGTTTAATTATAATGTGTCTTGGTATAGGTCCCTTTGGATTCATCTTATTTGTTTACTCTCTGGACTTCATTAAGTTGGGTGTCTCTTTTTTTCCCCAGGTTTGATTAGTGTTCATTTGTTATTTCTTTGAATAATATTTCTGCCCCTTTCTCTCTCTCTCCTCCTTATGGGACCCCAAAATGCACATATTAGTCTGCTTATTTATGTCCCACAAATCACAATCTATATTTACTCCTTTTTCATTCTAGTTTTTCTTTTTATTCCTCTGACTGGATGAAATCCACTGCCCTGCTTTGAATTCACTGATCCTTTCTTCCTCTTAAGGTAGTCTGCTATTGAATCCACCTATTGAGTTCTTCAGTTCTGTTATTTTACTCTTCAGCTCTGTGATTTCTGTTTGGTACTTTTTAAATATTTTCTATCTCTTTTTTGAAATGTTCACTTGTCCATGCATCACTCTCCTGACCTCCATTTGCATCTCTGTGGCAGCTATTTTGAATTATCAGTAAATCACTTTTCTTTGTCTCTGGAATTTTTAATTGTTCTTTCGTTTGGAACATATATTCCTCTGTTTCTTTATTTTCCTTCACTCTCTGTGTTGTTTTCTGGGAATTAAATAAACCAGCCACCTCTCTCAGTCTTGACAGAGTGATGTCCTATAAAAGATGAACCTTGTCAACCAGCCTGGACTATGCTCTTGGTTGTCTCTTAAACCTTTTGATTGTCCCAGCTTCCTTGTTTTTTCTTAGTGGTTCCCAGCAGTTGAGGGTGTGCCAACATCCATCAGTGTTCTAAAGGAGAGAACTGAAGTCAGCATTTAGTGAAGGCTGGTTGTAAACTAGATCATCACACAGCAGCTGGGAAAGTATCTAATTAGGCCCCTTTGAGGGAGAAATTAGGAAGTGTGCATTTTTCCTACTCTTCTGTACTGGACCTTGATGTACAGCTGAGGGGGTGCTCTTGAGTCCATTAGAAATTTCTTCTTTGTTTGCTACAGTCCTGAGGGACTTCTGAATGCAAATCCCACTGGCTATCAGAGAAAGGCACCTAGAAATTCATTAATCAGGTGGCTTCTACAAAAGCTGGGGTGCCAGATGTGTGTCCTAACACCTTACATGGAGATACTGGCAACTTGGAATGAACTAGAAGGAGATGGCAGGGGAAGTGTCCTCCGTCTTCCCCGATTTCTGGGATGGATGGCAGTCAGTCCCTAGATTCCTGTTAAATTAGAAACCTGACCCTCAGACAGCAGCTTTTGAAGTATGCAAACAGAAATCTTTCAGGAAAGGACTGGGAGATGGGCATTTCTGCCTGCTCCCTCTGTGCTTAGCCCTAGCACTATAGCCAGTTAAAAACTACTTATTTGTTTGCTACAGTCTCTGTGAGAGATGAATGAAATCCCCATTGGCTATCAGACCCAGGTGATCTGGGGACCCATCACTTGGGCAGCAGTCACAGAATCTTGGGAACAGACATGTACAATAACTTCTTCCAGGGAGATACTGGAAACTTGGAGCAGCTCCTTTTGATGGTATTTTCTTGTTCACCCAATGCGTGTGAGTCACTCAGCAAGTTTCTGGATTTCTTGCAGAGGGAATTGTTATGTGTGCAGCTATTCATTTACTGTAGTCTTGGGAAGAGGGGACGCTGGAGCCTCTTATGTTGCTATCTTTGAGACTGCCTTCTTGAAGAGAGTATTTTAAAAGAGTCTTCTCAACCATTTAGAATTATGCAGAAAAGAATTTTGTATCACATATATTGATTTTCAAATATTAATTGATTTTGCATTCCTGGAGAAAATTCCACTCAGTTGTGGTATATTATTCTTTTCCTCTGTTGCTGGATTTGGTTTCCTTGTACTTTGTTGACAATTTTTGTGTCTAGTTTCACATATACAAACAAGTTGGTCTACGGTTTTCTTTTCATGTGATGTCTTTGTCTAATTTGATATGAGAGTAATAGTGTCCAATGGAAGGAATGGCAAAGTGTTCCCTCCTATTTAACTTTCTCAAAGAGTTTGTGAAGAATTTTATTTTTAAACTAATATCTCCTTTTATTTTTTTAAACACATCTATTGGAGTATAACTGCTTTAAAATGTTGTGTTAGTTGCTGCTGTATAACAAAGTGAATCAGCTATACATATACATACATCCCCATATCTCCTCCCTCTTATGTCTCCTTCCCACCCTCCCTACTAACAAATGTAATATAGATAGTTAGTGGGAAACAGCCGCATATCACGGAGATCAGTTCAGTGATTCATGTATCTTTTTTTTTTTTTTTTTTCCTTGCGGTTTGCAGGCCTCTCACTGTTTTGGCCTCTCCCGTTGCAGAGCACAGACTCTGGATGTGCAGGCTCAGCAGCCATGGCTCACGGGCCTAGCCACTCCTTGGCATGTGGGATCTTCCCGGACCAGGGCACGAACCCGTGTCCCCTGCATCGGCAGGTGGACTCTCAACCACTGCGTCACCAGGGAAGCCCCATGTATCTTTTTGATTTATGGTTTTCTCTGGATATATGCCCAGGGGTGGGATTGTTGGATCATATGGTAGCTCTATTTTTAGTTTTTTAAAGAACCTCCATACTGTTCTCCATAGTGGCTTTATCAATTTACATTCCCACCAACAGTGTTCCCTTTTCTCCATACCCTCTCCAGCATTTATTGTTTGTAGATTTTTTGATTATGGCCATTCTGACTGATGTGAGGTGATACCTCATTGTAGTTTTGATTTGCATTTATCCCTATTCTCTCTCTCTCTCTCTCTCTCTCTCTCTCTCTCTCTCTCGCCAGCTGTTAACCTTCTGGGGGTTCCCTTGTATGTTATTTGTTGTTTTTCCCCTGCTGCTTTTAATATGTTTTCTTTGTATTTAATTTTTGATAGGCTGATTAATGTGTGTCTTTGCATGTTTATTCTTATATTTATCCTGTATGGGACTCTCTGAGTTTCCTGGACTTGATTGACTATTTCCTTTCCCATGTTAGGGAAGTTTTCAACTATAATCTGTTCAAATATTTTCTCAGGCCCTTTCTTTTTCTCTTCTTCTGGGACCCCTATAATTCGAATGCTGGTGCATTTAATGTTGTCCCAGAAGTCTCTGAGTTTGTCTCCTCAATTCTTTTCATTCTTTTTTTTTTTTTTAAAATTCTGCTCTGTGGTAGTTACTTCCAGTGTTTTATCTTCCAGGGCACTTATCTGTTTTTCTGTGTCACTTATTCTGCTATTGTTTCTTCTAGAGAATTTTTATTTCATTTATTTTGTTGTTCATCATTGTTTGTTTGCTCTTTATTTCTTCTAGGTCCTTGTTAAACATTTCTTGTATTTTCTCCATTCTATTTCCAAGATTTTGGATCATCTTTACTATCATTACTCTGAATTCTTTTTCAGGTAGACTGTCTATTTTCTCTTCATTTTCTTGGTCTGGTGAGTTTTTACCTTGCTCCTTCATCTGCTGCATATTTCTCTGTCTTCTCTTTTGATTTAACTTACTTTGTATGGGGTCCCCTTTTCGCAGGCTGCAGTTTCATAGTTCCCGTTGTTTTTGGTGTCTGTCTTCAATGGGTGTGCTGGTTCAGTGGGTTGGGTAGGCTTCCTAGTGGAGTGGAATGGTGCCTGTGTTCTGGTGGGTGGGGTTAGATCTTGTCCTTCTGGTGGGCAAGGCTGCATATGGTAGTATGTTTTGGGGTGCCTGTGACCTTATTATGATTTTAGGCAGCCTCTCTGCTAATGGGTGGGATTGTCTTCCTGCCTTGCTAGTTGTTTGGCATGGGTCAGCCAGCACTGGAGCTTGCTGGCTGTTGGGTGGAGCTGAGTCTTAGCATTGAAACTGAGATCTCTTGGAGAGCTCTAGCTGATTTATATTAAGTGGGGCCAGGAGGTCTCTGGTGGTCTAATGTCCTGAACTCAGTTCTCCCACATCAGAGGCTCAGGCCTGACACCCAGCCAGAGCACCAAGACTCTGTCAGCCACACAACTCAGAAGAAAAGGGAAAAATAAAAAAGAAAATATATATTAAATTAACAAAATAATAATAATAAAAAATAAGAGGGCAACAAAACCAATAAACAAACCCACCAATGATAACAAGTTAAAAACTATACTAAAATAAACATAAAAATCAGAAACAAATCAGTTGCAGACAGCATTCCCCAAGTCTACAGTTTCTCCCATAGTCCACTGCCTCAATTTTGCGAGGATTTGTTGTCTATTCAGGTATTCCACAGATGCAATGTACATCAAGTTGATTGTGGGGATTTAATCTGATGCTTCTGAGGCTGCACACAGAATTTCCCTTTCTCTCCTTTGTTCACACAACTCCTGGGGTTCATCTTTGGTTTTCGCCCCACCTCTGCATGTAGGTCGCCCTCAAGCATCTGTTCCTGCCCAGACAGGTCGGGGTTAAATCAGCAGCTGACTAAGGGGCTCTTTGCTCACTCATGCTGGGGGGAGGGAGTGGCACAGTAGTTTAATTAGAATGCAGGGTGAACCTGCTTTTGAAGAGGTCAGCATGACATTTCAACAGCCTGGGGTGCACCATGTGTTCTCCTGGGGAACTTATCCCTAGATCACAGGACCCTGGCAGTGGCATACAGCACAGGCTCCCAGCGGGGTGTGGATAGTGACCTGTGCTTAGACACAGGATTCTTGGTGGCTGCAGCAACAACGTTAGCATTTCATGCCCGTCTCTGGGGTCTGAGCTGATAGCCGTGGCTTGTGCCCATCACTGGAGCTCATTTAGGTGGTGGTCTGTCTTTTGTGGCCAGAGAGGGAAGGAATCCCCTCTCCTCATGCACCCCCCAAAAAATTGTCTCTTGCCTCTTAGGCAGGGCCAGCCTTTTTCCCAGACTCCCTCTCAGTTAGCTGTGGCACACTAGTCCCCTTCAGGCTGTGTTCACGAAGCCAACCCCAGTCCTCTCCCTGGGATATGACTTCTGAAGCCCAAGCCTCAGCTCCCAGCTCCCACCCACTCCAGCAGGTGAGCAGGCAAGCCTCTCAGGGTGGTGAGTGCTGGTCAGCACTGATCCTCTGTGAGGAAATCTCTCCGCTTTGCCCTCTGCACCCTTATTGCTACACTCTCCTCCATGGCTCCAAAGCTTCCCCCCACCCACCTCCTGTCTTCACCAGTGAAGGGTCTTCCTAGTGTATGGAAACTTTTCCGCCTTCACAGCTCCCTCCCAGAGATGCAGGTCCCATCCCTATTCTTTTGTCTCTGTTTTTTTTCTTTTTTCTTTTGCCCTACCCAGGTATGTGGGGAGATTTTTGCCTTTTGGGAAATCTGAGGTCTTCTGTCAGTGTTCCGTAGGTGTTCTGTAGGAGTTGTTCCACATGTAGATGTATTTTTGATGTATTTTTAACATATTTGTGGGGAGGAAGGTGATCTCCACATCTTACTCCTCTGCCATCTTGAAGGTTCCTCTAAAACCGAGTATCTTTAATCAGCCATAATCATAGGACAAATGTAAAGGCCTTATGTTGAAGCTCTACTTCTCTCCTTAGTTATCTTGTTTATATTAACTCAGGGACATAAGTTTAACTTTGGGCCCTCCTTTCTCAGCTGCAATGTGATTAGCTCTCAAGCTCTCGCAATGAAGGACCTACTAAAGCAACTTGTTTAGCCATAGAACCAGGTAAAGGAGGTAGGTGAAGTACTTGTTTTAGTCTTTCTATTTATATATCTCTTTAAATAGCTATAATCAGACCACACTAGGTAGAGTTTTCTTGAAGGAAAAGATCTGGGTTTCCTGAAGCCAGCAGTGTAGAACTATACTGCCACAACCTTTATGGCTGAACTTTATGTTGTCTCTTGTGTAATACTGTTGTCTGACACAGTTAAAGAAAGTTTACAAAATGAGATTGTAGGCTTTGGCCCCACAGACTGAAATTCCTTCCATTCAGTATTCTACTACATTAACTTGATGTTTGGTTTATTAAGATGCTTCTTGGGGAGTGACATAACCAAGATTTTGACACAGGTTATTTCTGAATTTATTCCCTCTCACAAGAAGAACAACTAATAACTCCTCATAAATAAGACAACACTGAGAAAATTCTACAACATGGGAGTAAGCCTGAAGAACCCACACACACACTGAAACACAGAGACTGAGACAGACTACATGAGAAAATTAAGAGGGTTCATCAACAGATAAATGGGTAAAGAGGATGTGGTATATATATACACACACACATATATGTGTGTATATATACACACATATACATACAGTGGAATATTACTCAGCCATTAAAAAGAATGAAATAATGCCTTTTGCAGCAACTTAGATGGACCTAGAGATGATCATACTAAGAGAAGTAAGTCAGAAAGAGAAAAACAAATACCATATGATATCACTTATGTGTAGAATCTAAAATACAACACAAATGAACATATCTATGAAACAAAAACAGGCTCACAGATATAGAGAACCAACTCGTAGTTGCCAAGAGAGGGGGATGGGGATGGAAGAATTAGGAATTTGGGATTAGCAGATGCAAACTATTATATATAGGATGGATAAATAACAAGGTCCTACTGTATAGTAAAGGGAACTATATTCAGTATCCTGTGACAAACCGTAATGGAAAAGAATGTGAGAAAGAATACATATATGTATAACTGAGTCATTTGCTGCACAGTAGAAATTAAACATAACATTGTAAATCAACTATATTTCAATAAAATTAAAAAGAAAAGTAAGATGAGTGGCTACTCACTGACCACACTGCTCCTCTCCTATGCTGGCACAGCACCACACCTAGGGGTCTCTTCTGAGCCTATGGTTTCCCCAGTGGGAAAAGAGAGCCCAGGGTGGATATCCAGCTCCACAATTATTTTTGTGGGTCAATCATTGGGAGCCCTACTAAGGTCTAGCCTCACGGGGATCATTGTGGAATCTTCGTGGCCTGAACAGTGGGAATCAGATGCAACAGAGAAGGAGGTAGAGACTTGCAACAACCAGTGCTTGGATCTCAGCAGTCAAAATATTTAATTAGCATGCAAGCATTAGTCCCAACCAGTGGCATTGCTCATCTGCAGAGCCAAGATGGTGGCATGGTCCAACCAGGAAACTTAGCAGGACACAGTTCTACCTCATTTGATAACTTGGACAAAGAGCCTTAGTGACCATGGAGCCTGGTCTGCTCCTCCTCCTAAGCAGGGAAACTAAGTCATAACCCTGCTCAGTGCTGAGTGTAAGTCCCAGGTTTGCCCAACTAAAAACCCTTGCTTAAACACTGGGAAGCTGCATAGCTCAGAAATACTTGAGTGGAGGACCTGACAGGCAGAGCTGACCATCTGTAGATCAAAGACAGTGGCCCCATTTGGCTAGGGAACATAGGACATGGGTTGGCTTGAGTCAAGACCACAAACTAAGAGCCTTGTCAGCCTTGCATCCAGTTTTCCACTCCACTCAGTCATGAGAGCTAATTTATAGGCCCACCCACTGCTGATTATAGCTCCTGGCCCCACCTAACCAGAAAGCCCTGCCATCTGCTATTTGCAGCAGCATGGATGAAATTAGAGAATATTATGCTTAGTAAAATAAATCAGACAGAGAAAGACAAATACTGTATGATATCTCTTATATGTGGAATCTAAAAAATAATACAAATGAATGTATATGCAAAACAGAAGCAGATTCACACATATGGAAAACAAAGTAGTCATTACCAAAGAAGAGAGGGAAGTGGGAGGAGCAAGATAGGGGTATGGGAGTAAAAAAACTATTATGCATAAAATAGACAAGCAACCAGGATATATTGTATAGCACAGGGAATTATAGCCACTAACTTATAATAACTTTTAATGGAGCATAAGGTGTAAAAATACTGAATCACTTGCTGTATACATGAAACTAATATAATATTGTGAATCAACTATGGTTAAATTTAAAAAAATGAAGAAAGCCTTGCCATAACACCTGTTAAGCTGCTTACAGCTGACTCTCCTCTTCCACCCAGGCAGGGGAGGTAATTCATAGCCCTGACCACTGCTGAGTGCAGCTCCTGGCACTGTCCAACCACGAAGCCTTCCCTGAGCGTGTAGGAAGGTGCGTAGCACAGCAACACATGAGTGGAGGCCTTGGCTGGCAGCACTGCCCATTTATAGAGCAAAACTGGTGGCTCTGTCTGGCCAAAAAATTCAGTGCACAGTCTTGCAATATTTGGGTCAGCAGATAATGAACAGTGCAGACTTTGGGGTACTTTCTGCTGCCCTGCCAGGGAAGGAAAGTTAATCCTCAGAACCAAACTACTTCTGAGTACAGTACCTAGTCCCAACAATATAGGAAGCCTAACCAGAAAACCCAGTACCTTTGAGGCCCATCCTCTGCCTTTCTTGGGCAGAGAACTTAGCCAGCATTCATTTACAGCTGTTCTCAGGAAGTGGCAACAACCACCTCCAACCTCAGAGTGCAGACAGTGGACTTGCCCCAAAATAGACCCCGTAAAAAGCCCCATCTGCCCAAGAACACTACCAGCTGACACATTGAGAACTCCAAGGCGGGTTGACTGGTGAAGAACGGTCTTTGCCAAAGTGAACCTGTAAAGGCTGGAAAAGGAGACTACGTACTCAATGCACACATACCAATGTAAGGAATCAAGAATCATAAAAATTCAGTTAGACATGATGCACACCACCAAAGGAAACTAATAAAGCTCCAAAAGATCCTAGAGAAATGGAGATCTATGAACTGTTAGACAAAGAATTCAGAATAATCTTCTTCAAGGAGTAACTATAAAAACACACAGGCACATAAATCAAATTAGAAAACAATGCATAAACAAAACAAGAAGTTCAACAAAGAAATAAAAATCATCAAAAAAACTCACAATGAAAACACCTAGAGCTGGAAAATGAAATGATTGAACTGAAGAATTCAATAAAGAGCTTTAACAGCAGGCACAACCATGTAGAAGAAAGAGTCAGTGACCTAGAACACAGGACATTTGAAATTATCCAATCAGAGGAGTAAAAATAAGAAATAATAATAATAAAAAACTGAAGAAAGCTTAAGGGACTTATAGGATACAATCACAAGAAACAATAGCCACATTACAGGAATCCAACAAAGAGAGAAAAAGTAGGACATAAAGTATATTTAAAACAATAATGGCTGAAAACTTCCCAAACTTGGGGAGAGAAATGGATAACCAAATCTGAGGCCTAAAACACCCAAAATAGGTTGAAACCAAATAGGGCTATACTAAGACATATTATAGCTAATTTTTCAAAAGTTAAATAAAAAGAAAGAACTTTGAAAGTGGGAAGAGAAAAGAATAAAAAAGTTACTTGCAAGGGAACCACCATAGACTATAGGCAGATTTCTCAAAAGAAACTCTTCAGTCCAAGAGATAATGGGATATTATATTTTAAATATTGAAACAAACAAATAAACCTGTCTATCATGAATTCTATACCTGGAAAAGCTGTCCTTCAGAAAGGAAGGGAATATATAGACTTTCCCAGACAAACAAAAGCTAAGGAAGTTCATCATCATTAGACTTGCTTCACAAGAAATGCTAAGGGGAGTTCTTTGAAAATAAAAGGATTCTGATTTTTATTATAAAAACATATGAAGGTAGCATAAAACTCCCTGGTAATGGTAAATATATAGTCAAAATTAGATTATGTAATATGAAAATGGTGGTATGTAATATACTTACTACTATAATTTAAAAGTTAAAAAATTATTAAAAGTTATCATAACTACAATAATCAGTTATTGGATATACCACATAAAAATATATAAACCGTAACATCAGTTACATAAAATGTGAGGAAGAGGAAAAGTATAAAAGTTTAGTAATGCTATCAAAGTTAAGTTGTTATAAGTTTAAAATAGAATGCTATACTTTTAATATAGTTATCTAAGCCTCATAGAAACCAAAGGGAAAAACGTATAGTAATTACACAAAAGAGCATGATAAAGAAATCAAAGCATACTGATACCAAAATACATTAAAGGGAGCATGATTCCTCCAGCTTCGTTTTTCTTTTTCAGTATTGCTTTGGCTATCTCGTGTTTCCATACTAAATTTAAAATAATTTTCTCTAATTCTGTGAAAAATGCCTTTGTCATTTTGACAGGGATTGCACTGAATCTGTAGATTGCCTTGGGTAGTACGTTCATTTTAACAATATTGATTCTTCCAAGAGAAGAACATGGTATCTCTTTGTGTTGTCTTCAATTTCTTTTATCAGCATCTTATAGTTTTTGGAGCACAGTTCTTTTGCCTCCTTAGTTAGGTTTACTCCTAGGTATTTTATCTTTGTTGAGGCAATGGTAAATGGGATCATTTCCTTAATTTCTCTTTCTGATATTTTGTTGTTAGTGTTGTTAGTGTGTAGAGATGCAACAGATTTCTGTTTAATAATTTTGTATCCTGCACCTTTACTGAATTTCTTGATGAACTCTAGTAGTTTTATGGTGGTGTTTTTAGGATTTTCTATGTATAGTATCACATCATCTGCAAACAGTGACAGTTTTACTTCTTTTCCAGTTTGGATTCACTTTATTTCATTTTCTTCTCTGATTTCTGTGGCTAGAACATTCAAAACTATTTTAAATAAAAGTGGAAGACGTGAGCATCCTTGTCTTGTTCTTGACTGTAGAGGAAATGCTTTCAGCTTTTCAGCCTTGAGTACAATCTTAGCTGTAGGTTTGTCATATAGGCCTTTATTATGTTGAGGTAGTTTTCCTCTATGCCCACTTTCTGGAGAGATTTTATCACAAATGGATGTAGAATTTTATCAAAAGCTTTTTCTGCATCTATTTATATGATCATATGGTTTTTATTCTTCAATTTGTTAATGTGGTGTATCTCTTTGGTTGATTTGTGGATATTGAAAAATCCTTGCAAGCCTGAGATAAATTCCACTTGATCATGGTGTATGATCTTTTTAATGTGTTGTTAGCTTTGGTTTGCTAGTATTTTGTTGAGGATTTTTGCATCGATATTCAACAGTGATATTGGCCTGTGATTTCTTTTTTGGTGTAATATCTTTGTCTGGTTTTGGTATCAGGGTGATGGTGGCTTCATAGAATAAGTTTGGAAGCATTCCTTCCTCTGCAATGTTTTTGGAATAGCTTGAGAAGGATAGGTGCTAACTCTTTAAGTGTTTGGTAAAATTCACCTGTGAAGCCATCTGGCCTGGACTTTTGTTTGTTAGGAGTTTTAAAATTACTAATTCAATTTCATTTCTGGTAATTTTTCATATTTCTTATTTCTTTTTGATTCAATTTTGGGATATTTTGTCTTTCTAAGAATTCATCAATTTCTTCTAGGCTGTCTATTTTATTAGCACATGGGTTTTCATACAGCTCAACATCAAGAAAACAACTTGATTTAAACATGTGCAGAATAACTGAATAAACATATTTCCAAAGAAGAAATGCAGATGGCCAAAAGGCACATGCAAACATGCTCAACGTCACTAATCATCAGGAAATGCAAATTAAAACCACAATGAGATGTCACTTCACACCTGTCAGAATGTCTGTCATCAAAAAGAACACAAATAATAAATGCTGGCAAGAATGTGGAAAAAAAAGGGAACACTGTACATTATTGGTGGGAATGTAAATTGGTGCATCCACTTTGGAAAACAGTATGGAGGTTTCTCAAAAAACTAAAAATATAACTACCATATGACATAATAATTCCACTCCTGGGTATATATCTGAAAAAAAAAGTAATTCAAAAACATATGTGCACCCTAATGCTCATTGCCACATTATTTACAATTGCCAAGATATAGAAGAAACCTAAGTGTCCTTTGACAGATGAATGGATAAAGAAGTTGTCACATGTGTATACAATGGAATACTACTCAGCTATAAAAAAGAATGAAATTTGCAACAATATCGATGAAATTGGAGGGCATTATGCTATGTGAAGTAGGCAAGAAACAGAAAGCCAAATGCTGTATAATATCACTGATATATGGAATCTAAAAAACACAATAAGCTAGTGAATATGACAAAAAAATAGCCAACTCACAAATATAGAGAACAAACTAGTGGTTACCAGTGAGAAGAGACAAGGAGGAGAGGAGTAAGGGATACGAACTATTAGGTATAAAATAAGTTACAAGGATATATTGTACAGCATGGGGAATATATTGAATATTCAGAAATAACTATATATGGAGCATAATTGTTAAAATTTGCAAATCACTATATTGGCCATATGTAGCATACAATATTGCACATTGACTATCCTTAAATTTAAAAAAAACCAGCTTACCTTAAGAAACCAGAAATATGTTGAATAAAGAATCTAACTCTTCACCACAGGAACTAGAAAAAGAAGAAAAAAATAAGCCCACAGTTAGCAAAAGAAATAAAATAATAAAGACTAGAGCAGAAATAAATGATATAGAGAACAGGTGAGCAATAGAAAAGACTTTTTAATAAAAAGTAAGAGTTGGTGTTTTGTAAACATAAACAAAATGTACAGACTTTAGCTAGACTAACCAAGGAAAAGGGAGCGTGATCCCAATGGAATAAATATAAATTAAAGAAGAGACATTACAACTGATACCACAGAAATACAAAAGATCATAAGAGGCTACTATGAATGATTATATGCCAACAGAGTGGATGACTTAGAAGAAATGGAAAAATTCTTAGAAACATACAACCTACCAAGCCTGAATCAAGAAAAATAGAAAATACAGATAAACTACTAATAAGGAGATAGAATCAATAATCAAAAATCTCACAGTGCAGAAAAGCACTGGACCAGAAATCTTCACTAGTGAATTTTACCAAATATTTAAAGAAATTTATCTGCAATCCTTCTCAAACACTTCCAAAAAATAGAAGCAGAGGGAACACTCCCAAACACACTTTACAAGGCTAGCATTACCCTGATATCAAAACTGGAAAAGGACACTACAAGAAAATAAAACTACAGAGCAATATTCTTGATGAATATAGATGGAAATTTTCTCAATAACATACTAGCAAACCCATTTCAGCAGTACATTAAAGTACCATTCACCATTATCAAGTGAGATTTATCCCAGATGGTTCAACATATGCAAATAAGTAAATGTGATACATTACATTAATTGAATGAATTAAAAATCATATGATCATCTCAGTAGATGCAGAAAATGAATTTAAGAAAATTGAGCACACTTTCATCATAAAATCTCTTAACAAATTAAATACAGAAGGAATGTATTTCAACACAATAAAGGCCTTATTAGCCAAGCCCACAGCTAACAATACTCATTGGTGAAACTTTGAAAGTTTTTCCCTTCGAGATTGGGAACAAGACAAGGGGACCCATTCTCACTACTCCTATTCAATATATTACTGGTAATCTTAGCTAGAGCAATCAGACAAGAAAAAAGAAATAAAAGGTATCAGAATTGGAAAGGAAGAAGTAAAATTTTCTCTATTTACTGATGACACGATTTTATATATAGAAAATCCTAAAGACTTCACCAAAAACTGATCTAATCCACAAATTCAATATAGTTGCAGGATACAATATTAACATAAAAAATCAGTATTGCTTCTATACAGTAACAAGAAATTATGTGAAAAACAAATAAAGAAAATGATCTAATTTACAATAGCATCAAATAAAATAAAATAAATAGGAATAAATTTAACTAAGGAGGTGAAAGATTTCTGCACTGCTAACTACAAAACATTGGTGAAAGAAAGCAAAAGGACACAAATAAATAGAAAGGCATCCTGTGTTCATAGGTTGGAAAATTAATATTGTTAAAATAGTAAATATTAAATAGTAAATTAGTAATAAAAACTGCATAGTACTGGCATAAAAACAGACACATAGACCAATGTAAGAGAATCCAGAGCCCAAAAATAAAGCAATGCATATATGGTAAACTAACATTTGGCAAGGGATCCAAGAATAGTCAATGGGGAAAATATAGTCTCAATAAATGGAGCTGAGATAATTCTATATTCACATTAGAAGTATGAAACTAGATCCCTATCTTATATCAGTCACAAAAATTAACTTGAAATGGATTAAAGACTTAAATGTAAGATGTGAAACCAGAAAATTCTTAAAAAAAATAGGACGCCCCCCCTTGACATGTGTCTTGGCAAAGATTTTTTGGATTTGGTGTGTAAAGCAAAAGCAACAAAATTAAATAGAACCACATGAGACTATATCAAACTAAAAAGCTTCTGCACAGCATCAAAAACACTCAACAAAATGAAAAGGCAAACTGCAAAATGAAAGAAAATATTTGTAAATCATATACATGATAAGGGATGACCATCCAAAACATATATGGAAATCATATAACTGAATAGCGAAAAACAGAATAATCCAATTAAAAATGGTGAAAGGACCTGAATAGACTTTTTCCAAAGATGATACACAAATAGAAAAGAGTTACATGAAAAGGTTTTCAGTATCTCTGATCATTAGGGAAATACAACTTGAAACCATAATGAGATATCACCTCACAACTGTTAGAATGGCTATCATCAAAACGACAAGAGATAACAAATGCTGGTGAGAATGTGGAGACAAGGGAATCCTTTTGCACTGTTAGTGGGATTCTAAATTGGTATAGCCACATGGAAAACAGTATAGAGTTTCCTCAAAAATTTATAGAAAATTCCTTGGTGGTCCAGTGGTTAGGACTTGGCGCTTTCACTGCCGAGGCCCAGGTTCGATCCCTGGTCAGGGAACTAAGATCCTACAAGCTGCATGGCCAAAAAAATTTATTTATTTATTGTGTTGTTCATCACTGCTTGTTACATCTTTAGTTCTTCTGGGTCCTTGTTAAATGTTTCTTGTATTTTCTGTATTCTATTTCTAAGATTTTGGATCATCTTTACTATCATTATTCTGAACTCTTTTTTAGGTAGACTGCCTACTTCCTCTTCATTTGTTAGGTCTAGTGGGTTTTTATCTTGCTCCTTCATCTGCTGTGTGTTTTTCTGTCTTCTTTTTTTGCTTATGTTACTGTGTTTGGGGTCTCCTTTTTGCAGGCTGCAGGTTCGTAGTTCCCATTGTTTTTGGTGTCTGTCCCCAGTGGCTAAATTTGGTTCAATGGGTTGTGTATGCTTCCTGTTGGAGGGGACTAGTGCCTGTGTTCTGTTGGATGAGCCTGGATCTTGTCATTTTGGTGGGCAAGTCCACGTCTGGTGGTGTGTTTTGGGGTGTCTGTGGACGTATTATGATTTTAGGCAGCCTCTCTGCTAATGGGTGGGGTTGTGTTTCTGTCTTGCTAGTTGTTTAGCATAGGGTGTCCAGCACTGTAGCTTGCTGGTCATTGAGTGAAGCTGGGTTCTGTTGTTGAGATGGAGATCTCTGGGAGATTTTTGCCATTTGATATTATGTGGAGCTGGGAGGTGTCTTCTGGACCAGTGTCCTGAAGTTAGCTCTCCCACCTCAGAGGCACAGCATTGACTCCTGGCTGCTGCACCAAGAACCTTTCATCCACATGGTTCAGAATCAAGCGGAGAAAAAGTAGAAAAAAGAAAGGATGAAAGAAAGAAAGAAAGAAAGAAAGAAAGAAAGAGGGTAAAATAAAATAAAATAAAGATAAAATAAAAAAGTTATTAAAATAAAAAAAATTATTAAGCAGAAATTTTTTTAAAAAAGTAAAACAAAACAAAACAAAACAATAAACAACAACAAAAACAAAAAAAAACCCGGACAGATAGAACCCTAGGACAAATGGTGAAAGCAAAGCAATACAGACAATATCTCATACAGAAACATACACATACACACTCACAAAAAGAGGGAAAGGGGAAAAATAATAAATCTTGCTCTCAAAGTCCACCTCCTCAATTTGGGATGATTCATTGTGTATTCATGTATTCCACAGATGCAGGGTACATCAAGTTGATTGTGGAGATTGAATCCACTGATCCTGAATCTGCTGGGAGAGATTTCCCTTTCTCTTATTTGTTCGCACAGCTCCCGGGTTTCAGCTTTGGATTTGGCCCTGCCTCTGCGTGTATGTCGGCAGAGGGTGTCTGTTCTTCGCTCAGACAGGACGGGGTTAAAGGAGCAGCTGATTCGGGGGCTCTTGCTCTCTCAGGCCTGGGGGAGGGAGGGGTGCGGATGCGGGGCAAGCCTGTGGCGGCAGAGGCCGGCGTGACGTTGCACCAGCCTTAGGCGTGCCATGCATTACCCTGCGGAAGTTGTCCCTGGATCACGGGACCCTGGCAGGGGCGGGCTGCACATGCTCCCAAGAAGGGAGGTGTGGATAGTGACCTGTGCTCGCACACAGGCTTCTTGGTGCCGGCAGCAGCAGCCTTAGCGTGTCATATCCGTCTCTGTGGTCTGTGCTGTTAGCCGCAGCTCACGCCTGTCTCTGGAGCTCCTTTAAGCAGCACTCTTAATCCCTTCTCCTCACGCACCAGGAAACAAAGAGGGAAGAAAAAGTCTCTTGCCTCTTCGGCAGATCCAGACTTTTTCCCGGACTCCCTCCCGGCTAGCTGTGGCACGCTAATCCCCTGCAGGCTGTGTACACGCTGCTAACCCCAGTTCTCTCCCTGCGCTCCGACCAAACCCTGAGCCTCAGCTCCCAGCCCTGCCCTCCATGGCGGGTGAGTAGACATGCCTCTCGGGCTGGTGAGTGCTGGTCAGCACCGATCCTCTGTGCGGGAATCTCTCCGCTTTTCTCTCCGCACCCGTGTTGCTACGCTGTCCTCCACGGCTCTGAAGCTTCCCCCCTCCTCCACCTGGAGTCTCCGCCCACGAAGGGGTTTCCTAGTGTGTGGAAACCTTTCCTCCTTTACAACTCCCTTCCACTGGTGCAGGTCCCGTCCCTATTCTTTTGTCTCTGTTTATTCTTGTTTCTTTTCCCTACCCAGGTATGTGGGGAGTTTCTTGCCTTTTGGGAGGTCTGAGGTCTTCTGCCAGCGTTCAGTATGTGTTCTGTAGGAGTTGTTCCACGTGTAGATGTATTTCTGGTGTATCTTTGGGGAGGAAGGTGATCTCCGCATCTTACTCTTCTGCCATCTTCCTCCTCTCGTCAATAATACTTTTTAATTAATTAATTTATTTATTTGGCAAAAGCTACATCTATAAAGCCCCTGGTAAAGTTAAAAGTTTGAAGGGAAAACAGAAATAAAAATCTCTGCTCAACTGGTTTTAGGAGGAATTGGTTCTATACCTTTCAAGACAGATGAAATGCATTCTGTCATCCTACCTGGATGACTGTCTAAAGATGTTCCTCTACTGTTGGAAGGCCCACATCTGAACTGAAAGTGACTTCTCTTTAGAGATCTATAGCTTAATGTTGACCAAAGATTAGAGAAGCTTCCCTGAAAGAAATGGGATTATGAGGAAATGGTAGAAATATAGGGCACCTAGGGGAGAGACAGATTGCCTTATTCTGATAGAGAAATATTCTCCTCTGGCACAGCCAGTTCAGAAAGAAATGCACAAAATCCCTTTGGCCTGAATCAAGGGGAAGGAAGAGGCAGTTTGAATCTATCTGCCATAAATTTGCCAGTTGATCACTCAAAATTAACAGTTTCTTTTGTGCCTATATGCATTTTTAAATAAGTTTTTCCACCCTTAAACAGTTATACCCACAATTCATGCCTGCTAGATCAAAAGCAAAGGTGGGTAGAGGATATCCTTTTATTCTGAGATTTTTTTTTTTGAGGAGATGATGAATAAATGCATTTTTTTGGCCTTGAACTGGAAATCTATCAGCTTTACATTAGGTTCTGACTCCATAAATTGAAGTTAATTTATTCATTAATTCAACAACTATTTATCAAGTGTCCATTATGTATCAGACTGGGTGCTGGGGATATCAAGACTGATATGGTTCTTCCTCTTATGCAGCTGCATATTCTACTGGGAAACATAGAGCAGTGAACAGATATTGGCAAAATAGTAGCATAAGTGCTGTGCTAGGGAAGATTCAAGCTGACAGAGGGGCATAGAGATACATGCAATACAACTTAAGAGCTGGAAATAGAGGCTCTATTATAGCTGGAGATGAGTATATGAGATGAGAATTCATAAGAGATGAAACTGAACAGGTAAGATGGGTCTAAGTCATGTAGAACCTTACAAGGAAGGAAATATGGATTTATCCTAAAAACAACTGGAAAACATTGAATGGTCAGAAGCAGGGGAGGGAGTGAAAGAATAAGACTTCTGTGTTGGACTCTCTCTGGAGACAGTTAAGATTGCTGTAATCCAGGCTGAATGATGGTGACCTGCAGTAGAGTAGTGTTAGCTGGGATGGAGAAAAGTAGATGAATTTAAAAGACTTTTGGAGATATAATTATTAAAAAAAATGATTATTAATCGGACACTGTGGACAAAAGAGAGAGAATAATCAAGGTTCAGGTTTCTGGTTTAAATAACCATGGTAGTGCCATTGATCACAGGGAGAAAAGAGGGTTTGGGTGATAAAATATATATGTTAGTGTTCTCAGCACAGTCAGAGTGCATTGTGGAAAGTGGGGAGAGAAGTTAACCAAGTCTTTCATGAATTCACATGGACAAATTACAACTCTCTGGGTATCTGTTTCTTTATCAGTAAAATAGGAAAGCATAAAAGAAAAGGCAGCTATTTCTACTTGATCTTCCCACACGATCTGGTAGCTTCTAGGCTCATATGTATTAATAGATGTAAAGAGCTTCAACAGTTGCAGGTGCTATGCCTCTAGTTTTGTTAAATTACAGTCCCCTTAGTTTACATTCTGCCATAATTTAAAGTGGCAGCAGTTGTCACAGAATTGTTTTGCAACAATGAAGGACCATCTTATTGGATATCTTCTCGTTCCTATACTCATGAACACTTGAGTGAGCATTTTCTAAAAGTGGAATTGTTGAGTCAATGGGTTTATGCATTTAAAATGTTACTTGATGTTGCCAAACTGCCTCCCAAAACACTGTTTGACTATAGCTGATTCCCTATATCTTCACCAACACTGGGTATTAACAAGATGATCTTTGATAATCTTCTGTTTTCCCTATATATTAAAATTTTCATTAAATTCACCAATTTTGTAAAATAGATAGCTAGTGGGAAGCAGACACATAGCACAGGGAGATCAGCTCAGTGCTTTGTGTACACCTAGAAGGGTGGGATAGGGAGGGTGGGAGGGAGATGCAAGACGGAGGAGATATGGGGATATATGTATATGTATATTTGATTCACATTGTTATACATCAGAAACTAACACACCATTGTAAAGCAATTGTACTCCAATAAAGATGTTAAAAAAATTCACCAATTTCTCTGAGAATGAGAATAAAATTCTGTTGAAGACTTCGGAAGACAGTAGGCAGTGATGATCCTTTTTTAAGAATGTGACTGGATAAATCTTCCATTCTGGAACATGAGTAGACCATATATTTGAAGTGGCTGCTGTGGGATATATTGAATATTTTAGTGTTAGCAAACTCCTATCCTGAATAACACTTAAGTACCTTGAAATAACTTCCACATATAATCAATATGAACTGGCAGCATCCTTGCCTTCTCTGTGACTTTCAAAGGTTCTAAATAAATGTGAAATCTCTACATTTGGTGCACCAAGCCTAATTCACATAAGGGTGATGAGATAATGATTGAATTACTGGAAAACAATCGAAGCTGCCAGATTCAACAGTAATTTCTTGAGTCAGTAAGCATTTTTTCCCCATGAGAATCTGGTACAAGTTACCCCACAGCTGTAAGAGATCTGATCAAGGAAACGAACCAAAGATGACCTCAGCATAAACATTACTGGCTTCCTGTTTCAGTGTACTCTAAAATATTATTAGACTGAAATTCAAAGAACTAGAGAATATACTTGGAAAAAACTGGATTTAGCTTTACAAGCTAGACTGATTTTTGGCAGGTTAATCACTTTGTAATTGAATTGTTTATTCTTGTTTATTTTTTGGTTGCTAAGATCACTTGATCAGATCAACTGTTCTGGGAGCTATACATTCTTCTTCAACCAAGGCAGAAAATAACAATTTTATATTACTTAATCTAAGTATGCCCTTTAATGGATTTTAATGATCTAATATTTTCATTGAAGATCAGTGTTTAGCAATAGCTGATTTCAATGTCTTGTTTTGTTGTATTTCAAAACCATTTTTTCACATGTGTTCCTTCCTTTGATTCTTACAACAATTCTCTGAGGCAGGGATTATTTTTTATTTTTAATTTTTTAAATAAATTCATTTATTTTATTTATTTTTATTTTTGGCTGCATTGTGTCTTTCTTGCTGTGTGCAGGCTTTCTCTAGTTGTGGCGAGTGGGGGCTACTCTTGGTTGCAGTGTGCGGGCTTCTCATTGCAGTGGCTTCTCTTATTGGGGAGCACAGGCTCTAGGCACACGGGCTTCAGTAGTTGTGGCACGCAGGCTCAGTAGTTGTGGCTCGCGGACTCTAGAGTGCAGGCTCAGTAGTTGTGGTGCATGGGCTTAGTTGCTGTGTGGCATGTGGGATCTTCCCAGAACAGGGCTTGAACCCGTGTCCTCTGCATTGGCAGGCAGATTCTTAACCACTGGGCCACCAAGGAAGCCCTGAGGCAAAGATTATTATCTGCATTTTACCACAGAGCCAGAACTAGAGCCCAGTTCACTTATCTCATGTCCTTTCCCCTAGACAGATAGGAGAAAACTTTGGTGAATACACTTATGGCAGTCACTTTATAAATATAAAAATAGGCTTTGTATAATTTGACTACAAAATAGGAAAGTATCACAGGATATGTAGAAAACAGTAACTCAGAACATTTACCTTCAGACTCCAATTGACACCAAAAGTGTTTTCTAAGTTTTGAATAATACAATAAAATAGTGAGTATTTACTTCTATAAGTAAATGTACCCTTAATAGAGACAAAGATTCCAGATGTTTTGTGTTTACATCTTCTTATATAATAGTGAAATGAATATAGAACTTTCCCAGTGCCACACATATATGGATCCTGACTTGATGGTCACCAGATTCAATTCAATTCAATAAAAATATTGAGCACTTATCATATATATATGACAGAAAATTGAAATCTAGTGGGAGGTACAGTAGTTAAGTCAAGTACACCCAAAACTAAAATGTCAAACATAATATAAATGCCTAAATGTAGGCAAAGTTCTGAGAATGGAAAGTCCTATCCAATAAGATAAGTAAAAGAGAATAGAGAGGGTGTCATGAGAGAGATGGAGGTCATGAAAGAGGTGGAGTTTGGGCAAAGCCTCGACAGATGGGTAGAATATTAACTGGAAGAAGAGAGGACAAAGGGCTCCAGGAAGATGGATTGATTCATATGAAGGCTTGGAGATAAGAAAGTCTAACACGTGTTTAGGGAATAGTGATAATCCAGTTTGTTTGAGACAGAGTGTACCTTTAAGAGTGTAAGGAGAGAGGAGAATAGAAGAGTAGAGTGAAGTCATATTCAGAGGGCTTTGAGATCCAAGTAAAGGAGTTTAAAAAGGAATTGGTAAACAGTGATAAATCATTAAAGGTTTCTGAGCAAGGAAAAAGACATGATTAGGGATGAACTTGAAGCAAATGAAACTGATAACTCTGGGTAAGACATATGGCAGAATGCAGTGTGAAAAATTGGGAGACAATTGAAGTAGATGAGCTGAGAGATGAAAAGGGTCATTAGGTGAGATAGTGGCACAGAACAGATATAAGAATGTAGAAAACTTGGCAACTGGTCAGGTGGAAGTTGCAGAGGTTAAGATTTGGAGAATGGTAAATATACAAAGCTGATGACAATATTTTCAGCCTTAAATATTGTGAAACCAGTAGCAAAAATAGAGAAGCTTGGTAAAAGATCAGGTTTTGAGAGAAAGGTGATCAGTTTGAAGGCAACTTTGGGAATCTTATACTTTGGCTAGATCTGAGAGAAAATTACTCCAAAGAATAGACAAATTTTATTCTAACAGAGGAATAAGCACTGTAATACTGGTGATAGTAGTGATGCTATCATTGAAATAAAAGTCCCCACTTTGGTAACTTACAACGGTTGTAGGGATAATGCTTCTATCTGGGAACACTGAACTAATGCTACAGAGACAAGGTAGAAATAGCAGGTCAAAACATCAGAGTCTAAAAGAGTTTAGAGAAGGAAAAATGAGTCAGGAAGAACATTTCCAAACAGAAGCATAAAGATGCATTCTGAGAACTGAGACCCCCATCCTCCTTATTTGGGTCAGTTAGGCATTGCATAGAGTTTAATGAATGGTTTTGCTATTTAGTAACTTATACTTTAAAAAAGGAGTTAGCAAACTATGGCCTGTAAACCAAATATGGCCCATGACCTGTTTTTGTACGGCTTACAAGATAAGAATGTTCTTTACATTTTTAAATGGTTGGGAAAAAAATCAAAAGAAGAAAATTTCATGGTACATAAAAATGATAAGAAATGCAAATTTCAGTGTCCACACATAAAGTTTAATTGGAACACAGCTATATGCCTAGTTTTAGGTACTGACTATGGTTGCTTTTGTGCTACAGAGGCAGAGCTGAGGAGCTGTGACAGAGACCATGTGACCTACAAAGTCCAAAATATTTACTACCTGGATCATTAAGAAAACTTTGTTGACCTGATATTGAAGGAACACACTTATATTACTGTCATAGGTCGTAATCAATAAAGGTTTCACTGAATGTTTGTTTGGGGACTGTCTTTACTCCTTACATTTTCCTTCCCACAAGCTCACATTGCTTTGTGGGCTGGAGAGTGATGTGTGAATAATTGATAATCAAGTTCTTGTTCTCCCTTCCTCAGCCTCAAGCTGTTGCCTTTACTTATGACCAGACTAATGAACAGAAATTTTATTCATATATTCTCATCTATCACAGTAAAAAGCATCAATTTTAATCAGGTCTACTCTGGAATTAGCAAATACTTGAACATCAAGTCATAGTAACCTGAACTGACAAAGAGGTTAGAGTAGGCATGATTTTCAGAAAGAGAAAAGCATCCCCTGACATCCTGGAGTTGGCCTGATACTATCTGCTAGGCTTTAATGTTGCTAGTTGGTGATCTGATACCTCCAGCTAGGCCATATCTTCCTGTTGAATATAAACAATGTCAGAGAACCCAAACACAGATAAGGCCACTCTGTGACCATAATGGATCAAGTAAAAAACAAGGTCACTCCATAATGATGTCTGTATGCAGACAAAACATGAACATTGTCCAAGCCACAAAATACCAAACATTCCCTTCTCCCAGTGAATGTCAGTGATTGCTGCTTCTTTACCTATTTTAGCTTTAGCTTCATCCTTGTCTCCTCTCACTCCAGATGATATTTAAGATACTCAATCATAGAAATAATTGAGCCCCCCTTCCTGACAGCATCTAATCCAAAATAAGCACTGTTGTCTTAAAATTTCACCAAAATCTTCTAACACAATCCCAAATCCTATATGTCATTTCTAATAGCCTCTTACTGAGATGCCATGCAGTTCTCCATGATGTGTGTTTTCCTTTGCTTTATGTAGTAATAAACCCAGCTTTTCAACTACAGGTGTGTTCCTAGGGTGTTTGACTGGAGGACATTTACAGAAATGGAAGATGTACTGAGTTTCAGTTAAAACCCTCACTGACTTAGACTAGGACCCTCAAATCAGTAATAGTGCACACATCTGAAACCCATTGTGTCTCTACCTATTCAAGATACAACCAGCCCTTAGCTGAGACATAAGTTCACACTGAATCAGGTTCTGATATTTCCTGGAGTTCTTTCAGCATTTGGTTTACATTATTTTCTTAAGAATAAGGTCCCTTGAAGTGTTTTTGGTTTTCTGATCATATTTGTATTGTTTCTTAGTGAAATTATTTTCTAGCTTTCTGGCATCTGCTTCCATGATCTGTATAGTTGTCTCATGCCTTGAGAGTTGTCTCTAAGTGGAAAAGTCTATATAGAAAGTATAAGCATAGGCCCTGTAAGTTCATCCTCGAGCTGGCCACAGGAACTAAAGAGTTCAGAATGTCTCCTCAAACTGATAATCTTTGGACTAATTTTGACTCAAGTCTCTGTGTTAGTTTTTTATGCTATGTAACAAACTATGACAAACTTAGCAGATTAAAACAATGCTCCTTTTTTATCTCTCAGTTTCTATAGGCCAGAAGTGTGGAAACATCTTAGCTGAGTTCTGTGCTTCAAAGTTTCATCAGGCTGCAATTCAGGTGTCAGCTGTATCTGTGGTCTCATCAGAGGCTCATCTGGGGAAAGACTGCTTCCAACATTGCTCAGGTTGTTGGCAGAATTCATCTCCTCACAGTTGGAGAACTGATGTCCTTGTTTTCTTTCTGGCTGTTGACTCAAAGTTCTTAGAATCAACTTGCAGAGACCACCTTGTTATGTGTTTTTTTTCCAACATGGTTTCTTAATTCATCTAGTCTGAAAGGTGAGGCCCTCCCTTGAGGGAGGGCCCAGATGGTCTTTTAAGGTCTTTTATCTAATTAAGTCAAGCCTAGCCAGAGTAATCTTTTGGTTTAATGCAAAACCAACTGATTGGGGACTTTAAGAACATCTTTAAAATCCCTTTAGTTTTACCACATTCTGCTGACTAGTAACAGGAGGAAGTTCCACTAACACTCAAGAGGAGAACATTGGGTATCATCTTAGGTTCTGTGCACTATAGTCACCATTTAAAAAACCTTATATGGGCTTCTTTGTCAGTCTTGTCTTTGTGTCCCTAAGAACCACTTTGCTGAGTTTCATCAGTTCAGAATCAGGAAGATTTGTCTGGTCATTTAGCAAAGCTTTGGAGACATGCAATTACCCAAGCACCATCTTTATAGACCATCCAGTTCTCATGGGGTCCTGTTAATCTACAACTTTGCCTCTTGCAGACTAAATACCTGAATCCATTATGTTTTCTAACAATAATGGTAATGTGCTAATGTGTAAGTTTACCTCTCTACTTTAACCAGTTTCACCGGGGACAGTTTGGAATGTGGGGGAACTTTGACATGAACAGGATTGCTCATGTGAGAGGTAACTTAGGACAACAAGTATAGAAACCCTCATGAAGTTGTTAGTCTTGTCTGTCTAAACAATGGCTCATTTTGTTCAATGTAGGAAACACCCCCTCCTTCATTTCTGTACCAAATCCAACCCATCACCTGTTTATTGTATGGCTTTCAAGCTAAGCTTGGTTTTTACATTTTACATTTTCACATATACAAGAGTTGAAGATGTCAAAAGAAGAAGAATATTTTGTTAGATAGTAAAATTATATGAAATCCAAATTTCAGTATTCATAAATAAAGTTTTATTAGGAAACACCACACCCATTTGTTTAAGTATTGTCTATGGCTGTTATCATGGTACAACAGCATATTGGAGAAGTTGTGACAGTAGTTGTGATCAATAGTGACCTGCAGAACCTAAAATAGCTACTATTTTGCCTTTTATAGAAAAAGTTTGTCATCCCAATCTAAAATAGTGGTTTTCAAAATATTTAAAGTCATTAAAGTTTTTAGTGAAATGAAATCCTTATTTACACTCCAATAATAAAAAGATGAAACTAGAGCTATCTCTGGTTCTTTGTCAGTAGCTACTGAAACACTACAGTTAAACCCTAGGGCTTTGCGGACAATTTGCAATTCACTGATATAAAGCAAGCACCAAGTAAACTGACTCATAGATATCCCTTTCAACCTGCTTCCCCAACATGCAGGGACACAAACACAAAGAGTATCACCATATTTCAATTTCATGTATTTTTTCTAATATATGCATTCAAGGGTATACATTTCCAAGTGCTCCTTTTGCTGAATATCACATATCTTCATGTTTTATTTTCACTTTTATTTAGTTCAAAATATAAAGAAAAATTCTCTTGAGATTACAGGCATACCGTGTTTTATTGTGCTTCAATTAATTGAGATTTTAAGAAATTACAATTTAGAAAATTAAAGGTTTGTGGAAACCCGGCCATAGCAAGCCTATCAGTTCCATTTTTTCCAACAGCATTTGTTCACTTTGGGTCTCTGTATCACATTTTGGTAATTCTCACAGTATTTCAATTTTTTTCATTCTTATTATATTTCTTATAGTGATCTGTGATCAGTGATCCTTGACATTATATTGTATTATTTTGGGGACACCATTAAATACACCCATAGAAAGTGAACTTAGTAAATGTTGTGTGTGTTCTGACTGCTCCATCAACTGGATGTTCCCCCATCTCTCTCCCTCTCCTCAGGCCTCTCTATTCCTTGAGACACAGCAATATTAAAATTAGGCCACTTAATAACCTTACAATGGCTTCTAAGGGCTCAAGTGAAAGGAAGATCACATGTCTCTCACTTTAAATCAAAAGTTAGAAATGATTAAACTTAATGAGGAAGACATGACAAAAGCCAAGATAGGCTGAAATCTAGGCCTTTTGTGCAAAACCATTAGCCAAGTTGCGAATGCAAGGGAAAGTTCTTGAAGAAAATTAAAAGTGCTGCATTAGGGAACACACAAATAATAAGAAAGCAAAATAGGTTTATTGCTGATATGGAGAAAGTTTTAGCTGTCTGGATAAAATATCAAACCAACCACAACATTGCCTTAAGCCAACGCCTAATACAAAGCATGATTTTCTGTCTTCATTTCTATAAAGGGAGACAGAGGTAAGGAAGCTGCAGGAGTAAAGTTTGAAGCAAGCAGAAGTCGATTTGTAAGGTTTAAGGAAAGAAGCCGTCTCTATAACATAAAATTGCAAGGTGAAGCAACAAGTGCTGATATAGAAGCTGCAGCCAACTATCCAGCAGATCTAGCTAAGATAAGTAATAAAGGTGGGTATGCCAAACAATAGCCTTTCAAAACAGTCTCATACTGGAAGAAGATGCAATCGAGGACTTTCATAGCCAGCGAGGAGAAAGCAAATGCCTGGCTTCAAAGCCACAAAGGACAGGCTGATTCATGTTGGGGGCTAATGCATCTGGTGACTTGAAGTTGAAGCCAATGCTTATTTACCATTCTGAAAATCCTATGGCCCTTAGGAATTATGCTAAATCTACTTCCCCTGAGCTTTATAAATGAAACAACAAAGCCTGGATGACAGCATATCCATTTACAACATGGTTTACTGAATATTTTTTTAACATCCTTATTAGAATATAATTGCTTTACAGTGGTGTGTTAGTTTCTGCTTTATAACAAACTGAATCAGCTATACATATACATATATCCCCATATCTCCTCCATCTTGCGTCTCCCCACCACTGTCCTTATCCCACCCCTCTAGGTGTTCACAAAGAATCGAGCTGATCTCCCTGTGCTATGCAGCTGCTTCCCACTAGTTATCTATTCTACATTTAGTAGTACTAATAAGTCTATGCCACTCTCTCACTTCATCCCAGTTTACCCTTCCCCCTCCCCGTGTCCTCAAGTCCATTCTCTATGTCTGCGTCTTTATTCCTGTCCTGCCCCTAGGTTCTACAGACCCATTCTTTTTTTTTCTTCTTTTGTAGATTCCAAATATATGTGTTAGCATACAGTATTTTTCTTTTTCTGACTTACTCACTCTGTATGACAGAGACTACGTCCATCCACTTCACTACAAATAATTCAGTTTCATTTCTTTTTATTGCTAATATTCCATTCTATATACGTGCCACATCTTCTTTATCCATTCATCTGTCAATGGACACTTAGGTTGCTTCCATGTCCTGGCTAAATAGAGCTGCAATGAACATTGTGGTACGTCTCTTTTTGAATTACGGTTTTCTCAGGGTATATGCCCAGTAGTGGGATGGCTGGGTCGTATGGTAGCTCTATTTTTAGTTTTTTAAGGAGCCTCCTTACTGTTCTCCAAAGTGTCTGAATCAATGTAGATTCCAATCAACAGGGCAAGATGGGTCCTTTTTATCCACACCCTCTCCAACATTTATTGTTTGTAGATTTTTTAATGATGACCATTCTGACCGGTGTGAGGTGATACCTCATTGTAGTTTTGATTTGCATTTCTCTAATTATTAGTCATGTTGGGCATCCTTTCATGTGTTTGTTGGCAATCTGTATATCTTCTTTGGAGAAATGTATATTTCGGTCTTCTGCCCATTTTTGGGTTGGGTTGTTTGTTTTATCTGATTTTGAGCTGCATGAGCTGCTTGTATGTTTTGGAGATTAATCCTGTTAGTTGTTTCATTTGCAAATATTTGCTCCCATTCTGAGGGTTGTCTTTTCGTCTTGTTTATGGTATCCTATGCTGTGCAAAAGCTTTTAAGTTTCCTTATGTCCCATTTATTTATTTTTATTTCCATTTCTCTAGGAGGTGGGTCAAAGAATATCTTGCTGTGATTTGTTATAGAGTGTTCTGCCTGTTATGCTCTAAGAGTTTTATAGTGTCTGGCCTTACATTTAGGTTTTTAATCCATTTTGAGTTTTTTTTTTGTGTGTATGGTGTTGGGGACTGTTCTAATTTCATTCTTTTACATGTAGCTATCCAGTTTTCCCAGCACCACTTATTGAAGAGGCTGTATTTTCTCCATTGCATATTCTTGCCTCCTTTATCAAAGATAAGGTGACCGTATGGCATGGGTTTACCTCTGGGCTTTCTATCCTGTTCCAAAGATCTATATCTATTTTTTTTTGCTTCAGAACCATAGTGTCTTGATTATTGTAGATTTGTAGTATAGTCTGAAGTAAGGGAGCCTGGTTCCTCCAGCTCCCTTTTTCTTTCTCAAGATTGCTTTAGCTATTTGGGGTCTTTTGTGTGTCCATACAAATTGTGAAATATTTTGTTCTAGTTCTGTGAAAAATGCCACTGGTAGTTTGTTAGTGATTGCATTTAATCTGTAGATTGCTTTGTGTAATATAGTCATTTTCACAATGTTGATCCTTCCAATCCAATAACACGGTATATCTCTCCATCTGTTTGTATCATCTTTAGTTTCTTTCATCAGTATCTTATAGTTTTCTGCATACAGGTCTTTTGTCTCCTTAGGTAGGTTTATTCCTAGGTATTTTATTCATTTTGTTGCAATGGTAAATGGGAGTGTTTCCTTAAATTCTCTTTCAGATTTTTCATCATTAGAGTATAGGAATGCAAGAGATTTCTCTTCATTAATTTTGTATCCTTCTACTATTCTCAATTAATTGATTAGCCCTAGTAGTTTTTTGGTAGATTCTTCAGGATTCTCTATGTATAGTATCATGTCATCTGCAAACAATGACAGCTTTACTTCTTTTTTCCTATTTGGTTTCCTTTTATTTCTTTTCTTCTCTGATTGCTGTGGCTAAAACTTCAAAAACTATGTTGAATAATAGTGGTGAGAGTGGGCAACCTTGTCTTGTTCCTGATCTTAGTGAAAATAGTTTCTGTCTTTCTCCATTGAGAATGATGTTGCCTGCGGGTTTGTCATATATGGTCTTTATTATGTTGAGGTATGTACCGTCTATGCCTACTTCCTGGTGGGTTCTTATCATAAACTGGTGTTGAATTTTTTGAAAGTTTTTTCTGCATCTATTGTGATGATCATATGGTTTTTCTCCTTCAAATATTAATATGGTGTATCACACTGATTGATTTGTGGATATTGGAGAATCCTTGCATTCCTTAGATAGACCCCACTTGACCATGTTGTGTGATCCTTTTAACATGCTGTTGGATTCTGTTTGTTAGTATTTTGTTGAGGATTTTTGCATCCATGTTCATTAGTGATATTGGCTTATAGTTTTCTTTCTTTGTGACATCTTTGTCTGGTTTTGGCATCAGGGTGATGGTGGCCTCGCAGAATGAGTTTGGGAGTGTTCCTCCCTCTGATATATTTTGGAAGAATTTGAGAAGGATAGGTGTTAGCTCTTCTCTACATGTTTCATAGAATTCGCCTGTGAAGCCATCTCGTCCTTGGCTTGGTTTTTTGGAAGATTTTTATTCACAGTTTCACTTTCAGTGTTCGTGATTGCTCCGTTTATGTTTGCTATTTTTTCCTGGTTCACTCTTGGATGTTGCGCTCCTCTAAGAATTTGTCACTTTCTTCCAGGTTGTCCATTTTATTGGCATATAGTTGCTTGTAGTAACCTCTCCTGATCCTTTGTATTTCTGCATTGTCAGTTGTTACTTCTCCTTTTTCATTTCTAGTTCTATTGATTTGAGTCTTCTCCCTTTTTTTCTTGACAAGTCTGGTTAATTGTTAATCAATTTTGTTTTTCTTCTCAAAGAACTAGGTGTTAGTTTTATTGATCTTTGCTATTGCTTCCTTCATTTTTTTTTCATTTTTTTCTGATCTGATCTTTATGGTTTCTTTCCTTCTTCTAACTTTGGGCTATTTTTGTTCTTCTTTCTCTAATTGCTTTAGGTGTAAGGTTAAGGTGTTTATTTGAGATGTTTCTTATTTCTTGAGGTAGGATTGTATTGCGAACACTTTTGCTACCTCCTGTAGGTTTTGGGTCGTCTTGTGTTCATTGTCATTTGTCTCTAGGTATTTCTTTGATTTCCTCTTTGAATTCTTCAGTGATCTCTTGTTTACTAAGTAGTGTACTGTTTAGATTCCATGTGTTTCTCTTTTTTACATACTTTTTTCCTGTAATTGATATCTAGGTCATAGCTCTGTGGCCGGAAAAGATACTTGATATAATTTCAAATTTCTTAAGTTTACCAAAGCTTGATTTGTGACCCAGTATATGATCTATCCTGGAGAATGTTCCATGAGGACTTAAGAGTAAAGTGTATTGTGTTGTTTTTGGATGGAATATCCTGTAAATATCAATTAAGTCCATCTTCTTTAATGTATCATTTAAAGCTTGTGTTTCCTTATGTACTTTCATTTTGGTTGATCTGTCCATTGGTGAACGTGGGGTGTTAAAATCCCCTACTACGCTTGTGTTACTGTCGATTTCCCCTTTTATGGCTGTTAGCATTTGCCTTAAGTATTGATGGGCTCCTATGCTTGGTGCATAAATATTTACAATTGTTATATCTTCTTTGATTTTTCCCTTGATCATTATGTAATGTCCTTCTTTGTCTCTTCTAATAGTCTTTATTTAAAACTTTATTTTGTCTGATATGAGAATTGCTACTCCAGCTTTCTTTTGATTTCCATTTGCATGGAATATCTTTTTACATCCCCTCACTTTCAGTCTGTATGTGTCCCTAAGTCTGAAGTAGGTCTCTCTCTCTTTTTTTTTTTAATTATTTATTTATTTTTGCTGCGTTGGCTCTTCGTTTCTGTGCGAGGGCTTTCTCCAGTTGTGGCAAGTGGGGGCCACTCTTCATCGCGGTGCGCGGGCCTCTCACTATCGAGACCTCTCCCGTTGCGGAGCACAGGGTCCAGACGCGCAGGCTCAGTAGCTGTGGCTCACGGGCCTAGCCGCTCCACAGCATGTGGGATCCTCCCAGACCAGGGCTCGAACCCGTGTCCCCTGCATTAGCAGGCAGATTTTCAACCACTGCGCCACCAGGGAAGCCCCTGAAGTAGGTCTCTTGTAGACAGCATATATACAGGTCTTGTTTTTGTATCCATTTGCCCAGTCTGTGTCTTTTGGTTCGAGCATTTAATCCATTTATATTTAACATAATTATCGATATATATGTTACTATTACCATTTTCTTAATTGATTGGGATTATTCTAGGTCATTTCCTTCTCTTCTGTTTCCTGCCTAGAGAAGTTCCTTTAGCATTTGTTGTAAAGCAGGTTTGGTGGTGCTGAATTCTCTTAGCTTTTGCTTTTCTGTAAAAGTTTTAATTTCTGCATCAAATCTGAATGAAATCCTTGCTGCATAGAGTAATCTTGGTTGTAAGTTTTTCCCTTCATCACTTTAAATATATCCTGTCACTCCCTTCTGGCTTGCAGAGTTTCTGCTGAAAGAACAGCTTTTAACCTTATGGGGGTTCCCTTGTATGTTATTTGTTGTTTTTCCCTTGCTTCTTTTAAAATGTTTCATTGTATTTAATTTTTGAAAGTTTGATTAATATGCATCTTGCCATGTTTCTCCTTGGATATATGCTGTATGGTACTCTTTACGCTTCCTGGACTTGATTGACTAGTTCCTTTCCCATGTTAGAGAAGTTTTCAACTATAATATGTTCAAATATTTTTTCAGACCCTTTCTTTTTCTCTTCTTCTTCTGGGAACCTGATAACTCAAATGCTGGTGCATTTAATGTTGTCCCAGAAGTCTCTGAGACTGTCCTAAGTTCTCTTCATTCTTTTTTCTTTATTCTGCTCTGTGGTAGTTATTTCCACTATTTTATCTTCCAGGTCCCTTATGTGTTCTTCTGACTCAGTTTTTCTGCTATTGATTCCTTCTAGAGAATTTTTCATTTCATTTATTTTGTTGTTCATCATTGTTTGTTTCTCTTTAGTTCATCTAGGTCCTTGTTAACCATTTCTTTTATTTTCTCCATTCTATTTCCAAGATTTTGGATCAGCGTTACTATCATTACTCTGAATTCTTTTTCAGGTAGACTGCCTATTTCCTCTTCATTTTTTTTGGTGTGGTGGGTTTTTACCTTGCTCCTCCATCTGCTGTCTGTTTCTCTGTTTTCTCATTTTGTTTAAATTATTTTGTTTGTGGTCTCCTTTTCCCAGGCTGCAGGTTTGTAGTTCCCTTTGTTTTTGGTGTCTCTTCTCAGTGGGTGGGTTGGTTCAGTGGTTTGTGTTGACTTCCTGGTGGAGGGAACTAGTGCCTGTGTTCTGGTGTTTGGGGCTGGATCTTGTCTCTCTGCTTGGCAGGGCTGCATCTGGCAGTGTGTTTTGGGGTGTCTGAGCTTTGTATGGTTTGAAGCAGCCACTCGTTAATTGGGGGGCTTGTATTCTTGTGTTGCTAGTTGTTTGTAATGGGGTATCCAGCACTGGAGATTGCTGGCCACTGGTTGGAGCTGGGTCTTAGCCTTGAGATGGAGATCTCTGTGAGAGCTCTCACTGATTGATATTATGTGGGGCCAGGAGGTCTCTGGTGGTCCAGTGTCCTGAACTCAGCTCTCACCCTCAGATGCCCATGCCTGATACCAGGTTGAAGCACCAGGATCCTGTCAGCTACATGGCTCAGAAGTAAAGAGAGAAAATAAATAAAGTAAAAATAAATTATTAAAATAAATAAATAGTAACATAAAAGAATAGAGCAACCAAATTAATAAACTAATCCACCAATGATAACAAGTGCTAAAATCTAAACTAAGACAAACATAAAAATCAGAAAATATTCAGTTGCAGACAGCAGACCTCAAGTCTACAGCTTGCCCCCAAATATACTGCTTCAATTTTGGAATGATTTGTTGTCTATTCAGTTATTCCACAGAGGCAGGGTACATCAAGTTGATTCTGTGGATTTAATCCACTGCTCCTGAGGCTTCAAGGAGAAATTTCTTTTTCATTCTTTGTTTGCACAGCTCCTGGAGTTCAGCTGTTTTTTTTTCCCCACCTCCGTGTGTAGGTCACATTCAGGCATCTTTTTCCCACTCAGGCAGGAGGGGGTTACATCCATGGCTCTGTAGGTTGTTCTTGCTCACTCATGCCAGGGGCAGGAATGGGTATGGTAGTCATAACTGGAATGCTGGGCAAGCCTGTGATGGCAAAGGCTGCCGTCATGTTGCAACAACCTGAAGTATGCTCTGTGTTCTCTTGGGGATGTTGTCCCTGGATCATGGGACACTGGCAGTGACATGCTGCACAGGCTCCCAGGGGGGGTGTGGGCAGTGACCTGCACTTGCACACAGGAGTTTTGGTGGCAGCAGCAGCAGCGTTATCATTTCATGCCCGTGTCTGAGGTCCGAGCTGATACCTGCAGCTTGTGCTCATCTCTGGAACTTGCTTAGGTGTTGCTCTGCCTTCTGTGGGCACACAGGGAAGGAATCCTCTCTTCTCGCATACCCCAAAACGATGGTCTCTTGCCTCTTTGGCAGGTCCAGACATTTTCTCGGACACCCTCCTGGCTAGCTGTGGCTCATTAGCCCCCTCAGGCTTTCTTCATGCAGCCAGCCCCAGTCCTCTCCCTGGGATCTGACCTCTGAAGTTCTTCTGCTCCCAGACCCCACTCGCTCTGGTGTGTGAGCAGGCAAGCCTCTCAGTCTGGTGAGTGCTGGTCAGCACCGATCTTCTATGAGGGAATCTCTCCACTTTGCCCTCTGCACCCGTGTTGCTGCACTCTCCTCCGTGGATCCAAAGCTTTCCCCTACCCACCCTGTCTCCACCTGTGTAGGGGTTTTCTAGAGTGTGGAAACTTTTCTTCCTTCACAGCTTCCTCCCAGAGGTACAGGTCACATCTCTATTCTTCGGTTTCTGTTTTTTCTTTTTACTTTTGCTCTACCCAGGTACGTGGGGATTTTCTTGCCTTTTGGGAAGTCTAACATCTTCTGCCAGTGTTCAGTAGGTATTCTGTAGGATTTGTTACACATATAGGTGTATTTTTGATGTATTTGTGGGGAGAAAGGTGATCTCTACGTCTTATTCCTCTGCCATCTTAACCATAGTCCTTGGTTATCCATTTTAAATATAGCAGTGTATACATGTCAATCCCATGCTCCCTAACTATCCCTCCCCCCCATCCTTCCCACCAGTGACCATAAGTTTGTTCTCTAAGTCTGTGAGTCTGTTTCTGTTTTATAAATAACTTCATTTGTAACAGTTCTTTTTAGATTCCACATATAAGTGATGTCATACGATATTTCTCTTTGTCTGACTTATGCCACTCAGTATAACAATACCTAAGTCCATCCATGTTGCTGCAAATGGCATTATTTCATTCTTTTTAATGGCTGAGTAGTATTCCATTGTATATCTGTACCATATTTTTTTAATCTATTCCTCTGTTGATGGACATTTATGTTGCTTCCATATCTTGGATAATGTAAACAGTGCTGCAATGAACATTGGGGTGCATGTATCCTTTTGGACCATGTTTTTCTCTGACTATATGCCCAGGAGTGTGATTGCAAAATCATTCAGTAGCTCTATTTTTAGTTTTTCAATGAACCTCCATACTGTTCTCCATAGTAACTGTACCAATTTACTTACCAACAACAATGTATGAGGGTTCCCTTCACTCCATACCCTCTCCAGCATTTGTTGTTTGTGGATATTTTGATGATAGCCATTTTGAATGTGTGAGGTGATATCTCATTGCAGTTTTGATTTGCATTTCTCTAATACTTATAGATGTTAAACCTTTTTGCATGTGCCTCTTGTCCATCTGTATGTTCTTCAGAGAAATGCCTGTTTAGGACTTTTGACATTTTTTGATTGGGCTGTTTTTTTTTGATGATATAAAGCTGCATATGCTATTTGTAAATTTTGGAGACTAATCTTTATTTCAGTCACATGACTTGAAAATATTTTCTCCCATTCTGCAAGTTGTGTTTTTGTTGGGCTTATGGTTTCCTTTGCTGTGCAAAAGCTTTTGAGTTTAATTAGGGCCAATTTGTTTCTTTTTGTTTTTATTTCCATTACCCTGAGAGGTGGATCAAAACAGATATTGCTGAGATTTATGTCAGAGAGTGTTCTGCCTGTGTTCTCTTCTAAGCGTTTTATGGGGTCAGGTCTCACATTTAGGACTTCAATCTATTTTGATTTTATTTTTGTGTATGGTGTTAGGGAGTGTTCTACTTTCATTCTTTTACATGTAGCTGTCCACTTTTCCCAACACCACTTATTGAAGAGACTGTCTTTTCTCCTTTGTATATTCTTGCCACCTCTGTCATAGATTAAGGAAACCATAAACATGACCAAAAGACAACACTAAGAATGGGAGAAAATATTTGCAAATGAAGGAACTGACAAAGGATTAATCTCCAAAATTTACAAGCAGCTCATGCAGCTCAATAACAAAAAAACAAACAACCCAATCCAAAAATGGGCAGAAGATCTAAATAGACATTTCTCCAAAGAAGATATACAGATTGACAACAAACACATGAAAGAATGCTCAACATCATTAATCATTAGAGAAATGTAAGTCAAAACTACAATGAGATATCTTCTCACACCAATCAGAATGGCCATCATCAAAAAATCTAGAAACAATAAATGCTGGAGAGGGTGTGGAGAAAAGGGAAAACTCTTGCACTGTTGGTGGGAATGTAAATTGATACAGCCACTATGGAAAACAGTATGGAGGTTCCTTAAAAATCTACAAATAGAACTACCACATGACCCAGCAATCCCACTCCTGGGCATATTCCCTGAGAAAACCATAATTCAAAAAGAGTCATGTACCAAAATATTCATTGCAGCTCTATTTACAATAGCCAGGACATGGAAGCAACCTAAGTGTCCATCATCAGATGAATGTATAAAGAAGATGTGGCACATATATACAATGGAATATTACTCAGCCATAAAAAGAAACGAAATTGAGTTATTTGTAGTGAGGTAGATGGACGTAGAGTCTGTCATACAGAATGAAGTAAGTCAGAAAGAGAAAAACAAATACTGTATGCTAACACACACATATATATATATATATGGAATCTAAGAAGAAAAAAAAGATCATGAAGAACCTAGGGGTAAGATGGAAATAAAGACACAGACCTACTAGAGAATGGACTTGAGGATATGGAGGGGGGAACGGTAAGCTGTGACAAAGTGAGAGAGTGGCATGGACATATATACACTACCAAACGTGAAATAGATAGCTAGTGGGAAGCAGCCGCATAGCACAGGGAGATCAGCTTGGTGCTTTGTGACCACCTAGAGGGGTGGAGTAGGGAGGGTGGGCAGCAGGGAGATGCAAGAGGGAACAGATATGGGAACATATGTATATGTATGACTGATTCACTTTGTTATAAAGCACAAACTAACACACCATTGTAAAGCAATTATACTTCAATAAAGATGTTTAAAAAATGACCTTAAGTACATTAGTTTATCTCTGGGCTTTCTCTCCTGTTCCACTGATTTATATTTCTATTTTTGTGCCAATGCCATACTGTTTTGATGACATAGCTTTATAGTATAGTCTTAAGTCAGGGAGGCTGATTCTTCCATCTCCATTTTTCATTCTCAGGATTGCTCTGGCTATTCGGGGTCTTTTCTGTCTCCACCGAAATTTTAAGATTTTTTTTGTAGTTCTGTGAAAAATGCCATTGGTAATGTGATAGGGATTTCATTGAATCTGTAGGCTGCCTTGTGTAGTATAGTCATTTTGACAATATTGATTCTTCCAGTCCAAAACATGGTGTATCTTTCCATATCTTTGTGTCATCTCCAATTTGTTTCAGCAGCATCTTAAAGTTTTTGGAGTACTGGTTTTTGTCTCCTCAGGTTGGTTTATTCCTAGGTATTTTATTATTTTTGATGTAATGGTAAATTGGATTGTTTCTTGAATTTCTCTTTCTTATATTTTTTGTTAGTGTATAGAAATGCAACAGATTTCTCTTTATTAATTTTGTAACATGCAACTTTACCAAATGCATTGGGACTTAATTTGTATTTATTGAGCATTCCACCCAAAAGCAGCAGAATGCACATTCTTCTCAGGTGCACTTGGAACATTCTCCAGGATTGACCACATGCTGGGCCACAAAGTGAGCCTTGGTGAATTTAAGAAAATTGAAATCATATTGAGCAACTTTTCCAACCACAGCACTATGAGATTAGAAATAAGCTACAAGTAAAACTAAAAACAGGGCTTCCCTGGTGGTGCAGTGGTTGGGATTCCACCTGCCAATGCAGGGGACATGGGTTCATGCCCCAGTCTGGGAGGATCCCACATGCCATGGAGTGGCTGGGCCCATGAGCCATGGCTGCTGAGCCTGTGCGTCCGGAGCCTGTGCTCTGCAACGGGAGAGGCCACAACAGTGAGAGGCCCATGCACTGCAAAAACAAAGTAAAACAAAACAAAAAAACAAAAAACTGTAAAATCACAGACACATGCAGGCTAAACAATATGCTACTAAACAACCAATGGATCAATGAAGAAATCAAAGAGGAAAACAAAAAATACCTAGAGACAAATGAAAATGATAGCACAATGACCCAAAACCTATGGGATTCAGTAAAAGCAGTTCTAAGAGGGAAGTTTATAGCAATACAATCCTACCTCAAGAAACAAGAAAAATTCTCAAATAAACAACCTAACCTTACACTTAATGCAATTAGAGAAAGAAGAGCAAAGAAAACTTAAAGTTAGTAGAAGGAAGAAATCATAAAGATCAGAGCAGAAATAAATGAAATAGAGACAAAGAAAACAGTAGCAAAGATCAGTGAAACTAAAAGCTGGTTCTTTGAGAAGATAAACAAAATTGATAAACCTTTAGCCAGACTCATCAAGGAAAGGAGGGAGAGGACTCAAATTAATAAAATTAGAAATGAAAAATAAGTTACAACAGACACCACAGAAATACAAAGGATCATGAGAGACTACTAAAAGCAACAGTATGCCAATAAAATGGACAACCTGGAATTAATGGACAAATTCTTAGAAAGGTACAACCTGCCAAGACTGAACAAGGAAGAAATAGAAAATATGAACAGACCAATCACAAGTACTGAAGCTGAAACTGACTTAAATCTCCCAACAAAGTCCAGGACATGATGGCTTCACAGGTGAATTCTATCAAATACTTAACATATATTTTAATTGTGTTTTTTCTTTTCTTGCTGTTGAGTTGTAGGAGTGGTACATATATTCTAGATATGAACCCCTTATCAGACATATTCTTTCCAAATATTTTTTCCCATCCTGTGGATTGCGTTTTCACTGCTCACTTATCCTTTGTTGGACAGAAGTTTTTCTTATTTTGATATCGATCAATTCATTGATTTTCTTGTTGTTGACTGTTATTTTGGTGCCATATACAATAAATCATTGCCAAATCCAAGTTTATGAAGATTTTCCACTATGTTTCCTTCTAAGAGCTTTACAGCTTTAGCTCAAATATTTATGTCTTTGATCTAGTTTGAGTCAATTTTTTATACGGTATAAGGTAAGAGTCCAACTATAATCCTTTGTATGTGGATATCTAGTTTTCCAAAAACATTTGTTCAAAAGACTGTCTTTTCCCCATTGTGTGGTCTTGGCACACTCATCAAAATTTATTTTACCATGTACATGAAGGCTTTTTTTCTGGGTATGCATTCTGTTTCATTGTTCTGTATTCCTTTCTTTATGCCAGTAGTCCACCATTTTTTATTTCCCAATTTTATTAAGATATATTTGACATATAACATTGTGTACGTTTATGGTGTACAATGTGATGATTTAATGATTCTATATGTTATGAATTGATTGCTATAATTAAGATAGTTGACACATCCATCATCTTACATCATTACAATTTTTTGTGTGTAGTGAGAACATTTGATTTCTACTCTCTTAGTGACTTTTAAGTATACAATAGAGTTTTGTTAACTGTAGTCACCGTGCTGTATATTAGATCCCTAGAACTGATGCACCTTATAACTGGAAGTTTATACCCTTTCTTCACTATTGTAAATAATGCTGCAATGAACATGGCAATGCAGGTATCTCTTTGAGGTAATGAATTCAGTTCCTTCAGATATGTACCCAGAACTAGGTAAATTTTAAAATTTTACTCCATTTTTAATTTTGCAAAGAACTTCCATCTGTTTCCCACAGTTGCTGTACAAATCTGTATTCCAATGAACAGAACACAAGAGTTAGTTTTCTCTGTATCATTCCCAGAAGTTGGTATATCTTGTCTTTTGGATAATTGCCATCCTAACAGGAGTGAGGTGACATTTCATTGTGATTTTGATTTGCATTTCTGGCATGATTAGTGATGTTGAGCATCTCTTCCTTTGGCCATTTGTCTTCTTTGGAAAAAATTCTGCTAAGTTCCTTTGCCCATTTTTAAATCAACATATTATATATATATATATATATATATATATATATTTATATATATATATATGCTATTTAGTTGTATGTGTTCGTTATACACTTTCAATATTAACTTCTTATTCAGTATATGCTGTGCAAATATTTTCTCCTACTCTGTAGGCTGAGTTTTCATTTTGTTGGTTGATTGTTTCTTTTTCTGTGCAGAAGCTGTTTAGCATCATATAGTCCAACTTGTTTATTTTTATATTTTTGCTTCACTTTCCATGTCATATCCAAAATAACATTGCCTAGACAAATGTCAAGGAGATTTCCCCCTATGTTTTCTTTCAGAACTTTTACTGCTTCAGATCTTACATTCAAGTCTTTAATCTACTTTGAGATAATTTTTGTGAATGGTGTAAGATAAGGGTGTAATTTCTTTTTTCTTTCATTTTTTTGCATGTGAATAATCAGTTTTTTCTACAATATTTATTGAAGTGACAGCCTTTTCTGTTGATCATTCTTGGCTCCCTTTTCAAATATTACTTAAGTATAAATAATTGGGTTTATTTCTCAGATCTCAATTTTGTTCCATTAGTCTTTGTGTCTATCTTTATGTTAGTATCATACTGTCTGACTAGTATAGCTTTGTAATATAGTTTGAAAAAAGAATTGTGATGTCTCAAATTGTGTCTCTCATTCTCAGATTAATTTGACTATTTAGGGATTTTAGTGTTTTTCTTTCATATTTTATTTTATTTTTTAACATCGTGTTGGAGTATAACTGCTTTAAAATGGTGTTTTAGTTTCTGCAGTATAACAAAGTGAATCAGCTATAAGTATATATATATATCCCCATATCTCCTCCCTCATGCACTTCCCTCTCATGCTCCTTATCCCACCCCTCTAGGTGGACACAAAGCACCAAGCTGATCTCCCTGTTCTATGTGGCTGCTTCCCACTAGCTATGTATTTTACATTTGGTGTTGTATATATGTCCACGCCACTTTTTCATATCATCCCAACTTAACCTTCCTGCTTCCTCAAGTCCATTCTCTATGTCAGCATCTTTATTCCTGTCCTGCCCCAAAGCTCTTAACAACCTTTTTTTTTTTTTTTTTTTTTTTAGATTCCATATATATGTGTTAGGATACGTTGTTTTTCTCTTTCTGACAAACTTCACGCTGTATGACGGTCTCTAGGCCCATCCAAGTCACTACAAATAACTCAATTTCATTTCTTTTTATGGCTGAGTAATATTCCATTGTATATATATGCCACATCTTCTTTATCCATTCATCTGTCGATGGACACTGAGGCTGCTTCCATGTCCTGGCTATTGTAAATAGAGCTGCAATGAACATTGTGGTACATGACTCATTTTGAGTTATGGTTTTCTCAGGGTATAAGCCCAGTAGTGGGACTGCTGGGTCATGTGGTAGTTCTATTTTTAGCTTTTTAAGGAACCTCCATACTGTTCTCCATAGTGGCTGTATCAATTTACATTCCCACTAACAGTGCAAGAGGGTTCCCTTTTCTCCACACCCTCTCCAGCATTTATTGTTTCTAGATTTTTTGATGATAGCCATTCTGACTGGTGTGAGGTGATACCTCATTGTAGTTTTGATTTTTATTTCTCTAATGATTAGAGATCTTGAGCATCCTTTCATGTGTTTGTGGGCAATCTGTATATTTTGTTTAGAGAAATGTCTATTTAAGTGTGCTGCCCATTTTTGGATTGGGTTCTTTTTTCTTTGGATATTTAGGTGCATGTGTTGCTTGTATATTTTGGAGATTAATCCTTTGACAGTTTCTTGATTGGAAAATATTTGCTCCCATTCTAAGGGTTGTGTTTTCGTATTGTTTATGGTTTCTTTTGCTGTGCCAACTTTTAATTTTCATTAGTTCCCATTTGTTTATTTATTTTTTATTTACATATCTGTAGGAGGTGGGTCAAAGAGGATCTTGCTGTGATTTATGTCATAGAGTGTTCTGCCTATGTTTTCTTCTAAGAGTTTTATATTGTCTGGCCTTACATTTAGGTTTTTAATCCATTTTGAGTTTATTTTTGTGTATGGGGTAAGGGAATGTTCTAATTTCATTCTTTTACATGAGGGTTTCCAGTTTTCCCAGCACCATTTGTTGAAGAGGCTGTCTTTTCTCCCTTGTATATTCTTGCCTACTTTATCAAATATAAGTTGACCACACGTGCATGGGTTTATCTCTGGGATTTCTGTCCTCTTCCATTGATCTATATTTTTGTTTTTCTGCAATTTCCATTCTGTCCTGATTACTGTAGCTTTGTAGTATAGTCTAAATTCTGGAAGCTGGATTCCTCCAGCTCTGTTTTCCTTTCTCAAGGTTGCTTTGGGTATTGGGGGTCTTTTGTTTTTCCACACAGACTGTGAATCTTTTTGTTCTAGTTCTGTGAAAAATGCCATTGGTATTTTGACAGAGATTGCATTGAATCTGTAGATTGCTTTGGGTAGTATAGTCTTTTCACAATGTTGATTCTTCCAATACAAGAACATGGTACATCTCTCCATCTGTTTGTACAGTCTAATTTCTTTCACCAGTGTCTTATAATTTTCTGCACACAGGTCTTTTGTCTCCTTAGGTACGTTTACTACTAGCTATTTTATTCTTTTTCTTGCAGTGTAAATGGGAGTGTTTCTTTAATTTCTCATTCAGATTTTTCATCATTAGTGTATAGGAATGCAAGAGATTCCTGTGCATTAATTTTGTATTCTGCTACTTTCCCAAATTCCTTGAATAGCTTTGGTAGTTTTATAGTAAGATCTTTAGGATTCTCTATGTATAGTACCATGCCATCTGCAAACAGTGACATCTTTAATTCTTCTTTTCTGATTTGGATTTTTTTTCTTTTTCTTTTCTGATTGCTGTGGTGAAAACTTCCAAAACTATGTTGAATAATAGTGGTGAGAGTGGGCAACCTTGTCTTGTTCCTAATCTTAGTGAAAAAGGTTTCAGTCTTTCTCCATTGAGAACGATGTTGACTCTGGGTTTGTCATATATGGTCTTTATTATGTTGAGGAAAGTTCCCTCTATGCCTATTTCCTGGAGAGTTTTTATTATAAATGGGTTTTGAATTTTGTCAAACGCTTTTTCTTCATTTGTTAAGATGATCATATGTTTTTTCCCCTTCAATTTTTTAATATGGTATATCACATTGTTTGATTTTTGGGTATTGAAGAATCCTTGCATTCCTGGGATACACCCCATTTGATCATGGTGTATGATGCATTTAATGTGCTGTTGGATTCTGTTTGCCAGTGTTTTGTTGAGGATTTCTACATCTATGTTCTTCAGTGCTATTGACCTGTAGTTTTATTTTTTTGTGACATCTTCGTCTACTTTTGGTTTCAGGGTGTTGGTGGCTTCATAGAATGTGTTTGGGAGTGTTCCTTGCTCTGCTATATTTTGGAAGAATTTGAGAAGGATTGGTGTTAGCTGCTCTCTAAATATTTGATAGAATTTGCCTGTTAATCCATCTGGTCCTGGGCTTTTGTTTGTTGAAAGGTTTTTAAACACAGTTTCAATTTCGTTGCTTGTAATTGCTCTATTTATATTATTTATATTTATAATATTTATATTTCTTCCTGTTTCAGTCTTGGATGGTTGTGCTTTTCTAAGAATTTGTCCATTTCTTCCAGGTTGTTCATTTGATTGGCATACAGTTGCTTGTATTAATCTCTCATGATCCTTTGTATTTCTGCACTGTCAGTTGTTACTTCTCCTTTTTCATTTCTAATTATATTGATTTGAGTCTTCTCTCTTTTTCTCTTGATGAGTCTGGCTAATAGTTTATCAATTTTGTTTATCTTCTCAAAGAACCGGCTTTTAGTTTTATTGATCTTTGCTATCATTTCCTTCATTTCTTTTTCATTTATTTCTGATCTGATCTGTATGATTTCTTTCCTTCTGCTAACGTTGGTTTTGTTTGTTTGTTTGTTTGTTCTTCTTCTTCTTTCTCTAATTGCTTTAGGAGTAAAGTTAGGTTGCTTATTTGAGATGTGTCTTGTTTCTTGAGGTAGGATTGTATTGGTATACATTTCCCTATAAGAACTGCTTTTGCTGTATACCATAAGATTTGGGTCATTGTGTATTCATTGTCTTTTGTTTCTCTGTATTTTTAAATTTCCACTTTGATTTCTTCAGTGATTTCTTGGTTATTTATTAGTGTATTATTTAGCCACCATGTGTTTGTATTTATTACCAATTTTTTTCCTGTAATTGATATCTAGTCTCATAGGGTGGTGGTTGGAAAAGATACTTGATACGATTTCAATTCTCTGAAATTTACCAAGGCTTGATTTGTGACCCAAGATATGATCTATCCTATGAGCCCTTGACAAGAAAGTGTATTGTGTTGTTTTTGGATGGTGTGTCCTATAAATAGCAATTGTCCATATTGTTTAATGTATCATTTAAAGCTTGTTTCCATATTTATTTTCATTTTTGATGATTTGTCCATTGGTGAAAGTGGAGATTTAAGCTTCTTATTTATGATTGTGTTACTGTTGATTTCCCCTTTTATCACTGTTAGCATTTGCCTTATGTATTGAGGTATTTGTATGTGGGGTGCATAAATATTTACAACTGTTATGTCTTTTTCTTGGATTGATCCCTTGATCATTATGTAGTGTCCTTCTGTGTCTCTTGTAATAGTCTTTATTTTAAAGTCTATTTTGTCTTGTATGAGAGTTGTTACTCCAGCTTTCTTTTGATTTCCATTTGCATTGAATATCTTTTTCCATCCCCTCACTTTCAGTCTGTATGGGTCCCGAGGTCTGAAGTGGGTCTCTTGTAGACAGCATATAAATGGTTCTTGTTTTTGTAGTCATTTAGTTAGTCTATGTCTTTTGATTGGAGCATTTAATACATTTACATTTAATGCAGTTATCGATATGTATGTTCCTATTACCATTTTCTTAATTGTTTGGGGTTTGTTATTGTAGGTATTTTCCTTCTCTTGTGTTTCCTGCCTAGAAAAGTTCCTTTAGTATTTTTTGTAAACCTGGTTTGGTGGTGCTGAATTCTCTTAGCTTTTGCTTTTCTGTAAAGTTTTTAATTTCTGCATCGAATCTGAATGAGATCCTTGCTGGGCTGGGTAGAGTAGTCTTGGTTGTATGTTTTTCCCTTTCATCACTTTAAATATGTCCTGCCACACCCTTTTGGCTCGTGGAGTTTCTGCTGATAAATCAGTTGTTAACGTTATGTGGATTCCCTTGTATGCTATTTGTTGCTTTTTCCTTGCTGCTTTTAATATTTTTTCTTTGTATTTATTTTTGATAGTTTGATTAGTATGTGTCTTGCCCTGTTTCTCCTTGGATTTATCCTGTATGGGTCTCTCTGCCCTTTCTCAACTTGATTGACTATTTCCTTTCCCATATTAAGGAAGTTTTCAACTATAATCTCTTCAAATATTTTCTCAGTCCCTTTCTTTTTCTCTTCTTCTTCTTCTGGGACTCCTATAATTCGAATGTTGGTGCATTTAATATTATCTCAGAGTTCTTTGAGACTGTCCTCAATTCTTTTCATTCTTTTTCTTTATTCTGCCCTGTGGTAATTATTTCCACTATTTTATCTTCCAGGTCACTTATCTGTTCTTCTGCCTCAGTTATTCTGCTATTGATTACTTCTTGAGAATTTTTAATTTCATATATTGTGTTGTTCAATATGGTTTGCTCTTTATTTCTTCTAGGTGCTTTTAAACTTTTATTTTAATTTCTCCATTCTATTTCCAAGATTTTGTCTCATCATTACTATCATTAGTCTGAATTCATTTTCAGTTCCACTGCCTATTTCCTCTTCATTTGTTTGGTCTGGTGGGTTCTTAGTTTGCTCCTTCTTCTGCTGTGTATTTCTATGTCTTCTCATTTTGCTTTACTTACTGCATTTGAGGTCTGCTTTTTGTAGGCTGCAGGTTCATAGTTCCCATTGTTTTTGGTGTCTGCCTCCAGTGGGTATGGTTGATTCAGTGACATGTGTAGTCTTCCTGCTGGAGGGTATTGGTGTCTTTGTTCTTGTGAATGAGGCTGGATCTTTTGTTCCTGGTGGGCAGGATCGTGTCCAGTGGTGTGTTTTGTGGTGTCTGTTACCTTATTATGATCTTAGGCAGCCTCTCTGCTAATGGGTGGGGTTGGATTCCTGTCTTGTTAGTTGTTTTGTATGGAGTGTCCAGTACTGTAGCTCACTATTCATTGTGTGGAGCTGGGTCTTAGCATTGAGTCGGAGATCCCCGGGACAGCTTTCACTGCTTTGTATTACATAGGGCCAGGAGGTTTCTGGTGGTCCAATGTCCTGAAGTCAGGTCTCCCCGCTACGAGACTCAGAGCTGACACCCAGCAGGAGCACTAAGACCTTTTCAGCCACATGGCTCAGAAGAAAAGGGAGAAAATAAAATAAAATAAAAAGTTATTAAAATAAAAATATTAAAAAATTAAAAAAATAGAAAACTATTACAAAAAAAGAAGGAAAGAAGAGAGCCACCAAACCAATAAAGAAACCCACCAGTGATAACTAGTGCTAAAAACTATACTAAAAAAAATTAGAAAAAAATAGATAGAACCCTAGGACAAATGGTAAAATCAAAGCCATATGGAGAAAATCACACAAAGAATCATACACATATACATACACACTCACAAAAAGAGAAAAAGGAAAATAATATGTATATATATATATATATATATATATATATATATATATAAAATGAAGGAAGAGAGCAACCAAATCAATAAACAAATCTACCAATGGTAATGAGCTCTAAATACTAAACTAAGATAAACATAAAACCAGAAACAAATTAGATGCAGAAAGCAAACCCCATATCTACAGTTGCTCCCAACATCCACCACCTCAATTTTGGGATGAATTTTTTCTATTCAGGTATTCCACAGATGTGGGATACATCAAGTTGATTGTAGAGATTTAATCCAGTGCTCCTGAGGCTGCTGGGAGAAATTTCCCTTTGTCTTCTTTGTTTGCACAGCTCCTGGAGTTCAGCTTTGGATTTCGCCCTGCCTCTGCAAGTAGGTCGCCTGAAGGCATCTGTTCTTCACTCAGACAAGATGGGGTTAAAGTAGCAGCTGATTAGGTGGCTCTGGCTCACTCAGATCAGGGGTAGGGATGGGTATGGAATGCAGGGTGAGCCTGCATTGGCAGAGGCCAGCGTGACATTGCAATAGCCTGAGGCATGCTGTGTGTTCTCCCAGGGAAGTTGTCCCTGGATCACAGGACCCTGGCAGTGGAGGGCTGCACAGCATCCCAGAAGGAGAGATGTGGATAGTGACCTGTGCTTGCACACAGGCTTCTTGGTGGCTGAAGCAACAGCCTTAATGTTTCATGCCCGTCTCTGGTATCTGTGCTGATAGCCACATCTCGCGCTAGTCTCTGGAGCTCATTTAGGCAGTGCTCTGAATCCCTTCTCCTCGCACACCCCAAAACAATGGTCTCATGCCTCTTAGGCAGTTCCAGACATTTTCCTGGACTCCCCCGTGGCTAGCTGTGGTGCACTAGCCCCCTTCAGGCTGAGTTCATGCATCCAACCCCAGTCCTCTCCCTGGGATCTGAACTCTGAAGCTCAAGACTTAGCTCCCAGCCCCCACCCTCTCTGGCAGGTGAGCAGACAAGCCTCTTAGTCTGGTGAGTGCTGGTCTGCACCAATCCTCTGTATGCGTATCTCTCCGCTTTGCCCTCTGCACCTCTGTTGCTGCACTCTCCTCCACAGTGCCCACCCCCATCTCCATCAGTGAAGTGGCTTCCTAGTGTGTGTAAATTTTCCTCCTTCACAGCTCCCTCCCAGAGGTACAGGTCTGGTCCCTATTCTTTTGTCTCTGTTTTTTTCTTTTTCCTTTTGCCCTACCCAGGTACATGGGGAGTTTCTTGCCTTTTGGAAGTCTGAGGTCTTTTGCCAGTGTTCAGTAGGTGTTCTGTAGGAGCTGTTCCACATGTAGATGTATTTTTGATGTATTTGTGGGGAGGAAGTTGATCTCCCTGTCTTCTCCACCGTCTTGAAGGTCCTCACCCTTTTTCACATGTTTCAGGTTTGTTTTTCTATTTCTATAAAAAATGCTGATTCACTTTGTTTTAAAGCAGAAACTAACACACCATTGTAAAGCAATGAAATTTCAATAAAAATGTTTTAAAAAAAGAGTGCAAAAATAATAAAATTTAAAATAAAATAAAATAAAATGTAAAAAAAAATGCAATTTGATTTTAATACGAATTGCATTGAATCCCTGATTGCTTTGTGTAGTATGGACATTTTAACAATATTATATCTTCCAGTTAATGAATATGAGATATTTTCCAGTCATTTCTATCTTCAATTGCTTTCATCAATATTTTATAATTTACAGTGTATGGTTCTTTCACCTATTGGGTTAAATTTGTTTATAAGTGTGCTATTGTTTTACTTCTTAGGATTCTAAACATTTGTTAAGCCAATATTCTTTTTCATGGAATACATAATATTTCTTATAAATTTTTAAAAGATTACTATTCATTTATAGTTATTACAAAATATTGGTTGTATTCCCCATGTTATACAATACATCCTTGAGCTTCTCTTATACCTGGTAGTTTGTATCTCTCACTCCCCTCCCTCCCCCATCCCCACTGGTAACCATAAGTTTGTCCTGTATATCTGTGTGTCTGCTTCTTTTTTGTTACATTCATTACTTTGCTTCATTTTGTAGATTCCACATATCACTTATATCATATAGTATTTGTCTTCCTCTGTATGACATATTATGCTTAGCATAAGGCCCTCCAAGTCCATCCATGTTGCTGCAAATAGCAAAATTTCATTCCTTTTTATGGCTGAGTACTATTCCACTGTGTGTGTGTGTGTGTGTGTGTGTGTGTTTCACAACTTTTTTTTATTGGGGTATAGTTGTTTTACAATGTTGCGTTACTTTCTACTGTACAGTGGAATTCCCTGTGCTATACATCAGGTTCTCATTGGTTATCTATTTTATACATATTAGTGTATATATGTCAATTGCAATCTCCCAGTTCTTCCCACTGCCCCCTTTCCCTGCTTGGTGTCCATATGTTTCTTCTTTATAATCTGTGTCTCTATTTCTGCCTTACAAACTGGTTCATCTGTACCTTTTTCCTAGATTCCACATATATGCGTTAATATACAATATTTGTTTTTCTCTCTCTGACATACTTCACTCTGTATGACAGTCTCTAGGTCCATACATATCTCTACAAATGACCCAATTTCGTTCCTTTTTATGGCTGAGTAATATTACATTGTATATAGTTACCACATATTCTTTAGCCATTTGTCTGTCGATGGACATTTTGGTTGCTTCCATAACCTCCCTATAGTAAGTAGTGCTGCAGTGAATATTGGGGTGCATGTGTGTTTTGGAATTATGGTTTTCTCTGGGTATATGCCCAGTAGTGGGATTACTGAGTCATATGGTAATTCTACTTTTAGTTTTTTTGGGAAACTCCATACTCTTCTCCATAGTAGATATATCAATTTACATTCCTACCAACAGTGCAAGAGGGTTCCCTTTTCTCCACCCCCTCGTCAGCATTTATTGTTTGTAGATTTTCTGATGATGCCCATTCTAACTGATGTGAGGTGATAACTCATTGTAGTTTTGATTTGCATTTCTCTAATAATTAATGACGTTGAGCTTCTTTTCATGTGTGTATTGGCCATCTGTATGTATTTCATTGGAGAAATGTCTATTTAGATCTTCTGACAATTTTTTTATTTAGTCATTTGTTTTTATGATATTGAGCTGCATAAGCTGTTTATACATTTTGGAGATTAATCCCTTGTCTACTGATTCATTTGCAAATATTTTCTCCCATTCTAAGAGTGGTCTTTTCATTTTGTTTATGGTTTCCTTTGCTGTGCAAAAGCTTTTAAGTTTCATTAGGTCCCATTTGTTTACTTTTGTTTTTACTTTCATTACTCTAGGAGGTGGGTCAGAAAAGATCTTGCTGTGATTTATGTCAAAGAGTGTTCTTCTTATGTTTTCCTCTAAGAGTTTTACATTGTCCAGTATTACATTTAGGTCTTTAATCCATTTTGAGTTTATTTTTGTGTATGGTGTTAGGAAGTGTTCTAATTTCTTTCTTTTATATGTAGGTGTCCAGTTTTCTCAGCACTACTTATTGAACAGACTTCCTTTTCTCCATTGTATATCCTTGCCCCCTTTGTCATAGATTAGGTGACCATAGGTGTGTGGGTTTATCTCTGGGCATTCTATACTATTCCATTGAACTATATTTTTCTTTTGTGTAAGTACCATATGGTCATGATTACTGTACCTTTGTAGTATAGTCAGGGAGTCTGAGTCCTCCAGCTTCGTTTTTTTTTTTTTTTCTTTCCTCAAGGTCACTTTGGCTATTCAGGGTCTTTTGTGTCTCCATACAAATATTAAGATTTTTTGTTCTAGTACTGTGAAAAATGCGATTGGTAATTTGATAGGAATTGCATTGAATTTGTAGATTGCTTAGGGTAGTATAGTCATTTTCACAATATTCATTCTTCCAATCCAAGAACATGGTGTTTCTCTCCATCTGTTTGTGTCATTTTTGATTTCTTTCATCAGTATCTTATAGTTTTCTGCATACACGTCTTTTATCTCCTTAGGTTGATTTATTCCTAGGTATTTTATTCTTTTTGTTGCAATGGTGAATGGGATTGTTTCCTTCTTTTTCTAATCTTTTGTTGTTAGTGTATAAGAATGCAAGTGATTTCTGTGCATTAACTTTGTATCCTACAAATTTGCCAAATTCATTGATTAGCTCTAGTAGTTTTCTGGTTGCATCTTAAGATTTTCTATGTATAGATTCATGTCATCTGCAAACAGTGACATATTAGCTACTTCTTTTCCAATTTGTATTCCTTTTATTTATTTATTTCTCTGATTGCCATGTCTAGGACTTCCAAAACTATGTTGAATAGTAGCAGTGAAAGTGGAGTTCCTTGTCTTTTTCTTTATCTTAGAGGAACTGCTTCCAGTTTTTCACCATTGAGAATGATGTTGGCTGTGGGTGTGTCATATATTGCTTTTATTATGTTGAAATATGTTCCCTCTATGCCCAATTTCTGGAGAGTTTTTATCATAAATGGGTGTCAAATTTTGTCAAAAGATTTTTTGCCTCTACTGAGATGATCATATAGTTTTTATTTTTCAATTTGTTAATATGGTGTTTTACATTCTTTGATTTGCATTTATTAGAGATTCCTTCTATCCCTGGGATAAATCCCCTTGATCATTGTTTATGATCCTTTTAATGTGCTGTCAGATTCTGTTTGTTAGTATTTTGTTGAGAATTTTTGCATCTGTATTCATCAGTGATATTGGTCTGTAATTTTCTTTTTTTTGTAATATCTTTGTCTGGTTTTGGTATCTGGGTGATTTTTACATCATAGAATCAGCTTGGATTTGTTCCTTCCTCTGCAAATTTTTGGCAGAGTTGAGAACGATATGTGTTAGCTCTTCTCCAAATGTTTGATAGAATTCATCTGTGAAGCCATCAGGTCCTGGAATTTTGTTTTTTGGAATATTTTAAATCACAGTTTCAATTTCATTACTTGTGATTGGTCTGTTCATATTTTCTGTTTCTTCCTGGTTCAGTCTTGGAAGTTTATACCTTTCTAAGAATTTGTCTATAACCTCCATGTTATCCATTTTATTGTCATGTAGTTGCTTGTATTAGTCTCTTTTGATGCTTTGTATTTCTGCGGTATCTGTTGTAACTTCTCCTTTTTCATTTCCAATTGTATTGATTTGAGTCATATCCTTTTTTTTCTTGATGAGGCTGGCTAATGGTTTATCAATTTTGTTTATCTTCTCAAAGAACTAGCTTTTAGTTTCACTGATCTTTGCTTTGTTTTCTTTGTTTATATTTCATTTAGTTCTGCTCTGATCTCTATTATTTCTTTCCTTCTTCTAACTTTGGGTTTTTTTTGTTGTTGTTGTTGTTCTTCTTCTTCTTTCTCTAGTTCATTTAGGTGTAACCTCAGACTGGCTATGTGAGGTTTTTCTTGTTTCTTGAGGTAGGATTATATTGCTATAAATTTCCCTCTTAGACTGCGTTTGCAGCATACCAAGGTTTTGGATCATTATGTTTTCATCATCATTTGTCTCTAAGTCTTTTTTGATTTCCTCTGATTTCTTCAGTGATCTCTTGTTTATTTAGTAGTGTATTGTTTACCCTCCTTGTGTTTGTGTTTTTAAAGTCTTTTCCCTGTAATTGATTACTAATCTCATAGTGTTGTGGCCTGAAAAGATGCTTGATACAATTTCAGTTTTCTTAAATGTGCTGAGGCTTGATTTGTGACCCACAATGTGATCTATCCTGGAGAATGTTCCGTGTGCATGTGAAGAAAGTGTAATCTGCTGTTTTTAGATGGAATGTTATATAAATATCAATTAATTATATCTGGTCTGTTTTATCATTTCGAGCTTGTGTTTACTTATTAATGTTCTGTCTGGATGATCTGTCCTTTGGTGTAAGTGAGGTGTTAAATTTCCCCACTATTATTTTGTTACTGTGAAGTTCCCCTGTTATAGATGTTAGCATGTGCCTTATATATTGAGGTGCTCGTATGTTGGGTGCATAAATATTTACAATTGTTATATCTTGTTCTTGGATTGACCCCTTGATCATTATGTAGTGTCCTTCTTTGTCTCTTGTAATAGGCTTTATTTTAAAGTCTATTTTGACTGATATGAGAATTGGTACACCAGCTTTCTTTTGGTTTCTATTTGCATGGAATAAGTTTTTCCATCCCCTCACTTTCAGTCTGTATGTGTCCCTAGGTCTGAAGTGGGTCTCTTGTAGACAGTACACATATGGGTCTGTTTTTTATATCCATTCAGCCAGTCTATGTCTTTTGGTTAGAACATTTAATCCATTCACATTTATGGTAATTACTGATATGTGTGTTCCTATTGCCATTTTCTTAATTGTTTTGAGTTTGAATTGTAGCTCCTTTTTTTCTCTTGTGTTTCCCACTTAGAGAATTTCCTTTAATATTTATTGTAGGGACAGATTTGTGGTTCTGAATTCTCTTAGCTTTTGCTTGTCTGTAAGGCTTTTGATTTCTCTGTTGAATCTGAATGAGTTCCTTGCTGGGTAGAGCAATCTTGGTTGTAGGTTTTTCCCTTTCATCATTTTAAATATATCCTGCCACTCACTTCTGGCCTACAGAGTTTTTGCTGAAAAATAAGTTGATAATGTTACTGGGGTTTCCCTGTATGTTATTTGTTGTATTTCCCTTGCTGCTTTTAATATTTTTCTTTGTATTTAATTTTTGATAGTTTGATTAATATGTGTCTGTGAGTGTTTCTCCTTGGGTTTATCCTGTATGGGAGTCTCTGTGCTTCCTGGTCTTGATGGACTATTTCCTTTCCCATGTTAGTGAAGTTTTTACTATAATCTCTTCAAACATTTTGTCAGACCTTTTCTTTTTCTCTTCTACTTCTGGGACCCCTATGATTTGAATGTTGCTGCATTTAATGTTGTCCCAGAGGCCTCTGAGTCTGTCCTCAATTCTTTTCTTTCTTTTTTCTTTATTCTGCTCCATGGTAGTTATTTCCACCATTCTATCTTCCAGCTCACTTATCCATTCATCTGTCTCTGTTATTCTACTATGGATTCCTTCTAGATTATTTTTAATTTCAGTTATTGCATTGTTCATCACTGTTTGTTTGCTCTTTATTTCTTCCAAGTCCTTGTTAAATGTTTCTTTTATTTTCTCGAAATTTTTCCCCTAGACTTTGGATCATCTTTACTATCATTACTCTGAATTCTTTTTCAGGTAGAGTGCCTATTTCCTCTTCATTTATTTGGTCTTATGGGTTTTTACCTAGCTTCTTCATCTGCTCCATATTTCTTCGTCTTCTCATTTTGTTTAACTTACTGTGTTTGTGGTCTCCTTTCCTCAGGCTACATGGTCATAGTTCCTCTTACTTCTGTCATCTGCTCCCAGTGGGTGAGTTGGTCCAGTGGTTTGTATAGGCTTCCTTATGGGTGGAGCCTGGTGCCTGTGTTCTGGTGTGTAGAGCTGGATCTTGTCCCTCTGGTGGTCAGGGCCACATACAGTGGTGACTTTTGGGGTGTCTGTGAGCTTAGTAGGACTTTATGCATCCCGTTTGCTAATGGGTGGGCTTGTGTTCTTGTCTTGCTAGTTTGGCATGATGCATCCAGCCCTGGGGCTTGATGGCCATTGGGTGAAGCTGGATCTTAGTGTTTAGATGGAGACTTCTCAGTGAGCTCTCACTGATTAATATTCCATGTGGCTGGGAGTTCTCTCATGGTCCCATGTCCTGGATTTGGCTCTCCCACATTGGAGGCTCAGGACAAACCCCTGGCCAGAGCACCAATACTATTTTTGGAAGTCTGAGGTACTCTCCCAGCATTCAGTAGGTTTTCTGTAGGAGTTGTTCCACATGTAGATGTATTTTTGATGTATTTGTGGGGAGGAAGGTGATCTCCATGTCTTACTTCCTGACATCTTAAAAAAACTCCTATCACATTTTCTTTATCCATTAATATGTTGGTGGATTTTTAGATGCTTCCATATCTTGTCAATTGTAAATAATGCTGCTGCTATGAACATTGGGGTGCATATATCTTTTTGAATTAGTGTTTTTGTTTCTTTTAGATATATACCCAGGAGTTGAACTGCTATGTCATATGGTAGTTCTATTTTTAGTTTCTAGAGAAACCTCCATACTGTTGTCCACAGTGACTGCACCAATTTACATACCCACCAACAGTGTAAGAGGGTTCCATTTTCTCCACATCCTCACTAACATTTACTATTTATCATTTTTAGGATGATAGCTATTCTGACAGGTGTGAGGTGAAGTCTCATTGTGTGTTTTTTTTTGTGTGTGTGTGGTATGCGGGCCTCTCACTGTTGTGGCCTCTCCCATTATGGAGCACAGGGTCCGGATGTGCAGGCTCAGTGGCCATGGCTTATGGGCCCAGCCACTCTGCGGCATGTGGGATCTTCCTGGACCAGTGCACGAACCCATGTCCCCTGCATTGGCAGGCGGACTCTCAACCACTCCACCACTAGGGAAGCCCCCTCATTGTGGTTTTGATTTCCATTTCCCTGATTATTCATGGTCCTGAGCATCTTTTCATGTGCCTGTTGGCTATGTGCATTTCGTCTTTGAAAGAAAATGTCTATACCATCCTTTTTCCTTTTCTTTTAATCGTGTTTTTTTTTTTTGATGATGAGTTGGCTGAGCTGTTTATTTATGTTGGGTATTAACCGTTTTTCAGTCTTATGATTTGCAAATATGTTCTCCCATTCAGTATGTTGTCTTTTGGTTTTGTTGATGGTGTCCTTTGCTGTGCAAACCTTTTAAGTTTACTTAGGTTTCATTTGTTTATTTTTGTTTTTATTTCCTTTACTTTAGGAAATGGACTCAAAAAATATTGCTCTGATTTTTGTCAAAGAGTGTTTTGCTCAAGTTTTCCTCTAAGAATTTTGTAGTATTCAGTCTTGCATTTAGGTGTTTAAAGCATTTTGAGTTTATTTTTGCATATGGTATTAGGAAATGGAAATTAATATACTGAAATCTGTTGCATTTTGTACACTAACACCAAAGAATCAGAAGGAGGAATTAAGGAAGCAATCCCACTTACCATTACATCAAAAAGAATAAAATACCTAGTAATAAACCTTCCTAAGGAGGTAAAAGTCTTGTACTCTAAAAACTATAAGACACTTATGAAAGAAATTGAAGGTGATGCAAACAGATGGGAAAATACACCATATTCTTAGATTAGAAAAATCAATATTGTTAAAATGACAGTACTACCCAAGGCAATGTACGGATTCAAGGCAACCCCAAAAGCATTTTTCACAGAACTAAAGCAAATAATTGTAAAATTTGTATGGAAACACAAAAGACCTCAAATAGCCAAAACAATCTTGAGAAAGAACAGAGCTGGAGGAACCAGGTTCCCTTATTTCAGACTATTTTATAAAGATACAGTAATCAAAACAGTATGGTTCTGGAGCAAAAACATACACACATCAATTGAACAGTATATACAACCCAGAAATAAACCTATGCACATATGGTCAGTTAATCTATGACAAAGGAGGCAAGAATATACAATGGGGAGAAAACCATCCCTTCATTAAATGGTGCTGGGAAATCTGGACAGCTACATCTAATTTCATTCATACATTCATATGTATATGAACACCATATACAAAAATAAACTGAAAATGGATTAAAGACCTAAATGTAAGGCAGAATATTTTAAAACAACTAGAGGAAACTATAGGCAGAACACTCTTTGACATAAACTGTAGCAATATTTTTTGAGATCTGTCTCTTAAAGCAAAGGAAACAAAAGCAAAAATAAACAAATGGCACCTAGTTAAACTTAAAAGTTTTGCACAGCAAAGGAACCATCGACAGATTGAGAAGACAACTTACTGAATGAGAGAACATATTTGCAAATGATATGACTGATAAGGGATTAATATCTAATACATATTAACAGCTCATTCAACTCAACATAAAAAAATAACCAACCCAATTAAAATATGGGCATAGGAACTGAATAGATTTCTTTTTCAAAAAGGAAATGCAGATAGGCAATACGCACATGAAAAAATGCTTAACATTGTGAATCATCAGAAAAATGTAAATAAAAACCACAATGAGGGCTTCCCTGGTGGCACAGTGGTTGAGAGTCCGCCTGCCAATGCAGGGGACATGGGTTCATGCCCAGGTCTGGGAAGATCCCACATGCCGTGGAGCGGCTGGGCCCGTGAGCCATGGCTGCTGAGCCTGCGCGTCCAGAGCCCGTGCTCTGCAATGGGAGAGGCCACAACTGTGAGAGGCCTGCATACCACAAAACAAACAAACAAACAAACAAACAAAAAACACAATAAGATATCACCTCACACTTGTCAGATGGCTATCATAATAAGCAAAAACAGAAGCAAAAACAAAACAGCAAATGTTGTCAAGGATATAGAGAAAAGGGAACCCTCCTACAGTGTTGGTGGGCATGTAAACTTGTGCAGAAGCACTGTGGAAAAGAGTGTGGAGGTTTCTCAATAAACTAAAATAGAACTACCATTTGACCCAGTAATTACACTCCTCAGTGTATATCTGAAAAAAAACAAAAACAAAAGAAAACACTAATTCCAAAAGATGAATGCACCCCAATGTTCATAGCAGCATTATTTATAAATGACAAGATATGGAAACACCTAAATGTCCATCAACAGATGAATGGATAAAAAAGATGTAGTACCTATATGTATATATACAATGGAATAGTACTCAGCCATAAAAATAGTGAAATTTTACCATTTGCAACAACATGAATGGACTTGGAGGGCAGTATGCTAAGTGAAATAAGTCACCCAGAGAAAGAGAAATACTTTGTGAAATGACTTGTATGTGACATCTAAAAAATACAACAAACTAGTGAATATAACAGAAAAGAAGCAGACTCACAGATATAGAGAACAAACTAGTGATTACCAGTGGGAGAGGGAAGAGTGAAGAGCAATGTATGTGTAGGGGATTAAGAGGTACAAACTATTAGGTATAAAATAAGCTACAATTATATATTGTACAGCATGGTGTTATTTAGCAAATATTTCATGATAACTATAAATGGGATATAAATTTTAAAAATTGTGAATCACTATTTTCTACACCTGTGACTTATATAATATTGTACATCCAGTATACTTCAATTAATAAAAAAAAGGAACTTGAAAAGGGACAAGCTAAGCCTGCAGTAAGCATAAGGAATGTAATGATAAAGATCAGAGCAGATATATAAAAAATAGTGAATAGAGAATCAACAGAAATAAAACAATGAATCTAATAGTTGGATTTGTGAAAAGACAAGCAAAATGAACAAATCTTTAGGGAAACTATGAAAAAAAAAAGAGAAGTCAGAAATTTAAAAAAAGTCAGAATACTATAGGAGACATTACAAATGATGCCACAAAAATAAAAAGCATTATAAGAAATCACTATGAATAGTTACATGCTAACAGTCCAGTTATCCTGCAAGAAATTATAAGTTTCTAGAAACATACAACTTACCAAGACTGAAACATGAAGAAATAGAAACCCTGAAAGGACCTATATTTTGTAAGGAGATTGAATCAATCATCAAAAACCTCCCAACAAAGAAAAGTCCAGCACCAAATGGCTTTATGGGTAAATTCTATAAAAAAATTATTTAAAACAGAGCTACCAAATGATACAGTAATTTCACTCCTTAGTATAAATTCAAAGGAAACACAAACACTAATGCAAAAAGATATATGCATACCAGTGTTGAAAGAAGCATTATTTATAATATCCAAGATATGAAGGCAACACGAGTGTCCATCAACAGAAGAATGGATAAATAATGTGAGGTACACATACACACACTCCCACACACAATACAATGGAATATTACTCAGCCATAAAAAGAATGAAATGTTGTCATTTGCAATGACGTGGATAGACCTGGAAGGTATTATGCTTAGTGATGTTAAGTCAGACAGAGAAAGACAAATACTGTGTGTTTTCACTTATACATGGAATCTAAAAAATAAAACATACAAATGAAGAGAACAAAACAGTAAAAGACTCTTAGATACAGAGATGAAACCAGTTGTTACCAGTTGGGGAGTGTTGGGCATAGAGGCAAGATAGGAGAATGGGACTAAACTGTACAAACTATGAGCTATAAAATAAATAAATATAATGATGTAATGTACAACACAGGGAATATAACCAATATTTTATAATAACTTTAGATGGAGTATAATCTATAAAAGTGTGGGATCACTATGTTGTACACCTGAAAAAATTGAGCATTGTAAATCAACTATACATCAATAAAAATATAAATTACAAAATTTTAGGCTTCTGACGCTGCTGTACTAGGCTGCAGGAACCCAGGCCAACCTGATCTCTGAAACCCACAGCAGCTTGCTGGGACACCAGCTTGTTCACAATGCCTGCTGTTGATGATTAAACCAGAGGAGTGGATTATACAGAAAAAAAACTCTGTGACTTATTTAAGCTTTGTCCACACTTCTATTTGCTATAATTAATGATGGAGGTTTGAGACAGGATGGCAGGTTAGAAGGACTTGAATTCATCTTCTCTCATGAAAACACGAAAATCACAACTAACTGCTGAACAATCATTGACCAAAAAAGAATAGAACCTACTGAAAAAGATATTCTACATCCAAAGACAAGTGACAACAAGATGGTAGGAGGGGCACTTTTGTGATATAATCAAATCCCATACTTATTGCTTGGGCAGCCCACAAAATAGAAAATAATTAGATTGCAGAGATTCTTCCACAAGAGTGAGAGTTCTGAGCTCCACCTCAGGCTCCTAAGTCTGGGGTCTGGCAACAGGAGGAGGAGCCCTAGAGCATTTGGCTTTGAAGGCCAGAAGGGCTTGAGTGCAGGAGATCCACAGGACTGGGGAAAGTAGAGGTTCCACTCTTGGAGGACACACACAAGTTTTCATGTGCAGTGGGAGCCAGGGCAAAGCAATGACTCCATAAGAACCTGGGCCAGACTTATCTGTGGGTCTTGGAGGGTCTCCTGGGGAGGCAGGGGTTGGCTGTGGCCCAACATGGAAACAAGGACACTGATGGTAGAGGTCCCTAGGGAATATTCCTCACCATGAACAAAGAATGCTGCCATTTTGGTACCAACACTTGCTGCCAACAAACAGCCTGCAGGCTTCAATGCTGGGATGCCTCAGACCAAACAAACAACACAGTGAGAATGCAGACCCATTAATCGACAGACCAACTTCCTAAAGTAGTCCTGAGCCCACAGCCACCTCAAGACAAGCTCCTTGACACTTCCCTGCCAACCAGAGGTACAAGATCCAGCACCACCCACCAGTGGACAGGTATCAGTCCCTGTGACCAGGAAGCCCACACAAGTCCTTGGAGCAACCTCACCCACCAGGGGCCAGACACCAGAAGCAAGAAGAACTACAATCCTGCACGCTGTGGATGAGAGCCCCAAAACACAAAATGTTAGACAATATGAGATGTCAGAGAAAGGAATAAGATAAAACCCCAGAAGAACAACTATGTGAACTGGAGAAGGCAATCTTCCTGAAAAAGAATTCAGAATAATGACATTAAAAATGATCCAAGATCTCGGAAAAATAATGGAAGCACAGACCAAGAAAATACAGGAAATATTTAACAAAGAGACAGAAGATTTAAAGAACAGAGATGAACAGCACAATAATTGAAATGAAAAATACACAAAGATGAATGAATAGCTGAATAAACTGAGGCAAAGGAACGAATAAGTGAGCTTCAAGCAGGGTGGTGGAAATCACTGCCACAGAACAGAATTTAGAAAAAGAGAGAGAATGAAAAAAAATGAGGACAGTCTCAGAGACCTGTAGGACAATAGTAAACACACAAACATTTGTATTATAGGGGTCCCAGAAGAAGAGAGAGAGAAAGGGCAGAGAAAATATTTGAAGAGATAATAGCCAAAACGTTCCCTCAAATGAGAAATGAAACACTCGGTCAAGTCAAGGAAGCTCAGAGTCCCACACAAGATACACCAAAAGAGGAACGCTCTGAGACATATATTAATCAAATTGACAAAAATTAAAGAGAAAAATAAAATATTAAAAGCAACAAGAGAAAAGCAACAAATAACATACAAGGGAATCTGCATGAGGTTATCAGCTGATTTTTCAGCAGAAACACTTCAGGCTGGAAGGGAGTGGCACAATATAATTAAAGTGATGAAAGAGAACAACCTACAACCAAGATTACTCTACACTTCCAGGTCCTTGTTCATATTCAACAGAGAAATCAGAATCTTTACAGACAAGAAAAGCTAAGAGAATTCTGTACCACCAGACCAGATTTGCAACAAATGCTAAAGGAATTTCTCTTGTCAGAAAAGAAAAGACCACAACTAGAAACAGGAAAATTGTGAATGGGAAAGCTCACCAGTAAAGGAAAACATAGAGTAAATGTAGTAAATCATCCACACACAAATATGATATCAAAACCAGAAATCATGAGAAGAGGAGAGAACCAACTCAGGATATAGGAAATGCATTTCAGATTTACACCAGCATATTAAAATAACCTGTATATATATAGACAGTTATGTCAAAATCCTATGGTAACTGCAAACCAAAAATCTACAATAGATACACACACACAAAAGAAAAAGCAGTCCAAACACAACTCTAATGATAGTCATCAAATCACAAGAAAAGAGAACAAAAGAGGAGGGGAAAAGAAAAGGCCTACAAAAACAAATACAATACAATCAACAAAATGTCAGTAAGAACACACATATTGATAATTACCTTAAATGTAAATGGATTAAATGCTCCAACCAAAAGACATATACTGGATATATGGATACCAAAACAAGACCTGTCTGTATGCTGTCTACAAGAGACCCACTTCAGATCGAGGAAAGCATACAGAATGAAAGTGAGAGTATGGAAAAAGATATTCCATGCAAACAGAAATCAAAAGAAACCTGAAATAGCAATACTTATATCAGACAAAACCAGCTTTAAAATAAAGGTGGTTATAAGAGACAAACAAGGACATTACATAATGATCAAGGGATCAAAACAGGAAGAAGATATAACAACTGTAAATATATATGCACCCAACATAGGAGCCCCTCAATATATAAGGCAAGTATATAACAGCTATAAAAGAGGAAATTGACAGTGACACAATAATAGTAGGGGACTTTAACACCCCACTTTCACCAATGGACAGATCAACCAAAATGAAAAGAAATAAGGAAACAGCAGCCTTAAATGACAAATTAGACCAGATGGACTTAATTGATATTTATACAGCATTCCATCAGAAAGCCACTGAATACCATTCTTTTCAACTGCACATGGAATATTTTCCAGAATATATTATATTATATATATATTACTGAGCCTCAAATTAAGCCTTGGTATATTTAAGAAAATTGAAATCATATCAAACATCTGTTCCAACCACAATGCCATGAGATTAGAAATCAAATACAAGAAAAAAAATATAAAGAATACAAACATGTGGAGTTTAAACAATATGTTACTAAACAACCAATAGATCACTGGAGAAATCAAAGAGGAAATCAAAAAATGCCTAGAGAAGTATAACAATGAAAACACAATGATCCAAAATCTATGGGACATGGCAAAAACAGTTTTAAGAGGGAAGTTTATAGCAATGCAATCTTACTTCAGAAAACAAGAAAAATCTCAAATAAACAACCTAACCTTACACCTAAAGCCACTAGAGAAAGAAGAACAAGAAAAACCCCAAAGTAAGTAGAAGGAAAGAAATCATGAAGATAAGAGAAAAATAAATGAAATAGCAACAAAGAAAACAATATAAAAGGTCAATGAAGCTAGAAGCTGGTACATTGAAAACGATAAACAAAATTGATAAACCTTTAGCCAAACTCATCAAGAAAAATGGGAAAGGGCTCAAATTGATAAAGTTAGAAATGAAAAAGGAGAAGTTACAACTGACACCACAGAAATAACAAGGACCATAAGAAACTTTTACAGGCAACTCTATGTCAATAAAATGGACAACCTAGAAGAAATGGACAAATTCTTAGAAAGGTACAATCTCCTAAGACTAAACCCGGAAAAGATAGAAAATATGAACAGGCAAATCATAAGTACTGGAATTGAAACTGTGTTTAAAAACTTCCAACAAACAGAAGTCCAGGACCAGATGGCTTCACATGTGAATTCTACCAAATATTTAGAGAAGACTTAACACCTATCCTTCTGAAACTATTGAAAATAATTGAAGGAGAAATACTCCTGAACACATTCTATCAGGCCACCATCACCCTGATACCAAAACAAGACAAATATCCTAGAAAAATAAAATTACAGACCAGTAATGATGATGAACACAGAAGTAAAAATCCTTAATAAAATGCTAGCAAACCAAAGGCAAAAATACATTAAAAGGATCATACATCATGATCAAGTGGGATTTATCCCAGGGCTGCAAGGATCTTTTAATATCCAGAAGTCAATCAGTGTGATACACCACATTAACAAACTGAAGAATAAAAACCATATGATCATCTCAAGAGATGCACAGAAAAGCTTTTGACAAATTCAACGCCCATTTATGATAAAAACTTTCCAGAAAGTGAGCATAGGGGGAACCTGCCTCAACATAATAAAGGACATATATGAAAAAAGTACAGTTAGCATCATACACAAAGGTGAAAAGCTGAAAATATTTCCTATAAGATCAGGAAAAATAAAGGATGTCCACTCTGGCCACCTTAATTCAACATAGTTTTGGGAGTCCTAGACATGGCAATCAGAGAAGAAAAAGAAATAAAATGAATCCACATTGGAAGAGAAGTAAAACCATTTGCAGATGACATGATACTATACATAGAAAATCCTAAAGTTGCCACCAGAAAATGCCTAGATTTCATCAATGAATTCACTAAAGTTGCAGGATACAAAATTAATACACAGAAATCGCTTGCATTTCTATACAGTAACAATAAAAGATCAGAAAGAGAAATTACCATTGCAACAAAAGAATAAAATACCTAGGAATAAAATTATCTAAGGAGGCAAAGGATCTGTACTCCAAAAACTACAAGACACTGATGAAAGAAATTTAAGAAGTCACAAACAGAAGGAAAGATGTACCGAGTTCTTGATTTGGAAGAATCAATATTGCAAAAATGACTATACTACCTAAAACAATCTACAGATTCAAGGCAATTCCTATCAAATTACCAATGGAAATTTTCAGAGAACTAGAACAAAAAATTTTACAATTTGTATGGAAACTCAGAAGACCCCGAATAGCCAAACACTTCTGAGGAAAAAAAAATGGAGCTGGAGGAATCAGGTCCCTACATAAATAGATTAATCAAAACAGCATTGTAGTGGAACAAAAACAGGCATATACATCAATGCAACAGAATAGAGAGCTTAGAAATAAACCCATGCACCTGTGGTCAATTAATCTATAACAAAGGAGACAAGAATATACAATGGAGAAAAGACAGTCTCTTCAATATGTAATGCTCCAAAAACTGGACAGCTATATGTTAAAGAATTAAATTAGAACATTCTCCAACACCACACACAAAAATAAACTCAAAATAGGTTAAAGACCTACATATATGACTGGATACCATAAAACTCTTAGAGGAAAACATAGGCAGAACACTTTATGACATAAATTGCAGCAATATCTTCTAGGATCCACCTCCTAGAATAATGAAAATAAAAACAAAAATAAACAAATGAGACCTAGTTAAACTCAAAGGCTTTTGCACAGCAAAAGAAACCATAAACAAAACCAAAAGGCAACCCACAGAACGGGAGAAAATATTTGCAAATGAAGTGACTGACAAGGGATCAATTTCCAAAATATAGGGTCAACTCATGCAGTTCTTTATAAAAAAAAAACAACCCAATCAAAAAATGAGCAGAGGATCTAAATAGACACTTCTCCATAGAAGACATACAAATGGCCAAGAAAGCACAGGAAAAGATGCTCAACATCTCTAATTATTAGAGAAATGCAAATAAAAACTACAAAGAAATATCACCTCACGCCAGTAAGAATGGTCATCATCAAAATGTCTAGAAACAATATATTCTGGAGAGGGTGTCGAGAAAAGGGAACCCTTCTACACTGTTGGTGGGAATGTAAATCAGTACAACCACTATGCAGAACAGTATGGAGGTTCCTTAGAAAACTAAAAATAGAACTACCATATGATCCAGTAATCCCACTCCTGGGCACATATCCAGACAAAACCACAATTTGAAAAGGTACATGCAACACAATGTTCATTGTAGCACTATTTACAATAGCCAAGACATGGAAGCTACCTAAATGTCCATCAACAGAGGAATGGATAGAGAAGATACAGTACATATATACAATGAAATATTACTCAGCCATAAAAAAGAGTGAAATAATGCCATTTGCAGAAACATGAATGGATCCAGAAATTATCATACTAAGTGAAACAAGTCAGACAAAGACAAATATCATATGATATCACTTATATATGGACTCAAAAAAATGATACAAATGAACTTATTTACAAAAAAGAAACAGACTTCAAAAACAAATTTATGGTTACCAAAGTGGAAAGTTGTGGGGGGGTGAGGGATAAATTAAGTTTTGGGAATTGACATATACACACTACTGTATATAAAATAGATAATCAATAAGGACCTACTGTATAGCACAGGAACTCTACTAAGTATTCTGTAATAAGCTATATGGGAAAAGTATCTGAAAATGAATGGACATATGTATAACTGAATCACTTTGCTGTACACCTGAAACTAACAGAACATTGTTAAACAACTATACTCTAATATACATTAAAAATAAATGTAAACATTTTTAAAATAGTTGATGTCAATACTTCAAAATATTTAAGATAATTGAAAAGTTTGGTTTACTTACAAACTGATTTTATGAGAGCAGCATTACCCAGATACCAAAGACAAAGACACACAAGTGAAGAAAACTGCAACTCATTAAATATATTCTGATAATTATAGATGGAGAATCCTCAAAAACAGTAGCATATCAACTTTGACAACACATTAAAATAATCATAAGCTATCATCATGTAGGATTTATACCTAGGATGTAAGAATGGCTCTACATATGCATATGAATTAATTTACTACACTATATTAATAGAATAAAGGGGAAAATCACATGATTACAGAAAAAGTATTTGATAAATTTCAACACACTTTCATGATAACATATCTCAAAAACTAGGTAAGAAGGAACATAACTTATCAAGAAAAAGTGATATATTACAACCCAACAGCTAACATAATACTCACCTGTGAAGAGCTGAAAACTTTTCCTAAAAGTAAATAAATGCACCAACATTTGAATAATAGGGGTCCCAGATGAAGAAGGGCAAAAGAAAGGTACTGAAAAAATATTTGAAGAGAGTATAGTTGAAAACTTCCCTAATATTGGAAAGGAAATAGTCAATTAAGTCAAGGAAGTGGAGAGAGTCCCATACAGGATAAATCCAAGGAAAAACATGCAAAGACACGTATTAATCAAACTACCAACAATTTAATACAGAGAAAAAATATTATGAGCAGCAAGTGACAACAACAAATAACATACAAGGGAAACCTAAAAAGGTAACAGCTGAACTTTCAGCAGGAAGTGTGCTAGCCAGAAGGGAGGGGAAAGACATATTTAAACTGATGAAAGGGGAAAACCTACAACCAAGAATACTCTACCCAGCAAGGATCTCATTCAGGTTCTACAGAGAAATTTAAAACTTTACAGACAAGCATAAGCCAAGAGAATTCAGCACCACCAAAGCAGCTTTACAAAAATGCTAAAGGAGCTTCTCTAAGCAGGAAACACAAGAGAAGGAAAAGACCTACAACAAGAAACCCCCCAAAATAAAGAAAATGGTAAGAGGAACATACATATCAATAACTACCTTAAGTGCAAATGAATTAAATCCTCCAACCAAAAGAAATAGACTGGCCGAATGGATAAAAACACAAGGCTCAAATATATGCTGTCTAAAAGAGACCCACTTCAGATCTAGGGATACATACAGACTGAAAGTGAGGGGATGTAAAAAGGTATTCCATGCAAAGGGAAATCAAAAGAAAGCTGGAGTAGCAATTCACATATCAGACAAAACAGACTTTAAAATAAAGACGATTACAAGAGACAAGGAATGACACTACATAATGATCAAGGGAACAATTCAAGAAAAGGATATAACAATTGTAAATATTTATGCACCCAACATAGGAGCACCTCAATACATAAGGCAAATGCTAACAGACATAAAGGGGGGAATCCACAGTAACAAAATCAATGTGGGATATTTAACACCCCACCTTCACCAATGGGAGGATCCTGCAAAATGAAAACTAATAGGAAAACAGAAGCTTTAAATGATACATTAAACAAGATGGACTTAATTGATATATACAGGACATTGTATCCAAAAAGAAGATGATACATATTTTTCTCAAGTTCTCATGGAATATTTTCCAGGCTAGATCATATCTTGGGTCACAAATCTAGCCTTGGTAAATTTAACAAAACTGAAATCATATTAAGTATCTTTTCTGACCACAATGCTATGAGACTAGATACCAATTACAGAAAAAGATATGTAACAAATTAAAACACATGGAGGCTAAACAATACAGTACTTAATAACGAAGTGATCACTGAAGAAATCAAAGAGGAAATCAAAAAATACCTAGAAAGAAATGACAATGGAGACATGATGACACAAAACATATGGGATGCAGCAAAAGCAGCTCCAAGAGGGAACAATATAGTAATACAATCTTACCTTAAGAAACAGGAAACATCTCAAATAAACAATCTAACCTTGAACCTAAAGCAATTAGAGAAAGAAGAACAAAAATCCCCAAAGTTAGCAGAAGGAAAGAAATCATAAAGATCAGATCAAAAATAAATGAACAAGAAATGAAGGAAATGATAGTAAAGATGAATAAAACTAAAAGCTGATTCTTTGAGAAGATAAACAAAATTTATAAACCATTAACAGACTCATGAAGAAAAAAAGGGAGAAGACTCAAATCAATAGAATTAGAAATGAAAAAGGAGAAGTAACAACTGACACTGCAGAAATACAAAAGATCATGAGACATTACTATAAGCAACTCTATGCCAAAAAAATGGACAACCTGGAAGAAATGGACAAATTCTGAGAACTGCACAACATGCTGAGACTGAACCAGGAAGAAATAGAAAATATGAACAGACCAACCAACCACAAGCACTGAAATAGCAACTGTGATTAAAAGTCCTCCAACAAACAAAACCCAAGGATCAGATGGTTTCACAGGCGAATTCTATCAAACATTTAGAGAAGAGCTAACACCTATCCTTCTCAAACTCTTCCAAAATATAGCAGAGGGTGGAGCACTCCCAAACTCATTCTACGAGGCCACCATCACCTTGATACCAAAACCAGACAAGGATGTCACAAAGAAAGAAAACTACAGGCCAATATCACTGATGAACACAGATTCAAAAATCCTCAACAAAATACTAGCAAACAGAATCCAAGAGCACATTAAAAGGATCATACATGATGATCAAGTTTGGTTTATTCCAGGAATGCCAGGATTCTTCAATATATACAAATCAATCAATGTGATACACCATATTAACAAATTGAAGGAGAAAAAGCATATGATCATCTCAGTAGATGCAGACAAAAATTTTGACAAAATTCAACACCCATTTATGATAAAAGCCCTCCAGAAAGTAGGCATAGAGGGAACTTTCCTGAACGTAATAAAGACCTTATATGACAAACCCATAGCCAACATCGTCCTCAATGGTGAAAAGCTGAAACGATTTCCACTACAATCAGGAAAAAGACAAGGTTGCCCACTCTCACACTCTCACTCAACATAGTTTTGGAAGTTTTATCCACAGCAATCAGAGAAGAAAAAGAAATAAAAGGAATCAAAATCGGAAAAGAAGAAGTAAAGCTGTCACTATTTTCATGTGACGTGGTACTCTACATAGAGAATCCTAAAGATGCTACCAGAAAACTAAGAGAGCTAATCAATGAATTCTGTAAAGTAGCAGGATACAAAATTAATGCACAGAAATCTCTGGCATTCATATACACCAATGATGAAAAATCTGAAAGTGAAATTAAGAAAACCTTCCCACTTACCATTGCAAAAAAAAAAAGCATAAAATATATTGGAATAAACCTACCTAAGGAGACAAAAGAACTGTATACAGAAAATTATAAGACACTGATGAAAGAAATTAAAGATGATACAAATAGATGGAGAGATATACCATGTTCTTGCTTTGCAAGAATCAACATTGAGAAAATGGCACTACTACCCAAAGCAATCTACAAATTCAGTGCAATCCCTATCAAACTACCACTGGCATTTTTCACAGAACTAGAACAAAAAATTTCACAATTTGTATGGAAACACAAAAGACCCCGAATAGCCAAAGCAGTCTTGAGAATGAAAAATGGAGCTGGAGGAATCAGGCTCCCTGACTTCAGACTATACTACAAAGCTACAGTAATCAAGACAGTATGGTACTGGCACCAAAACAGAAAGATAGATCAATGGAACAGGATAGAAACCCAGAGATAAACCCACGCACATATGGTCACCTTATCTTTGATAAAGGAGGCAGGAATGTACAGTGGAGAAAGGACAGCCTCTTCAATAAGTGGTGCTGGTAAAAGAGGACAGGTACATGAAAAAGTATGAAATTAGAACCCTCCCTAACACAATACCCAAAAATAAACTCAAAATGGATTAAAGACCTAAATGTAAGGCCAGACACTATCAAACGCTTAGAGGAAAACATAGGCAGAACACTCTATGACATAAATCACAGCAAGATCCTTTTTAACCCACCTCCTAGAGAAATGGAAATAAAAACAAAAATAAACAAATGGGACCTAATGAAAATTAAAAGCTTTTGTACAGCAAAGGAAACCATAAACAACATGGAAAGAGAACCCTCAGAATGGAAGAAAGTATTTGCAAATGAAGCAACTGACAAAGGATTAACCTCCAAAACTTACAAGCACCACCTCTAACTCAATATCAAGAAAACAAATAACATAATCCAAAAATGGGCAGAAGGCCTCAATAGACATTTCTCCAAAGAAGATATACAGATTGCCAACAAACACATGAAAGAATCCTCAACATCCCTAATCATTAGAGAATTGCAAATCAAAACTACAATGAGATATCCTCTCACACCAGTCAGAATGGCCAACATCAAAAAATCTAGAAACAATAAATGCTGGAGAGGGTGTGGAGAAAAGGGAACACTCTTGCACTGTTGGTAGGAATGTAAATTGATACAGCCACTGTGGAGAACAGTATGCAGGTTTCTTAAAAAACCTACAAATAGAACTACCATACGACCCAGCAATCCCTCTACTGGTCATATACCCTGAGAAAACCATAATTCAAAAGAGTCATGTACTAAAATGTTCATTGCAGCACTATTACAATAGTCAGGAAATGGAAGCAACCTAAGTGTCCATCAACAGATGAATGGAGAAAGAAGATGTGGCACATATATACAATGGAATATTACTCAGCCATAAAAAGAAATGAAACTGAGTTATTTGTAGTGAGGTGGATGGACTTAGAGTCTGTCATACAGAGTGAAGTAAGTCAGAAAGATAAAAACAAATACCATATGCTAACATATATATATATGGAATCTAAGGGGAAAAAAACGGTCCTGAAAAACCTAGTGGTAAGATGGGAATAAAGACACAGCCCTACTAGAGCATGGACTTGAGGATATGGGGAGGGGGAAGGGTAAGTTGTGACAAAATGAGAGAGTGGCATGGACATATATACACTACCAAACATAAAATAGATCGCTAGTGGGAAGTAGCCGCATAGCACAGGGATATCAGTTAGGTGGTTTGTGACCTCCTAGATGTGTGGGATAGGAAGGGTGGGAGAGGGAGATGCAAGAGGGAAGAGATATGGGCACATATGTATATGTATAACTGATTCACTTTGTTATAAAGCATAAACTAACACACCATTGTAAAGCAATTATACTACAATAAAGATGTTCCAAATAAATAAATAAATGTATAAAAAAGAATAAAATTGAAAATAAACTTATGGGACCTAATTAAATTTAAAAGATTTTGCACAACGAAGGCAACCATAAACAAAATGAAAAAAACACCTTTAGAATGTGAGTAAATATCTGCAAAGAAAGCAGTGGACAAAGGATTAATCTCCAAAATATACAAACAGCTCATGCAGTGCTGTATCAAAAAAAATCCAAACAACCAAATCAATAAATGGGTGGAACATCCAAATAGACATTTTTCCAAAGAAGACATACAGATGGCCGAAAAACACATGAACAGATGCTCAACATCACTAATAATTAGAGACATGAAAATCAAAATTACAATGTGGTATCACCTCACACCAGTCAGAATGGCCATCATCAAAAAATCTACAAACAATAAATTTTGGAGAGGATGTGGAGAAAAGGGAACCCTTCTACACTGTTGGTGGTAATGTAAATCTGTACCGCCACTATGGAGAACAGTATGGAGGTTCCTTTAAAACCTGAAAATAAAGCTGCCATATGACCCAGCAATCCCACTCCTGGGCATATATCTGGAGAAAACCTTAATTTGAAAGATGCATGCACCCCAATGTTCATGACCACCCTTTCCTGATAAAAATTCTCAACAGATTAGGAGTAGAAGGGAACTACTTCAGCATAATAAAGGCCTTATACAACCCCCGCCTCACAACTAACATCATACTCAATGGTGAAAGGCTGGCAGCTTTCCTCTAGGGTCAGGAACAAGACAAGCGTGCCTGCTATCACCACTTCTATTTAACATGTATTGGAATGCTTAGCCAGAGCAATTAGTCAAGAGAAAGAAATAAAAGGCATTCAAATTGGAAGGAAAGTAGTAAAGTTATCTTTATTCACAGACAATAAATTTTGTAGAGCACGTAAAAATTTCACACACACACACACACACACACACACACACACACTACCTCTCAGAACTAATAAATAATTTCAATAAAATTGTAGAATATTAAATCAACCACTAAAGTTAGTTGCATTTCTAGACATTAACAATGCACACTATGAAAGGAAAATTTAAAAACAATTCAATTTACAATAGCATCAAAAAGAATAAAATATCTAGGAATAAGATTAATTATTGATTTTAATAACTAGTACAATGAAAGCCACAAAATGTTGCTGAAAGAAATTAAAGAAGATACTAATAAATAAGTAGAAAAACATTCTATGTTCAAGGATTGGAAGATTTAATATTGTTGAGATGTTAGTACTACCCTATGTAGTCTACAGATTTAATTCAATCACTATCAAAATACTAATAATATTTTTGCAAAAATAGGAAAATCCATTGTAAAATTCATATGGCACCTCAAGGGACCCAACATTGCCAGAACATACTCAAAATATTTTTTAAAGTAGGAGATCTCACACTTGCTGATTAATAAATCTTACTACAAAGCCATAGTAATCAAAATAGTGTTTACTGGCATAAAGACAAACATTCAGACAAAGGGAATAGAATAGAGAGCTCACAAATCAATCCTTATATATATTGTCAAATGATTTTTTGACAAGGGAGTCAAGACCACTTAATGATGATAGATAATTATTTCAGTGATTTGTTCTGGGAAAATTGAATATTCATATACAAGAGAATTAATTTGGACCCTTATTTTGTACCATATAAAAATTTACTCAAAGTGGATCAAAGAGCTAAATAAAAGTAAAACCTAAAATTATAAAGCTCTTAGAAGAAAATTTTAGGAACAAGTTCCTGACATTGGATTTTACGATCACTTTTTGGGTAAGACACCAAAGCAAAGGCAAAAAAAAAAACTATTTAAATAGATAAGTTGAATTTCATCAAAATTAAAACCTGGAATAGACACAACAGTCAAGTGGGAGAAAAAGAACAAAATTGGAATTGGAAATTGAAAGACTCACCCTTCTCAATTTCAAACTTACCACAAAGCTACAGTAATTAAGCCTGTGTGGTGTTGATATAAGTATGAGCATATGGATCAATGGGATAGAACTTAGAACCCATAAATAAATCTATACATTCATGGTTAATTGATTTTCAACCAGAGGGCCCAAACTTTCAACAAGGGAAAGAAAGATCTTTTCAACAAATAATACCAGGACAACTGGATATCCACATGCATATGATGAAATTTGACCTCTTCCTTAAAACACACACAGAAATTAACTCTATGTGGATCATAAATATAAATGCAAGAGCTAAAATATAAAACTCCTAGAAGAAAATATAACATAAAATATTCTTGATATTGGACATTCCAATGATTACTTGGATATGACATGACAATCACAGGCAACAAGAGTAAAAATAGACTAAATGAAAATGTGAAACTTTTGTGTATCAAAGGACACAATCAATTACCTTTAGAGTAAAAAGGTAATTCACAGAATGGGAAAATATTTGCAAATCACATATCTGATAAGGGATTAAAATCCAGAATATATAATTAACTCCTCCAACTCAACTGCAAATAAACAACACAATTTTAAATATTGCAAAGCACTTGAATAAAAATTTCTCCAAATACAAGTGACCAAATAAGTACATAAAAAGATGTTCAATGTCACTAATCATTAGGGAGATGCAAATCCAAACCACAAGAAGATAGGATCTCACAACCATTATGAAGGCTACTATTGAAACAAACAGAAAAAAGTAAGTGTTGGCAAAGATGTGGAGAAACTGTAATTCTTGTGCATCAGTGATAGGACTGTAAATGGTGCAGCCAGGTTGTCAAACAATATAATGGTTCCTCAAAATATTAAAAACAATTGCCATGGGTTCCAAAGATTTCACTGCTGGGTATATACCCAAATGAATTGTGAGCAGGAACTTGAAGAAATATTTGTACATACATATTCATAGCAGCATCATTTACAATAGCCAAAAATGGAAGCAACCCAAGTGTTCATTGACAAATAAATAGGTAAACAAAGTTTGGTAATATAAATACAATAGAATGCTATGTAGTTTTAAAAAGAAGGAAATTCTGACACATGTTAACAAAGTGAATGAACTTTAAGGACATTATGCTAAGTGAAATAATCCTGCTACAAAAGGAGAAATACTCTGATTCCACTTGTATGATTATCTAGAGTAGTGAAATTCATAGAGATAGAAAGAATGGTGGTTTTCAGGGGCTGAGGGAGGGAATTACCATTTAATGTTTATAGCATTTCAGTTTTACAAGATGAAAAGCATTCTGAAGATGGATGGTATTGATAGTTGCTCAACAATATGAAGGCACTTATGTCACTGACTGAACTGTATACTTAAAAATGGTTAAGATGTTAAATTTTATGCTATATGTACTTTACCACAATATGAGAAAAACTTTCAAGGTCATGAAAAACAAAGAAATACTAGAAAATTGCCAAATAGTATGGGAGACTAAGGAAACATGATGACTAAATGCAATATGGTTCCCTGGAATGGATCCTAGAACAGAAAAGGGACATTTGTATGAATACTGGTTAAATCTGATTAATGTATGGTCTTTGGTTAATCATATGGTATGAATGTTAACCTCTTATTTTGACAAGTGTATCATGGTTATGATAACGTTAATGGAAAATGGATGTAAGTTATCTAGGAACTCTGTACTATATCTGCAACTTTGTAAATTTATTTCAAAATTAGAAGTTTGTCTACAAATTATTTAAAAAAAAAACATAGGAGAAAAACTTCAGGACCCAAGGCTAGGTAAAGGATTAGACTTAACACCAAAGGCGCAATCCACAGAAAGGGAAAAGTGATAAGCTGAACCTTAAAATTAAAACTTTTGTTCTGTGAAGGACCCTTTTTACAGAAAGATAAAAAAAAACAAGCTACAGACTGGTAGTCTATATAGAATACATATCCAACAGAAGACTATTACCTAGGACATATAGAGTTCTCAACACTCAACATTAAAAAAATTAAAACAATGGGAAAGTGTTGAGCTGACACAACACTGAAGGGTGCATACAGGTAATAAGTAAGGACCTAAAACGACGTTCAACATCATTAGCCATTTGAAAAATGTAAATTAAATCCACAATTCAATATCAGAATGGCAAAATTAAAAATTAATAAGAGCACAAAATTCTGGTGAGGAGGTAGAGAAATTGAATTGCACATATATTGCTGGTAGGAGTGTTAAACAGTATGGTATAGCTTCTTTAGAAATAGTTTGGCATTTTCTTATAAACTAAACTGCATTTATCATACAACTCTGCAATTGCACTTTGTAAAATTTGTTTAAAAGTTTATTCTTTCCTCATTGATTTTTCTTGACAACCTGGCTGTCATCAATTATGACATAAATATAAATGATCATTTCTAGTCTCTCAACTCTATTCCATTGATCTATATATATGTCTATTGTTATGTCAGTTATCTTCATTACTGTAACTTTTTAGTAAGGTTTGAAAAAGGAAGAATTTCTTCATCCAAAGTTTGTCTAATTTTATTGATCTATTTCAGGATTGTTTTGACTATTCTGGGTCGCTTGTCTTTCCATATGTATTTTAGGATCAGCTTGTCAGTTTGTGCAAAAAACAAACAAACAACACTCCTGGGGTTATTAGTGATTGAATTAAACTTGTAGCTCAGTTTGGGGAGTATTGCCGTCCTAACAATGTTAGGTGTTCTGACCCATGAACGTAAAGTGTCTTTCCATTTATTTAGACATTCTTTAACTTATGTCAACAGTATTTTGTAGTTTTCAGTGTATGTATCTTCCATTTCTTTTGTTAAATTTACTCGTATTTTTCTCTTTAATATACTTGTAAAAAGATTGTTTTCTAAATTTTTTTGGATTGCTCTTGTATAGAAATAAAATTGAGATTTTTTAAAATATTGAGCTTTTATCCTGCAACTTTGCTGAACTTGTTTACTGGTTCACAAAATTTATTAGTGAATTCCTTAGGATTATTTGTATGCAATATAAGGTTATGTGCAAATATAGTTTTTCTTCTTTCTTTACAATCTGTATGCCTTTAATGTATTTTCCTTGTATAATAAATAATCTAGAAATTATATTAGAATGTTGAATAAATGGGGCAAAAGTGTATAACCTTATGTTTTTGGTGATCTTACATGGGAAGCATTCAATCATTTACCACTAAGTGTAATGTTAACTGTAGGAATTTTTCATAGGTGCTTTTTATCAGATTTAGGAAGTACCCATCTCTTCTTAGGTTACTGAGAATTTCAATAATGAAAGGGTATGGAATTTTGTCAAATGCTTTTTCTGCATCCATTAAGAAGATCATGTGTTTTTTTGTGTGTTTTATTCTATTATGTATTGATTTATTTTCATATTTTGAACCAATTTTACATTCCTGGGATAAATCCCACTTGGCGATTTTGTATAGTCCTTTTTGTATGTTCCTGGATTAGGTGTCCTAGTATTTTGTTGAGGATCACTATATCTGTATTCATAATGGATACGGATCTATAGTTTTATTTTCTTGCAATGTTGTTGTCTGGTTTCTTTCAGGATAATACTGGCCTCCTTGTAAAATCAGTTGAGAAATGTTCTCTCATCTTCTATTTTTTTGAAATGTTTGTGAAGAATTTGTGTTAATTTTAAAAAAACTGATTAGTAGAAGTCACCAGTGAAGTCATCTGGGTCTGGGCTTTTCTTTATGGAAACATTTATATACTTATTTATTTATTCATTCATTTATTATTTATATTAAGTCTATATATGTTAAAAATTCAACACCACTTTGTTATTATTATTTTGTGTATTTTTTGTCTCTTAAAAGAGCTGAAAGGGCTTCCCTGGTGGCGCAGTGGTTGGGAGTCTGCCTGCCGATGCAGGGGACATGGGTTCGTGCCCGGGTCTGGGAGGATCCCACATGACGCGGAACGGCTGGGCCCGTGAGCCATGGCTGCTGTGCCTGCGTGTCTGGAGCCTGTGCTCCACAACGGGAGAGGTCACAGCAGTGAGAGGCCCACGTACCGCAAAAAAAAAAAAAAAAAAAAAAAAAAAAAAGAGCTGAAAGAGGAGAGCAAATATATATCTATAGAATTTTTATATTATCCTTCTTATTTGCAATGTCTGGTTATTTTTGTTTCTTCTTGTGGAGTAGAGTTACCATCTGATGTCATTTTTCTCAATCTATGTATCTGAGCTCCCATCTATCTCCTTTGTGCCGTTATTATGACATAGAGCTTTTCTGTATGTTATAGCCCAACAATACAATTATCTTAATATTGTCCTTTGCATTAATTTTAAAAAATCAATTAAGAGATTAAAAGGAGAAGAAATATGCAATTATGTTATGTCTTTCATGTTTACCTACATTTACTGTTAATTTTTTTAAAATATATCAATTTAAATAATTGTCTGGTATTACTTGTGTTCTGTCTGAAGAACTTTAGCATTTCTTATATGGTGGGTTTACCAGGAAAGTGTTCTTCCACTTTATCTTCATTTCTTGAAGATAGCCTTTCTTTATATGTAATCTTTGGCTGACATGTTTCTCTTAACCAGTTTGAATATGTCCGTTCACTGACTTTTGGCTTCTGTAGTTTCTGATGAGTTGTCAGCTTCTAATCTTATCAAGGGTCCTTTATACATGAGGTTCTGCTTCTCTCTTGCTTTCAAGACATTCTTTGTTTTTGGCTTTTGCAGTTTGATTATGATATGGCTAGTATGGATCTCTTTGAATTTATCATATTTGGAATTTATTGAGCTTTTTGGATATGTGGACATTAGTTTTTCACCATCCTAATGTTTTCACCAGATTAATGTTTTCAGCAATTATTTCTTTGAATGACTTTTCTGCCTTGTAGTCTCCTCTCCTATCTCTCATTATAGACATTTCTCCAAAGAAGATGTACAGATTGCCAACAAACACATGAAAGAATGTTTTCATTTGCATTCTTGATGGTGTCCAACAAGTCTCAAAATCTTGTTAATTTTTCTTCATTCTTTTATTCTGTCTGTTTCTCAGAGTGGAAAAATCTCACTTATTCAAACTTCAAGTTTAATGCTTTTTTTCTTCTGCCTGCACTATCCTGTTGCTTTGTATTTTTACTGAATTTTACTTCAGTTTTTGTACTTTTCAACTCCAGAGTTTCTATTTGGCCTTTAGAAAAATTCTCTTGATATTTTATCTTTGTTGAGACATCATTTCCACACACTTCTTTAGTTCCTTCTAAAGATATGGTTTCTTTTAGTTTTTTGAACATATTTATAATAGCTGAGTTAAGCTTTTGTCTAATATGTCTACTCTCTAGAATACCTCAGGGACAATTTCTTTTGATTGCTTTATTTTTTCCTTGCATGTGGCATACTTTCTTGGTTATTTATATTTCTAATATTTTCTGTTGCAAACTGGATATTTAAAATAATATATGGCTATCCTAGAAATTAGATTTTCTCCTCCTTTCAGTTTATTGTTATTGCTGGTTGTTTGCTTGTTTACTGATCTTTCTAAACTAATTCTGTACAGTTAAAAATAATTTCTATTTATTCATTTATTTATTTGCTGCATTGTGGCTTCGTTTCTGCATGCAGGCTTTCTCTAGTTGCAACGAGCTGGCACTACTCATCGTTGTGGTGTGTGGGCTTCTCACTGTGGTGGCTTCTCTTCTTGCAGAGCATGGGCTGTAGGTGCACGGGCTTCAGTAGTTGTAGCATACAGGTTCAGTAGTTGTGGCAAGTGGGCCCTAGAGTGCACAGGCTTCAGTTGTTGTGGCACAAGGGCTCAGTACTTGTGGTACACGGGCTTAGTTGCTCAGCAGCATGTGAGATTTCCCAGAAAAGGGATTGAACTCATGTCCCCTGCATGGCAGGCGGATTCTTAACCACTGTGCCACCAGGGAAGTCCCTAATTCTGTAAATTTTTAAGGCAAATTCTGTACATTCTTTGCTGTGTCTGGCTACTGAAATCTCTGTCATGTTAGCCTCATGATCATCGAAAGATTGAATAGAAATTGCCTGGAACCAAAAAGGTCTCCCAATTTTTGTTGAGAGCATCTGGGTGCATGTTGTGGCAACAGTTGCCCAACAGTTTCAAATCTGCCTGAGACTTCACTTCTTTTCTATCAGAGTTTTTTTTTTTTAACACCTTTATTGGAGTATAATAGCGTTACAATGGTGTGTTAGTTTCTGCTTTATAACAAAGTGAATCAGTTATACATACACATATGTTCCCATATCTCTTCCCTCTTGCATCTCCCACCCTCCCACGTTCCCTATCCCATCCCGCTAGGTGGTCACAAAGCACTGAGCTGATCTCCCTGTGCTTTGCGGCTGCTTCCCACTAGGCATCTATTTTACATTTGGTAGTGTATATATGTCCATGCCACTCTCTCATTTTGTCACGGCTTACCCTTCCCCCTCCCCATATCCTCAAGTCCATGCTCTAGTAAGACAGAGACATTTTCCCCATCTTACCCTTAGGTTCTTCATAACCTTTTTTTTTTCTTAGATTCCATATATATGTGTTAGCATACAGTATTTGTTTTTCTCTTTCTGACTTACTTCACTCTGTATGACACACTCTATGTCCATCCACCTCACTACAAATAACTCAATTTTGTTTCCTTTTATGGCTGAGTAATATTCCATTGTATATATGTGCCACATCTTCTTTATCCATTCATCTGATGATGGACATTTAGGTTGCTTCCATGTCCTGGCTACTGTAAATAAAGCTGCAATGAATATTTTGGTACATGACTCTTTTTCAATTATGGTTTTCCAGGGTATATGCCTAGTAGTAGGATTTCTGGGTCATATGGTAGTTCTATTTGTAGTTTTTTAAGGAATCTCCATATTGTTCTCCATAGCGGCTGTATCAATTTACATTCCCACCAGCAGTGCAAGAGTGTTCCCTTTTCTCCACACCCTCTCCAGCATTTATTGTTTCTAGATTTTTTGATGGCCAATCTGACTGGTGTGTGGTGATATCTCATTGTAGTTTTGATTTGCATTTCCCTAATGATTAATGATGTTGAGCATTCTTTCATGTGTTTGTTGGCAATCTGTATATCTTCTTTGGAGAAATGTATATTTATGTCTTCTGCCCAGTTTTGGAATGGGTTGTTTGGTTTTTTGTTATTGAGCTGCATGAGCTGCTTGTAAATTTTGGAGATTAATCCTTTGTCAGTTGCTTCATTTACAAATATTCTCTCCCATTCTGAGGGTTGTCTTTTGGTCTTGTCTATGGCTTCCTTTGTTGTGCAAAGCTTTTAAGTTACGGTAGGTCCCATTTGTTTATTTTTGTTTTTATTTCTATTTCTCTAGGAGGTGGGTCAAAAAGGCTCTTGCTGTGATTTATGTCATAGAGTGCTCTGCCTATGCTTTCCTCTAAGAGTTTGATAGTGTCTGGCCTTACATTTAGATCTTTAATCCATTTTGAGCTTATTTTTGTGTATGGTGTTAGGGAGTGTCCTAATCTCATACTTTTACATATAGCTGTCCTGTTTACCCAGCACCACTTATTGAAGAGGTTCTCTTGTCTCCACTGTATATTCTTGCCTCCTTTATCAAAGATAAAGTGACAATATGTGCATGGGTGTATCTCTGGGCTTTCTATCCTGTTCCATTGATCTATCTTTCTGTTTTTGTGCCAGTACCATACTGTCTTGATTACTGTAGCTTTGTAGTATAGTCTGAAGTCAGGGAGCCTGATTTCTCCTGCTCCATTTTTCGTTCTCAATGTTGCTTTGGCTATTCGGGGTCTTTGTGCTTCCATACACATTGTGAAATTTTTTGTTCTAGTTCTGTGAAAAATGCCAGTGATAGATTGATAGGGACTGCCTTGAATCTCTAGAGTGTTTTGGGTAGTAGAGTCTTTTTCACAATGTTGATTCTTCCAATCCAAGAACATGGTATATCTCTCCATCTGTTTGTGTCATCTTTAATTTCTTTCATCAGTGTCTTATAATTTTCTGCATACAGGTCTTTTGTCTCCTTAGGTAGGTTTATTTCTATATATTTTATTCTTTTTGTTGCAACGGTAAATGGGAGTGTTTTCTTAATTTCACTTTCAGATTTTTCATCATTAGTGTACAGGAATTCCAGAGATTTCTGTGCATTAATTCTGTATCCTGCTACTTTACCAAATTCACTGACTAGCTCCAGTATTTTTCTGGTGGCATCTTTATGATTCTCTATGTATAGTATCTTGTCATCTGCAAAGAGTGACAGCTTTACTTCTTTCCTGATTTGGATTCCTTTTATTTCTTTTTCTTCTCTGACTGTTGTGGCTAAAACTTCCAAACTATGTTGAATAATAGTGGTGAGGGTGGGCAACCTTGTCTTGTTCCTGATCTTAGTGGAAAGGGTTTCAGTTTTACACCATTGAGAATCATGTTGGCTGTGGGTTTGTCATATTTGACCTTTGTTATGTTCAGGAAAGTTACCTCTATGGTACTTTCTGGACAGGTTTTATCATAATTGTGTGTTGAAAGCTTTCTGTGCATCTAATGAGATGATCATATGGTTTTTCTCCTTTTATTTGCTAATATGGTGTATCACATTGATTCATTTGCATATATTGAAGAATCCTTCCTTACTCGAAAAAAAACCCCCTCGATCATGGTGTATGATCCTTTTAATGTGCTCTTGGATTCTGTTTGCTAGTATTTTGTTGAGGATTTTTGCATCTATGTTCATCAGTGATATTGGCCTGTAGTTTACACTCTTTTTGACATCTTTGTCTTGTTTTGGTATCAGGGTAATGCTGGCCTCATAGAATGAGTTTGGGAGTGTTCCTCCCTCTGTTATATTTTGGAAGAGTTTGAGAAGGAGAGGTGTTAGCTCTTCTCTAAATGTTTGATAGAATTCGCCTGTGAAGCCCTCTGGTCCTGGGCTTTTGTTGGTTGGAAGATTTTTCATCACAGTTTCGATTTCAGTGCTTGTGATTGGTCTGTTCATATTTTCTACTTCTTGCTGGTTCAGTCTCGTCAGGTTGTGCAATTCTAAGGATTGTCTATTTGTTCCAGGTTGTCCATTTTATTGGCATAGTGTTACTTGTAGTAATCTCTTATGATCTTTTGTATTTCTGCAGTGTCAGTTGTTACTTCTCCTTTTTCATTTCTAATTCTATTGATTTGAGTCTTCTCCCTTTTTTTCTTGATGAGTCTAATGGTTTATCAATTTTGGTTATCTTTTAAAGAACCATCCTTTAGTTTTATTCATCTTTGCTATCATTTCCTTCATTTATTTTTCATTTTTTTTCTGATCAGATCTTTATGATTTCTTTCCTTCTGCTAATTTTGGGTTTTTTTTTTTGTTGTTGTTGTTCTTCTTCTTTCTTTAGTTACTTTAGCTGCAATGTTAGGTTGTTTATTTGAGATGTTTCCTGTTTCTTAAGGTAGGATTGTGTTGCTATAAACTTCCCTCTTAGAGCTGCTTTTGCTGCATCCCATAGGTTTTCTGTCGTCGTGTCTCCATTGTTGTTTGTTTCTAGGTATTTTTTGATTTCTGCTTTGATTTCTTCAGTGACCACTTTGTTATTAATAGTGTATTGTTTAGTCTTCATGTGTTTGTATTTTTTACCGATCTTCTCCTGTAATTGATATCTAGTCTCATATTGTTGTGGTCAGAAGAGATACTTGATACAATTTCAATTTTCTTAAACTGACCAAGGCTTGATTTGTGACCGAAGATATGGTCTATCTTGGAGAGTGTTCCATGAGTACTTGAGAAAAATGTGTATTCTGTTGTTTTTGGATAGAATGTGCTATAAATATCAATTAAGTCCATCTTATTTAATGTATCATTTAAAGCTTTTTTTTCCTTATTTATTTTCACTTTGGATGATCTGTCCATTGGTGAAAGCGGGGTGTTAAAGTCCCCTACTATGATTGTGTTACTGTCGATTTCCCCTTTTATGGCTCTTAGTATTTGCCTTATGTAATGTGGTGCTCCTATATTGGGTACATAAATATTCACAATTGTTATATCTTTTTTTTGGATTGATCATTATGTAGTGTCTTTCTTTGTCTCTTGTAATAGTCTTTATTTTAAAGGCTATTTTGCCTGATATGAGAATTTTTACCCCAGCTTTCTTTTGATTTCTCTTTGCATGGAATATCTTTTTCCATCCCTTCACTTTCAGGCTTTATGTGTCCCTAGGTCTGAAGTGCATCTCTTGTAGGCAGCATATATATGGGTCTTGTTTTTGTATCCATTCAGCCTGTCTGTGTCTTTTGGTGGGAGCATTTAATGCATTTACATTTAAGGTAATTATCGATATGTATATTCCTATTACCATTTTCTTAATTTTTTGGGTTTGTTATTGTAGGTCTTTTCCTTCTGTTGTGTTTCTTGCCTAGAGAAGTTCCTTTAGCATTTGTTGTAAAGCTGGTTTATTGGTGCTGAACTCTCTGAGCTTTTGCTTGTCTGTAAATGTTTTAATTTCTCCATCAAATCTGAATTAGTTCCTTGCTGGTTAGAGTAATCTTGGTTGTAGGTTTTTCTGCTTCATCACTTTAAATATGTCCTGCCAGTCCCTTCTGGCTTGCAGAGTTGCTGCTGAAAGATTACCTGTTACCCTTATGGGCATTCCCTTGTGTGTTATTTGTTGTTTTCCCCTTGCTGCTTTTAATGTGTTTCGTTTGTAGTTAATTTTTGACAGTTTGATTAATATGTGTCTTGGCGTGTTTCTCCTTGGATTTATCCTGTATGGGACTCTCTGTGCTTCCTGGACTTGAATAACTATTTCCTTTCCCATATTAGGGAAGTTTTCTAGTATAATCTCTTCAAATATTTTCTCAGTCCCTTTCTTTTCCTCTTCTTCTTCTGCGACCCCTATAATTAGAATGTTTGTGAGTCTAATGTTGTCCCAGAAGTCTCTCAGACTGTCCTCAGTTCTTTTCATTCTTTTTTCTTTATTCTGATCTGCAGTGGTTATTTCCACTATTTTATCTTCCAGGTCACTTTTCCGTTCTTTTGCCTCAGTTATTCTGCTATTTATCCCTTCTAGAGTATTTTTAATCTCATTTATTGTGTTGTTCATCATTGCTTGTTTCCTCTTTAGTTCTTCTAGGTCCTTGTTAAATGTTTCTTGCATTTTGTCTATTCTATTTCCAAGATTTTGGATCACATTTACTATCATTATTCTGAATTCTTTTTCAGGTTGGCTGTGTATTTCCGCTTCATTTTTTAGGTCTGGTGTATTTTTACCTTGCTCCTTCATCTTCTCTGTGTTTCTTTGTCTTCTAATTTTGCTTATCTTACTGTGTTTGGGGTCTCATTTTTGCAGGCTGCAGGTTCATAGTTCCCTTTGTTTTTGGTGTCTGTCCCCAGTGGCTAAAGTTGGTTCAGTGGTTTGTGTGTGCTTCCTGGTAGAGGGGACTAGTGTCTGTGTTCTGGTGGATGAGGCTGGATCTTGTCTTTCTGTTGGGAAAGTCCACGTCTGGTGGTGTGTTTTGGGGTGTCTGTGGCCTTATTATGCATTTAGGCAGCCTCTCTGCTAATGGGTGGTTTTGTGTTCTTGTCTTGTTAGTTGTTTGACATAGGGTGTCCAGAACTGTAGCTTGCTGGTCGATGAGTGCGGCTGGGTCTTTTTGTTGAGATGGAGATCTCTTGGAGATTTTCACCATTTGATAATACCTGGATCTTTGAGGTCTTTGGTGAACCAGTGTCCTGAAGTTGGCTCTCCCACCTCAGAAGCACAGCACTGACCCCTGGTTGGAACACCATGAGACTTTCATTTACACAGCTCAGAATAAAAGGGAGAAAAAATAGAATGAAAGAAGAGTATAAAGTAAAATAAAATAAAGTAAGATAAAATAAAGTAAAGTTATTAAAATAAAAAATAATTATTAAGTAAATATTTTAAAATGTAAAAAAAAATCGAAAACGGATGGACAGAACACTAGGAGAAATGGTGAAAGCAAAGCTCTACAGACAAAATCTCACACTGAAGCATACACTTACACACTCCCAAAAAGAGGAAAAGGGGGAAAATAATATATCTTGCTCCCAAAGTCCACCTCCTCAATTTTGGATTATTCTTTGTCTATTCCGGTATTCCACAGATGCAGGGTACATCACGTTGAATGTGGAGCTTTAATCTGCTGCTTCTGAGGCTGCTGGGAGAAATTTCCCTTTCTCTTCTTTGTTCGCACAGCTCCTGTGGTTCAGCTCTGTATTTGGCCCAGCATCTGCGTGTAGGTGGCCTGAGGGCATCTGTTCTTCTCTCAGACAGGACGGGGTTAAAGGAGCAGCTGATTTGGCGTCTCTGGCTCACTCAGGCCGTGGGGAGGAAGGGGTACGGATACGGTGCAAGCCTGCCGTGGCAGAGGCCAGCGTAATGTTGCACCATCCTGATGTGTGCCATGTGTTCTCCTGGGGAAGTTGTCCCTGGATCACGGGACCCTGGCAATGGCGGGCTGCACAGGCTTCTGGGAGAGGAGCTGTGGGTAGTGACCTCTGTTTTCACACCGGCTTCTTGGTAGCTGCAGCAGCAGCCTTAGCATCTCATGCCTATCCCTTGTGTCCACGCTGATTCCCGCAGCTTGTGCCCATCTCTGGAGCTCCTTTACGTGGTACTGTTAATCCCCTCTCATTGCACACCAGGAAACAAAAAGGGAAGAAAAAGTGTCTTGCCTCTTCGGCAACTCCAGACTTTCTCCCGGATTCCCTCCCAGCTAGCCGTGGTGCACTAGCCCCCTTCAGGCTGTGTTCATGCCTCCAACCCCAGTCCTCTCCCTGTGATCTGACCTAAGCCTGAGCCTCAGCTCCCAGCCCACACCCGTCCCAGTGGGTGAGCAGACAAGCCTCTCCGGCTGCTGAGTGCTGGTCGGCACTGATCTTCTGTGCGGGAATCTCTCTGCTTTGCCCTCCACACACCTGTTGTTGAGCTCTCCTTCCTGACTCCAAATCTTCCCCCATCCGCTACCTGTAGTCTCTGCACATGAACGGGCGTCCTAGTGTGTGGAAACGTTTCCTCCTTCACAGCTCCCTCCCACTGGTGCAGATCCCGTCCCTATTCTTTTATCTCTGTTTTTTGTTTTTCCTTACCCAGGTACGTGGGCAGTTTCTTGCCTTTTGGGAGGTCTGAGCTCTTCTCCCAGCGTTCAGTAGGTGTTCTATAGGAGCAGTTCCACGTGTAGATGTATTTCTGATGTATTTGTGGGGAGGAAGGTGATCTCCTTGTCTTACTCTTCCGCCATCTTCCTCCCAATCCCCCAGAGTTTTAAGTTTGATCAGAGGTGAGCGTTCATTGTCTTCTCAGGTCTTTCTTGAGCTTGTGCACAGCTCTGGGCATGCACATAGACCTACACCTGTGTATACTTCTAGATTTTGAGAAATATTGTTCTAGATTTCTAGAACTTTTCAAAGTCCCTTTTGGACTTACCATTCCATATCTTTTCATTCTAAACGTTTTGATTAGGTTATTGTCTCTCCCAGTTGATATTTATGACTTGAGGCACATGTGTTCTTAAATAATTATGGCTAATATTTCTGAAAAAATGTTCCAGGGAAAATGATATACACACTGAGAGATCTCTGGGTCAGTTTAAACAAGCCCTGCTGGTGGCATTTTCCAGGGAATGTCCAGACAAATCCAATAGTAATAATTCTCTGGGAATGTGGCTTTGGAAGGCCCCAAACCTTAGCCTGACCTTTCTAGTAGTGACCAGGCTGCTGGTTTCCACTGTGGGTCCAGGTTATTGGTTTTCAAGGGTGCTGCAGATCTCGTGAAAGAGTTACAGAAATAGAGCAAATTAAAACATCAGAAAGCACACTATTCTTCACAAGAGTTAGTCATTTTTCTCTAAGAAATATTCCGTGGATTGTTGCAAGTCTTTAGTCAATTTCCAGAGTACTGAAAAAGTTGATTTTGACACTTTTCCCAATGTTCTTATTGCTCTTATCCAGGAGAGCACTTTAAGAGGTCCTTATTCTGCCATTTTGAATCTATTGTACTTAGAATGAATCAATCTTCTTAAATGTGTAGATTGATATTTTTCAACAAGTTTAGGACATTTTCATTCACTGTTTCTTTGCATAAGCTTTTGCCCCTTTATCTTTCTTCTTTGTTTCTTGTATTTAATTATGTGCCATGCACTTAATAATATCCCATATTTCTCTGAGGCTCCATTCATTTATCCTCCTTTTTTCTCTGTTCTTCAGATTACATAATCTCTATCAATCTATCTTCAGTTTTACTTATTCCTTTTTCTGCCAGTTCAGATATATTTTTGAGCTCCTGTAGTGATTTTTTTCTTTTTGTTATTGCACTTTTTATCTCCAGAATTTTCACTTTTAATATAATTTCAACAGTTTACTGATATTCTCTGTCTTATGATAGAAGGAAAATCGTCACACTTTCCTTCAATTCTCTCAAAATGTTTTCCTTTAGTTGTTTGAATATATTTATAATAGCTGTTTTGAAATATTTATCTGCTGAGTGCAACATCTTGCTTTCCTCAAAGGAAATTTCCATTGCTTGTTCTTTTTACTATTTATAGTACATATTTTCTTGTTTCTTTGCATGTATTATAATTTTTTTAAACTGAACAATTTTAAATAATATGTTGCAGCAATTGCAGATGCTGAAATGGCCTCCTCCTTGGGCCTTGTTGTTTGATTGCTTAATTTTTTTAGTGACTTGTTTAAGTTAGTTCAGTGAAGTCTATTTCTATTGCAGTGTGAAGCAGAATTTTTTCTTCAGAAGGCACAGCTTTAGGCATACATATTGTCTTCATTACCAGTAGGACCACTTCAGATTTTTAGCCTAGAAAATTTGGAGGATATCACATTAATCAAGGAGTAGACTCACGGAGGGCAGCATATTCACTGCAGTTTGGGATGCATTGACTCTCAGAGGGAGCTATATTGTAGACAATTTTGATAAATCTATTCTGGAGTTATGTGTTTATCATAAGAATATAGATTTTAATTTCGATGATATTACGAAGGAGCAGTAAAGAGAAAAGAAGAGAGGTTTAATGATGGTATGTTTTTGGACACTGAGATTTAAGGCTTGAAGGAGGAAAAGGAACCAGCAATAGTTTTTTTTTCTTTTTTTTTAAGAGCAATGAGAGAGGTAGGGCAGCTTCAATAATGCAGTTATCAAACCACAGAGAGCATTTCATGAAATGTGGAGAATGATAACTAACATTTACTGCAAGTTTATTGTGTTAAGGTGCTTTAAATGAGCAATTACATTAAATTCTCAGAATCGGCCTAAGAAGTAAGTAAATTATCTCTGTTTTATAGATGAAGTCACTGAAGCTCAGATGAGTAATATAACTTATCTATGATAACCCAGCTAATATGTGGCAACAAAGGATTTGAACCTAGGTCTATCTGAACCTAGACCTAATTTCTTGCCCATGGTGTCTTCATACTGGTTAACTATGTCAAATGTCAGAGAGTTCAATAAGATATTGAAGAACGATCCATCAGAATGGGTGATTATGATGTATTTGACAACTTTTAATAAACCAATTTTAGTACAGGAGAGGGAGTAGAAGCCAGATTTCGGGGATTTGATTTGTAGAATGAGCATAGAGAATGTTGTTGTCATAAAGAAAATGGAATTATTCAAGCAAGGAAGAAAAAAGGTTAGCAGTATATAACTGAAATAACTTTGGAGCCAGGCTATACTGAGTTCAAATACTGTCTTTGCCAATCATTTAATCTTGGGCTCATTAACTAACTTCTTTGAATGTCCGTTTCCTCATGTGTAAAATAGAAATTCCTATCTTGCAATATTGTTGTGAAGATTACAGATAATGGATGTAAAATACTTTATATATTAGGCATTTATTCATTGAAGGAATTGAGATAGGATTTATGATGCAAAAGGGGCTAGTGTTGTAAGAGGAGGTAGTCTAAAGTATTTTACCCAGTAGCTATTATTATTATTATTATTCCCAGTAGTGGTCCTTACGTTTTTGGGGAGATCCCATACTTCTTTCAGAATTTGATGGAAGCTTTGAATTCTCTTCTAGAAAATTTCATACACACACAAGTGTTAAAGATAATTTCCATGGCTTCACTGGTCCAATAAAGGTTAAAAAATAATAATTTACATGTATTGAAGGTTTACTATATGTCAGATACTACTATAAGTTCTTCATATACATTAACTTGTGTTCATTTTAAGATGAAGAAATAGGCCCAGAGAGGTTAAGAAACTTGCCTAAGGTCACAGAGCTAGTAAGTAGGAGGGCTAGGATTCAAACCCAAACCACTCTACTATGTTGCTTTATAAATTCATATGTTGAAAATGCCACATGTAAAATGACATTATTTACAGAACAATTTTCAATAGCAAAAAATTATAAACCACCAGTAGAGAATAATTAAATTAATTATTAGACAGTCAAAATTGTCAAAAATTATTGGTACCTCCTTGTTTTTACAGATAGGCAATTATGTCTAAGATAATTTACTAAGTGGAAAATCAAGGTGCAGATGAATGTATATAGTTTACTGCTTTCTTATATTAAAAATGAGAGGAAACATATATATGTATGTGCTTGTATGTGCATAGAGTATCTGTGAAAGCATAAATAAGAACCTAAATATGGTAGTTGCCTCTGAAGGAGGGAAGCTGAGTAAATCTGATCTCAGCCTGCATTGTATTCTAGCACTAAGTATACACATCCCTAACTTTCTAAATTAGATTTTAAATTCCTTAAGGACAAGGACTTGTCTTATTCATCACTGAATCCACCCAAACATAACCTAGCACAGAGTCTTGCAATTAGTGAATGCTCAATTAACATAGCTACTCTGGATTCAAATGAATAAAGGAAAGTACTCTGAATTCAAATGAATAAAGGGTAGTAAAGACAGAGGAGATAGCAAAGAGAATACCAAAGGTACATTTGAAGACAGTCAAAAAGGCTCTACAGAGAACATGTAACTTTCATGTTAATGTTAGAATAATACGATATAGATGTTATCAGTTGATTCCCAGCATGAATGTTTAACTATGTCTATAGTTATTTAGTCATAATAACATTTTGACTGAATTTTTTAACAATCACTTATGAATCCCTATGAAACATGATTTGAGACAAAGATTCTCAAGGTGTGGTCTACAGATCCCTGGAGGATCTGAGACTCTTTCAGTGTGCCGTCAAGGTCAAAACTATTTTTATAACAATACTAAGACATTTTTACTTTTTCACTGTATTGACATTTGCACTGATGGTACAAAACATATGGAGGGTAAAACTTCTGATGCCTTAATATAAATCAAAGCAGTTGTATCAAAGTATTCTAGTATTCTTCATTGCCATACATTTATGGGTAGAAAAAGCAGTTTCACTTAAGAATGTCCTTGATGCAGTAACAAAAAAATTATTAATTTTGTTAAATCTTGACCCTTGAGTACAAGTCTTTTAATGTTTTGTTTAAAAAATAGGAAGCATATATAAAGTACTTCTGCTGTACATTGAAGTATAATGGTTGTCTCAAAGAAAAGCACTTGTAAATTATTTAAAGTTTGTGCTGAACTAGACACTTTTTCATGGGACACAATTTTTACTTGAAAGAAATTATAGTTGTTCAGATTTGGGTATTTGGCAGACATTTCTTAGAAATGATCAAAGTAAACCTGTTGCTTCAAGGAAAAACAACTGCCAAGTATTCGTTGCCAATATTAAAACTTGAGTTTTCAAGTAAATTAGAAATTGGACAACTTGCACCCATCATCATATACTTGACAGCTTCCTATTACTTACAGACTTTTCTGATGAAACCAGTGGTGATTGTAGCAAATGTGGTGCATTTTTGATTCTGTATAGTGAACTGTATCAAGTGTAGCATAACTCCATGAACCAATATGTTCCAAGAGACCAATGCAAGTGGTTACAAATAATGCACGGCTAAAAGACCAATTCAAAATACAAGATATATCAATGAATTTTAATAAAATAGAGTAGGAAAAGTTCCTTGATGTGCTTTCAGAATCCACATTGCAATAATCCTGTAAAAGCCTACTACTAGTTTAGTTTTTGTGTTGTAACAAAGAATATGTACACTCAAATGAAAGGATTATTAAAATGCTCAACTTTTTTCATCTCATCCACATGAGACCATATTTTTTCCCTAAATTACAACTGAAACAATATATCACAACAGATTGAATGAAAAAAATAAATATATGAGATTCCAGCTTTGTTCTGTTAAAGAGGTTTGCAAAAGTGTAAAACAATGTCACTCTTCTCACTATTTTTTAGTAAATTAGTTATATCTCATAAAATATATGCTATTTATGTTATCATACAATGTATTTATTATTTTAAGTGGATTAATAAATTAGAACTTTTATCCAAGTAGAGTTGATTTACAATATTGTGTTAGTTTCAAGTGTACAGCAAAGTGATTCAGTTATAATTTTCAGATTATATTCCATTATAGGTTATTAAAAGACATCAAATATAGTTTCCTGTGTTATACAGAAAATCCTTGTTGCTTATTTATTTTATGTATAGTATTTTGTATCTGATAGTCCCATACTCCTGATTTGTGCCTCCCCCACACCCTCTTCCCTTTGGTAACCCTAAGTTTGTTTTCTATGCCATCAATTTTAAATGCCTAATATGGGAAATATTGATAACGTTTACTTGAAACAAATAGACTGCCGGTATTTCTCCAGCAAAATGCGTTTAACAGGATCAACAGAGAATTGCAATTTGGGGTCTGTAAGCATGATAAGCCAAGTGCAAGTCCCCACACAGTAGGGGAAGGAGAGTGTTTTATAGAGAGGAAAAGAAAGTTTGGAGGGTGATAGTAAACAGCGAGTCCATGGCTTTTCATTCACTGAGTACTTGCCAGGAAAGAAGCGGAGTCTTTCTTCTTCCTGCTGGGCTCAGTTGCAGTTGCAGAGCAGGAGGGCGCCATCTTCTGGACTCCGAACTCTATTTAATTGACGTTTTTGTTTCATTATTTACAATAGATACAAACCGTATAAGCAAAAGCTTTTTGGGATCCTAAACAAGTTTTAAGAGTGTAAAGCAGTCTGAGACAAAAAGCTTGAGAATTGCTTATTTGAGGAATTTGACTTAATTGTTGATTTGAGGAATCTTTGCTGCTTGTCAATGCCTGAAATTTCAGACACTTGGAATCCATTCTCATGTGTTTGCAGTGCCCAAATCCTAAAAACCCTTCCTGTTTTAGTATTAAAGATATAATCACATCAAATTCTTTTGTGACAACAGGAACCCAGAGGGTCTGGAAAAGCACACTATCCTTGGAGAGAAAGCTGAACAAAAAGTCCAGAAAAGGAAGTTAGGGCACAAATATAGCCTTCACCTATTCCATCATGTTCTCAATGGTCAGTCTTAGTGATATTTATAAAGTTAGTAAACCTCATAGCAAGGAACCCAAAATAAGAAACCTAGAGAAGATATACCTTTCCTCATCCCTTGTCCTCTTGCCCATTGTTCATGGCTTTGACTATATAGAAACCAAATAGATGACCAATAATTTTGGGAAAGCTTATCATTCATGTTAATTCACAATATGTATATACAAACAGCCAGTTAGCTGAAGGAACCTTGTTCTTATGGACATTTTCTGAAATACATTTCTTTAGAAATTCACATCCTGTGAGACTAACCATTTCCCTTTTCAGGACTGTAGGTTCCTCACAGGGGGTCTCAAGAAGCTGCTCTGTGCTAATATCTGTCTCCAAAAACAAGCCTCTAGGGTTCAGGGAAATTATCTCCTCTTCCAGTTACAAAGTAAGGTTTTCTCATTGAAGAAAGGTACTTTAGTGTATGACTCAAAAACGTTTTAGTGAAAAATATGCAAAAATTAAACCCCTTCAAAGACTGATTTATTCCTACTTGTGAAGATTAATTTCCTCTTTCATTTTACTGATTACAGTTTTAAGTGCTCTTTTAAGAAAACTAATTCTTTTAAAATTACTCTTTATCTTCATTCTTACTGTCACTGCCCTAATCCATGCTCTTATTACCTTAAATGTAAATTATTGTCATTTCCTTCAATAGGGCTCTCCACCTCCTGTTTCATCTCTTCTCCAATGCATTCTGTGCAACTTTGTCTCAGCAATCCTTCATGGAGTGGAAGAAAAGAGGTTGGGCTCTGGAGCCAGACATACTTGGGTCTGAATCTTGCCTCTCTCACTTATTTGCTGTATGATATTAGGGAATTTAATTACCCTCTCTGTGTTTCAATTTGCTTGTCGGTAGGATAGGACATAATATTAGTCCCTACTCCTTAGGAATTTTCTGAGGATTAAGTGAGAGGATGTGTGTAAATTGCCTAGAATGGTGACTAGTACATAGAAAGTACACAATAAATAAGAGTTTTTAATCTCCCTCTCTCAGCTCTGTTTAAAGCCCGTGAATGATTTCCTGTATCCTATGGCTTCTGTACACTTAAGTTCTTCTTTGTATGGTTTCACCCTCTGAGTTACTTTCCTGCTGTTCCCTAGCATGCCCTATGCTTTAGTCAAAGTTTTGTCCTCACTATCACACAAATAGTATGTTTACTCTTCATTTACATGCTTGGCAATATTTCTTCTCTCTCCTGGAGTCCCTTGACTTCCCCTTTCTCTTTAAGCTGGTATTTGCCAAATTGCAGATATGCATATGTCTCTCCATTGTTTTTGCTATGTCTACTTACCCTCTATACTATTATTTGTATGTGTGTTGTTTAATCACACTTTTTAAAACTTAGCTACCTACTTTAGCCTCATCCTAAGTAGTATTATGAATGAAATCATAGACGTGAAGTGCTAATTTTATTACATTTAAAGCCTAAAAACAAATGTGTAACTTGAAAATGTTTAAACAGCAATTCCTTGTACCACCAAAAATAACCTTGCATGCCTCCAGTGGGACATGTTTCACCCATTGGGAATACTACTGAAACCAAATTTGTCTATTGCGCAAAGACCAGCCAACCTTCCCCAACAGGTTTAACCCATACTGAACTCATCTTAGCTTCCACACAATTTAATAGTAAATCATACTATTTATGCTTTCTATGTTATGTTTTCTAATTATTTTATGGAGTGATTAACGTGTCACTTAAACTGTATACTCTTGGAAGATAGAAGACATATTTTATGCTTCTGAATTCCACTCTTCCCACTCAGCATCCCCAAATTGATTGTTGTTATAGCTTCTTAAGCACTTATTGAAAGATTAGTTTTTAAAAGTGCAGGAATAATCTGTGTTTACAGAGTCAGATATGGGAAACTCTTGAAGACAGTTTATCTAAAGCAATTAATACTCACTAGTTCTAATGCAAAAGGAATTGAGATCACAACTCATTATTTCCTCTTTTTTTTCCACTTTTTGTTATACTATTGTTCCAGAAAGAATTGAAGATGGTTTAAAAGGACGCATACTATAGCAAGATAATATAAATAAAAAATAGGTGGAACATAATAAAGAAAAATGGACAAGGATGTAAAATTAGAGCCATGAAAGAAAAGCACACCATAAAAATATCTCCAATCTTGCAGCCAGCAGACTATAAATTAGTTCCAGGGTTTTCAGCAGATTATATAAAAAAAGACACATGACACAATTATCAGTATCTGTTAAGAATCAAATCAAACCAATTGCTTAGGAAAAATCTAGCTCTTCCCAATACTAAGATCAGGTAGTATTCTTAGGTCCTCCTAGAAAACACAGTATATTGTAATAAATAATGTCCTCAACAACAGCTATCACACCTAATTTACTGTTACTGTTAGAGAAGACCTAAAAGCCTTTGAAGCACAGACTCATAAACTTTCCTAGACCTAGGGAAGATATGATGTATCAGTTAAACTTTGAAAGGATACATAAGAGAGAAGGGAAGAGTTCAGAAGTATAGGCAAAGTGGGGCAGCTGTACTGTTTTTTAGACTTCTATGACTGGATATTTATTACTTGGTTTGAGGTGATAATGATTCCTAGACTACCAGTCATACTCAATAACTAAAGTCTCTCTTCTAAAAGTTAATTGGAGATGATTGTTAAATTATCAGCTTTTTTGGTTTGTCCACAGATTTACTCCTTTAATTAACACTAAAAACTTTACCTAAGTTGAAATGTTCTTTGCCTAAACTGGGTCACTGTCTTCTGAGCTACTTTTGCTTCCTTTTTTAGAACTAATGAAAGGAGAAGACACTTGCATGCAAGAGAGCAATGAGGTAAGCTGGCAAGCTATTTTCTTAGCAATGTTAAGATGTTGTCTGGGAAATGAAAGTGGGCAGCCGTGACAGTAACTAATTGTCAAGAAAGGGTTCCTTTTATCCTTTTGTCCCAGGGTTTGGCTTTAAAGGTCAACAGGTCTGGAACTTTCTTTGGCCAGAGAAGGATCATAGCCTAGGAAAACTGGCTTACACTGCCCAAACTCAGAAGGGATGGATTTGTAACAGAAAGCCAATTTAATAATTTATATTGAAGACCAGAACTGCCAAATGGACTGAAATGTATGTTGGCCTATCAGTGTATTCTTTCAGTAAGCGTGCCATGTCAGAAAACTAAATTAACAACAGATTGGAGCTGGATAAATATATGAAATCTGAATTAAGAAGGGGATTGCAAGGTCATGCATGTTTCATTTGATATACCTCAGCCAGGTTGGGTACTCTCTTCCTTTACCAGTTCTCACAAGTCATGGCCTTTTCATCAATCAGTTCAAGTTCTCAGTTCCTAGTGCTGAAAGTGTCTCTTTTCCATCTCTTGATGTCCTTGAAATTTATATTAGTGATCTCTGACTGTTGGGTGTGGCTCTATCTAGTTCTTGAATCATTCTAGTTTTACAAGAAGAGCATGTTGCAGATCCAGGTTGCCCTTCTACAAAAATGTTGTCAACCACTTTAATCAGTCTTATCCATAAATCCAGATGCTACTGTTTGATCTAACCCACAGTACTTTCTTTTCTCATTTGTTATGGTTATTACCCAAAAGGCTCTTTGCAGCTCTAAGCCCTGGGTTCTGAATTTAGTTTCCTCACATGCACACAGAGGTTTGTGCTGGTTTGCAAGCCTTGTTTCTTAGAACTACTCTCAGACTTGGCTGATACTATAGTCCCCAAGTGTATGATCTTTCTTTACTTGCAACTTATAAAGGCTCCACAGACAAAGACTAAACCTTAGTACACTGGAGGGAGACTGAAATATATATGGCTCATTTATTTATTCATTCATTATTTGAATATTTATTTTTTTCATTCATTCCTTCACATTCATTCAACAAGCATTCATGAAAGTACCTCGTGCTGGACTAGTTTGAAATGCAGAGATGAGTCAGACATGATCTTTGCCCTGAAGCAGTTTGCAATACACTAAGAGGGTAAGAAATGTATAAAAATAAACAAACTGCACATTAAATTATAAGCCCTGAGATGAGAGGTTGTGGAAAGGTACTCCAAATGCAGGGAATAGCTTAAGCAAAGGTAGTCTTACTGCTGTTAGTTCTGACATGTATTTTTTTTTGGCACTACTTCATAAGTTCATTGAAGGGAAAGGTTATTTTTCTATAGCTTTATAATTAAACTTTTTTAAACCCTCACAATTTAAACATAAGTCAAAATTATAAATAGTACCTTCCTAAATCTACATCATCATTAAAACTCCCAAAGTTCAATAAAATAATAAATCACAAGTTGAACAAACTCAATTTAAGAAAATGTAATGGGAGTCAGAGAATATTCTCTGACAGGTATTCTTGAGGTTTTCTCACTCTTTCTCTCTCAGGATTGAAGGAGTTGCAGTTTTCTTGTTCTTAGGTAAACTCTCTTCAGATTTTGCCTCAGAATCCCATCCTACCATATAGCCTACCAGAATCTAGTGAGATGGATAGGCATGTGGGTTGTAGTTGAAAGAGATAGGGTAAGAAACAGTGAAACCATGAGGAATGCCAGTATACAGTCATTATTTGTTTTTGAACACCCTTTAACTCTCTGCTCCTTGAATTTCTTTGCACGAATGAAGTAAAAACTAAATGAAACTTGAGTAATGTCTGCTGCTCAAGGGACTTACCTTTGGTCTGTGTAAATATGGTTTCTGTGGTGAGACACTAAATGCACTTAACTTCCTTTTTCAACAACAAATTTGTCAGTTATCAGTAAGCTCCGTGCCACCCAGACTTAAGCTTTTTTGCCTCCAGCTCCCTGCAAAGAAACAAGCCCAGCAAGGCTCCAGGGTAAGTTATAGCTTAATATGTGGGAATTGGTATAATTTGGTGTGGGAAGATTTGTGGGGACATGAAGATCCGGGACAGAGACAGATGTGAGACCAGTGTCCAAATTGAAAATAGTCCCTGGTTTCTTATTTCAGACTTATTACAGCAGGAGCAATCATGATTTCCCTTGAGTCTGACTAGAGTACAAAGTTAGGGTTAATGCCATCAGTCCCCACCATTATTCAAGGAGCATGGAGTCTGTGATGCAGCTCAGTCTTTGCTGAGGGTTCTTTGTTTTTTCATCAACAAGGGAAGATGGCACAAAGTGGTAAGAAAAGAGTATGGTCAGTGAGATTCATTGGGAAAGCTTGACCTATTCAGGCAGAAAAAGAGGATTTGGATTTCTGCTCTGTATAAATTATCTAGTTGCTTAGTGAAGGAACATTTTTATGTATAGGCTCCTCGCTTTGGTAAGTTTAACTTTCACAGGTACAGCAACAGATAGTAAATTCTCAGGAGAGAAAGAAAGAAAGTCAGATCATAGATTTGGGGGCTGAAGGAGCTCTTAGAGATCCAAATCCTTCACCATACAGATGGGAAAACTGAGAGACAGTGAAGTGAAGACACTTAAGATCACCCAGCTAGTTAGTCGCAGAGCTGGAACTAGAACATGTGTCTTCTAAACTACGGTCCCTTTTTCCTACAGAAGCGGGCATCTCCCAGAGAATACTGTAAATATATTTATAACTGTGTTGCATTTTAGGTTAGGAAAGGAGAAAATATGCCAGATGACAAAATCTGTTGAAATGATTTCAAAGTCTGTTCAGAGGCATTTCTCGATCCTTTGAAAGCTGCTTTTTGGCCCAAGTTCAGACCTACTGCATAGCAGAGCCCCAAAAAGAGGCACCTATCTTTTCAGTAATTATTGTTCTTATTACGTTGAGTGCTAGCAATCTCTCTGGTTCTGAGACAAGATGACTGAGTCAAAAGGAGACTTCCAGTTGGGTAATCCTTCAAGGTGGACTGTGCCACAACAGTTGGTACCAGAATCATTTTGGATAGAATGATAACAAGCTTTATTGTGCTTTTTGGGTGGAGTAGTCTCAGTCCCAAGGATCCTGCAAGTGGGAACATTTTTATTTTGGTTTTCAAATGGACGTGGGAGTCCTTGCCATTTCTATTAATTGAGGAGTTTATCCCTTAGCTGTGACACAGTAAAATTATTCACTGTTGAAAGTATGTGATAGGTCGATATATTGAGGCTGAAAACAGCCTGAACTATACTGAGAATCAAGTCATGCATTTGGGGGTAATTATCTTTGGAATAGTTCCTTTTGAACAGAGGGCCTTCTTTGATCAAAACAGTTCCTTTTGGGGCTCAACTGGAAAAGTTGTTGAGTTCAAGTTGTGCAGACTGCTCAAATCCTGGCAGTGGTGGAGCACAGGGCTTCAAATGAGTAAGCATACTTCTGGATGATTTTGGGTGGCTTTTCACAGCTAGTTGTGTTTGAGGTAAGTCAGTTGATGTCCTAAGAGGCAGGACAGTCTATGGACCTAATAAAGAGAACAGAGCTGTCTTTGTGAAACCATCTTTTCTAAGTGTTTCAACAATCAGAGCAATGATTGGCAGGAAGTCTATGCTTTACTTAAAAACTTTTGCTCAAAAAGTCTCATATTTCAGGTCGAGATGTTTTATATTAAATGTTCATCTAGTATTGATTCACATGCATCAGAGGCAGAGTGATGAAGTATATGAACCAACACACAGAGAGACAAAAAGTTTTGGTTCTAGGCCAAGTTATGCCAATGATTCAGTTTTGACCTTGGGCAAGTTGCTTTATTTTTCTGGGTCTCAGTAGCCTCACCTATAATAAGGGGGGAGGGGTTTGAAATAGATGGCCTTCAATTTCCTTCCTAGTAATACAAATGTTTGACTCTAGGCTCCTGGTGCCTGAGAAGAGCTGCATATCATGAAGTGGTAAATAATGGGACCATAGTAGGGAAATCTAACTACAGTGAACCTTCTTGAAATACAGTCTAGATCTCAAAGTGAACTCAGTAATCTTTGCTAAGGGCCATTATACTTCTTTCAGAGTAACATCATCATGAGAACTTCAACTTTCAGAGCACAGGCAAGTGTTTTGTAAATAATTTCCTTTTTTTTCAAATGATAAGATGCAAACATACAAGGGAGCAAGTTCTGTAATCTGATTTCCACAATGACAGTGTCACTCAATCAGTATTTCTCAATCTTTTAAGTTCAAAGTTCCCTTTGAAAAACATAAAAATCTCACTAAAAAGTTATTGTGGACTTGCTTAACTAGGAACCAGATCTTGGAGTCCTAGAAAAACCTATTCCATCACATTGACATTTCCCAAATACTGTGGGCCCAGTAGCCAAAAAGATTTTTTTAGATCTGCACTTTCAGCAGTATGTATTATATGGACAATAATTTTGATTTCCAAATATATTTACTGTAATAAGGAATTTTCTTTTCAAGTAACACATATTTTCCACTTTTCTACTTTAAGAATTATTGCATTAGTCTTAGTAAATATTTCTCACACCTATGCTTTTGGGGAGATTTTCTAAACTCAGAGAAGTACAGCATCCAATGAAAGGCTTATGGAGATTACTCTCTGTACAAGTAAAGTGGAAATGAACTAAGATTTATTTAACATATACAGTGTACCAGACATGAAAATATATACATTTTCTACTTAAAGATGTACATTTTCTATTTAATCTTTATAATAATATATGTTGCAGGCACTATGATCCTAATTTTATAAACGAGGAAACTGAAACCAAGAGATATGAAGTGAGTCTTTTCAGGCTAGACAGCTGATAAGTGAGTCAAGATATGAATCCAGGTCTGGCCAAAGAACACGATTCTTTCCATCTCCAAAATGCTGCCCCAAGTACAAAAATGATGAATAATTAGGCCTCCTTCTTACCTGATTAAAAATCCAGTAAAGATGCATGAAGGGAAGTTCAATTCCAACTCTAAGATATTAGTTTGTGAATAGTCTAATTGCTTTAATTTATTTTAAGGGTAAAATAATTTTCACTTCTAATTTATGGGGAAAATGTCTAGATTTGCAGAATAGATACAAACTTTTGTGTTTCTGACATTAAGCCAGGTTATTTACAGTTGATTTGAATTAATTCAGGAAATGGCTGAGTTCCAGATTCCAGTTGCTCTTCTTTGGCTGTGGTTATGAGTGATTGAATGAAGGACACCATGGTCATGGGTATAGGACTGGCTTGGATAATTCATGTGAGACTTCTGTGGTTTAAATAAGAAGAAAAAGGGGGAAAAAAGACAAGTTACATTCCCAAATGGCCTGTAGATATTTTCCCCTGTAGAGTGGGAAGGGCCTCCATCAGCAACATTTCTCTATTTAGTTCTCACTTCTCCTCCCAAGATGACAAGCTCACATACTGGCCCTATTATCAAAGAAAATAAGAGCCACAAATCTGACAGACATGTTCATTTAGTGGTATTAGTGACTTAATGATGAGGGGTGAAAAGAGGGAGAGGACTAAGAGGGTAAATCTTTATAGAGTTGTACTAGGAAAAGAGCAGTTACTTTGATGCCAGAAGCCTATGTTCTACACTCTTCACTCTGCCACTTGCATAGCATTCAGATAAATGTGATCACTTCTTGGAGTCTCAGTTTCCTGATCTGTAAAATGGGGATGATATCCTCTGACCTAATTTGTTATATATATATATATATATATATATGGTGTAAAATATGTATATATATATATACACATTTAATAATGATTAACAGCAATTATAGATGTAATAATGATGTGTAAAGTGTAAATCAGCAGGTAGGTTGAGATAGTGGCAGCTGTATCAATGATGGCAGTGGCAGTGCTGATGGTATTAGTTAGGGGTGGGGGTTTAGAGGAGCCAGGCCCGTAATGTCATGGCAAGTTAGAGCAGAAGGTAGTTAACATGATCCAGTTCATATTGTCTTATTTTAATAATGAGGGAAATGAAACCCATGTAAGGGAAGGGGATTAGCAGGACAACACAAAGAGACAGAATTTGAATAGTTACTAGAATCCAAGTGTTTTAGCTCCAAATCCAGTGTTCTTTTTAATAAATTCTACTGCTTGAGATTCCCCATCCTATCTGTCTTGTTATATTCAGCTCACTACTCTTATAAATACATTGTTCCAGTACTCTATCCATAGATCTATTATAGTTTGGGTTCATAGGCAAAACTCGTTAAAGATCCCCTACACTGACACCTGGTGGGCAATCATTTGCCATATATGTATAGTCATAAAAGTGCTAGAAATAGAACCAAGATTATTAGCTTCTTCATCTTTGAAGAATGGCCTTATCCACAGAAATGTTACTTTAAGGTATTTCTGTGCAACAAATTGTTTGCAGAGAAGAATTTTAGCTGTCTCTACTCATGAAGATCCTCATTATGACTGCAATTGTAATAGCTGTGACTTTGAGAAAGAAACTTTATCCTGCTGAACCTTCATTTTCTGATCCGTAAAGGGGTATAATAATAATTAACTCAGAGTTCTCTCAAAGATCAAAGATAATATATTAACAGCGCTTAGCTAAAAACGGACAGGATGCATGTGGAAACTTCTTGGATTTAGTAGTTCACTGAAACTTAGGAGTCTGGTACAAATTCTGATGCTGCCATAAAATAAGTTCATTTTGGCTATAACTTTGTGAAAGCACAGCATTGAGCTAGTTGGTTGGGAAGTGAAGCTGCTTTTGGGTAGACATTATTGGTACCTATGCTGTTCTTGGACTCAGACATAGTATGAGTCATATTTAGTGACATGACATACATTTGTGTTCTGAGACAAAATTTAGTTATTTCCATAAAGTCAAGTGTTTAATGACATAATAATAATTCATTTAACTGGCTCTAAAATAAAAGGTTGAGATTACAGGCTTTGGAGCTTTTAGATTTGTTAGACTCCAACCTTATTATCCTTGCCTTGACCATATTTTCCTCAGTAACAAAGGGTGAAAAACTATTGCTGTTGTTCAGGAGAGTAGCTTATGGGAGAGACATTAGAAATAAAACTGCCTAAGGCTCTGCTAATATGTGCCTATTCTCCATACTCTTACCTTTATAAACCAATGTGTATGAACTGAGATCCTACTACACGCCTAACCCTCTGCTAAACAAAATGAGGGATATAAAAGTGTAAGATACAGTCTTCCCTCATTGAGACTACATTCTTATAGTGTAGCCTAAAAGTCCAGTACAAATACAAAGAAGGAAGAAGTCAGAATAGGTTGCCCCATGCAAGAAAAAGATGAGATTTGAGATGGGATCTGGAGAGTGGAATAAAATATATACTTCTGAGATGGGATACAGGAGAAAGGAGTTTGATGAAGTTTTAATCATAAATTTTTTGTTTTTGTTTTTGTTTTTGTTTTGCGGTACACGGGTCTCTCACTGTTGTGGCCTCCCCCGTTGTGGAGCACAGGCTCCGGACGTGCAGGCTCGGCGGCCATGGCTCACAGGCCTAGCCACTCTGCGGCATATGGGATCTTCCGAGACCGGGGCACGAACCTGTGTCCCCTGCATTGGCAGGCGGACTCTCAACCACTTGCACCACCAGGGAAGCCCTAGTCATAATTTTATAACAACCTTCATTATCAGGAACATCCGTAAAGCTGCACATTTGAAGAGAATCTTGTTAGCTCAATCATGGTACCTGATTTTCCTGCTCTGATTATTAGATTAGAAGGCTGTGCTGGTCATTCCCTTTAGGGTTTAGCTCCCATTACAGGCCCCTCTTTCAAGAAGAGGCATCTCTATGAAGGTACTGGCCTTTGATGTAGGCAGTGTGTACCCTGGATAGAGCACTGAACACTGGATAAACCAAGAGGCATTTACTTCTTTAAGGATGGTATTGGAGGCACTGGGAATTTAGCCCTCATCTCTATCTGGGTGGTTCGCAGTCATAGAGCTAGGAGCTGAAGTATATACTAAAGATATGGTATTTTCACAGGTTATAATTTTGCCTGGGTTGCATTTTTTTGTGTGGTCCTGCTTAGCTGAGTTGGTTATGCAACAGCAATGAGGTTAAGTCTTTAGGATTAATCCCCACATGAGCCAGTTAACATCAATTTTTTTAATAGTGCTATATATTTAGCCTTGTTCTAGGGTGAGAGAGAGAGCGAGAGCGAGAGCGAGAGAGAGTGAGAGAGAGAGAGGACAAAATTTAGGGCATAATCCCTGACTTCACAAAGCTCACAGCCCGGTGTAGAGAGATTCATAAACAGGTAAACAATAAAAGAGTTGTCATAAGGCAGAATATTTGCCCAGTTAAAATATTTACTAAATGATTATGTGCTAGTTATTCTGCTAGGTTCTAGAGATTTAAAGATGAGTAAGTCATGCGCTTTGGCTTCAAGAATGCTCATAGTTTAGTTAGAAATAAAGAGATATAAATGGAAACATTCTAGAGCAGTGAGTGTATCATTAAAACAATCCTTATGATGACATGGCAGCCCAGATTTGCCTTTTTGATATATCATTTTGGCAGCAGAGTATAGAATAGATTTTAAGAGAGCAATCCTCAAAGCAGGTAGATCAGTTAAAGAGTGTTTTAATAATCCAGAGAGAGAGGAGGGAGAGAGAGTGGGAGAATGAGAAAACTTGGTTGATTTAATGAGAGTGAAGGTATCTAGGATTATTTTAAGGCTTCTGGCTCTTGTAATTGGATAGATGGTGTGGATAAGTAAAAGGTCAGGGAGTATGATGAGTTTAGTTTTGAATATTTTTATTTTGAGATGCCTGGGAGATATTGAAATGGGAAATCTCCACTGAAAGTTAGACATATAGGTTTAATATCTGAGAGGAGGCCAACCCTGGACATTGAGACATAAGAGTCATCTGGATATGGGTGGTAACAGAAGTCATGAAACTGGGTGATGTTACTTAGCACGAGGGCACTGAATAAGAAAAGAATATGCAGACCTAAGGAAACCAAACATTTAAAGGATGTGCAGAGATAAAAGAAACCATAAAGGAGACTCGGTATGAATGGATAGATAGTTAAGAGGAGAGTCAAGAAAGAGTTGTGGCTTAGAAGCCAACAGAAGAGAACATTTAGAAAACATGGAAATGATCAGACTGTGTCCAAGCCGGCAGAGAAGCCCTGCCTGATTTAGCAATGTGATGGTCACTTGTCACCTTTATTAAAGTAGTTTCAGTGATGTTGTAAAGATATGCATGTCACCTTGGAGTGCATTAAAGAATGGATATAAAATGAGAAAAAGAAAACAGTCAGTGTCAAAAACTATTGTGAGACGTTTATTTAAGACGAGAAGGAAAATGACAAAGAGCTAGAATAAGATACATTGACAAGAGTAGTATTATTTTGAGTGTTGGAGAGACTTGATGACAAATATCTAGCTGAGAGTGAAGGACAACATGATGATCTAGGAGTGAAAGGGAACAGCTAATGAAAGAAGATCCTGAGAAAGATAAAAGGGATTAAGAGCATGGGAATTCATCTTGTGCAATAGGAAAGACAGCTGTGTTGGGAAGGATGCAGTTGTAGATAAGATTGTGTGGGTTGGAAGGGGACAATGGATGAAACTGAGTTGTTTCTCACCCAATAACCTCAATTTTCTTGTGATTTAAGAGGTAAGTTTCTCTGCTGAGAAAGTTGGGGGATGGGAGAACAGGAGAGAAGAAACTTTAAAAGAGTTGTGAAGGTGCTGCATAGGCAATAGGAGAAGAAACTAATCAGGCATGTGCAAAAAGAGGCTGGAGCAAAAAATCTTAGGCTGGAGATCATACTCTTCTAATTTTAGCATTTCAAATAGATACTGGTATTTTTAATAGGATCATTCGGCAGTTTGGATAGTAAAAAAGAAAATGGATTGTGGACTTGATCTGGGATTAAGACCTTGCCAGGCTGGTACAGCAGAAGAATGATGAGCAAAGAAGTTGAGGGTTCTTGTGTGAGAATAGTTAATTTGACCATTTAATGTAGTCTGTGTAAGGGAGGAAGTAAGATGAGGGCGGGTGCCAGATTGGCTGAGGAGAAATGGTGAGATTTAGAAATTTCAGGTCTCTGGGAGTGTCTGGTGCAAGCTAGCATAGTGAAACTTGCAGTGAAGTTCAGTGATTTTAGTGTTAGAGAAAGCAAACCATCTGAAGAGTCAGGAATTTATGAAGCTTGGCAGAGAGTACAAATTTGAAAAGTTCTGGAATAAGGAAGAGTTTACTTTTGACTCAGAGTGTCAGGAATAGTGAATGCTGTGAGCTGCTAATCTGAAAGGGCTTTGGAAAAGTACAAAACTGCGATATCCTTGTATAACATTTCACATGTTTTATAAATGAAGTTATCTTTGACTCCTCAAGCAGTCTCCCAAACACTGGTCAATTCCGTATCTGACTTTTACTTGAAATTCCAATATTCATGCCATACCAAGTCAGAGCTTTTTTTTTTTTTTTTTACTTCCTTGATTGTTGGAATAGTAGGATGATCGATTATTCTGTTTGTCCTGGACTGTCACCAAAAATCTTACATGCTGGGAAGCCCTCAGTTCTAGGCAAACCTGGACTGTTGGTCACCCTACAAACTCACAACTAATTTGGACCTCCTGTCTCTGGTCTCCCAATCCATCTTCCACACTGTTGCCAGAGTGATCTTTCTAAAACACAAGTATAGTAATATCACATCTCTTCCCAGAATCCTTCAATAATTCCCCATAAAACTCTCCATGATCTAGTTGCATCTACCTTTTAAGTTGCTTTTCCCTTCCACTACCTTCTTCCACTCTAACCTCCTATTCCACCTTCCCCACCATCTCACCCTGTTTTCCAGCTGGTATAGAACACCTATTCTTCCTTTCTATGGGTCATTCATTTTTATACTTTGAGAACTTTGAATGCTTTTCATTCACCTCTGAAACTCTTTTTTTCATCCATTTTTCCTACAGCCTTCCCACTCCAGCTGTTTATTAAAAGTGAACTTATCCTTCAGGATGAGCTCTCATACTCCTCTTCTGTGCAGGATTCATTTCTACTTTCACAGAAATTTCTTTGTTATCCCTTTCATGGCACATTTAAAAATCTATTATGGTTATTTATTCTTATGTCTTTTTCTCCTTAAATGACTATAAACTTCTTGAGGACGACAATCATGTATTATTCTTCCTTGAAATTTCCCACCCCACTGCACTATCTTCATCAATTAACATATCAAATACACATAAAGCAGAATGTCCCTTTGCTGGATAAAATTATGAATTGCTAAATCCCAGATGAATGGTATTGATAATACAAAGTTCAGCCTTTCTTGAAGAGGTGGAACTTGACCACAGCTTTGAAGGGCAATTTAGATTTAAATACAATAGTGTATAATTCAGGCAAAGTAAGGTTAACTTTTATCTTCTCCCCAGCCACCATCAGCATTTTTCTCTCTAACCCTTTCCCTGTAGTGACCAATAAAAGAATGCAGGTAGCTTGACATAAGTGCCATCTTCTCTGGCTCGAGGTGCTCTATCTCTCATAATTTAATAGAAGCAGCCCAACATGGTTGAAAGAATGTTAAGTAAGAGGCATACAAACCTGACTTCCGGTCCTAGTTTCACCATATTTTAACCCTGTGACTTTGGACAGGGTACTGAGTTGTTCTTGAATACATCTCTTTGTCAGCTAAACAATATGGTAGGGGTATTACTGATGTCTGTCCTGCTTACCTCACAGAGATGATGCTGTGCCAACATGAGGATTTCTTATCACCTATGACATTCACCTCAGCTCTTGTCATGCATTGGTTGTGATGTTGGAAATGTAAAAAATATTTTCTCCACCAGACCAGAAGTTTCTCAGGGACAGAGATTATAGTAGATGATTCTATATTCTCCATAGAACCTAGCACAGAATTCATAGTATGATGCTTATTAAATATATGTTGATTGAGTGTTGGCCTCCAAGGCAGCCAGAGCCCTCAAAAGGCCAAAGAAAAAGGTAAATACACAAGTTGTTTTCCTTTTATGATTAATTTCCATGTGGAAAATTAAGCTCTGGGGACTACAGATGTTACCTCTCACTCTTGTTCCAAGTCCCACAAGCCATTTGCTGATGCGATGAGGCAGGTATATCTTTCATTTGCAGAATGACAATCAACAAAAATAAAGTGTTGAGAAGCTTTTGGAAGCAGATCACAAGGACTACCCTCTCCCTGAGGTCTAGATAATAGTGTTGATGGTACTCTGAGATGTTGGGCTGTGCCGGTATCTACCTACAGGATATGTCTGACCACCTCTGATTCTAAATTGAATATTTTGCTCTTTTCTCAGGCTTCTGAAGGCATGTTATTTTCTTAGTTTTAAAGGGTAAGTGCAGCAAATATTGATGATAATAGCCCAAATCAGAAGACAACTTTTGAGGGAAATAGCAAGCAGCAGAAATATAGGGCTGGCCAAAAAGTTCATTCGGGTTTTCCATAAGCTCTTACCCCATATATTAGGTGACATATCAGGGTTTGCATTTTTACTTAATGATTCCAAATAAGGACTTTACACTATTTTGTATGCAATTGAATCCAATTATATCACCTTTCTTTGGGTGTTTACTAAGTCACAGGTTAAGTCTTGGCTATACGGTCATGAACAGAATAAATCTTTTTATGGCACTAATAGGGCTAACAGCACAGTGAACGAAATGGTCAATAAAAGGTGAGCAAAGATCTACATCACAAGTATTGATGCTACGAAGAGAAATTTCACGGAGTGTGATAGTATGTAATGCTATGTAGGATGACCTAAATAATAGTGTCAGTGAAGATGTCTCTGACCTTCCAATTGAGGTTAAAGGAGCCAGACATGTGAAAAAGAAGGAAGATAATTCCAGACCGAGGAAACAACGTGTGCAGAGGTTTTTCTCAGGAAAAAAGTTTGGCTTCTTCTAGAAACTGAAAGCATCTCAGTGTAATTGAAACAGTAGTGAATGAGGAGAAGAATGGCATGAAATGATGTTAAATGACACGGGAATGGCCTTCAAGCCATGGTGAGAAGTTTGTCCTTAATACAATAGAGAACCAGCAAAGGATTTTAGACAGGAGAATGACAAGATATTTCAAAGAAAAACCACTTAGGCCACAGTGGGGAAGAGGTTAGAAAGCGTTAAGAGATTACATAGTCCCTGCCATCAAGGAGTGCAAAGTCTACTTAAACAGAAAGACATGTTAACAGAATTTCAGTGTGTGTGTAGTAAGTGCCATGACAGAGGTAAGGGAGTATGGATACAAGCGTGGGTTCCAATTCTTATATACCACTTCTACACTATGTAAGTTTTGTGACTTTGGCACAACTTATTTAACCTCTCTGGGTCTCAGTTTTCTCATTTGTAATATGGAAATAATCATTGAGTTGCTATAAGGATTAATGAGATAATATGTGCTTAGCCTATAAATAGATGGTAGCTCTCAATAAGCAGTAGCCATAATTAATGTTAACGTTAGACACAGTATGGGGCTGAACTGCAGGAGACAAGACTAGGGTGCAGGGAATCCAGTAAGGCATCTTCTACAATAATCAAGAGGAACAATGACAGTGGCCTGGGTTAGAACGGCAACAGTGTAAGTGGAGATGGATTGGAGATAGCTTTCAGAGCTTTAAAGGAGACAGAATCACCTGGTTTCTGATTAGATATGGGTGAAATATAGTGATAGGAGTTGGATGAATTCCCAGTTTCTATCCATAGTGTCTGGGAAGAGAGTCATGGCACAGACAGAGAAAGGGAGCTTAGACTCAAGAGTGAATCACCAATCATGTACCCTTTCCTGAGAGAGGAACCAAAAATATGTCTAGATTGAAGGGAAGAGAGATCAGTATCACAGGGGGCACGAGCCAACCACAAATAGTCAATAATAGAGCCAGAGCCAAAGAGAGAGGCACAGAGACAGGAGCAGGGGCAGAGACTGAGAGAAGGAACATGTTCTGACTTTGGACCTTCCATTCAGCCTTCTCCTTTTAGTGGCTTCTTTGGTTGTTCTCCTTTCTAAAATTTCAGTAGTGTCACAGATTGTTAACAGGAAGCTAAATGTTCCCTGAGAGAGTTTATATTTTCACCCTACCCCCCAAAATTCCCCCAGTTTCCCATTACCATGGGGATTTTACACTTAATTGTCACCAGACATATTTGGGGAAAAACCCTTCCTACCTCCCCTTCAGTCTGGAGAAGAAAAAAGATTTTGGAAAGCAGGTCATGCAAATCTCTAAACTTGAAATAAACTGAATTGCAGAAGCATAAGAAACCACAGAAACAAAATAAATTGTGAACATCTTGCTGTTCTGGCCTAATAGGACTTTGTTATTTAGCACAGAGGTATGAAAACAACCTGTCACATTAGTAAGTGAAATTTTCTGTACCAGTGAAGCAGAAACAGATATCCATGTTTATAAAGTGCAGAAGTGGAAGTGTAAACTTGGTGGGTATGAGCTGTTTTTAGTTCTTAGAACTGTAATGCACTTGATGTAGCCTCCCTTGCTCTCTCACAAACCTATGCATAGACAATAGATAATAGTAGAAACAGGATCAATACTGAAGTAATATGGAAATAATCACTGGGCTGCTATGAGGATTAATGAGATAATATGTGCAATAAAATGTGAGATAATATGTGAGATAGAAGTGGGTGGTAAGGAGGGGTGGGTGACATGTGTGAGGACAGATGTTTAGTTATATCCTGATGGCATAGCTAGAGTAATTCTAATGTTACAAGATCATAAGGTCCTACTATGGGGTTAGAAACGTTCTGCCATAATGTGCCCTCCAGATATCACAATGATCCTCATTCTATTAAAAAGTCCCTCCTAAGCAGGGAGAGGCAACTGGTATAGTGGAAATAGCACAGACTTTGGATCAAGTCAGGCATGGTAGTAAATCCAATTTTTACCATTTTTTAACTTTGTTACCTAAGACAATTTACTGAATCTCTCTGAACCTCAGTTTCTCATCCGCACTATAAGAGTAATAATAGTAACTTACAATGGTTGTGAGAATTGAATTATGTAATGCATGTGAAAAATTCCATTGCAGATTCTGGGGTACATAATTGATAGGCCATTATAATTATTTCATTTCTTTTCACCTGTGAGTACCCCTCTACCTTTGTTCTAAGTCATACATACACAAGCATGACTCTTTAAGATATATCACAGATAGGTCAAATAGGGAGTATAAGAGGAGGGAAAATGAAAGTACTCTTTAGAGTAATGGTAGCTTATAAAGTTGACTCTCTTTTATCTGTGAATTAATCCTTTGGGGTTCTGTTCTTTTATCACATTTCTATTCCCTGGAGTAGGACATAGAATGATATAGGAAGTCATTTTGCTACTTATGAAGAGAATCTAAGAGGCCACTCCTTTGTTTTTGTAAACATACTTAAAAAAACAAAACAAAAACAATACCAACAACAAAACTCCACCTGAGGAAACCTCAGTACTTTTTTTTTTTTCCAATTCTAGCTCTAAAGGCAACAAACATTCCTGCAGTACGGACAGAAGCTATGTTTGTAAAATTTGTCTTTGAGAGGAAAACAAATGATGGACAGAAGGGTGTGTGGAAAGATTAACCACCCTTTCCTCCTTTTTGAAGTCCCAGATCTTTCATTTAGTAGATTTGTGGCCTTAATAAATCCCTCTCTGGGCCTTGCTTCTTCTACCTGTATCATATGGTGGCTGAATTAAATGTTTTTTAAAGGTCCTTTTCAGTCTAAAATTCTACAAATAAAATAACAAGGTTGTTGCTGCCCTGCCATTCTTATTTGCAAAGAGCCTGCATAAATCCATGGACAGACCTTGAGAAGCCCTAAAAATTATTGTATATTCCCCATGTCTTACATATAATACACAATAAAAATTATACTAAAGCATAAAATAAACTAAGGAAGTCCAAAAAACTTTCTCATTATGATGAATAATGAAAAAAATATTAAATCTTAAATTGTTTCAAAAAATGATTTTGGTGGCCTATTTTGCTGGTACCTTAATCAATGTTCACTGTGGCTGTTGGATAATCTGCCAAGACATGATGTCACACCAGTACAGAATTGCCCTTAGATAGAGAATAGGTCTCTTCCCTTTCCAATCACATAAGGGAAAACATCCTGGTTCAGCTTCTAAATCCATATATTACTGAAAAAATTCATGTACATTTGGAATGAAACCTAAGCTAAGAGAAAGAGAGAAAATGCATGAAAACCACCAGCTATTGTGATAGAATAATAAGGAGGTAATATTCCCAAGCCATGAAAATCAACCAGGATACTGGTAATGCAGGCTAAAGGAGGCAGGTCTGTTTTCCAGGTGCTGTGGTGTCAAGTTAGGAAGTCAGGACCCAGTGAGCAAGGTGGAAGACAAAGGAGAGGCAAGAAGACCTGAACAACAAGACTGGACTTCTACCATTGCAATTGGGAAATAGTGAACAATGGTCATCCCAACCAGAGCTTGAGGCAAGAGAAATCTTGATACAAAAGAAAAAGACTCAAATATCACATTATTTTTCTGTGGTTAGAAAAACAGACGGAATATTTCAGGACTTCCTTACCTGCAAGACACAGCTTTGACAATCTGGGAGGGCAAGGCAGTTGGATGACAATTCCATGGTTCTCTGACTGATTCACTGGGTGACCTTGGATCAATAGTGTATCTTCCTTGAGCATCTTCTTCTTCATCTGTAAACAAATCCCTTCTAATTTTAATATCCTATGACTCTGTAGGTATAAAAACAAATCTGGTGATACCTCATCATATTTTTGATTTGCTTTTCTCTAATAATTAATGATGTTGAGCATCTTTTCATATGCTTGTTGGCCATCTGCATGTCTTCTTGGAGAAATGTCTGTTTAGGTTTTCTGCCCATTTTTTGAATTTTTTTAATGAGCTGTACAAACTGTGTGTTTTGGAAATTAATCCCTTTGTCAATTGCATTGTTTGTAAATAATTTCTCTCATTCCATAGGTTGTCTTTGTGTCTTGTTGATGGTTTCCTTTGCTTTGCAAAAACTTTTAAATCTAATAAAGTCCACCTTGTTTGCTTCTCTTTCCATTACTCTAGTAGATGGATTATAAAAAAAAAACTATTGCTGTGAGTTATGTCAAAGAGCGTTCTGCCTATGTATTCCTCTAGGAGTTTTATAGTATCTACTCTTACATTTATATCTTTAATCCATTTTATGTTTATTTTTGTGTATGGTGTTAGAGAATGTTCTAATTTCATTCTCTTACCTGTAGCTGTCCAGTTTTCCCAGCACCACTTATTAAAGGGATTGTCTTTGCTCCATTGTATATTCTTGCCTCCTTCATCATGAGATTAATTGACCATAAGTGTGTGGGTTCATTTCCGGGCTTTCTATAATGCACCATTGATCTATATGTTGATTTTGTGCCAATATCATACTGTTTGATTACTGTAACTTTGAAGAATAGTCTAAAATCAAAGAGTATGATTACTCCAGCACATTTATTTTTCTTTTGTTTTTAACATCTTTATTGGAGTATAATACCTTTACAATGGTGTGTTGCTTTCTGCTTTATAACAAAGTGAATCAGTTATACATATACATATGTTCCCATATCTCTTCCCTCTTGTGTCTCCCTCCTGCAACTTCCTCCCTCCCACCCTCCGCATCCCACCTATCCAGGTGGTCACAGAGCACCGAGCTGATCTCCCTGTGCTATGCAGCTGCTTCCCACAAGCCATCTATTTTACATTTGGTAGTATATATATATGTCCATGCCACTCTATCACTTTGTCACAGCTTAACCTTCCCCCTCCCCATATCCTCAAGTCCATTCTCTAGTAGGTCTGAGTCTTTATTCCCATCTTGCCCTTAGGTTCTTCATGAAATATTTTTTTTGTAGATTGCATATATGTGTTAGCATACGGTATTTGTTTTTCTCTTTCTGACTTACTTCACTTTGTATGACAGACTCTAGGTCCATCCACCTCACGACAAATAACTCAACTTTGTTTCTTTTTATGGCTGAGTAATATTCCATTGCATATATGTGCCACATCTTCTTTATCCATTCAACTGTTGATGGACACTTAGGTTGCTTCCATGTCCTGCCTATTGTAAATAGAGATGCAAAGAATATTTTGGTACATGACTCTTTTTTTTTTCTTTTATTTGGTATGCGGGACTCTCACTGTTGTGGCCTCTGCCGTTGCAGAGCACAGGCTCTGGATGTGCAGGTGCAGCGGCCACGGCTCATGGGCCCAGCCACTCCGTGGCATGTGGGATCCTCCCGGACCAGGGCACGAACCCATGCCCCATGCATCAGCAGGCAGATTCCCAACCACTGGGCCACTAGGGAAGCCCTGTACATGACTCTTTTGAATTATGGTTTTCTCAGGGTATATGCCCAGTAGTGGGATTGCTGGGTTGTATGGTAGTTCTATTGTTAGTTTTTAAGGAACCTCCATGCTGTTCCCCATAGTGGCTGTACCAATTTACATTCCCACCAACAGTGCAAGAGTGTTCCCTTTTCTCCACACCCTCTCCAGCATTTAATGTTTCTAGATTTTTTGATGTTGGCCATTCTGACCAGTGTGAGAAGATATCTCATTGCAGTTTTGATTTGCATTTCTCTAATGATTAATGATGTTGAGCATTCTTCCATGCGTTTGTTGGCAAACTGTATATCTTCTTTGGAGAAATGTCTATTTAAGTCTTCTGCCCATTTTTGCATCAGATTGTTTGTTTTTTGATTTTGAGCTTCATCAGCTGCTTGTAAATTTTGGAGATTAATCCTTTGTCATTTGCTTCATTTGCAAATATTTTCTCCCATTCAGAGGGTTGTCTTTTCATCTTCACTATGGATTCCTTTGCTGTGCAACAGCTTTTAAGTTTAATTAGGTCCACTTTGTTTATTTTTGTTTTAATTTCCACTTCTCTAGGAGGTGGTTCAAAAAGGATCTTGCTGTGATTTATGTCATAGAGTGTTTGGTCTATGTTTCCTCGAAGAGTTTGATAGTGTCTGGCCTTACATTTAGCTCTTTAATCCATTTTGAGCTTATTTTTGTGTATGGTTTTAGAGAGTGTTCTAATTTCATACTTTTACATGTACCTCTCCAGTTTTCCCAGCACCACTTATTGAAGAGGCTGTCTTTTCTCCACTGTATATTCTTGCCTCCTTTATCGAAGATAAGGTGACCATATGTGCATGGGTTTATCTCTGGGCTTTCTATCCTGTTCCATTGTTCTGTGTTTCTGTTTTGGGGCCAGTACCATACTGTTTGAACACTGTAGCTTTGTACTATAGTTTGAAGTCAGGTAGCCTGATTCCTCCAACTCTGTTTTTCTTTCTCACGATTGCTTTGGCTATTTGCAGCTTTTTGTGTTTCCATATAAATTGTGAAATTTTGTGTTCTAATTCTGTGAAAAATGCCAGTGGAATTTTGATAGGGATTGCATTGAATCTGTAGATTGCTTTGGGTAGTAGAGTCATTTTCACACTGTTGATTCTTCTAATCCAAGAACATGGTATATCTCTCCATCTATTTGTATCATCTTTAATTTCTTTCATCAGTGTCTTATAATTTTCTGCAGACAGGTCTTTTGTCTCCTTAGGTAGGTTTATTCCTAGTTATTTTATTCTTTTTGTTGCAATGGTAAATGGGAGAGTTTCCTTAATTTCACTTTCATAATTAGTGTATAAGAATGGGAGAGATTTCTCTGTATAAATTTTGTATCCTGCTACTTTACCAAATTCATTGATTAGCTCTGGTAGTTTTCTGGTAGCATCTTTCAGAATCTCTATGTATAGTATCATGTCATTTGCAAACACTGGCAGTTTTACCTCTTCTTTTCTGATTTGGATTCCTTTTATTTGTTTTTCTTCTCTTGTTGCTGTGGCTAAAACCTCCAATACTATGTTGAATAATAGTGGTGAGAGTGGGCAACCTTGTCTTGTTCCTGATCTTAGTGGAAAAGGTTTCACTTTTTCACCATTGAGGACAATGTTGGCTGTGAGATTGTCATATATGACCTTTATTATGTTGAGGAAAGTTCCCTCTACGCCTACTTTCTGGGGGGTTTTATCATAAATAGATGTTGAATTTTGTCAAAAGTTTTTTCTGCATCTATTTATATGATCATATGGTTAATCTCCCTCAATTTGTTAATGTGGTGTATCACATTGATTGATTAGCATATATTGAAGAATCCTTCCATTCCTGGGATAAACCCCACTTGATCATGTTTTATGATCCTTTTAATGTGCTGTTGGATTTGGTTTGCTAGTATTTTGTTGAGGGTTTTTGCATCTAAATTCATCAGTGATATTGGCCTGTAGTTTTCTTTCTTTGTGACATCCTTGTCTGTTTTTGATATCAAGGTGATGTTGGCCTCTTAGAATGAGTTTAGAAGTGTTCTTCCCTATGCTATATTTTGGAACATTTTGAGAAGGATAGGTGTTAGCTCTTCTCTAAATGTTTGATAGAATTCGCCTGTGAATCCATCTGGTCCTGGGCTTCTGTTTGTTGGAAGGTTTTAATCACAGTTTCAATTTCAGTGTTTGTAATTGGACTCTTCATATTTTCTATTTATTCCTGATTCATTTCAGAAGGTTGTACATTTCTAAGAATTTGTCCATTTCTTCCAGATTGTCCATTTTATTGGCATAGAGTTGCTTGTACTAATCTCTCATGATCCTTTGTACTGCTGTAGTGTAAGTTGTTACTTCTCCTTTTTCATGTCGAATTCTATTGATTTGAGTCTTCTCCCTTTTTTCCTTGGTGAGTCTGGCTAATGGTTTATCAATTTTGTTTATCTTTTCAAAGAACCAGCTTTTAGTTGTATTGATTTTTGTTATCATTTCCTTCATTTCTTTTCCATTTATTTCTGATTTGATCTTTACGATTTGTTTCCTTATGCTAACTTTGGGGCTTTTTTGTTCTTTTTTCTCTAGTTGCTTTAGCTGTAAGGTTAGGTTATTTACTTGAGATATTTCCTGTTTCTTAAGGTAGTATGGCATTGCTATAAACTTCCCTCTTAGAACTGCTTTTGCTGCATCCCATAGGTTTTGTGTCATCGTGTCTCCTTTGTCATTTGTTTCTAGGTACTTTTTGATTTTCTCTTTGATTTCTTCAGTGATCTGTTGGTTATTAAATAGTATATTGTTTAGCCTCCATTGGTTTGTATTTTTTACAGATTTTTTTCCTGTATTTGATATCTAGTCTCATAGCACTGTTGTTGGAAAAGATACTTGATATGATTTCAATTTTCTTAAATTTACCAAGGCTTGGTTTGTGACCCAAGTTATGATCTATTATGGAGAATATTCCATGAGCACTTGAGAAGAATGTGTATTCTGTTGTGTTTGGATGGACTGTCCTATAAATATCAGTCAAGTCCATCTTGTTTAATGTGTCATTTAATGCTTGTGTTTCCTTATTTATTTTCATTTTGGATGATCTTTCCATTGCTGAAAGTGGGGTTTTAAAGTATCCTACTATGATTGTGTTACTGTGGATTTTCCCTTTTATGGCTGTTAGTGTGTGCCTTATGTGTTGAGGTGCTCCTATGTTGGGTGCATAAATATTATAATTGTTATATCTTCTTCTTGGATTGATCCCTTGATCATTATATAGTGTGCTTCATTGTCTCTTCTAATAGTCTTTATTTTAAAGTCTATTATTTCTGATAGGAGAATTGCTACTCCAGCTTTCTTTTGATTTCCATTTGCATGGAATAACATTTTCCATCCCCTCACTTTCAGTCTGCATGTGTTCTTAGGTGTGAAGTGGTCTCTTGTAGGCAGCATATATATGGGTCTTATTTTTGTATCCATTCAGGCAATATATGTCTTTTGGTTAGATCATTTAACCCATTTACATTTAAGGTAGTTATCGATATGTATGTTTCTATTACCATTTTCTTAATTGTTTTGGGTTTTTTTATTTTAGGTCTTTTCCTCCTCTTGTGTTTCCTGTGTAGAGAAGTTCCTTTAGCATTTGTTGTAAAGCTAGTTTGGAGGTGTTGAATTCTCTTCCTTTTTGCTTGTCTGTAAAGGTTTTAATTTCTCGATCACATCTGAATGAGATCCTTGCAGGGTAGAGTAATCTTTGTTTTATGTTTTTCTCCTTCATCACTTTAAATATGTCCTGCCACTCACTTCTGGCTTGCAGAGTTCCTGCTGAAAGATCAGCTGTTAACCTTATGGGGATTCCTTTGTGTGTTATTTGTTCTTTTTCCCTTGATTCTTTTAATATTTTTTCTTTGTATTTAATTTTTGATAATTTGATTAATATATGTCTTGTCCTGTTTCTCCTTGTATTTATCCTGTTGGGACTCTTTGTGCTTCCTGGACTTGACTAACTATTTCCTTTCCAATATTAGCAACGTTTTCAACTATAATCTCTTCAAATATTTTCTCAGCCCCTTTCTTTTTCTCTTCTTCTTCTGGAACCCCTATTATTCGAATGTTGGTGTGTTTAATGTTGTCCCAGAGGTCTCTGAGACTGTCCTCAATTCTTTTCATTCTTTTCTCTTTATTCTGCTCTGCAGGTTATTTCCACTATTTTATCTTCTAGGTCACTTGCCCATTCTTCTGCCTCAGTTATTCTGCTATTGATCCCTTCTAGAGAATTTTTAATTTGATTTATTGTGTTATTTATCACTGTTTTTTTTTTCTTTTTTTCGCTCTATAGTTCTTCTAGGTCCTTGTTAAACGTTTCTTGCATTTTCTCTATTCTGTTTTCAAGATACTGGATCATCTGTATTAACATTATTCTGAATGTTTTTTCAGGTAGACTGCCTATTTCCTCTTTATTTGTTAGACCTAGTGGGTTTTTACCTTGCTCCTTCATTTGCTGTGTGTTTTTCTGTCTTCTCATTTTGCTTAACTTACTGTGTTTGGGGTCTCCTTTTTGCAGGCTGCATGTTTGTAGTTCCCATTGTTTTTGGTGTGTGTCCCCAGTGGCTAAGGTTTGTTCAGTGGGTTGTGTAGGCTTCCTGGTTGAGGGGACTAGTGCCTGTGTTCTGGTGGATGAGGCTGGATCTCATCTTTCTGGTGGGCAGGTCCACATCTGATGGTGTGTTTTGGGGTGTCTGTGGCCTTATTATGATTTTCAGCTGCCCCTCTGCTCTTGGGTGGGGTTGTGATCCTGTCTTGCTAGTTGTTTGGCATAGGGTGTCCAGCACTGTAGTTCTCTGGTCATTGAGTGAAGCTGGGTCTTGGTGTAGAGATAAAAATCTCTGGGAGATTTCACTGTTTGATATTCCGTGGAGCTGGGAGGTCTCTTGTAGACCAGTGTCCTGATCTTGGCTCTACCTCCTCAGAGGCACAGCCCTGATGCATGTGTGGAACACCAAGAGCCTTTCATCCACATGGATCAGAGTAAAAGGGAGAAAAGGTAGAAAGAAAGAAAGAGACAAGATTAAATAAAATAAAGTAAAATACAATAAAATAAAGTAATTAAAAAATAATTATTAAGAAAAAAAATTTATAAAGTAATAATAATAAAAAAACCATAACGGACAGACAGAACCCTGGGACAAATGGTAAAAGTAAGTCTATAGAGACAAAATCACACACAGAAGCGTACACATACACACCCACAAAAAGAGAAGAAGGGAAAAAATTATATATATATCTTTTCTCCCAAAGTCCACCTCCTCAATTTGGGATCATTCATTGTCTATTCAGGTATTCCACAGATGCCGGGTACATCAAGTTTATTGTGGAGATTTAATCCTCTGTTCCTGAGGCTTCTGGGGGAAATTTCCCTTTCTCTTCTTTGTTTGCAGAGCTCCCGGGTTTCAGCTTTGGATATGGCCCCACCTCTGCATTTAGTTGGCCTGAGGGCGTCTGTTCTTTGCTAAGACAGGATGGGGTTAAAGGAGCAGCTGATTTGGGGGCTCTGGCTCACTCAGCATAGGGGGAGAGAAGGGTACGGATGCAGGGCGAGTCTGTGGTGGCAGAGGCCAGCATGACATTGCACCCGCCTGAGGTGTGCCGTGTGTTCTCCCGGGGAAGTTTTCCCTGGGTTACGGAACCCTGGCAGTAATGGACTGCACAGGGCCCGTGAAGGGAGGTGTGGATAGTGACCTGTGCTCGCACACAGGCTTCTTGGTGGCTGCAGCAGCAGCCTTAGCGTCTCATGCCCGTCTCTGGGATCTGCATTGATAGCCGCCTGTCTCTGGAGCTCCTTTAAGCAGCGCTCTAGATCCCCTCTCCTCATGCACCAGGAAACAAACAGGCAAGAAAAAGTCTCTTGTCTCTTCGGCAGGTCCGGACTTTTTCCCAGACTCCCTCCCGGCTAGCCGTGGTGCACCAATCCCTTCAGGCTGTGTTCACACAGCCAACCCCAGTCCTCTTCCTGCGCTCTGACTGAAGTCCTAGCCTCAGCTCCCAGCCCCCGCCCGCCCCGGTGGGTGAGCAGACAAGCCTCTTGGGCTGGTGAGTGCTGGTCGGCACTGATTCTCTGAGCGGGAATCTCTCCACTTTGCCCTCTGCACCCCTGTTGCTGTGCTCTCCTCCTTGGCTCTGAAGCTTCCCCCCTCTGCCACCTGCAGTCTCTGCCCTCAAAGGGGCTTCCTAGTGTGTGGGAACCTTTCGTTCTTCACAGCTCCCTCCCACTGGTACAGGTCCCGTCCCTATTCTTTTGTCTCTGTTTTTTTCTTTTTTCTTTTGCACTACCTAGGTACGTGGGGGAGTTTCTTGCCTTTTGGGACGTCTGAAGTCTTCTGCCAGTGTTTAGTAGGTGTTCTGTAGGAGCTGTTCCACATGTAGATGTATTTCTGCTGTATTTGTGGAGAGGAAGGTGATCTCCACGTCTTACTCTTCTGCCATCTTGAAGCTCCTCTTCCAGTACCATTCTTTCTCAAGATAGCTTGGCTATTCTGAGTCCTTTGTGTTTCCATGAGGTATCACCACACACTGGTCACAATGGTTATCATCAAAAAGTCTACAAATAATAAATATTGGAGAAGGTGTAGAGAAAAGGGAGCCCTCCTACAGTGTAGGTGGAAATGTAAATTGGTACACTCACTATGGAGGACAGTCTGGAGGTTCCTTAAGAAAACCAAAAATAGAGTTATCATGTGATCCAGCAATCCCACTTCTGTGCATATATCCAGAAAAGCCAAAAACTAATTCAAAAAGGTACATGCACCCCAATGTTCATAGCAGCACTATTTACAAAAGTCAAGACATGGGAGCAACCTAGGTTCCATTGACAGATGAATGGGTGAAGATGTAGCTGTGTATATATATATATATATATATATATATATATATATATATATATATATATATATATATATATATATATATCTTACTCATCCATAAAAAATGAAGTAATGCCATTTGTAGCAACATGCATGGACCTAAGATTATCATACTCAGTGAAGTAAGTCAGACAGAGAAAACCAAATATGATATGATATCACTTCCATGTAGAATCTAAAATAATGGTACAAATGAACTTATTTACAAAACAGAGATAAACTCACAGACATAGAAAACAAACTTACAGTTACAAGAGGGGAAAGGGAGAGAGGGATAAATTAAGAATTTGAGATTAAGTGGTACACACTACTGTATATAAAACAGATAAACAACAAGGACCTATTGTGTAGCACAGGGAACTATATTCAATATCTTGTAATAACCTGTAATGGAAAAGAATCCGATATAACTGAATCACTTTGCTGTACACTTGAAACTTTGTAAATCAACTATATTTCAATTAAAAAAAGATCTGGGTGTCAGCTAAAGTACTGGTTAACCATTATACCCTTTTTCTTTCTTTTTTTTTTTTGTTTGCTTGTTTGTTTTGGGCAGGGATCATAACTTCACGGCTTACCTTGATGAATATACTGAAATATTCAAGATGGGCAGCAACAATACCAGCAATGCTGAGACTCACTGCAATGTCACTAATTTGACATTTCAGTACTCCCTCTACGCCACCACCTACATCCTCATATTCATCCCTGGTCTACTGGCCAACAGTGCAGCCTTGTGGGTTTTGTGCCGCTTCATCAGCAAGAAAAATAAAGCCATCATTTTCATGATCAACCTCTCTGTGGCTGACCTTGCTCATGTGCTGTCCTTACCCCTCCGGATTTACTATTACATCAGCCACCACTGGCCTTTCCAGAGGGCCCTTTGCCTACTGTGCTTCTACCTGAAGTATCTCAACATGTATGCCAGCATTTGTTTTCTCACATGCATCAGCCTTCAGAGGTGCTTCTTTCTTCTCCAGCCTTTCAGGGCCAGAGACTGGAAGCGTAGGTATGATGTGGGCATCTGTGCTGCCGTCTGGGTCATCGTGGGGACTGCCTGTTTGCCATTTCCCATCATGAGAAGCACAGACTTAGCCAACAACACTGAGTCCTGCTTTGCTGATCTTGGTTACAGGAAAATGAATGCAATGGCTTTGGTTGGGATGATTACAGCTGCTGAGCTGGCAGGATTTGTGATCCCAGTAGTCATCATTGCATGGTGTACCTGGAAAACCACTATATCCTTGCGACAACCACCAGTGGCTTTCCAGGGAATCAGTGAGAGACAGAAAGCACTGCGGATGGTTTACATGTGTGCTGCGGTCTTCTTCATCTGTTTCACTCCCTATCATATTAACTTTATTTTTTACACCATGGTAAAGGAAACCATCATTAGCAGTTGCTCCATTGTCCAAAGCTCACTGTATTTCCACCCTTTTTGTCTATGTCTTGCAAGTCTCTGCTGCCTTTTGGATCCAATTCTCTACTATTTCATGGCCTCAGAGTTTCGTGACCAACTATCCCGCCATGGCAGCTCCATGACTCGTTCCCGCCTAATGAGCAGAGAGAGTGGTTCATCAATGATTGGTTAAAAATAAAATAGATCTTTGATTATGGCTTTGTTTAACTATGATTCCTGGCTTTTTGCAAAGGCGAAAATGACCAGCCAGACAATTTTGTTAATTGAATTTTGGGAACAACAGAAATATTTGTGGTTACAGGGGTGGGATGGTGGAGGGAGAGTGTGAAAAATCTGGGAGAGGAAGGGAAGATGGGAGTTGTATGTTTCCTCTTTGAAATTCAAGGCACTTTCTTACTTAAGAGATATAGATCAAGGCTTTACAGATGTCTTAAACAAATGGAAATTGGATATTTTATCTTAAACCTTTCTTTAGTAAATGTGATGTTGTTAATGATACAATAAATGCATGAATCTTTTCCAGAATGCAAAAACAAATCTCTTTCATACGAAGACCATTATTTGTGAGTGAGAGCAAAAAAATCTCCAGTCTTTCTAAAGGATAAATGCACAGGCAGGGGGTATGAATGTTGAAACAACATGTGTATCAATTTTAGGACACAAACTTCTTATTGAATAAAGGGCATGGGAATTTGTTCATTCATTGAAAATATATTGGATGTCTATTGTATTCTGGGTTACCACTTTCTTGGGTACTTTCACATATAGCATCTCATCTAGCTCTTCTAATAAAGTTGTGGAAGATTATACAAATGAATAAATGGAACCTCAGAAAGATGAAACAACTTCCCTGGAGATAATCAGTGGTGAGTCAAAATTTGTCCTGAATACACCACATATGCTTAAGTTATTGCCTCTATTTGTGTTATTATTCACTTGGTTAATGCTAAACTTGGTCTGAATGGTGAAAACACAGACTAAATTTAAGCCACCCAAGACCAAGATCATTTCTATACAATTTTTTGAAGATTATTTGAAAAGTCTGTGGCTTGTGGGGATGGTGTGCCAGGCTTCAGGTTGCAAGGTATCAAATAATAAATAGGTTGTTGTAATACTGTCCCAAACTACAGAGTCCTGATGATCAGGGGTATAGGACACACAAGTAGTTTATTATTAACACAAAATATACTTTAAGTCTTAATGTTATTAATATAAACCCATAAATGGAAGAAAGAAAAAAAATCTATAAGGCTGGAAGATAAGCATTCTGTAAAATTTACATTTTTTTTTGAATTCACCCAACCTTTCTTCTTAAACATTACTATGCATAGATCTGAACAGATTTGTGTTTATTAAGAAATTTCTCTGTGAGCAGAGCTTACAGAATTGTATTGGAAGCATAATATTATCACATCATGAATAAATGGCAGAAAAGTTTATGTCCTCTTTCTGGCAATCTTATCTTCATTTTTTTAAAAAGGTTATGGCTGTTTCAGAATTATTATGGAGGTTTTAAATACAAGCAATCCTCAGATTCTCAGGTTGGCATTTATGAAGCTCAATCCATCACTCTCATTATTTTTTTTATTCCTGCAGTTTAAGTAGCATAGACACTTGGTGTGCAGGGAGGAGAAGGGAAGTGGTCGTCCTCAGATATCCATTTGAATACAATGTCTAAGGAAGAGGAAGTAGGGACAACTGAAAAAGGAGGAATTAAAAGGAAAAAATACCATAAGTTTTCTAGGGAAGAAGAGAGTTCTGTAATGATAAAGTAATGAAACTGTTTTTATTCGTGTGTTTTATTAACCAGAATCTAAAGGCATAGCCTAAAGAGGGTTTCCAGATATGCACAGGCAACCCTACTCTAAGGAGATTATTTTGAAAGAAAACCCACTTGGAACTACACATCCTGTTATCTTTGTGAACAAAAGGAACCTCAGTTCTAAATAGTCACACTACATATTCCCTCCTTTCACGTTGTTGACAAGAGGCTGTGCTTCAAGCACCAGATTTGTGGGTTAGTGAACAAATTAAATTTCATCTGTCCACCATTAAAGAGAAATCTTTGGGCCTTTTCTGACATGTGAATCTCTATTGTAATGAGAGAGAAAAAGATAACTTCAAAACAAGCAATGATTCGTTCTTGAATTTTAAAAGCTGGTTTGCCTTATATAATGTTAGGGGGAAAGGTGACAGTGCTTGATCTAATGAAATAACAGCTCAAGAAATAGGTAAGGCTACGTTAAGGTGTTACAATGACCAATTTGAACAAGGACATTCTGTGAGACAAAGGATAGCAGAACATATATCCTTGCATCAGCTTTTCAAGAAGTCACCCAAAAAAGCTGTGCATTTCCCAAAAATCTCTGTAAGACGCCTGTCACAATCCAATTATTAACCATTCAGAATCTCATAACCTTAATGAAATACTCTTTAGTTTTGTGATAATTTTAGTTTAAACAAAGGAAAGGATTTTGAGGAATATAGTAAAGTTGTACAATAATCTATATGAACTTAAATACAGTTTATGCATGATTGGTTATGCTGTTTACTTTAAGAAAGCTTCAATTACTAGCACAGACTATAGATATCACATTTATCATAGATTAAATTGACAGATAATCTTCATGGAACATGAGGTCATTTTTATAAAAAAATATATTAAGCATCATTCTCTTATTTGAAAATTGAACTCACTTATTATAAAATTGCTTCTATAAGAAACTCAGTTTCTCCTCATATGCTTTTACATGTTTTCCAGGAATGTAACCCACCATAAAAGTAAGGTACTGCTTAAATAGAAATTTTAAACCACATTCCTCTTTTAACTAGTAAGTAGTTTGGGTATCATATTAACTCTTTAGAGGTAATACTGTACCTTTAAATACATTAGAAACACAATATGTAATTACAAGTAAAAGTATGCTATTATTCTTTAAGGCTTTGAAAGAGTTAATTAATCTCCCAAAGTTCCAAATTTACCACCAATGAATAATTAAGTTATTTTCACTTCCTGACATTTTAATAATTAAACACAATGTTGTATTTGGAACAGGAAATAGGTTTCCTTTTTTTTTTTTTTTTTTTTTTTTTTTTTGCGGTACACGGGCCTCTCACTGTTGTGGCCTCTCCCGTTGCGGAGCACAGGCTCCGGACGTGAAGGATCAGCAGCCATAGCTCACGGGCCCAGCTGCACTGCGGCAAGTGGGATCTTCCCGAACCGGGGCATGAACCCCTGTCCCCTGCATCAGCAGGTGAACTCTCAACCACTGCGCCACCAGGGAAGCCCAAGTTTCCTTTTTTAATGTAGGTATTACTTTCTCCAAGTAAACTGTTCAGAATTTGTGAAGTAGGGAGGGAACAATTGGTTTACAGAAGCTGAATTTCAAACTGGATATTAAGAGCAAAGATGGAGAGTAGCAAAATATCAGGAGCTGTTATCATAGACTAGCAGATTTCCTGATCTTCTGGAGTTGGGGGGGCAGATTTCCTTGACCTGAGAAATTGCATTTGAACTTGGTCTTACATGATAGAAAAGTTTGAAAATTGTTTTTAAATACCAAAGAAGAGTAAGCATTCTTATTGGAAATCCTCCTAAGCCAAGGAAGGAAAGAGAAAAAATCTGGAAGGTGACTAATACTGAATACTATAGTTTGGCTAGAATTATATGAGGGAGCAATAAGTAATGAGGCTATAATGAGTATATGTAGAGGCCTAGTTCTGGTTCAAGTCCCTGAACTCACCTCATCCTAGGAACACACCAAATCTACAAATATATACTGAAGAGTTTCCTTTGAAAAAAGCCAAAAAACCCAGTGGAGGAACCACTTCACATTGAAAAGTGAGACAGAAACCACATTGAAGAAGGTAGGAAAGGCTAAGACACAACCTCCTCATAAACCCCACCCCAACTACGGTGATCCACAATCAGGAGGGAATTCAAAACACAGATCTTCAACTTGAGGAGCAAACAGTCTGTATCTGATGTTGGGCACCCCAACTTTTAATACCCACATCTGAGACATGAGCCCCTGCCAAACATCAAGCTTTCAAGACCAACAGCACTCAAGCCCACACATCAGTGGGGATATGGTGAGCTTAAAAATGACTCTTAAAGGCCTCACATAGATCTCACCTGATCCAGGGCCCAGCACAGAAGCAGCCCTTTGAAAAGTGCTTAGACTTTCTGTGAAAGGGATTCAGTTGAAAATTTTAAAGCATCAGTCTGAGGGTCTTGCTGGGATACTCTCTGGGGATGGAGGCTGGTAGATATCATGTTCCATGCTCTTCCTCTGCCTTGTTAAAACAGGAGCCATGTGATTTTTTCTTTTTCTTTTTTCATTAAAAAAAAATTCTTCTTTTTTTCTTTTTCTTTAAACTTTGCTTTTCTTTATATATTTTTTTCTTTTTGGCTTTCATTTTTCTTTCTTCTGTTTTCTTCTCTTTTTTTTCTTTATCTTTGGCAGATATTTTCTTTATCTTTATTTATTTTTGGCAGATAGCATCGTTTCTTTTTTTTAACATATATTTTTATTTTTTAACATTTTCATTGGAGTATAATTGCTTTACAATTGTGTGTCAGTTTCTGCTTTATAACGAAGTTAATCAGTTATACATATACATATATCCCCATATCTCTTCCCACTTGCATCTCCCTCCCTGCCACCCTCCTTACCCTACCCTTCTAGCTGGTCACAAAGCACCGAACTGATCTCCCCGTGCTATGTGGCTGCTTCCCACAAGCTATCTATTTTACATTTGGTAGTGTATATATATCCATGCCACTCTCTCACATTGTCCCAGCTTACACTTCCCCCTTCACATATCCTCAAGTCCATTATCTAGTAGGTCTGCGTCTTTATTCCCAACTTGCCCCTAGATTCCTCATAACCTTTTTTTTTCCTTTTTGTTTAGATTCCATATATATGTGTTAGCATACGGTATTTGTTTTTCTCTTTCTGACTTACTTCACTCTGTACGACAGACTTGAGGTCCATACATCTCACTACAAATAACTCATTTTCGTTTCCTTTTATGGCTGAGTAATATTCCACTATATATGTGCCAAATCTTCTTTACCCATTCATCTGTTGATGGACACTTAAGTTACTTCCATGTCCTGGCTGTTGTAAATAGAGCTGCAATGAACATTTTGACACATGACTCTTTTTGAATTATGGTTTTCTCAGGGTATAACACCCATTTATGACAAAATCCCTCCAGAAAGTAGGCATAGAGGGAACTTACCTCAATGTAACAAAGGACATATATGACACACCCACAGCTAACATCGTCCTCAATGGTGAAAAATTGAAATCATTTCCACTAAGATCAGGAATAAGACAAGGTTACCAATTCCCACCACTATTATTCAACATAGTTTTGGAGGTTTTAGTCACAGCAATAAGAGAAGAAAAAGAAATAAAAGGATTCCAAATTGGAAAAGAAGAAGTAAAGCTGTCACTGTTTGCAGATGACATGATACTATACCTGGAGAATCCTAAAGATACTACCAGAAAACTATTAGAGCTAATCAATGAATTTGGTAAAGTAGCAGGATACAAAATTAATGCACAGAAATCTCTTGCATTCATATACATTAATGATGAAAAATCTGAAAGAGAAATTACAAAAACACTCTCATTTACCATTGCAACAAAAGGAATAAAATAATTAGGAATAAACCTACCTAAGGAGACAAAATACCTGTAGGCAGAAAATTATAAGACACTGATGAAAGAAATTAAAGATGATACAAATAGATGGAGAGATATACTGTGTTCTTGGAATGGAAGAATCAACATTGTGAAAATGATTATATTACCCAAAGGAACCTACAGATTCAGTGCAATCCATACCAAACAACCAGTGACATTTTTCACAGAACTAGAACAAAATTTTTCACAGTCCATATGGAAACACAAAAGACCCCAAAGAGCCAAAGCAATCTTGAGAAAAATAATGGAGCTGGAGGAATCAGGCTCTCTGACTTCAGACTATACTACAAAGCTACAGTAATCAAGACAGTGTGGTACTGGCACTAAAACAGAAATATAGATCAATGGAACAGGATAGAAAGCCCAGAGATAAACCCACGTGCATATGGTCAACTTATCTTTGATAAAGGAGGCAAGAATATACAGTGGAGAAAAGACAATCTCTTCAATAAGTGGTGCTGGGAAAACTGGACAGCAACATGTAAAATAATGATATTAGAATACTCCCTAGCACCATACACAAAAATAAGCTCAAAATGGATTAAAGACCTAAATGTAAGGCCAGACACTGTCAAACTCTTAGAGGAAAACATAGGCAGAACACTCTATGACATAAATCACAGCAAGATCCTTTTTGACCCACCTCCTAGAGGAATGGAAATGAAAACAAAAATAAACAAATGGGACCTAATGAATCTTAAAACTTTTGCACGGCAAAGGAAACCATAAACATGATGAAAAGACAGCCCTCAGATTGGGAGAAAATATTTGCAAATGAAGCAACTGACAAAGGATTAATCTCCAAAATTTACAAGCAGCTCATGCAGCTGAATATGAAACAAACAAAAAAAAACAACCTGATGCAAAAATGGGCAGAAGGCCTAAATAGACATTTCTCCAAAGAAGATATACAGATTGCCAACAAACACATGAAAGAATGCTCAACATCATTAATCATTAGAGAATTTCAAATCAAAAGTACAATGAGATATCATCTCACACCGGTCAGAATGGCTATCATCAAAAAATTTACAAATAATAAATACTGGAGAGGATGTGGAGAAAAGGGAACCCTCTTGCACTGTTGGTGGGAATGTAAATTGATACAGCCCCTGTGGAGCACAGTATGGAGGTTCCTTAGAGAACTAAAAACAGAACTACCATACGACCCTGAAATCCCACTACTCAGCAGGTGCCATCTTTGCATTTCTCCTGTGACCCTCTGTAGCCAGTGGGCACTATCTTCACACTCACCCTTTGGCATGTTCCAGAGTGCTAGTATCTTCCAGAGCGGTGCTTCTACACAGTTCTGGTGATGTAATTTTTTTTTATCTAACTGAATTTTGTATTTGCCGCAAAGGGGGAGTCCTTTAATCACCTAACTGGAGATCTGGGGTCTTGTCATCCCATATGCCATGGGACTGTGTCAACGAAAGTAAGATTTCTTGGTAGACTACCACTCCCAGGTCAGTTCACAGATTGCAGACCCCCAGTCTTTCTGAGAAAGAGGCCTATATGCTTGTCCAGGAATTTTGGCCTGAGGGGTAGGCTTCTCTTTTGGCACATACATAGGGGCCTATAGAGGTATTCTCAGGCAATAGAGCTTAGTGGATTCAATATTTACACTTTCCCTCTGGCTCACTCCAGCTCATAAATATCTTCCAGAAAAGAGCTTATACCTTCTCTGGTTTTACAGCTGATTTTTATAGCTGCTGCCAGAAGACACATCTATATCACCACTCTCAGGTGGTCAGTGGGGCTTACACTCACAGGTCCCACAAGACTGTAACCAATGGAGGAAGTGTTCTTCAATAGATACCACTCTCCAGGGCACAGCAAAAGGCAACAGATCAAAGAGCTCAGTTTTTCTGTGAAAGAGGCTTTATTAGTTTATCATAATAGCTGCAGGCTGAGTGACAGGATTCTAATTACACACACATTTAAGGGCTGACTGTAAACTTTTCCTGGGACTTCAGAGGGTAGGCACTTTGTGCTCTCCCCATGCCATGGTCCAGAGTGCCAACATTTCTCATAGCAGAGCACTTATATGTGCCTTGTGTCCCAGGTTTTATGTCTGGCCCCTTATTTTTGCAACTGCTGCCCAGGGATACTCCCTTGATTGCCTAGCTCTGGTGGTCAAGAGGGCTTGTATTCCTGGGACATAAGTGACTGTGACAATCAGAAAAAGAGTGCTTGGCAGAATACCACCCCCAGAGAACTTCACAGATAACAGACTGAAACACACCCTCAGGCTTTCTATGAAAAAAGCCCACTTGCTTGTCTTGGAGATTCTGTTTTAGGGGCAGGATTCAGGTTTTGTACACATCTAAGAGTTATTGAGATGCTCTCAGAAAATGTAGGCAAGGTGCCATGTTTGTGCCCTCCTGCTACCCCACTACAGCTCACTGGTGTCTTCTAGAAAGGAGCTTATAAGAACGTCAATTCTTGTGACTGCCTCCCAAAGGACACCTCCAGATCACTTGGTTCTGGTGGCCAATAGGGCTTATGTTTGCAGTTCCACAAGACTATGTATATTTAAACTCTAAAAGCTGCTGCCTGAGGGTCTGGCTTCGAATCAGTATGTATTTGGTACTGACAGATCCTCCACTTAGGGACACTGACTGTCCCAAATGTCATGGCACACCATCAACTACTGGGAGCTCTTAAAAATAAAATGGGCTGCTTAAACAATCAAAAAGGTCTGAGAGACAACCAACAACTAGAGTAGGGTTGAATGATAAGTTTTATATCCTACACAATTCCAACCCTAGAAGACTGGAAGAGGTGGCTATTTAATCCAATACATAGAAAACAAAACAGAAAGTCAAGGAAAATGAAGAAACAAAGGAATATGTTCCAAGTGAAAGAGCAAGATAACTCAGGGGGAAAAGAAACCTTAATTAAGAGAAATAAGTAATTTACATGTTAAAGAGTTAAAAGTGATGATCATGAAGATGCTTACCAAAATCAGGAGATGAATGGATTAACACAGTAAGAACTTCAACAAAGAGATAGAAAATATGAGAAAGTACTAAGCAGAAATCACAGAGCTGAAAAATACAATTGCTTAACTAAAAAATATGCTAGAGGGATTTGACAGAGAGTAGATAAAGAAGAAAAGATCAGTTAACTCAAACAAAGGGGAGAGTAACACCCAATCATAGCAGCAAAAAGAAAAAAAAAAGAAAAACATGAAGATAGTTTAAGGGACTTATGAGAAAACATCAAGCAAACTAACATTTGCATTACATGAATATGAGAAAGAGAAGAGAGAGAGAAAAGGGCAGAAAAATTATTTGAAGAAAGAATGTCTGAAGACTTCCCTAACCTGAGAAAAGAAACAGACGTACAGATCCAGGAAGCTCAGAGAGTTCCAAATAAGAAAAATACAAACAAAACCACACCAAGATACATTAAGATTAAAGTGTCAAAACGTAAAGACATGGAGAAAGTTAAAAGCAGCAAGAGAAAACAACTGATCACATACAAGGGAAACCCCATAAGACTAGCAGTAGATTTTTCAGAAGAAACTTTGCTAACCAGAGGATGTGGCATGATATATTCAAAGTATTGAAATTTAAAAAAAAATGTCCAACCAAGAATACCTTATCTGGCAAAGTTATCAGTTAGAATTGAATGAGAGATAAAGTTTTCCAGCTACGGGATTTCATTACTCTTAAACTGACCTGAAAGAGAAAAACAAATACTGTATGCTAATAAGCATATATGGAATCTAAAAAAAATCCAACCAAAAATGGTCATGAAGAACCTAGGGGCAAGACGAGAATAAAGATGCAGACCTACTAGAGAATGGACTTGAGGATACAGGGAGGTGGAAGGGTAAGCTGGGACAAAGTGAGAGAGTGGCTTGGACATATATACACTACCAAATATAAAATAAATAGCTGGTGGGAAGCAGCCACATAACACAGGGAGATCAGCTCGGTGCTTTGTGGCCACCTAGAGGGGTGGGATAGGGAGGGTGGGAGGGAGGGAGACACAGAGGGAAGAGATATGGGGATATATGTATATGTATAACTGATTCACTTTGTTATAAAGAAGAAACTAACACACCATTGTAAAGCAATTATACTCTAATAAAGATGTTAAGAAACAAAAATCTATGCTGACTATAAGAGATTCACTTCATATGTAAGAACATATGTAGACTGAAAGTGAAGGGATGGAAAAATACTCCATGCAAATGGAAACAGAAGAACGCTGGGGTAGCTCTACTTATATTGGACAAAAATAAACATTAAAACAAAGATTGCTATAAGAGGGAAAGAAGGATATTACATAATGATGAAGGGGTAACTGTAACCAGAGTACATAACATTAGTAAATATTAATTCACCCAACTTAGGATCACCTAAATAAATAAAGCAAATATTAATAGAATTAAAGGGAGAAATAGAAAATAAAACATTAATAATAGGAGACTTTAATACTCCACTTACTTCAATGGATGGATCATCCTGCCAAAAAATCAAGAAGGAAACATTGTCTTTAAAGGACTCTTTAGACATGTCAGACATAACAGATATATACAGAACATTTCATCCAAAAGCAACAAAATAAACATTCTTAGTTCACACGGAACATTCTCCAGGCTAGATCATAAGTTAGGCCACAGAACAAGTATTAACAAATTTAAGAATACTGAAATCATATCAAACATCTTTTTCAACTTCAAAGGTATGAGGCTAGAAATGAACTACAAGAAGAAAACCAGAAAATTAAAAATATGTGGAGATTACACTACATAATACTGAACAACCTATGGGTCAATGAAGACTTCAAAAGAGAAGTCAAAAATACCTTGTGACAAATAAAATTGTAAATAAAATATATCAAAACTTATGAGATATGAAAAAGTAGTTCAAACAGGGAAGCTCATAGCAATAAAATTTTACCTCAAGAAACAAGAAACATCTCAAATAAGCAATATAAATTTACACCTCAAGGAATTAGAAAAAAAAAGAGCAAATGAAGTCCAATGTTTGTACAAGAAAGGAAATAATAAAAAATGATCAGAGCATAAATAAAGTACAAACTAAAAAAGACAATAAAAAATTAATTAAACCAAAAGCTGGTTCTTTGAAAGATAAACAAAACTGATATACCAAGAAAAAAAGAAACAGAACTCAAATAAATAGAATCAGAAATGAAGCAGGAAATGCTACAACTGATACCCCAGAAATACAAAAGATCAGAAGAAACTACTATGGATAATTATGCCAACAAACTGGACAACCTAGAAGAAATAAATTCCTAGAATTAAACAATCACCCACAACTAAATCATGATGAAACAAAGAAGAGTTAATGTCTATACTTCTCAAACTCTTCCAAAGAATAGGTATAAAGGGAACATTTCCAAACCCATTTTACATGGTGAGCTTTACCTTGATACCAATAACATACAAGGAAGCCACAAGAAAATTACAGGCTGATGTATATAATAAGCATAAATGCAAAAATCCTTAACAAAATACTAACAAACCATATTTAACAGCACATTAAAAGGATCACACACCATGATCAAGTTGGATTTATGCCAGGGATGCAAGGTTGGTTCAAATTTTGCAAATCAATGAGATACACCACATTAACAAATGAAGGATAAAAATCTTATGATCACCTCAATAGATGCAGAAACAAGTATTTGACAAAATAAAAGTCAATTTATAATAAAAATTCTCAACAAAATGGGTATAGAGGGAATGTGCTTCAACATACTAAAGGCCATATATGACAATCCTACAGCTAACATCATACTCAATGATGAAGAGCTAAAATCTTTTCTTCTAAGATCAAGAACAAGACAATAAAAACCCTAAAGTCTCCACCCAAAACCATTAGAATTAATAAATTGTAGCATACAAAATCAATACACAAAATTGGTTGCATTTCCATGAACTAATAATGAATTATAAGGAAGAGAAATTAAGAAAACAATAACATTTACAATCTCATCAAAAATAATAAGATGTCTAGGAATAAAATTAACCAATGAAGTAAAAGACCTCTATTCTAAAAACTATAAGATATTGATGAAACAACATTAACAACAACTTGAAGAAGACACATACAAATGGAAAGATATTCCATGCTCATGGATTAGAAGAATCAATATTGTGTAAAAGTCTGTACTACCCAAAGCAATGTACAGATTCAGTACAAACCCTATCAAAATTCCAGTGGCATTTGTGAAACCTAACTCAAAATGAATTATAGACTTGAATGTGAGATTGGATCTGGATGGTAGAGTAGGAGGACATGAAACTCACCTCTCCCTACAAATACATCAAAAACACATTGACATGTGGAAAAATTCTCATGGAAAACTAACTGGAAACTGGCAGAAGAAATATACAGTCAAAGCTGCAAGAAGGATTTCTACATAACCAGGCAGAAAGGAAAAAAGGCATAGGGTCAGGACCTCTGCCCCTGGAAAGGATATGAAAGGAAGAGAAAGTCTGCACAGGCAGACACTCGTCCTGGGGAGTGAGTAGGTTGAGCCACACACTGGGTGTCTCAGTCCTGGGGTCCTGCACAGAGGAGGCAAACCTCCTTGGCTGCTGGGACAGATAAAAGGGCTGGAGGGGCTTCCCTGGTGGCACAGTGGTTGAGACTCCACCTGCTGATGCAGGGGACATGGGTTTGTGCCCCGGTCCAGGAGGATCCCACATGCTATGGAGTGGCTGGGCCCATGAGCCATGGCCGTTGAGCCTGCACGTCTGGAGCCTGTGCTCCTCAATGGGAGAGGCCACGACAGTGAGAGGCTCACGTACCACGAAAAAAAAAAAAAATTGTGGCTGGAGAAGCCTAGATTCTACTCATGAAGAGTGCACGGGTGCTGACATGACAACAAACAGTGTGGAGAGAGCTCTGCACTGCCAGATGCCACCTTGCCACACTCCCCAATACAAGCCAGGTTAACACCCTGGCCTCTCTCATTCCACAGCACAGCTTGGTGCTGGATCTAGGGCAGCTGGACCCTGGGAAAAGACTAGCAATGCAGAAATGGCCTGGGGGTCTGGTGTGTGGTCAAGGTGGGGTTGCAGCGGGCATTGTCAGTACTTACTTGGGTGGTGCCTCTAGAATCCCTGTGACCAGCAATTTTTATCTCCCAGCCTATTGAGTGCTCTGGCCCCACCCACTCCACACTACAGCTTGGTGCTGGATCTGAAGCAAACAGGTCTTAGGAGAAGACTTGATCTAGGGACACAAAAGTCCTGGGAGACTTGGATGTGGTCCAGGTAGAGGAGCAGTGGTCACTGTTGGCAGTTACATGGGTAGCAACTTGGGAGCCACCATGACCATCACACTGCCGTCTGTTTCTTAGCTAACCAAGTGTTCCAACCTCACCCACTCCACACCACATCTTGACACTACATCTGGGCAGATGGGTCCTAGGATAAGACTGCCACAGAGGCAACCCAGATCTATGAGGTCACTTCAATATCTGCAGCCACAATCCCCAGTTCCCACCTAGCAAATACCGTAGTCTTTCCCACCCCACACCACAGCCTTGCACTAGATTTGGAACAACTACAACAGGGGAAGATATGTAACCTTTGGCTGTATCTGAGCAGAGCCATGAATACCTATAAAGGTGGTAAATCAGTCTTCTCTGAGTGCACTGGCCTCACTTCCTGCAGCACTCTCCTCCTTTGGGGCAGGACACTCAGTAAAGGGGAATGATGTCTGATTGAGCCTGAAACTCAGGGCTTCTGATCCAAGGGAAGAAGAGCAGACCCCACCCATGAAAGGGTGGCAACAGCCATGGAGCAGAGAAGTCCGGCCTCATGCACTGCATAGGCTTTAGATCTTCCAACACCAACCACAGCCACTATCAAGATGATAGTGGCCAGAACACTGTGAGGAAAGATGTGGCTGACATCCATATCAAAATCAGCTCTCACACCAAAGACACTGGACACACAGAGCCTACATAGGAATGTTCTCACATGAAAACACCACTTTGAGACCACAATCGATAACTGTTTCTCTTAAATTCATAGAGATAGAGAAAGTTAAGTAAAACAAAAAGGTAGAAGAATCACTCCCAATTAAAAGAGTAAGAAAAATCCCCTGAAGGAATAAATAATGAAACAGAGATCACTGATCGACCAGACACTGAGTTCAAACAGGTGGTATTAAAATTCTAACTGAATTAAGAAAGATTACTGTAACAAGGAGCTAGAAACTATAAAGATGAATCAATCAAAAAAAGACAATTCAATCACTGAGATAAAAACCAATCTGGAAGTAATGAATAGAGGACTAAATGACACAGGAGAATGAATAAGTGATCTGGAAGTTAGAATAATGGAAACCACACAATCAGATTAGCAGACACAAAGAAAAATGAAAAAAGAAAAAGAAAGCAACATACAAAATTGATGGGATAATATGAAATGTGCTAACCTACACATAATAGGTGTTCCAGAAGGTGTAGAGAGAGTGAGAGAAAGGAATTGAAAACGTATTTGAAGAAATTATGGATGAAAACACCCCAAGTCTAAAAATCGAAACAGATATCCAGGTACAGGAAACACAGAGAGTCCCAAACAGGATGAACGCAAACAGACCCACAACAAGACATATCATAATTAAAATGGTAAAATTAAAAATAAAGAGATGATTCTAAGGGCAGCAAGAGAAAATCAAAGAGTCAGTTACAAGGGAACCCCATAAGGTTATCAGCTTATTTCTCTGCAGAAGCTTTTCATGCCAGAAGGGAGTGGCATGATATATTCAAAGTGATGAAAGGGGAAAATCTACAGCCTAGGATACTCTACCTAGCAAAATTACCATTTAGGATCGAAGGAGAGGTAAAGAATTTCTCAGACAAGCAAAAATTCAGCAATACTAAGCCTAACCTAAAAGAAATATTGAAGGATCTTCTCTAAGTAGAAAAGGAACAAGAATTTATAGAAAAGAGAAAATCACAATAGAAAAGGCAAATATATAGTAAGGATTGAAGATCACTTAACTAAGCTACTACATAGATTAAAAAAAACAATAAAAAATTGTAAAAGCAATTATAACTACAACAAACAGAAAAAGGATAAGCATGAAGATGTAAAATAGGACATTAAAATCACAAAATATAGGGGAGAGATATAAAACCATAGATATTTTAGAAAGTAAACTTGAATGACAGATTAAAGCAAGTAGATATAGTTATGGGTAAACATACTTGAACTCCATGGTAACCATAAAAAAAGCATACAATAGATACACAAAAACAAAAAAATAAATTAAAGCATAATACAAAAGAAAATCATCAAAACACAAAAGTTAAAACAAAAAAGAGTAAAAAACGAACAAAGAAGAACTACAGAAACAACTGGAAAAAAAGGGTTAAAATGGCAATTCATACATACCACTCAATAATTATTTTAAATGCTCAGATTAAAAGACTGAGCATTGGATTTTTTAAAAATGGGATATAATATTCTGCCTATAAGAGATTCATTTCAGCATGAAAGACATACACAGACTGAAGGGGAGGGGATAGGAAAATGTACTTCATGCAAATGGAAATGACAAGAAAGTGGGGGTAGCAATACTCATATCAGATGAAATAAACTTTAAAGAAAATGCTATAAAGAAAAACAAAGAAAGACATTATATAATGATAAAGACATCAATACAAGGAGAGGATAATAACACTCATTACCATAAACACACCCAATATAGGAGCACCTAAATATAGAAAGCAAATACTAACAGACATAAAGGGAGAAATTGACAGGAATACAATAATAGTAAAAGACTTTAATTCTCACTGACATCAATGGACAGATCATACAGACAGAAAATCAATTGGCAACAGAGGTCCTAATGACACAATAGAAAAATTGGACTTAATTGATATCTAAAGGACACTATATACAAAAAAAGCAGAATACACATTTTTTAAGCATGCAAGGAATGTTCTGTAAGATAGATCACATAGCAGATCACAAAGCAAACCTCAACAAATTTAAAATAAGAGGATAGAAATTATATTAAGCAACTTTTCTTACCACAATTGTATGAAACTAGAAATCAACTACAGAAAGAAAAACAGAAAAATAACAAACATGTGGAGATTAAACAAAATGCTACTAAAAAACCTACAAGTCAATGGCAAAATCAAAGAAGAAATAAGACAATACCTTGAGAAAAATGAAAAGGAAACACAACTTTACAAAATCTGTGGGATGCAGCAAAAGCAGTTCTAGAAGGCAAAGTTCATAGGAATACAAACCTTCCTCAAGAAATAAGAAAAATCTCAAATAAACAACCCAACTTACCACCTAAAATAATTGAAAAAGAAGAAAAAGCAAAGTCAACATAATAAAGGGAATAATAAAGATCAGAGAGGAAATCAATGAAATAGAAATAAAAAACACAATGGAAAATAATCAATAAAACCAAGAGTTGGTTTTTTGAAAAGATAAACAAAATTGGTAAACCTTTAGCTAGGCTCACTAAGAAGAATAAAGGAGGACCCAAATAAACAAGAAATGAAAGAGGAGAAATTACAACCAATAACATGGAAATACAAAAAAATCCTAAGAGAATACTATGAACAATTTTATGCTAACAAATTGGACCACCTAGAAGAAATGGACAAATTTCTAGAAACATACATCATGCCAAGGAGGTGAAAGACCTATACGCTGAAAACTAAAAAATATTGATAAGGAATTTGAAGTTCATTCATAGAAATGGAAGGATATCCCATGCTCTTGAATTGGAAGAATTAATAGTTTTAAAATGACCATACTACCCAAAACAATCAACAGATTTAATGCAAACCATTTGAAATACCCATGATATTTTTCACAGAAACAGAACAAACAATCCTAAAATTTATATAGAATCACAAAAGACCCATAATTGCCAAATCACTCCTGAGAAAAAAGAACAAAGCTGGAGGTATGGCCTTTTGAGACTTCAGTCTATACTACAATGCTATAGTAAAACAGCATGGTACTGGCACAAAAACAGGCACATAGATCAGTGGAACATAACAGAGAGCCTAGAAATAAACCCATGCATCTATGGTCAATTAATCTACAACAAAGGGGCAAGAATATACAATGGAGAAAACACAGTTTCTTTAACATTTATGCTGGGAAAGCTGAATAGACAAAAGTAAAGCAATGAAATTAGAACATTCTCTTACACTGTATACAAAAATAAACTCAATGGTTAAAAGACCTAAATGTAAGACATGACACCATAACACTCTTAGAAGATAATATAGACAGAACACTCTTTGACAAAAATCATAGCAATATTTTCTTAGATCAGTCTCCCAAGGGAAAATAAATAAAATCACAAATAAACAAATGGCACCTAATCAAACTTAAAAGATTTGCACAGCAAAGGAAACCAGACAAAATGAAAAGACGACCTACAGAATGGGAAAAAAACATTTGAAAATCATGTAATTGATAAGCAGTTAATATCCAAATATATATTTAAAAACTCATACAACTCAGTAGCAAATAAACCCTAAATTATCCAATTTTAAAATGGGCAGAGGATCTGGGTAGACATTTTTTTGAAGAAAACATACAAATGGCCAACAGTTACATGAACAGATGCTTAACATCACTCATCATCAGTGAAATTCAAATCAAAACCTCAGTGAGATATCACTTCACACCTATTATAATTGTTATTATCAAAAATACAAGAAATAAAAAGTATTGGCAAGGATGTGTAGAAAATGGAATCATAGTACACTGTCGGTGAGAATGTAAATTGGTTGAGCCATTATGGGAAACAGTATGGAAGTTCCTCAAAAAATTAAAAATAGAAATACTGTGACTTCTGCAATTCTACTTCTGCATACTTATCTGAAGAACATAAAAACAATAACTGGAAAGTATATATGCACCTTCATGGTCACTGCATCATGATTTACGATAGTGAAGGTATGGAAACAACCTAAATATCCACTGACAGATTAATGAATAAAATGTGAGAAATATATGTTATTAAGACATAAAAAAAAACAATGAAATCTTGCCATTTGCACCAACATGGATGGAACTTAAGGACATTATGCTTAGTATAAGTAAGATAGAGAAAGACAAATACTATATGATCTCATATTAGGACACCCCTCCAAAAAAACAAGCTATAATTATAGAGAACAGAATGGTGTTTGCCAGAGGTGAGGGTGGGGTAAGAATGAAGGGTTGATGAAATGGGTGACAGGAGGCAAAAGGTACAAAATTCCAGTTATAAAATATATGTCATGGGGATGTAATGTACAGCACAGTAATTATGGTGCATAATACCATATTGCATATTTGAAAGTTGCTAAGAAAGTAGATATTAAAAGTTCTCATCACAAGAAAAAAATTTGTAACTATGTATGATGATGAATGTTAACTAGACTTATTGTAGTGATAATTTTGCAATATATACAAATATTTAATTATGTTGTACACCTGAAACTAATATAATGTTGTTTTTCAGTTATATGTCAATTTAAAAAATAGAGGCCTATAATATGGAGGAATTTGAATGCAATTTTGTGTGGTGGGTAGGAGGTAGATCATAAGGATTATGAAAATAAAATACCTTATATCTAACAGGTCTTGAGAAATAATGATAAAATATAAGAATGTGGGGACTTTATATGGTTTGTCACAATCAATCCTCACAATTCCATGATAGGTATGATAATTATCATCATTTGCTAGATTACAAAAAACAAAACAAAAAACACAAGATAGAGAGGTTATGTAATTTGGTCAAGGATATACAGCTAATAATTAGTGATAGGGCTGGGAATTTTTTAATCCTGGAAGTCTGAGTCCAGAAATCATGTGTTTAATCACTGTAGAATTTGTCTATAAACTAATTCAGTAAAATATATTTCCTGGGAAGCATTTACATTTTACGGTGTTTTTCCCTTTTAATAAAAATATGTATCATACACACAGAATGTTGTGATACATGCATTTGGATTTTGTTCACATTTTCCAACCTCCTAAAAACTCATTTTTGTCTCTACCTTCTTTCTAAATGCTTATTTCAATCTCTTGTGTGGGAGCAAACCTTGGAGATGAGTGTAAATAAATATATGATATTATGAATGGCCTCAGCCATAATTGTATACAAATGCATAAAAGAAAAACTTGAAAAACAACACTGAAATATTAAATTTGGTTATCTTTGGTAAACTTGCTTATGAATAGTTACAATTTTCTACTTTAATTTGTCTGATTTGCTAGAATTTCTTTAGTATACATATTGGTTTTAATCAGAAAATAGTACTATAAAGCATGACTCAGCAATTAGGTAAATGAAGAAAAATACAATTGCTTCAGAACAAATAACATTTTGAGATGCACTAAAAAAGACAGTAAGGCATAATGGATAGTTGGTAGACATTACATCACATAGAAAGAGAGTGTAGGTTATGAAACATCCATGGAATGTATTATATAATAGATTATATACTAGACCTTATAGGAAACCTGAGATGAAAAAAGCAGTAATTATGAATGTGACCTTATGAGACCAAGGTTAGAATTACCAAGAATGTAGATAGTAGAAAATAAAAAGGACACTGAATAACCAACATAAGATAATGTAAGGCAATGCTATGATATCTAATGCAAATAAATTTTAAAATACATTTTAATGGATGATTTTCTATTAAAAGAATTATCCAAATGAAATAAGAAAATAAAAATGAAACCATAGAATATTTTCTCACACCATATACAAAAATAAATTCAAAATGAATTAAAGACCTAAGTGTAAGACCAGAAATCATAAAATTCCTAGAAGAAAATATAGACAATACAGTCTTTGACATGATACTTAGCAATATATTTTGGATCTGTCATCTTGGTCAGATGAAACAAAATTAAAAAATAAACAAATCAGATGTAACTAAATGCACAAGCTTTTGCACAGTGAAGGAAACCATCAAAAAAACAAAAAGAAAACCTATAGAATGAGAGATGATATTTGCAAATGTTACTTCTGATAAGGTGTTAATATCCAAAATATATAGATATCAATACCCAAAAAACAAACCGATTAAAAAATGTGCAGAAGATGCAATTAGCCACTTTTCCAAAGAAGATATACAGATGCTCAATAGGCACATGAAAAGATGCTCAATATCACAAAGCATTAGGGAAATGCAAATCAAAACCACAATGAGGTATCACCTTAAATCTGTCAGAATGGCTATCTTCAAAAGACAGCAAATGTGTGACAAAGTGAGAGAGAGGCATGGACATATATACAGTACCAAATGTAAGGTAGATAGATAGTGGGAAGCAGCCGCATAACACAGGGAGATCAGCTCGGTGCTTGGTGACCGCCTGGAGGGGTGGGATAGGGAGGGTGGGAGGGAGGGAGACACAAGAAGGAAGGGATATGGGAACAGATGTATATGTATGACTGATTCACTTTGTTATAAAGCAGAAACTAATAAAAAATAAAAAATTAAAAAAAAGACAGTAGATAATAAATGTTGGCAAGGATGTGGAGAAAATAGAACCCTAGTTCACTGTTGGTGGGAATGTAAATTGGTACAGCCTGTATGGAAAAGAGTATGGAGGTTCCTCAGAAGGTTAAAAATAGATCTACCATATGATCCAGCAATTACACTCCTGGATATTATCCAAAATAAATGAAAACATTAATTTGAAAGGGTATATACACCCCAATGTTCATAGCAATATTATTTACAATAGCCAAGACATGGAAACAACCAAAGTGTCCATTAACAGACGAATGGATAAAGAAGATGTGATATACATATATAAAATGGAATATTCCTCAGACATAAAAAAACTAAATTTTGCCATTTATAACAACATGGATGGGTATTATGTTTAGTGAATTAAGTCAGAGAAAGTCAAATACTGCATGTTTTCACTTATATGTGGAATCTAAAAAATAAAACAAATAAAAAAATAAAAATATATAAATATACTCATAGCTACAGAGAACAAAACAGCTGCTGGAAGAGGTGTGGGGAGGGGGCAAGATAGGAGAATGGGATGAATAAGTACAAACTACTAGGTATAAAATAAATAAGACATCCCACACCCCTATTGTCAATTAATCTACGACAAGGAGGCACATATATACAATGGGGAATGGAGAGTCTCTTCAAAAAGTGGTGCTGGGAAAATGGGATAGTCACATGTAAAACAATTAGATTAAAATATTCGCTTGCACCTTCTAGAAAAATAAACTAAAAATAATTTAAAGACCTAAATGTAAGAACAGAAATATAAAACTCCTAGAAGAGAATATAGGCAGAACATTCCTTGACATAACCTGCAGCAATATATTTTTTTGGATCAGTCTCTTAAGGCAAAAGAAATAAAATGAAAAATAAACAAATGGGACCTAATTAAACTTAAGAGCTTTTGTACAGCAAAGGAAGCCAATGACAAAATGACAAGACAACTTATGGAATGAAGAAAATATTTTCAAATTATGTGACAAATAAAGGGTTAATATCCAAAATACGTGAGCAGCTCATGCAAATCCATATAAAAAAAAACAAAAACAAAACAAACAATCCAATCAAAAAATGGGCAGAAGACCTGAACAGACATTACTCCAAAGAAGACATACAGATGGCTAACAGACAAATGAAAAGATGTCCAACATCATTAATTATCAGAGAAATGTCAATGTAAACAATGATATATCACCTCAAACCCATCAGAATGGCTGTCATCAAAAAGTCTACGAGTAACAAATATTGGACAAGATGTGAAGAAAAGGGAACCATTTTACACTGCTTGTTGGAATGTAAATTGGGGCAGCCACTATGGAAAATAATTTTAAAGGTTCCTTAAATACCAAAAATAGACATACTATATAACTCAGCAATTCGACTCCTGGGTATATATCCAGAAAAAAAAGACTAATTCAAAAAGATACACACCCCCTCATCCAGTGTTCATAGAAGCCTTATTTACAATAGCCAAGACATGAAAGTATCCCAAGTGCCCAAAAGATGATTGGATTAAGAAAATATTTTATATATATATATATACACAATGGGATATTACTCAGCCATAAAAAAGAATGAAATTCTGCCTTTTGCAGCAAAGTGAGTATCAGTGAATATTATGCTTAGTGAAATAAGTAATATAGAGAAAGACAAATACCATATGATATCACTTGTATGTGGAATCTAAAATATAATACAATGGAATGTATGTCCAAAATAGAAACAGATTCACAGATTTAGAAAACAAACTTGTCATTACCAAAGGGGATAGGGAAGGGGGTAGGGACAAATTAGGGGTATGGTATTAACAGATACAAACTACTGTATATAAAATAGATAAGATACAAGGATACACAGTATAGCACAGGGAATTATAGCCATTATCTTTAATATTCTCTAACAGAGTATAATCTAAAAAAATACTCAATCACTATACTATATACCTGAAAGTAATGTAATATTGTAAATCAACTATACTTTAAATAAATAAAGGAAGGAAGGAAGGAAGGAAACAAAGAGAGAAAGAAAGAAGAAAGAAAGAAAGAAAGAAAGAAAAAAGAAAGAAAGAAAGAAAGAAAGAAAGAAAGAAAGAAAGAAAGAAAGAAAGAAAGAAAGAAAGAAAGAAAATACAACAGTGTAATGCACAGCACAGGGAAGGTAAACAATATTTTATAATAACTTTATTTTATTATTTTATTTGGTTTTTATTGGAGTATAATTGCTTTGCTGTGTTGTGTTAGTTTCTGCTGTACAACAAAGTTAATCTGCTATATGTATACATATATAACCTCCCTCTTGAGCCTCCCTCCCACCCCCCATCCCACCCCTCTAGGTCATCACAGAGCACAGAGCTGATCTCCCTGTGCTATACAGCAGCTTCCCACTAGCTATCTATTTTATACATGGTAGTGTATATATGTCAATGCTACTTTCTCAATTCATCCCACCCTCCCTTTCCTCCTGTGTTTCCACAAGTCCATTCTCTACATCTCTGTCTCTATTCCTGCCCTGCAGATAGGTTCATTAGTACCTTTTTAAATATATATTCCATATATATGCGCTAATATACAGTATTTTTTTTCTGACTTACTACTCTGTATGACAGACTGTAGGTCCATCCACATCACTACAAATGACCCAGTTCAAAATTTTATGGCCGAGTAATATTCCACTGCATATATGTACTACAACTTCTTTATCCATTCATCTGGCGATGGAAATTTAGGTTGTTTCCATGACCTGCCTATTGTAAGTAGTGCTGCAATGAACGTTGGAATACATGTATTTTTTTGAATTATGGTTTTCTCAGGGTATATGCCCAGTAGTGCGATTGCTGGGTCATATGGTACTTTTATTTTTGTTTTTTTAAGGAACCTCCATACTGTTTTCCATAATAGCTGTATGAATTTACATTCTCACCAACAGTGCAAGAGGGTTCCCTTTTGGTCACACCCTCTCTAGCATTTACTGTTTGTAGATTTTTTGATGATGGCCATTCTGACCGGTGTGAGGTGATGTCTCATTGTTGTTTTGATATGAATTTCTCTAATTATTGATGTTGAGCATATTTTCATGTGTATGTTGGTGATCTGTATGTCTACTTTGGAGAAGTGCCAATTTAGGTCTTCTGCCCAATTTTTGATTTTTGTTTGTTTGTTTGTTTGTTTTTTGTGGTATGTGGGCCTCTCACTGTTGTGGCCTCTCCCACTGCGGAGCACAGGCTTCGGACGTGCAGGCCCAGCGACCATGGCTCACGGGCCCAGCCGCTCCGTGGCATGTGGGATCCTCCTGGACTGGGGCATGAACCCACGTTCCCCACATCGGCAGGCAGACTCCCAACCACTGAGCCTCCAGGGAAGTCTGATTGTTTGTTTTTTGATATTGATTTGTATGAGCTGCTTGTATATTTTGGAGATTTACCCTTTGTCAGTGGCAAATATTTCATCTGAAAATATTTTCTCCCATTCAGAGGATTGTCTTTTGATCTTGTTTAGGGTTTATTTGGCTGTGCAAAAGCTTTTAAGTTTAATTGGGCCCCATTTATTAATTTTGGTTTGTATTTTCATTATTCCAGGAGGTGGGTCAAAAAGGATCTTGCTGTGATTTATATCAAAGAGTGATCGGCATAAGTTTTCCTCGAAGAATTTTACAGTGTCTGGCCTTACATTTAGGTCTTTAATCCATTTTGAGTCTATTTTTGTGTATGGTGTTAGGAAGTGTTCTAATTTCATTATTTTATATGTAGCTCTACAGTTCTCCTAGCACCACTTAGTAAAGAGACTGTCTTTTCTCCATTGCATATACTTACCTCTTTTGTCAAAGATAGGGTGACCATAGGTGCATGAGTTTATTTCTGGGATTTCTATCCTGCTCCATTGATCTATATTTCTGTTTTTGTGCTAGTAAAATACTGTCTTGATTAATGGAGATTTCTAGTATAGACTGAAGTCAGGGAGGCTGATTCCTCCAGATCCATTTTTGTTTCTCAAGATTCCTTTGGATATTCCAGGTCTTTTGTGTTTCCATACAAACTGAAAAAAAATTTGTTCTAGTTCTTTGAAAACTGCCATTGGTAATTTGATAGGGATTGCATTGAATCTGTAGATTGCTCTGGGTAGTATAGTCATTTTCACAGTGTTTATTTTTCCAATCCAAGAACATGGTATATCTCTCCATCTGTTTGTGTCCTATTTGATTTTATTAATCAGTGTTCTATAGTTTTCTGCATACAGGTCTATTGCTGTCTTTAATAGATTTATTCTTAGATATTTTGCTCTTATTTTTTGCAATAGTAAATTTGATTGTTTCCTTAATTTCTATTTCTGATTTTTCATTTTTAGTGTGTAGGAATTCAAGAGATTTCTGTGTATTAATTTTGTATCTTGTGACATTACTAAATTCATTGATGAGCTCTAGTAATTCTCTGAGAGCATCTTTAGGGTTTTCTATGTATAGGATCATGTCATCTGCAAACAGTGACCACTTTATTTCTTCTCCAATTTGGATTGTTTTTATTTCTTTTTCTTCTCTGATTGCCATGACTAAAACTTCCAAAACTAGACCAGAGGGCAGACAGCAGAAGCAAGAAGAAGTACAATATTGCAGCATGTGGAACAAAACCACATTCACAGAAAGACAGACAAGGTGAAAGTGCAGAGGGCTATGTACCAGATGAAAGAACAAGATAAAACCCCTGAAAAACAACTAAATGAAGTGGAGATAGGCAAGCTTCCAGCAAAAGAATTCAGAATAATGATAGTGAAGATGATCCAGGACCTCGAAAAAACAATGGAGGCAAAGATCAAGAAGATGCAAGAAAAATTTAACAAAGACCTAGAAGAATTAAACAACAAACAAACAGAGATGAACAATACAATAACTGAAATGAAAACTACTCTACAAGGAATCAATAGCAGAATAACTGAGGCAGACAAATGGATAAGTGACCTGGAAGACAGAATGGTGGAATTCACTGCTGTGGAACAGAATGAAGAAAAAAGAATGAAATGAAATAGAGACAGCCTAAGAGACGACTGGGACAATATTAAATGCAACAACATTCACATTTTAGGGGTCCCCGAAGGAGAAGAGGGAGAGAAAGGACAGGGAAAATAATTGAAGACTATAGGTGAAAACTTCCCTAACATGGGAAAGGAAAGAGCCACCCACGTACAGGAAGCACAGAGAGTCCCATACAGGATAAACCCAAGGAGAAACACACCATGACACATAGAAATCAAAGGTAAAAATTAAAGACAAAGAAAAATTAATGAAAGCAGTAAGGGAATAATGATAAATAACATACAAGGGAACTCCCATAAAGTTAACAGCTGATTTCTCAACAGAAACTCTACAAGCCAGAAGGGAGTAGCATAATATACTTAAAGTGATGAAAGAGAAGAACCTAAAACAAAGATTACTCTATCCAGCAAGGATCTCATTCAGATTTGATGGACAAATCAAAAGCTTTACAGACAAGCAAAAGCTAAGAGAATTCAGCACCACCAAACCAGATCTACAACAAATGCTAAAGAAACTTCTCTAAGTGGGAAACACAAGAAAAGAAAAGGACCTATAAAAACAAACCCAAAGCACTTAAGAAAATGGTCATAGGAACATACATATCAATGACTACCTTAAACATAAATGGATTAAACACTCCAACTAAAAGACACAGGCTTGATGAATGGATACAAAAACAAGACCCATATATATGCTCTCTACAAGAGACCCACTTCAGACCTAGGGACACATGCAGACTGAAAGTGAGAGGATGGAAAATGATGTTCCATGTAAATGGAAACCAAAAGAAAGCTGGGGTAGCAATACTCATATCAGGTAATATAGACTTTACAATAAAGAATGTTACAAGAGACAAGGAAGGACACTACATAATGATCAAGGGATCAATCCAAGAAGCAGATATAACAACTATAAATACATATGCACCCAACATAGGAGCACCTCAATACATAAGGCAACTGCTAACAGCTATAAAAGAGGACACAATGACACAATAATAGTGGAGGATTTAACACCTCACATCAATGGACAGATCAACCAAAATGAAAATAAATAAGGAAACAGAAGCTTTAAATGACACAATAGACCAGATAGATTTAATTCATATTTATAGGACATTCCATCCAAGAAGAGCAGATTACACTTTCTTCTCAAGTATGCATGGAACATTCTCCAGGATAGATCACATCTTGGGTCACAAATCAAGCCTCAGTAAATTTAAGAAAATTGAAATCATATCAAGCATCTTTTCTGACCAGAACGCTATGAGGTTAGAAATGAATTACAGAGAAAAAAACATAAAAAACACAAACACATGGAGGCTAAGCAATACTTTACTAAATTACAAAGAGATCACTGAAGAAATCAAAGAGAAAATCAAAAAATACCTAGAGACAAATGACAATTAAAACACGATGATCCGGGCTTCCCTGGTGGTGCAGTGGTTGAAAGTCTGCCTGCCGATGCAGGGGACACGGGTTTGTGCCCCGGTCCAGGAAGATCCCACATGCAGCAGAGCGTCTGGGCCAGTGATCCATGGCCACTGAGCCTGCGCATCCAGAGCCTGTGCTCCACAATGGGAGAGGCCACTACAGTGAGAGGCCCGTGTACCACAAAAAAAAAAAACCCAAAAAACCCCACAACAATCCAACACCTATGGGATACAGCAAAAGCAGTTCTAAGAAGGAAGTTTATAGCTATACAAGCCTACCTCAAGAAAGCCCTAGAACCCTAGAAACAAGAAAAATCTCAAATAAACAATCTAACCTTACACCTGAAGGAACTAGAGAAAGAAGAACAAACAAAACCCAAAGTTAGCAAAAGGAAAGAAATCATAAACGTCAGAGCAGAAATAAATGAAATGAAAAAAAAAGAAAACAATAGCAAAGGTGAATAAAACTAAAAGCTGGTTCTTTGAGAAGATACACAAAATTGATAAACCACTAGCCAGACTCATCAAGAAAATGAGGGAGAGAACTCAAATCAGTAAAATTAGAAATGAAAAAGGAGAAGTTACAACAGACACCGCAGAAACACAAAGCATGCTAAGAGACTACTACAAGCAGCTCTATGCTAATAAAACGGACAACCTGGAAAAAATGGACAAATTCTTAGAAAGATATAACCTTCCAAGACTGAACCAGGAAGAAGTAGAAAATATGAAGAGACCAATCACAAGTAATGAAATTGAAACTGTGATTAGAAATCTTCCAGCAGGGCTTCCCAGGTAGCGCAGTAGTTGGGATTCCACCTGCCAATGCAGGGGACATGGGTTCATGCCCTGGTCCAGGAGGATCCCACATGCCGTGGAGTGGCTGGGCCTGTGGACCATGGCCACGGAGCCTGCACATCTGGAGCCTGTGCTCCGCAGTGGGAGAGGGTGGTGGTGTGATGAATTGAGTGATTGGGATTGACATGTATACACTGATGTGTATAATATTGATGACTAATAAGAACCTGCTTTAAAAATATATAAATAAAATTAAATTAAGAAAAAAGAAAGAAAAAGAACCCAGGACAGACTTGATAACTGCTGAACACTAAATGAACTCCCCAACCCATATCCAAGCAGACCCATCACCAGAGGGTAAATGACTTACCAGATTTGAGGTGTCTGAGCAAAATCTCTGTCCAAATCATTGACTTATCATTAAGCTGTGTAAACACTGACATGAACTCTAGGAAGTCAGGCTATACAAAAAAAAAAAAAAAAAAAAGAAAAACCTTCTAAAACTATGTTGAATAATAGTGGCAAGAATGATCACCCTTGTTGTGTTCCTGATCTTAGAGGAAGTGCTTTCAATTTTTCACAATTGAGAATGACGTTTGCTGTGGGTTTGAGATACATGGCCTATATTATGTTGAAGTAGTTTCCCTCCATGCCCACTTTCTCAATAGTTTTTTCATAAATAGGTGTAGAATTTTGTCAAAAGCTTTTTCTGCATCTATTGAGATGATCATATGGTTTTTACCATTTAAATTGTTAATATGTTGTATCAAATTGATTGATTTGCATATATTGAAGAATTCTTGCATTCCTGGAATAAAGCTCACTTGATCATTGTTTATGATCCTTCTAATTTGTTGTTGGATTCTTTTTGGTGGTATTTTGTTGAGGATTTTTGTGTCTCTGTTCATCAGTGATATTGTCCTGTAATTTTCTTTTTTGTGATATCTTTGTCTGGTTTTGGTATCAGGGTGATGGTGGCCTCATAGAATCTGTTTGGGAGTGTTCCTCTCGCTGCAATATTTTGGATGAGTGAGAAGGATAGGTTTTAGCTCTTCTCTAAATATTTGATATAATTTGCCTGTGAAGCCATCTGGTCCTGGGCTTTTGTTTGTTAAAATATTTTAAATCATAGTTTCAATTTCAGTGTTGTGATTTGTTTCTTCATACTTTCTATTTCATCCTGATTCAGTCTTGGAAAGTTTTACTGTTCTATGAATTTGTCCATTTCTTCCAGGTTTTCCATTTTATTGGCATACAGTTGCTTGTAGTAGTCTCTTATTATCCTTTGTATTTCTGCAGTGCCATTTGTAACTTCTTTTCTTTTCTAATTTTGTTGATTTGTATCCCCTCCCTTTTCTTCTTCATGAGTCTGGCTAAAGGTTTATCAATTGTGTTTGTCTTCTCATAGAAGCAGCTTTTAGTTTTATTGATCTTTACTGTTGTTTTCTTCATTTCTTTTTCATTTATTTCTGCTCTTATGTTTATGATTACTTTTCTTCTACTAAGTTTTAGGGCTTTCTTCTCTTCTTTCTCTAATTGCTTTAGGTGTAAGTTTAGGTTGGTTTTTTTTTGAGATTTTTCTTGTTTCTTGAGGTAGCAATGTATTGCTATAAACTTCCCTCTTAGAACTGCCTTTGTGGCATCCCATACTTTTTGCGTTTTTGTGTTTTCATTTTCATTTCTTTCTAGGTATTTTTTAAAATTTCGTCTTTGATTTCTTTAATGATCTCTTGGTTATTCAGTAGCATATTGTTTAGCCTCCCTCTGTTTGTATATGTAACAGATTTTTCCCTCTAATTGATATCTAATCTCATAGTGTTGTGGTCAGAAAAAGATGCTTGCTATGATTTCAGTTTTCTTAAATTTACTGAGGCTTGCTTTGTGACCCAAAATGTGATCTATCCTGGAGAATGTTCTGTGTGCACTTGCGAAAAAAAGTGTATTCTTCTTCTTTTGCGTGGAATGTCCTATAAATTTAAATTAAATCTATCTGGTCTACTCTGTCTTGTAAAGCTTGTGTTTCCTGATTAATTTTCTGTCTGGATGAATTGTACACTGGTGAAAGTGGGGTGTTAACATCCCCTACTATGACTGTGTTACTGTTGAGTTCCCCTTTATGGCTGTTAGCATTTGCCTTATGTGTTAAAATGCTCCTATATTTGTTGCATAAATATTTATAATTGTTATAGCTTCTTCTTGGATTGATCCCTTGATCATTATGTAGTGCCCTTCCTTGTCTCTTACAACAGTCTTTATTTTAAAGTCTATTTTATCTGATATGAGTATTGCTACTCCAACTTTCTTTTGATTTCCAGTTGCATGGAATATTTTTCCATCCCCTCACTTTCAGTCTGTATGTGTCCCTAGGTATGAAGTGGGTCTCTTGTAGACAGCATACACACACGTCTTGTTTTTGTATCCATTCAGCCAGTCTGTGTCTTTTAGTTGGAGCATTTAATCCACTTACATTAAAGGTAATTATCAAAGTGTGTGTTCTTATTATCATTTTCTTAATTGTCTTGGGTTTGTTTTTGTAGGTCTTTTCCTTCTCTTTTGTTTCCTGCCTAGGGAAGTTCCTTTAGCATTTCTTGTAAAGCTGGGTTCATGGTGGTGAATTCTCTTAACCTTTGCTTGTCTGTAAAGCTTTTGATTTCTCCATTGAATCTGAATGAGATCCTTGTTGGGTAGAGTAATCTTGTTTGATAGTTTTTCCCTTTTATCACTTTAAATATATCCTGCCACTCCCTTCTGGCCTGCATAATTTCTGCTGAAAAATCAGCAGATAACCTTATGAGTGTTCCTTTGTCTGCTATTTGTTGCTTTTCCCTTGCTCCTTTTAAAATTTTTTCTCTGTAATTTTTGTTAGTTTTATTAATGTGTGTCTCATCATGTTCCTCCTTGGGTTTAACCTGTAGGGAACTCTCTGTGCTTCCTGGATTTGATTGACTATTTCCTGTCCCAAGTCAGGGAATTTTTCAACTGTAATCCCTTCAAATATTTTCTCAGGCCCTTTCCCTTTCTCTTCTTTTTCTGGGACCCCCATAATTCGAATGTTGTTGTGCTTAATGTTGTCCCAGAGATCTCTGAGACTGTCTTCATTTCTTTTCATTCTTTTTTCTTTATTCCACTCTGCTGCAGTTATTTCAACCATTCTATCTTCCAGCACACATATTCGTTCTTCTGCCTCAGTTATTCTGCTATTATTGTATTTTTCATTTCAGTTATTATGTTGTTCATCACTGATTTTTTTTTCTTTAGTTCTTCTAGGTCCTTGTTAGTCATTTCTTTTTTTTTTTTTTTTTTTTTTTTTCTTTTTGTGGTATGCGGGCCTCTCACTGTTGTGGCCTCTCCCGTTGCGGAGCACAGGCTCCGGATGCGCAGGCCCAGTGGCCATGGCTCACGGGCCCAGCCGCTCCGCGGCATATGGGATCCTCCCAGACCGGGGCACGAACCCGTATCCCCTGCATCGGCAGGCGGACTCTCAACCACTGCGCCACCAGGGAGGCCCTAGTCATTTCTTTTATCTTCCAATCTGTGACTCCGTTCTATTTCCAAGATTTTGGATCATCTTTACTATCATTACTCTGATTTTTTTTTTTTTTAGGTAGATTGCCTATTTCATCTTCATTTATTTGGTCTTGTAGGTTTTCACCTTGCTCCTTCATCTGTAACATATTTCTCTGTCATCTCATTTTGTCCAATTTACTGTGCTTGAGGTCTCCTTTCCCCAAGCTACATGGTTGTAGTTCATTTTGCTTCAATCTCTGCTCTTAGTGGGTGAGTTTGGTCCAGTGTCCCGTGTAGGCTTCCTGGTAGGAGGGACTGGTGCCTGCATTCTGGTGGGTGCAGCTGAGTCTTTTCCCTCTGATGGGCAGGACCATGTCAGGTGTTGTGTTTTAGGGTGTTTGTGAGCTTAGTATGACTTTAGGCAGCCTGTCTGCTCAAGGGTGAGTTTGTGTTCCTCTCTTGTTTGTTGTTTGGTTTGAGGCGTCCAGCACTGGGGGCTGCAGGCAGTTGGGTGGTGCCACATCTTGGATTAAGGTGGATGCCTCCGTGAGAGCTCTCACTGATTATTATTCCTTGGGGCCGGGAATTCTGTGGTGCTCCAGCATTTTCATTTGTGGGAACACACACTGTCCATTCAGATATTGCATAGATGTAGGGTCTACTTAGCTGTTCACAGGGATTTAATCTGCAGCTTGTGGAGCTGATGGAAAAATTTTCAATCCCCTTCCTTAGTTGCTCTGCCCCTGGGGCTCAGCTGTTGTTTTATCCCCACCTCTGTGTGTAGGCCACCCCAGGAGTCTGCTCCCAAGGCTTCCCTGGAGCACTCTTTAGGTATGTCCTGGTGAGGACCGGGTGCAGAGGTGGCACAGCTGCTTGGATTGTGGGAACACTGGTGGCTCCAGGTGCACAAGGAAGCTGGTGGCCACAGGTGATTATAATAGCTTTAAATGAAGTACAGCATGTAAAAATATCGAATCACTATGTTGTACACCTGAAACTAATATAACATTGTACATCAACTATACTTTAATAAAATTTTAACAAAAATATTTTTATAAAATGAAACCATTGACTGCATAAGAAATTAAGAAAAGTTAAACACATCTCCACCAAAGGCAAGTATCCATGATGCATTGTTTACAATTTTCAATCAGTAGATTTCCTTTTTTCATAATTGCTCCTAAAATATACAAACAGATGTAAGCTTCTAATTCATTTTGTAATGCATTATGGTCCTTATTAAGATACACACATAAAAATAAATGACTTTTATTTATGAATATAGACTCAAAGCTAAATAAAATATTGGGAACTAAAGTTCAGCAATGCGTTAAAAACTTAATACTGCCATTTCAAGTGGTAATTTTATAGCATATTTTATTTAAGCATAATTTTAGTACAATGTCAGGAATAAAAGGAAATTTCAAAAGAAAGTTTTTCCAATTATAAATAAACCTAACAAAATCAAACCTTTTTTCATGTTCTCCCCAAGTTGAAAATAAAACCATCTTCAAGGGTAAAATCCAAACACATATCAGTCTGTAAGGGATAGTTCAATAAAGTGATGTGAATTATCTGGTTGTCTTAGCTGGCTATTGTCAAATAATCCAAAAGAACAAAAAGTATATATATAATTTTATTATCACTATTTGATAAAAAATGGAATCCAATGATGGTATTGACTGTTAAGCCCCATAAAAATTGACCTTTTAATGTTCTTCAGCCTTTTGGGAACTTATAGATGATTGGTCCATGGAAGACAGTAGATTTCAGTTTCCAAAGTATGTGGTCAGTCTCACTCAGGTTTGGCATAGGAGAAATATTTGCTAACAGTCTCTAGAGACAGTCTCTGTCAAGGCTCAAAGGCAAGATAATTATGTATGTAAACATAAGAAAAATAAAGACAAGACATTGAAACCTGGATCAACAATGCATTTTTGGGACATCTGACTAATTTTGAAAACTAAGAACTGTGTCTTCTGGAAGGGTAACTATAAAGACTTTCATAATATAATTAATTGGTCACCAAGAAACACAAATCCTCATTTCACTGCATTAAAATTTTTTTTAAATAAAACTTTCTTCTTGTTACTCAAGATACATGAAGTCTTTGGAGAGAAAGGAATTTAGCCTATGTTTTACTTTGGAAAATCGAACTTAGTTTAAACAGCTAAGTTTCTTTCTATGTCATCTGCAAGCCATGGTAATGATTCACTAGTTTCTGATACACAATGTGGCTACACTTGGATTGTTGACATATATCTAAAGATGCCATGGACATGGCTTCCTTCCAATCACAGACCAAAGGAGCGTGGCCAAGTCCTCCCTGTGATGTGATGGAAAGCACACATGAAAACCATAGGAGTGGCACATCAGAATAATAATGATTACTTTTTAAAGATATAAAAAAAGAGGGAGAGGGAGGAGGAGAGTCTATGAAAAAAAACAGTCTTAGTTTTAACTTGCTTTCTTCTGGTTTCTACCTCCTTTAGAGTTTGTTTTAGTCCCCCATTATGGGTTCACAGATGCTGCCTTACTTGCCTCTGTGGTCTTGACAGTATCTGTACTCTTATTCTTCTTCACTCACTCAAACAATCACCATAATGAAGTAGAAACACAGCTTTGGACTCAAACAGACTGGCTCCAAGTCCTGATTCTTCTACTTATTGGCTGTTTGACCTTATGCAAGTCAAGTTACCTCTTTTATCTGGGATTCTCTGAGCCTCAGTTTCCTTATATATAAAGAGAAGCTACCAATATTTCTCTCTGAAGACTATTGTGAAGATTTATTAAATAATGGCTATGAAATGCTCTGTAATCTGCTATATTAATATAGTTTTATTGTTCATTCTGTATTTGCTGGGTATAATAAGTTAAAGGAAATGCTGTACATCTTTAAGGGCATAAAGTGAAATAAATAAGGCAATTTCTGCCATTGAAGGACTCCTCTAAGATCTGGGTATTTTCTACCCTACATTCTCTCATATACATGTACTTATCAAAATTTACCTGGTCTATGTTCCATTCCCTCAGGACTCTGATTTCAGTCATTCAATATAATAGAGTAATCTATGATAATGTGCTCATGCTTCCTGAGAGCATCATTGGTTACCATGCAGGATATCTGGGTATTTAAAATAGGTTCTTGGAGACTATGTGGCAAACAAAGGAATGACTGACAGTGGGAATTTCAAGTGACCCACATACCCAAAATTTAGATTTCTGTAAACCACATATGGAAGTAGCTTTGAGTACTCACTATGTGTGGGAGACTAGTCTTGCTAATATTTTACTGCAATGAAAATAGATGACTCCCTTTGGGAAAAGCAGTTTGGAAAAATGTATCAGGAGTTTTTAAAATGTTCACACATTTTGACTTTGCAATTCCATTTTGAGAAATATCTTAGTGAACTAAATTTGATTACAAATGTTTTTGACAAAAATGTTCATTCTGGTGCTATCTATAATAGCAAGCAATAGCAAACAGTGTAAATGACTAATAACAGAGGAGTGATTGCATAAACTGTACTCTATCCATCTGGCATAATGCTATAGACCAATTAAAATTATTTAATGAATATTTTAATGATGTATGGAAAAGTTTATGTTATAATGTTGATTAAAATAAAATGTTGGATTTGGCTTGAATATACAAAGTCATATTTACAATAATAGTTAACTACATAAAATAGATACTTAAAATTATATTCAAAAAGTAAGATATGTCCTCTTAAACAGATCTTTATTGAGTACTTACTATTTGCTAGGTGCTTCCTAGACACAGAGTTTATACAGGTGGACAAGATAAAAACAGTCTTTGCATTCATGAATTGGGAAAAGTAGGGCAAAAAGCTAGTTATTAATTTTATGAAGTACAAAGAAAGAATTAAAGGAATTATGCGAAATAAAATACCTAGAATAAACGAATTTAAGATTAGGTGGTCAATGAAAGTTTTTATGAGGTGATATCTGTATTCATTCTTGAATAATCTGAAGAGGGCATTCATCAAAGATTTGGGTAAGAACTGTCCAGGCAGAAGAGATGGCATGTTCAAAGGCCTTAAAAGAAAATTGACATGGCATGTTCATAGAACATGAAGGGGACACTATGGCAGATAATAGTTAACTATAGAAAAGTGGAATGTAATAAATTTGGAGAGGTAAGTATGAGCCAAATAATGGATGACCTTGTAGTTACAATATGAAGTCTGGCTTTTGTTTCAAGAAGAATGGCAAGCCATTCAATCACTAAATTTTTCATTATATAAAAATAATAAAAATCTAGAACACCAACAGTACAATATGACCAAGCAATCCCCCTACTGGGCATATACCTTGAGAAAACCATAAATCAAAAGAGTCATGTACCACAATGTTCATTGCAACTCTATTTACAATAGCCAGGACGTGGAAGCAACTTAAGTGTCCATTGACAGGTGAATGGATAAAGATGTGGCACATATATGCAATGGAATATTACTCAGCCATAAAAAGAAACAAAATTGAGTTATCTGTGGTGACGTAGATGGACCTAGAGTCTGTCATACAGAGTGAAGTAAGTCAGAAGAAAGAGAAAAGCAAATACTGTATGCTAACACATATATATGAGATCTAAAAAAACAAAAAAAGGCTATGAAGAACTAGGGGCAGGACAGGACAGGAATAAATACGTAGACCTACTAGAGAATAGACTTGAGGACACGGGGAGGGGATAGGGTAAGCTGGGATGAAGTGAGAGAGTGGAATGTACTTATATATACTACCCAATGTAAAATAGATAGCTAGTGGGAAGCAGCCGCATAGCCCAGGGAGATCAGTTCGGTGCTTTGTGACCACCTAGAGGGGTGGGATAGGGAGGGTGGGAGGGAGACAAAAGAGGGAGGAAATATGGGAATATATGTATATGTATAGCTTATTCACTTTGTTATAAAGCAGAAAGTAACACACCATTGTAAAGCAGTTATACTCCAATTAAAATGTTAAAAATGTATATATATATATATATATATATATATATATATATATATATATATATATATATACCCTCAAAAAAAATCTAGAGCAAAATACATCATAAACAAAGTCAAAAGGCAAGTACCAAACTGGAGGAAACTATTTTCAACATATGCAACAAAAGTTTAACAGCCTTAAAAAACAGTTATTATAAATGTAATAAGACAAAAGAAGGACACTGCAATGAAAAATGGACAAGAGACATAAAGGGGGAATCCACTAAAGAAAAATTGCAAGCTATCCATAAGCATGAAAAAATATCTAAACTCAATATCAAATAAATACAAATTAATACAAAAATGGGATATATGTATCCTGTCAAAATAACATCAATTAAAGAAAATGATAATACGTCATCTTGGTGAGTGTTCAGGGAAAACAGGCCTTGTTAGTTGAACTGTAAATTACTACCTTTCAGGAAGGCACATTTGTTTTCAACAATAATATTTCTAGAAATGTATCCTTATTATGGTGCTTAGAGTTCCTCTGGAAAGCTTATGCTCAAGGGAACAAACTTGACATTCCTTTCAGCTACATGAGTCTATGACGAAGTCCCTGACATCTTGGTATGAATGAGTTTGAATATTTATGCTTTAAAAGAGAATGAGACAGAAATCAATGTTTCACTAAAAATTTAAAATGTATGATTTTAAACACTTTAGCAACATGTCTTTTTCAGCCACCCTTCGAATCATACAGTCATTAACAGAAAACACTAATTAAGTGGTATAGTATGTTAGACACTGAGGATGCAGGTAGACACAACCTTTGAGCAAATCTCATGTAATGTGGAGAAACACCCCCTAGACCTTAAAAGGGAAATAGTAAGTTTTGTATTTATGTGTTATACTGTTTCTCAACAAGAAATGCCAGAGAGATTGGTCCAATTCCACTAGAAGTCACCCGTTTGCTGGAAAATTACAAGAGCCAGGTGCTATCAGGACCCCTGAAGTACATTTTAATGTTAACAGGTCACAATTCTGAATGATAATAACAAAGGAGCAAATATTTCGTGAACGTTTACTGTATGTCAGACACTGGGCGAAGAGGTTTATATTTAGCTTTCAAAAAAAATCCTGAGATAGGTAATATTATCAATTCCATTATATACACGATAAAACAGAGGTTCAGAGAGGTTAAGAAATTTGTCCAAGGTCATATAAGTGGCAGATGATAGAGCCAAAATTTGAACCCAAAGAATCTGAATTATTTTGGATAATGAGGACTGTAAAAACTGGTATTTTTATAGCACTTTACCTTATAAGGGGCTGTCTCATAACTTTTTTTTTTTTTTTTTTTTTTTGTGGTACGCAGGCCTCTCACTGTTGTGGCCTCTCCCATTGCGGAGCACAGGCTCTGGACGCGCAGGCTCAGAGGCCATGGCTCGCGAACCTAGCCGCTCCGCGGCATGTGGGATCTTCCTGGACTGGGGCACAAGCCCGTGCCCCGTGCATCGGCAGGAGGACTCTCAACCACTGTGCCACCAGGGAAGCCCCTCATAAACTTTTTAAATCCTTACTACAATCCTTAGAGATAAGTACTGTTATTATCTCCATTTTGCTGCTAGGAAATAGAGAAGTTATGTGAAATAAACTCAAGCTTAGAGAGCCAATAAGGACTAGACTCAGGTTATCTGCTTCCAAATTTTATGTTCTTTCCATGACACCACAGTCTGCGTTTACTGGTTTCCACATTTTGGGTAGTCTCAGAATGCAGCACATGATTCCTAATCCTGTCCATATCTTATGAATATGGTCCACCAGACACTTTCTTGTTCTTAACTTGACACATAGAGGTGTGTGAGAGTATTTTGCATGTTTGTATGTGTGTGAGAGAGAGACAGACAGGCACCAAGAGTAAAAGAGAGACAGAAACAGACACAGATATTGAGATAGAGTGATTCAGCAAACAAGTCAGAGAGAAAAGGATACAAAGGCACTATGGAACAAATAAATAGGAGAAAAAAGGACTATGGATGTTAACTTCTAGAAATCAAAGAAATGCACATTAAAATAGTGAGATACTTATCTGGAGTCCAATGTTAAAATTGCCCATGATTTTTTAAAAGAAAAAATAAAACCCTGATAAAACCGTTGATATAGTTCAAATTGCTATACTCCCACATTATCTCTAACACCATATTACAACTCTTCTCAAGGCTTTAATGATCAAATAGACTCTAACATCAAGTTGAAAGAAAGAAGGTGGACTGTACTGCTAAAATATGTGTGATTAGGAATCATGTGCTACATTTTGAGACTAGCCAGAATGTGGAAATCCATAACCACAGGCTGTGGTATCGTGGAAAGAACATAGATTTTGGAGGCAGATAACCTGAGTCTGAGTCCTTCCTGGCTCTCTATATTGGATTTACTTCACTTAACCTCTCTGAGTAAATTTCCTAATCAGCAAAATAGGGATAACACCAATACCTATCTCTAAGGATTGTAGTAAGGATTAAATGAGTTTATGAACGAGCCCTCTGTAAAAGGCAAAGTGCTATAATAATTTATAGGCAGTAATTTTACGTTAAATAACAAAAGTCTTAGAAAAATGATCATTCCTTTCAACCCTACGGTTCAACTTCTAGGTATTTAGCTTAAAGAAATAATTAAGGATACAAGCAGATTTAGCTACAAGGATCACAGTATATTTTATGAAAAAATACAGTAGCCCCCCAACTCTTATCTGCAGAGGATATATTTCAAGAACCCCAGGGCATGTCTGAAACCATGGATAGTACCAAACCTTATGTATATCATGGTTTTTCCTCTACTAATGGGTGGGTAGTCTATATGGTGTGGATGAGCTGGACAAAGGGATGATTCACGTCCTTGGCCAGATGGAATGTGTTGGTGCAAGATTTCATCATGCTACTCAGAACAGTGCACAATTTAAAACTTGTGAATTATTTCTGGAATTTTTCATTTAATATTTTTGAATCGGTGGTTGACTGTACGTAACTGAAACCTCAGAAAGTGAAAGTGTGGTTAGGAAGGGGGGGATCTACTGTATTGGTGACAACTTAAGTGGTACTATAAATTATGATCTACATAATCAAAAGAATAAATACTATGTAGCAATTTAAAATAGTGTTGCAGTTGATTATTTACCAAATATACTAAGATAAGTAGATTGTATAACATTATTAATATTATATTTCAAATTTTAATGATTACCATGAATGCATAGATAATTAAATTATGGTTGATTTATATTTTCCTTCTTTTCTTTATTCTTGTTTTCTTGCTGCCCTCCTTTCTGCTTATTTTATCTGAAAAATATTTTCTCATTGAAAATGAATATTCTTTGACATTGGAAAGAAAAGTTATTTTAAGTAAAGAAAAAAATAAATTATTTCTACTAGAGAAATTATATTTTACAAAAGACACTTTGAAAAATGATCATACTGAAGAAGATACTTGAAAATCCGTAATCAAGTCTCTCTCTCTCCAAAGCTTAAAAACTCTTCACTAAAAGAGTGTTCTGCACACTAGCCTAATCAGACAGGCTTGTCAAAGGTAATTTTTCAAGATGATTCTTTCTACCTTCTTCACACATGAGTATCTTACTTAACAGCTCATCTCAAGGCAGTGATGTAAACTGGAAAATAGGCCTTCACCAACGTACTGCATGGTCTAAAGTAAGTTACAGAACTTCTCCAATTTTTTTTCTATTTCTGAAAACTACTAAGAGTAAACTTAGATTGTTTTTTTTTTGAATCTTTATTGGAGAATAGTTGATTTACAATGTTGTGTTACTTTCTTCTGTACTGCAAAGTGAATTAGCTATACGTATACGTATATTCCTTCATTTTGGGATTTCCTTCCCATTTAGGTCACCAGCACTGAGGAGAGTTCCCTGTGCTATAAAGTAGGTTCTCATAAGTTATCTACCTTATACATAGTATCAATAGTGTATAAATATCAATCTCAATCTCCCAATTCATCCCACTACCATCCCCTTCCCCTTGGTATCTATACGTTTGTTTGCTATGTCTGTGTCTCTATTTCTGCTTTATAAATAAGATTCTCTATACAAGTTTTTTTCAAATTCCACATATATACGTTAATATATGATATGTGTTTTTCCCTTTCTGACTTACTTCACTCTGTATGACAGTCTCTAAGTCCATCCACATCTCGGCAAATGGCATTATTTCATTGTATTTATGGCTGAGTAATATTCCACTGTATATATGTGCCACATTTTCTCTATCCATTCATCTGTTGATGGACATTTAGGTTGCTTCCATGTCCTGGCTACTGCAAATAGTGCTGAACTAAACACAGGGGGTGCCTGTGTCTTTTTGAATTATGGTTTTCCCTGCGTATATTCCCAGGAGTGGGATTGTTGAGTCACATGGTAGTTCTATTTTTAGTTTTTTAAGGAACATCCTTCCTGTTCTCCATAGTGTCTGTATCAATGTATACTCCCACCAACAGTGCAAGAGGGACCCCTTTTCTCCACACCCTCTCCAGCATTTATTGCTTGTAGATTTTTTTGACGATGGCCATTCTGACTGGTGTGAGGTGATAACTCTTTGTAGTTTTGATTTGCATTTCTCTAATAATTAGTGATGTTGAGCATCTTTTCATGTGTTTGTTGGCCATCTGTATGTCTTCTTTGGAGAAATGTGTGTTTAGGTCTTGTACCCATTTTTTTATTGGGTTGCTTGATTTTTTTGATATTAAGCTGTATGAGCTGTTTGTATATTTTGTAGATTAATCCTTTGTTAGTTGCTTTGTTTGCAAATATTTTCTCCCAATTGAGGGTTGTTTTTTGTCTTATTTATGGTTTCCTTTGTTGTGCAAACAATTTTAAGTTTAATTAGGCTCAATTTGGTTATTTTTTAACACCTTTATTGGAGTATAATTGCTTTACAATGGTGTGTTACTTTCTGTTTTATAAAAAAGTGAAACAGCTATACATATACATTTATCCCCATATCTCCTCCATCTTGCGTCTCCCTCTCACCCTCCCTACCCCACCCCTCTAGGTGGTCACAAAACACTGAGCAGATATCCTTGTGCTATGAGGCTGCTTCCCACTAGCTATCTATTTTACATTTGTTAGTATACATAAGTCTATGCCACTCTCTCACTTCGTCCCAGCTTATGCTTACCCCTCCCCGTGTCCTCCAGTCCATTATCTAAGTGTGCGTCTTTATTCCTGTCCTTCTCCTAGGCTCTTCATAGTCACTTTTCCTTTTAGATTCCATATATATATATGTTAGCATACAGTATTTGTTTTTCTCTTTACGACTTACTTCACTCTGTATGACAGACTCGAGGTCCATCCACCTCACTACAAATAACTCAATTTTATTTCCTCTTATGGCTGAGTAGTATTCCATTGTATATATGTTCCACATCCTCTTTATCCATTCATCTGATGATGGACACTTAGGTTGCTTCCAGGTCTTAGCTATTGTAAATAGAGCTGCTATGAACATTGTTGTACGTTATCTTTTTGAGTTATGCTTTTCTCAGGATATATGCCCAGTAGTGGGATTGCTGGGTAGTATGGTAGTTCTATTTTTAGTTTTTTAAGGAACCTCCATACTATTCTCCATAGTGGCTGTATCAATTTACATTCCCACCAACACTGCAAAAGGGTTCACCTTTCTCCACACCCTCTCCACCATTTACTGTTTGTAGATTTTTTGACAATGGCTATTCTGAGTGGTGTGAGGGGATACTACATTGTAGTCTTGATTTACATTTCTCTAATGATTAGTGATGTTGAGCATCCTTTCATGTGTTTGTTGGCAATCAGTATATCTTCTTTGGAGAAATGTCTATTTACTTCTGCCCATTTTTGAATTGGGTTGTTTGTTTTTGATGTTGAGCTGCATTAGCTGCTTGTAAATTTTAGAGATTAATCCTTTGTCAGTTGCTTCATTTGAAAATATTTTCTACAGTTCTGAGGGTTGCCATTTTGTCTTGCCAATTGTTTCCTTTGCTGTGCAAAAGCTTTTAAGTTTCATTAGGACCAATTTGCTTATTTTTGTTTTTATTTCCATTTCTCTAGGAGGTGGGTCCAAAAGGATCTTGCTGTGATTTATGTCATAGTGTTCTGCCTAGGGTTTCCTCTAAGAGTTTTATAGTGTCTGGCCTTACATTTTGGTATTTAATCCATTTTGAGTTTATTTTTGTGTATGGTGTTAGGAAGTGTTCTAATTTCATTCTTCTACATGTAGCTGTCCTGTTTTCCTAGCATAACTTATTGAAGAGGCTGTCTTTTCTCCATTGTATACTCTTGCCTCCTTTATCAAAAATAAGTTGACCATATGTGCATGGGTTTATCTCTGGGCTTCCTATCCTGTTCCATTGATCTATATATCTGTTTTTTTTTTTTTTTTTTTTTTTTTTGCCAGTACCATACTGTCTTGATTACTGTAGATTTGTAGTATAGTCTGACATCAGGGAGCCCGATTCCTCCAGCACAGATTTTCTTTCTCAAGATTGCTTTGGCCAATCGGGGTCTTTTGTGTTTCCATACAAATTGTGAAATATTTTGTTCTAATTCTGTGAAAAATTCCATTGGTTTTTTGATAGGGATTGCATTGAATCTGTAGATTGCTTTGGGTAATATAGTCATTTTCACAATGTTGATTCTTCCAATCTAAGAACTTGATATATCTCTGAATCTGTTTGCATCATCTTTAATTTCTTTCATCAGTGTCTTATAGTTTTCTGCATATAGGTCCTTTCTCTCCTTAGGTATGTTTATTCCTATGTATTTTCTTCTTTTTATTGCAATGGTAAATGGGTGTGTTTCCTTAAATTCTCTTTCAGACTTTTAATCATTAGTATATAGGAATGAAAGAAATTTCTTTTTTTTTTAAATGAGCTCACTGTCATCAGAAAGATTTTTCTTTTTAATTAATTTTATTATTTATTTTTGGCTGTGTTGGGGCTTCGTTTCTGTGTGAGGGCTTTCTCCAGTTGTGGCAAGCGGGGACCACTCTTCATTGCAGTGCGCGGGCCTCTCACTGTGGCGGCCTCTCTTGTTGTGGAGCACAGGCTCCAGACGCGCAGGCTCAGTAGCTGTGGTGCACGGGCTTAGTTGCTCCACAGCATGTGGGATCTTCCCAGACCAGGGCTCGAACCCGTGTCCCCTGCATTGGCAGGCAGATTCTCAACCACTGCACCACAGGGAAGCCCCTGAAAGAAATTTCTGTGCATTCATTTTATATCCTGCTACATTACCAAATTCATTGATAAGCTCTAGTAGTTTTCTGATAGAGTCTTTAGGGTTTTCTATATATAGCATCATGTCATTTGCAAACAGTGACAGCTTTACTTCTTTTGCAATTTGAATTCCTTTCTTTTTCTTTTTCTTCTCTGATTGCTGTGGCTAAAACTTCCAAAACCATGTTGAATAATAGTGGTGAAAGTGGGCCACCTTGTCTTCTTCCTGATCTTAGTGAAAATGGTTTCAGTTTTTCACTATTGAGAACGATGTTGGCTGTGGGTTTGTATTATATGGCCTTTATTATGTTGAGGTAAGCTCCCTCTATGCCTACTTTCTGGAGGGTTTTTTTCATAAATGGTGTTGAATTTTGTCAAAAGCTTTTTTGCAACTGTTGAGATGATCATATGGTTTTTCTCCTTCAATTTGTTAATATGGTGTATCACATTTATTGTTTTGCATTTATTAAATATAATTCTTTCATTCCTGGGATAAACCCTCCTTGATCATGGTGTATGATCCTTTCAGTGTGCTGTTGGATTCTGTTTCCTAATATTTCAGTGAGGATTTTTGGATCTATGTTCATCAGTGATATTGCCCTGTAGTTTTCTTTCTTTTTGACATCTTTGTCTGGTTTTGGTATCAGGGTGGTGATGGCCTCGTAGAATGAGTTTGGGAGTGTCCCTCCCTCTGCTATATTTTGGAAGAGTTTGAGAAGGATAGGAGTTAGCTCTTCTCTAAATATTTGATAGAATTTGCCTGAAGCCATCTGGTCCTGGGCATTTTTTTGGAAGATTTTTCTTCACACTCTCAATTTCAGTGCTTGTGATTCGTCTGTTTATATTTTCTATTTCTTTCTGGTTCAGTCTCAGAAGGTTGTGCTCTTCTAAGAATTTGTCAATTTCTTTCAGTTTGTCAATTTATTGGCATATATTTTCTTGTAGTAATCTCTCATGATCCTTTGTATTTCTGCAGTGTTAGTTGTTACTTCTTTTTCATTTCTAATTGTATTGATTTGAGTCTTCTTTCTTTTCCTGATGAGTCTGGCTAATGATTTATCAATTTTGTTTATCCTCTCAAAGAAGCAGCTTATAGGTTTATTGATCTTTGCTATTGTTTCCTTCATTTCTTTTTCATTTATTTCTGATCTGGTCTTCAGGATTTCTTTCCTTCTGCTAACTTTCGAGTATTTTTGTTTTGTTCTTCTTTCTCTAATTGCTCCCAGGCTAAGGACATATTGCTTATTTGAGATGTTTCCTGTTTCTTGAGGTAGGATTTTATTGCTATAAACTTCCCTCTTAGACCAGCTTTTGCTGCATACCAAAAGTTTGGGGCCTTCGTGTTTTCATTGCCATTTGTTTCTAGGTATTTTTTGATTTCCTCTTTGATTTCTTCAGTTAACTCTTGGTTATTAAGTAGTGTATAGTTTCACATCCGTTTGTTTGTATTTTTCCAGACTTTTTCCTGTAATTGATATCTAGTCTCACAGTGTTGTGGTCAGAAAAGATACTTCATACGATTTCAATTTTCTTAAATTTACCAAGGCTTGATTTGTGACCCAATATATGATCTATCCTGGAGAATGTTCCTTGAGGACATGAGAATAAAATGTATTCTGTTGTTTTGGGATGGAATGTGAAAAAATATCAACTAAGTCCATCTTGTTTAATATATCATTTAAAGCTTGTGTTCCCTTATTTATTTTCATTTGGATGATTTGTCCATTGGTGAAAGTGGGGCATTAAAGTCCCCTACTATGATTGTGTTACTGTCGATTTGCCTTTTTATGGCTGTTAGAATTTGCCTTATATATTGAGGTGCTCCTATGTTGGTGCATAAATATTTACAATTGGTATATCTTATTCTTGTATAGATCCTTTGATCATTATGCAGTGTCCAGCTTTGTCTCTTGTAATAGTTTGTATTTTAATGTCTACTTTGTCTGATATGTGAATTGGTACTCCTGTTTTCTTTTAATTTCCATTTGCATGGAATATCTTTTTCCATCCCCTCAATTTCAGTCTGTATGTGTCCCTAGGGCTGAAGTGGGTCTCTTGTAGACCGCATATATGGGTCTTGTTTTTTTATCCATTCATCTAGTCTATGCCTTTTGGTTGGAGCATTTAATCCTTTTACATTTTAGGTAGTTATTGATATGTATGTTCCTATTACTATTTTCTTAATTGTTTTTGGTTTGTTATTGTAGATCGTTTCCTTGTCTTGTGTTTTCTGCCTAGAGAAATTCCTTTATCATTTGTTGTAATGGTGGTTTGGTGGTGCTTAATTCTATTAGTTTTTGCATCTCTGTAAAGGTTTTAATTTCTCCATCTAACCTAAATGAGATCCTTGCTGGTTAGAGTAATCTTGTTTGTAGGTTTTTCCCTTTCATCACTTTAAATATGTCCTGCCACTCCCTTCTGGCTTGTAGAGTTTCTGCTGAAAAATCAGCTGTTAACCTTATGTTGATTCCCTTGTATGTTATTTGTTGTTTTTCCCTTGCTGCTTTTAATATTTTTTCTTTGTAGTTAATTTTTGACAGTTTGTTTAATATGTGTCTTGAGGTGTTTCTCCTTGGGTTTATCATGTATGTGACTCTCTGTGCTTCCTCTACTTGACTATTTTCTTTCCCATATTGGGGAAGTTTTCACTATAATCTCTTCAAATATTTTCTCAGTCCCTTTCTTTTTCTCTTCTTCTGGGTCCCCTATAATTCTGATGTTGGTGTGTTTAATGCTGCCCCAGTGGTCTCTGAGACTGTCCTCAATTCTTTTCATTATTTTTTCATTATTCTGCTCTGTGATAGTTATTTCCAATATTTTATTTTCCAGGTTACTTATACATTTTTCTCCCTCAGTACTCTGCTATTTATTCCTTCTAGAGAATTTTAAATTTCATTTATTGTGTTGTTCCATCATTATTTGTTTGCCCTTTAGTTCTTCTAGGTCCTTGTTAAACATTTCTTCTATTTTCTCCATTCTATTTCGAAGACTTTGAGTCATCTTTACTATCATTACTCTGAATTCTTTTTCAGGTAGACTGCCTATTTCCTCTTGATTTGTTTGGTCTGGTGGGTTTTTACCTTGCTCCTTCATCTGCTCTGTGTTTCTCTGTCTTCTCATTTTGCTTCAGTTACTGTGTTTTGGGTCTCCTTTTCACCGCCTGCAGGTTCGTAGTTCCCATTGTTTTTGGTGTCTGCTCTCAGTGGCTAAGGTTTGTTCAGTGGGTTGTGTAGGCTTCCTGGTGGAGGGTACCGGTGCCTGTGTTTTGGTGGATGAGGCTGGATCTTGTCTTTCTGGTGGGTAAGACTGCATCTGGTGGTGTGTTTTGCGGTGTCTTTGACCTTATTATGATTTTAGGCAGCCTCTCTGTTAATGGGTGGGCTTGTTCTCCTGTCTTGCTAGTTGTTTGGCAAGGATGTCCTGCAATGTAGCTTTCTGGTCATTGAGTGGAGCTGGGTCTTAGCTTTGAGATGTAGATCTCTGGGAGAGCTTTTTCCATTTGATGTTACACAGAGCCAGAAGGTGTCTGGTGGACTAATATCATGAACTCGGCTCTTCCACCTCAGATCTACATTCCTGACACCAGCCAGAGCACCAAGACCCTTTTAGCCACATGCCTCAGAAGAAAAGTGTAAAAAATGGAAGAAAGAAAGTATGAAGTAAAATAAAGTTATTAATATAAAAATAATTATTAAAAATTAAAAAGTAATAAAAAATAAAATAAAATAAAACAAAGAAAAAGAGAGCAACCAAGCCAAAAAAACTAAATCCACCAATGATAATAAACACTAAAAACTGTACCAAAAAAAAAAGGACAGAGATAACCCTAGGGCAAATGGTAAAAGCAAAGCTATACAGACAAAATCACACAAAGAAGCATACACATACACACACACACACTGACAAAAAGATTACAAAAAAAAATTATATATATATAGTTGCTCCCAACATCCACCACCTCAATTTTGGGATGATTCATTGTCTATTCAGGTATTCTACAGATGCAGGGTACATCAAGTTGATTGTGGAGATTTAATTCACTGCTCCTGAACCTTCTGGGAGAAATTTCCCTTTCTCTTCTTTGTTTGCACATCTCCTGGGGTTCAGCTTTGGATTTGGCCCCTTCTCTGCATTTAGGTCGCCTGAGGGCGTCTGTTCTTCGCTTAGACAAGGCAGGGTTAAAGTAGCAGATGATTTAGGGGGCTCTGGCTCATTCAGGCCGGGGGATTTTGGGGTACGTAGTCCAGAGCAAGCCTGTGGTTGCAGAGGCCCGTGTGACATTGCAACAGCCTGAAGTTCACCGTGTGTTCTCCCGTGGAAGTTTTCCCTCCATCACAGGACCCTGGAAGTGGAGGGCTGCACAGGCTCCCAGGAGGGGAGCTTCGGATAGTGATCTGTGCTTGCACACAGGCTTCTCGGTGGCTGCAGCCGCAGCCTTATCATTACATGCCTGTCTCTGGTGTCCACGCTGATAGCCGCCTCTTGCACCTGTCTCTGAAACTCGTTTAAGCAGTGTTCTGAATCTCTTCTCCTTGTGCACCCCGAAACAATGATCTCTTGCCTGTTAGTCAGGTCCAGAGTTTTCCCCAGATTCTCTCCTTGCTAACTGTGGTGCATTATCCCCCCTCAAGCTTTTTTCATGCATCCAACCCCATTCTCTCCTTGGGATCTGACCTCCGAAGCCTGAGCCTCAGGTCCCAGCTCCCACCTGCCCTGGTGGGTGAGCAGACAAGCATCTCAGATTGGTGAGTTCTGGTTGGCACTGATCCTCTGTGCAGAGATCTCTCTGCTTTGTCCTCTGCACCCCTGTTGCTGTGCTCTCCTCTGTGGCTCCAAAACTTCCCCCCCACCAGCCCCTCTGTCTGCAAGTGAAGTTGCTTCCTAGTGTGTGGAATCTTTTCCTTCTTCACAGCTCCATCTCTGAAGTGCAGTTCCCATCCTTATTCTTTTGTCTCTGTTTTTTCTTTTTTCTTTTGCCCTACCAAGGGACATGGGGAGTTTCTTGCCTTTTGGGAAGTCTGAGGTCTTCTGCCAACTTTCAGTAGGTGTTCTGCAGAGTTTTTCCACATGTAGATGTATTTCTGATGTATGTGTGGGGAGGAAGGTGATCTCCACTTCTTACTTTATGCCATCTTGAAGTTCTCCTAGATTTGTTGATATAATTCCATCTGACGGTAACCAAGGAGCATCAGAAAATGTTTTGGCGTGAAACACATTTGCTATGATGTCTGACCTCCCATCATACTCACAAAAAGTGAAAACTTGTATTTACCTCCAGATGTTTATCCCATTCTGAATGATGCTGCACTTTTACATGATTTTGTCCTCATATGTCTTCTCTGTTACCTGCTCTGCTTCAACATAAAAAGACAAAATCACAAGTTCTTTCACAAGTCCGAAAGCAAACTCTCAACATTCTTTGGGAGTCTCCATACCAAACACAGTAGGGACAACATCTCAGGAGAATGGCAAAAAACTCAGTGCCTATATACATATATAATCTCATATATACATAACTTTACATATAATTATATCTATAATTTTTCTTCTTTAGAAGAGAGAAGAGAGGAAAGGTATGGATTTCAGGACATAGGATACTTTAATTTTTGAGCCCCTATGAAGTGAGAGATTAGAGAAGAAGGAAACAAGAATGCAAGAATGTATTTAACAGGTAATATGGTAAATGTTGAAAGAACTTTGAAGGGTCTGCAGCTTTTGGCTGTGCTGGAAGATGAATTATAAAGTATTGGAGGGAAGATGTAGCATGGTATGGGAATGAGGTCCTCTGTGCAAAGGAGGAGGATGCTAATAAACAGGGTAACATGCACTGTAAATAATGTAACCATGTGCTTATTTCTACTGACAGAATAGTGGAGCCTCAAGACATTCAGTATACACACACCCATGTGTAAAGAAACAAGGATGCTCCTATAACATTTGTCCAGAAGAGAAACTATGGGTGAAACATATTTATGCTTATATTAACAAAAATATTATGTTAATATACATTTTAATCTCCCTTTTTATCTAATGTATTAATATTTTTTAGGACTGTAAAATTCTATCATAGGCATAGCAAATTTAACAAATTCCAGTACTATTTTATGATAAAACCCTTCAACAACTATAATTCAATAACAAAACAACAACAAAACAAAACCTACCAAAAAATCCAATTACAAAATGGGCAGAGAATCTGAACAGACATTTTTTCCAAAGAAGACATACAGATGGCCAACAGGTATATGAAAAGGTTCTCAACATCTCTCATCATTAGGGAAATGCAAATCAAAACCACAATGAGATATCTCATCACACTTGTTAGAATGGTTATTATCAAAAAGACAAGAAATAAAAGGTGATAGTGAAGGTGTGGAGAAAAGGGAAATCTTGTCCTCTGTTGGCGGGAATGTAAACTGGTGCAACCACCATGAAAAACAGTATGGAGTTTCCTCAAAAAAATAAAAATAGAACCAATATATGATCCAGTAATTCAACTTCTGGGTATTTCTTTGAAGGAAATAAAAACACTAACTCAAAAAGAAATATGCACCCCATGTTTAGTGCAGAATTATTTACAATAGCCAATACATAAAAGCAACCATAGATCAATGAAAGGATAAGGAAAATGTGGTATAAATGCAGGCATACTTACCTAGGGGATATTGCAGGTTCAGTTCCTGACAACCACAATAAAGGGAATATTGCAATGAAGCAAGTCACACAAAATTTTTGGTTTTCCAGTGCATATAAATGCTATGCTTACATTATACCATAGTCTATTAAGTGTGCAATAGCATTATAGTTTAAAAATGTACATACCTAAATTTTAAAATATATATATTGTACTGCTAAAAATGTTAAACATCATCTGTGTCTTCAGCAAGTCATAATATTTTTGTTAGTGGAGAGTCTTGCTTTGATGCTGATGGCTTCTGGCTGATTAGGATGGTGATTGCTGAAGGTTGGGGTGGCTGTGGCAATTTCTTAAAACAAGACAAAGTTAAAGTTTGTCACTTCATTTGACTTTTTCTTTCATAAATGATTTCTCTGTAGCATGCAATTCTGTTTGATAGCATTTTATCTACAGTAGAACTTCTTTCAAAATTGGAGTCAATCCTCCCAAAACCTGCCACTGCTTTATTGACTAAGTTTATGTAATATTCCAAATTCTTTATTGCCATTTCAACAATCTTCACAGCATTTTTACCAGGAGTAAATTCCATCTCAAGAAACCACTTTTTTTGCTCATCCATAATAAGCAACTCCTCATTCATTAAAGTTTTATCATGAGATTGTAGTAATTCAGGCATTATCTTCAGGCTGCCCTTCTATTTCTAGTGCTCTTGCTATTTCCACCACATCTGCAGTTACTTCCTCCACTGAAGTCTTGAACCCCACAAAGTCATCCATAAGGTTTAGAGTCAACTTCTTCCCAACACCTTTAAATGTTGATATTTTGACCTCTTCCCACGAATCACAAATGTTCTTAATGGCATCTAGAATAGTAAATCCTTTCTACAAAGTTTTCAATTAATTTTGCCCAGACCTATCAGAGGAACCACTATCTACGACAGATATAAATTTATGAAATGTATTGTTTAAACAGTAAGACTTGAAACTCAGAATTACTCCTCAATCCATGGGTTTCAGGTGATGTTGTGTCAGACATGAAAACGGCACGTACAACTCATTGTACATATGTATCAGAGCTCTTGGATAATCTGGTGCATTGTAAATGAGCAATAATATTTTGAAAGGAATATTTTTTTCTGAGTACTAGGTCTCAACAGCAGGCTTAAAATAGTCAATAAACTATGCTGTAAACAGATGTGCTATCATACAGGCTTTGTTGTTAAATTTATAAAACACAGGTAGAGCACATTTAACATAATTCTTAAGGGCTATAGGATTTTCAGAAATGTAAATGAGCATTGGCTTCAGCTTAAAATCATCAGCTGCATTATTCACTATCTAGTGGGTCAGCCTGTCCCTTGAGGCTTTGAAACCAGACATTGACTTCTCTCTAGCTATGAAAATCTTAGATGGCATCTTCTTCCATGTAAGACTGTAGCTTCTACATCATCACTCGCAGCTTCATCTTGTACTTTTATGTCATGGAGATGGCTTCTTTCCTTAAAGTTTATGAACCAACCTCTGCTAGCTTCAAACTTTTATTTGGCAGCTTCCTCACCTCAGCCTTTACAGAATCAAATATAGTGAAGTCCTTTCTCTGAACTAGGCTTTGGCCTAAGGAAATGTGGTGACTAGTTTGATCTTCTTTCCACACCACTCAAAATTTTTCCATATCAGTAATGTCTGTTTGCCTTTCTTATCATTTGTGTGTTCACTGAAGTAGCACTTTTAATTCCCTTCAAGAACTTTTTTTTTTCTATTCTCAACTTGGCTATCTCATGCAAAACACTTAGTTTTTGGTCTATTTTTGAAATGCCTTCATTAATAAGCTTAAACATTTCTCACCTTTGATTTAAAGTGAGAGACATGCAACACTTCCTTTCACCTGAACACTTAGAGGATATTATAGGGTTATTAACTGACCTAATTTCAATATTGTTGTGTCTCAGAGAATATGGAGACCCAAGGAGAGGGAGAGAGATGTGTGAATGGGTGGTGAGTGGAGCAGTCAGAACACACACAATATTTATCAATTAATTTAGTCATCTTATGTGTGTGTGGTTCGTGGAACACCCAAACAATTACAATAGAAACATCAAAGGTCACTGATCACAGATGACCATAACAAATATAATAAGAATGAAAAATTTTAAAATATTGCAAGAATTACCAAAATGTGATACAGAGACATGAAATGAACAAATTCTGTTGGAAAAATGGCTCTGATAGAGTTGCTTGATGCACAAGCCTTCAATTTGTAAAAAATGCAATATCTGCAAAGCACAATAAAGCAAAGCACAATAAAACAAGGTATGCTTGTATACATTACAGTATTATTCAGTCATAAAAACAAAGGAAATATTGCCATTTGCATAATAATGAATGGAGCTTGAGGACATTATACTAAATGAAATAAGTCAGACAGAGGAAGACAAATACTATATGATCTCACTTAATTGTGGCATCTTAAAAAAAATGAATAGGTACAGAAAACAGATTGGTGGTTGACAGAGGTGGGATGGGTGAAGGGGGCCAAAAGGTACAAACTTCCAGGTATAAAATAAATGTCAGGGGGATGTAATGTACAGTATGGTAAATACAATTAATAATATTATATTGCATATTTGAAATTATACCAAGAGAGTAAATCTTAAATGTTTTCATCACACAAAGATGTAACTCTGTGGTGATCAATGTTAACTAGACTTACTGTAATGATAATTTCACAATATATACAAATATTGATCATTATGCTGTACAACTTAATGTTATATGTTAATTATATCTTAATTGAAAAACTCAACAAAGTAGGACTAGAAGGGAACTTCCATAACATGATAACAGACATTGATGATGAACACATAGCTAACATACTTAATGAGAAAGACTGAAAGTTTTCCCTCTAAGAACAGAAACAAGACAAGAATGTCTACTTTTGCTACTTTAATTCAACATTGTACTAGATATTCCATCTAGAATAGTTATAAAAGGGAAATACATAAAATGCAGTGAAACTATATCTATTTTCAGATAGCATGACCTTATACATAGAAAATCCTAAAGAACTGACAAAAATGAAAACTACTAGTGCCGTTAGCTGCATTCAGCAAAGTTAAGGATACAAAATGAACATGGAATAATCTGTTGTATTTCTATACACTAGCAGCGAACAATACAGAAAACAATACAAAAAATAAAATTAGGAAAACAATTCCATTTACAATAACATGACAAAGATATAGTAATCAAAACAGTGTGGTGCTGCAGTAAGAATAGACATATAGATCAATGGAATAAAATTGAGAGTCCAAAAATAAAACTTCATGTTTATTGTCAGCTGATTTTTGACAAGGCTGCCAAGACCATTCATTTATGGAAAGAATAGTATTCAGCAAATGATGCTGGGACAACTTGGATCACATACAAAAACCTCAAAATGGATTGAAGGCCTAAATGTAAGAGCTAAAACTATACATTTCTCAGAAGAAAGCATAAAATAAATTTTCATCATCCTGGATTTGAATTCTTATATATAATACTTGGAGCCCAAGTGACAACAGGAAAATAGATAAATTGGACTTCATCAAATTAAAACGTTCTGTGAATTCAAGGACAATAACAAGACAGGGAAAAACAAATCACAGAATGAGAGAAACTACTTGCAAAGCATATCTGATGAGGTACTTGTATCTATTAATACAATCTATAAAGGACCCTTGTAACTCAATAATATAGAGACAGACAACCCAGTCTAAAGTTGACAAATGTTCTGAATAGATATTTCTCCAAAGAAGATAAAAAAATGACCAACAAGCACATGAAATAATTCTCAACATCAATAGCCATCGGGGAAATACAAATCAAAAGCACAATGAAATATTTTACACTACTAGTATGGTAATAATAATAACAACAAAAATAGAAAACAACAAGTGTTAGGGAAGATGAGGTTAATGGCTAAGGGGGTCACTAATTTTTTAGTGAGCATGGAATGGTAGTCTGTTATTTATCATTTATTAACTAAATTTTTTAAATAAAATTTACTGTGTAGAAACCTGTATATAAATTTTAGTCTATGTTATAGAACAACAATTTTCAATTATTTTCCTGTCTAGAACTTCTTAGTCTTTTTCCCCCAATTTTACTGAGATACCATTGACATATAACATATAACATTGTGTAAGTTTAGGATGTACAACATGTTGATTTTATATATATATATATATATATAAATGATTACCACAATAACATTAGCTAACACCTCCATCCCCTCACATAGTTACAATTTCTTTTCTTTTGTGGTGAGAACATCTAAAATTAACTCCTTCAGCAATGATTATGCATATAATACATTTTTTTTACTTTTTTTAACATCTTTATTGGAGTATAATTGCTTTACAATGGTGTGTTAGTTTCTGCTTTATAACAAAGTGAATCAGTTATACATATACATATGTCCCCATATCTCTACTCTCTTGCATCTCCCTCCCTCCCATCCTCCCTATCCCACCCCTCTAGGTGGTCACAAAGCACCGAGCTGATCTCCCTGTGCTATGCAGCTGCTTCCCACTAGCTATCTATTTTACAGTTGGTAGTGTATATATGTCCATGCCACTCTCTCACTTTGTCCCAGCTTACCCTTCCCCCTTTCCATATCCTCAAGTCCATTCTCTAGTAGGTCTGCATCTTTATTCCTGTCTTGCCCTTAGGTTTCTCATGACCATTTTTTCATTTTTTTCTTTTTTTTTTTTTAGATTCCTTATATATGTGTTAGCATACAGTATTTGTTTTTCTCTTTCTGACTTACTTCACTCTGTATGACAGACTCTAGGTCCATCCACCTTACTACAAATAACTCAATTTTGTTTCTTTTTATGGCTGAGTAATATTCCATTGTATATATGTGCCCCATCTTCTTTATCCATTGATCTGTTGATGGACACTTAGGTTAATAGCTATAATCACCATGACATACACTAGGCCCCCAGAGTTTCCAATCTTATAAGTGAAAGTTTGTACCATTTCAAAAATTATCTCCCCATTTACCTGACTCCTAGCCCCTGGTAACCACCACTCAATTCTGTTTATCAGAGTTCAGCTTTTGTAGAGTCTACATATAAGTAAAATCATGCAGTATTTGACTTTCTCTGTTTATCTGTTTAATTCAAAGCATTAATGTACAATTGAAAACCACTATATATTAATTTAAAAGAGAATAAATAAAAACTCCAATAAGAGCATTTTATTTATCTTTGAAAATGTATAGTATTAAATTTATAATAACATTTTATTTTGAATTTATTATAGATTCATAGGAATTTGCAAAGACAGTATAGACTGGTCCTATGTACTCTTTACCAAGTTGCTCCCAATGATTATGTCTTACCTAGCTGTAGTACAATATTAAATTAGGAAGTTAAAATTGGGACAATGTGTGTGTGTGTGCATAATTCTATGCCATTTTCCACATGTGTAAATGGATGTAACCTCCATCACAATCAAGAGACTGAATTATACTATAATTTTTAAAAATCTCCTTTTGCTGCACCTTAATAGTCACACCAATTTTATTCTCCCCCTGCCACCATATTCCCAACTTCTGGCAAACATTAAATTTCTTCTCTCACTATGATTTTGTAAATTTGAACATTTTATATATATACCAGGGTGGTATTTTCTTTTTTTCCTTCAGCGTAATGTCCTTGAGAAACATCCAAGTAGTTCATTTATAAATAGTTTGTCCTTCAACAACAAAAAAAACCCAATTGAAAAATGGGCAGAAGACATAATAGGCATTTCTCCAAAGAAGACATACAGAGGGCCAACAGGCATATGAAAAGATCCCCAACTTTGCATAATGATTAGAGAAATGCAAATCAAAACTACAGTGACGTACCACCTCACACCAGTCAGAATGGCCATCATTAAAATGTCTACAAATAACAAATGCTGGAGAGGTTGTGGAGAAAAGGGAACCCTCTTACACTGTTGGTGGGAATGTAAGTTGGTGCAGCCACCATGAAAAAGAGCATGGAGGTTCCTCAGAAAACTAAAAATAGAATTACTATATGATCCAGCAATTCCACTCCTGGGCATATATCCAGAAAAAAAAACTATAATTCAAAAAGATACATGCACCCTTATTTTCATAGCAGCACTATATGCAATAGCCAAGACATGGAAACAACTGAAATATCCATTGACAAATGAATTGGTAAAAAATGATGTGGTACGTATATATAATTGAATACTATTCAGCCATCAAAAAATGAAATAATGTCATCTGCAGCAACATGGATGCAACTAGTGATTATCATTCTAAGTGAAGTTAAGTCAGAAAGAGAAAGACAAATACCATATATCACTTATATGTGGAATCTAAAATATGACACAAGTGACCCTATCTATGAAACAGAGACAGATGCACGAACATAGAGAACAGACTGGTGGTTGCCAAGGGGGAGGGATTTGGGGAAGGCATGGAGTTGGAGATTAGAGTTAGGAGATGTAAGCTTTTTTATGTAGAATGGATAAACAGCAAGGTCCTACTGTATAACACCAAGAGATATATTTAATATTCTGTGATAAACCGTAATGGAAAAGAATATAAAAAAATGTATAGATAAGTATAACTGAATCACTTTGCTGTACAGCAGTAATTAACACATTATAATCAACTATAATTTAAAAAATAGTTCTTTGTTTTTGGCATTCCATACTATGAGTGTACCATTCTTTAACCATTAATTTATTGTAGGACATATGTGTTAACAGTTTTTCACTGTTATAAATACGTCTGCTGTGAACATTTGCATACAGATATTTGTGTGGGTATAAATTTTTATTTTTCTGGAATAAATGTACAAGAATGCAATCACTGGGTTGTATAATTTATGTTTACATTTTGCCTTTTGTAAAAAAATAATTTTTTACTGCATGAAAGATTGTTTAAATTCTATAGTGCTTTATAATTTTCAAAAGTTTTACACAGATTTCACATATGTAATCCCATAAAACCTTTTTTAAAATTCTCTACCCCTATATTGCCCCTCCCCCTTTTGCTCTCCCCACTGGTAACCACTAGTTTCATCTCTATACCTGTGTGTTTCTTTTTCGTTATAATAAATAGTTTATTGTAATTTTTAGATTCCACATATAAGTAATATAATACAGTATTTGTATTTCTCTGTCTTATTTCACTTAGCTTAATGCCCTCCAAGTCCATCAATCCTTCTGCAAATGGCAAAATTTCATTCTTTTCTTTGGTTGATTAGTATTCCATTGTGTATATATACCACATCTTCTTTACCCATTCATGCACTGATAGACACTTAGGTTGCTTCCATGCCTTGGCAACTGTAAATAATGCTGCTATGAACATTGGGGTGCCTATATCTTTTCAAATTTGTGTTTTTGTTTCTTTTGGATATATACCCAAGATTGGAATTGCTGAGTCATATGGTAGTTTTATTTTTAGTTTTTTTTTTCTAACATCTTTATTGGAGTATATTTGTTTTACAGTGGTGTGCTAGTTTCTGATGTATAACAAAGTGAATCAGCTATACATGTACATATATCCCCATATCTCCTCCCTCTTGCATCTCCCTCTCACCCTCCCTATACCCCCCCTCTAGGTGGACACAAAGCACTGAGCTGATCTCCCTGTGCTATATGGCTGCTTCCCACTCGCTATCTATTTTACATCTGGTAGTGTATATATGTCCATGTGAGAGAGTGTATTTTTAGTTTTTTGAGAAACTTCCATACTGTTTCCCACAGTGTCTGCACCAATTTATATCCCCACCAACAGTGTATGAGGGTTCACTTTTCTCCACATACTCACCAACATCTGTTATTTGTGTTCTTTTTTATGACAGTCATTCCGATCAGTGTGAGGTGATATCTTACTGTGATTTGAATTTCCATACTACAAAGCTACAGTAATCAAAATAGTATAGTGCTGGCACAAAAACAGACACTTAGATCAATGGAGCAGAATAGAGAGCCCAGAAATATACCCACACACTTATGGTCAACTAATCTACAATAAAGGAGGCAAGGATATACAATAGAGAAAAGACAGTCCCTTCAATAAGTGGTACTGGGAAAACTGGACAGCTACATGTAAAAGAATGAAATTAGAACATTCTCTAACACTATATACAAAAAGAAACTCAAAATGGATTAAAGATCTAAATGTAAGACCGGTTACTATAAAACTCCTAGAGGAAAACATAGGCAGAATGCTCATTGAAATAAATTGTAGCAATATACTTTTGAATCTGTCTCCTAAAGCAAAGGAAACAAAAGCAAAAATAAACAAATGGCTCCTAATTAAACTTAAGAGCTTTTGCACAGCAAAGAAAACCAATGAAAAGACAACCTACAGAATGGTAGAAAATATTTGCAAATGATACGACAGATAAGGCATTAATACAACATATAATATGTAAAAAGCTCATACAGGGGCTTCCCTGGTGGCGCAGTGGTTGGGAGTCCGCCTGCTGATGCAGGGGACACAGGTTCGTGACCTGGTCTGGGAGGATCCCACATTCCATGGAGTGGCTGGGCCCGTGAGCCATGGCCACTGAGCCTGCACGTCCGGAGCCTGTGCTCTGCAGCGGGAGAGGCCATAATGGTGAGAAGCCGGCGTACCACAAAAAAAAAAAAAAAAAAAAAAAAAGGTCATATAACTCAACATAAAAAAAAACAAACAACCTTATTAAAAATGGGCAGAAAAGCCGAGCAGACATTTTTCCAAAGAGGAAATGCAGATGGCTAACAGGCACATGAATAGATGCTCAACCTCATATGTTTAGTTTTTAAACTAATAGACAAGACAAACTGTTTTCCAAAATGGCTGTACCATTTTATTTTATTTTTATATTGAAGTATCATTGATTTACACTATTAGTTTCAGGTATACAAAATAGTAATTCAATATTTGTATAGATTATACTCCAAAGTTACTATAAAATATTTGTTATATTCACTCTACTGTACATTATATAGAGTAAGAGCCTTGTATCATTTATTTTCTACTTAATAGATTGTACCACTTCACCCATTCCCCTACTTTGCCCTTCCCCCTATACTTCTCCCTTCTGATAACCCCTAGGTTGTTTCATGTCTAAGAGTCTGTTTCTATTTTGTTATATTCACTGGTTTCTTTTATTTTTTAAATTCCACATATAAGAGAAAACATACAGTATTTATCTTCCCTTGTCAAAATTACTTCACTGTTTAATACTTTCTGTATCCATCCATGTGGTCCCAAATAGTGAAAAATTTATCCTTTTTTATAGCTCTGTAATATTCCATTGTGTGTGTGTGTGTATCACACATCTTCTTTATTCATTCATCTGTTGATGGATACTTACGTTGCTTCCGTATCTCAGCTATTGTAAATAGTACTGCTACAAACATTGGGGTGCATATGTCTTTTAAACTTCAGTGTTTTGTTTTTTGCTTTTTGTTTTTTGGATATACACCCAGGAGTGGAATTGGTGAATCATATGGTAGTTCTCTTTTTAGTTTTTCTGAGGAGCCTCCATATTGTTTTCCATGTTGGCTGTACCAATTTACATTCCCACCAACAGTGAACTGGGGTTACCTTTTCTCCACATCTTCACCTAGATTTATTATTTGTTCTGTTTTTGACAAGAGCCATTTTCCCAGGTGAGAGATGATATCACATTGTGATTTTTATTTGCATTTCCCTAATGCTTGCTGATTTTGAACATTATTTTTTGTGTCTGTTGGCCATCTGTGAGTCTTCTTTGGGAAAAATGATCTATTCAGTTCTTCTGCCTATTTTTAAAATTGGCTTGCTTACTTTTTAATATTGAGTTGTGTGAGTTCTTTATATAATTTGGATATTAACTCTTTATCAGACATATCATTTGCAAATATTTTCTTCCATTCAGTAGGCTGTCTTTTCCTTTTGTCGATGATTTCCTTTGCTGTGCAAAAGTTTTTAAGGTTAATTAGGTCCCATTTATAAATTTTTGCTTTTCATTCCTTTGCTTGAGGAGACAGATCCAGAAAAGCTACTGCTAAGATTTATGTCAAAGCCTGATCTGCCTATGTTTTCTTCTAGGAGTTTTATGGTTTATGGTATTTCATTTAGGTCTTTAATCCATTTTGAGATTATGTGAGAAAACGTTCTAAATTCATTCTGTTGTATGCAGCTGCCCAGATTTCCCAATGCCATTTACTGAAGAAAGTCTCTTTTCCTCATTGTATATTTTTCCTCCCTTGACAAAGGTTAATTGAGCAAATGTGCATGGGTTTATTTCTGTGCTCTCTATTCTGTTCCAGTGATCTATGTGTCTGTTTTTGTTCCAGTAACACCCTGCTTTGATTATTGTGGCTTTGTAGTATAGTCTGAAGTCAGGGAGTGTATATCTCTAGCTTTGTTCTTTTTTCCCAAGGCTGCATTGGCTTTTGGGGGTTTTATGTGGTTTCATACAAATTTTAAGATTGACTGTTCTAGTTCTGTTAAAAATGTTATGGGTATTTTGATAAGGATTAGCTTGAATCTGTAGATTGCTTTGGGTTATTTAAACATTTTACCAATATTAATTCTTCCAATCCATGAACACAGGATAGTTTTCCATTTATTTGAACCATCTTAATTTCCTTCACTGATGTCTTATAATTTTCAGAGTATAGGTCTTTCATCCCCTTGATTAAGTTTATTTCTAGGTATTTCATTCTTTTTGATTTGATTTTGAATGGGACTGGTTTCTTGCTTTCTATTTTTGATAGTTCATTTGTGTATAGAAAAGCAACAGATTTATGTATATTCTTCCTGTGTCCTGGGTTTTCTATGTATAGTATTATATCACCTACATATAGTGACAGATTCACAACTTCCCTTCTAATTTTGATGCCTTTTATTTCTTTTCATAGTCTGATTGCTGTGGCTAGGACTTCCAGTATTATGTTAAATAGCAATGTTGGGAATGTGCCTCCTTGTCTTGTTTTTGATTTTAGAGGAAAATCTTTCAGTTTTTCACAATTGAGTACTATGGTAGCTGTAAGTTTGTCATAAATATCTGTTATGATATTGAGGTATGTTCCCTCTATACCAATTTGTTGAAAGTTTTTATTATGAAATAGTGTTAAATTTTGTCAAAAGCTTTTTTTGAATCTCTTGGAATGATCATTTGATGTTTATTCTTTGTTTTCTTAATGTGCATATAACATTGATTGATTGGATATATTGAACTATCCTTGCATCTCTTGAATGAGTCCCACTTGATCATGGTGTATGATCTTTTTATATGTTGTTGAATTCAGTTTTCAAATATTTTGTTGAGGATTTTTGCACCTATATTCATCAAAGATATTGGTCTATAATTTTCTTTTTCTGTAGTCTATTTTTCTAATTTTGGTACCAGGGTAATGGGGCCTCATATAATTAATATAAGGTGTCCCCACCTCTTTAGTTTTTTGGAATAGCTTGAAAAGGAAGGGTATTAACTTTTCTTTATATGTTTGGTAGAATTCCCCTGTGATGCTGTCCAGTCTTGGGCTTTTGTTTGTTGGGAGTTTTATTTTTTTTAATTTTTTTATTACTGATTGTTTCAATACTAGCAATCTGTCTGTCTAGTTTATCTATTTCTTCCTGATTTAGTATTGGATGATTTAATGTTTCTAGGAATTTATCCATTTCTTTTTTAGGTTGTGCAAATGTTTGGCATATAACAGTTCATAGTATTCTTTTATGATTGCAATTCTGTGATATAGTTTGTAATTTCTCCTCTTTCATTCTTATTTTGTTTACCTGGGTCCTCTCTCTTTTTTTCTTAATGAGACTGGCTAAAGGCTTATCAGTGTTTTTTATGTTTTCAAAAACAACAGCTCTTGGTTTCACTGATTTTTTTTTTTTGGTTTCTAATTTATTTCCTCTCTGATCGTTATTATTTCCTTCCTTCTACTGACATTTGTCTTTGTTTGTTCATCTTTTGCTAATTCCCTTAAAAGGTAGGTTGGGCTATTTATTTGAGATTTTTCTTATTTCTTGAGGTACGCCTGTATTGCTATAAATTTCACTCTTAGAACTGCTTTTTTTGTGTGTCCCATGGATTGTAGAAGTTGTATTGTTATTTTCACTTGTATCAAGGTGTTTTATGATTTCCTCTTTGATCTCTTCAGTGATCCATTGGTTTTTTAGTAGCATGTTGTTTAGTCTCCATGTGTTCACATTTTTCTCATTTGTATTTGATTTCTAGTTCCACACCATTGTGGTCAGAATAGATGCTTGATATAATTTCTATACTCTTAAATTTGTTGAGGTTTGTTTTGTAGCCTAGCATGTAACCTATCCTGGAGAACATTCCTTGTAGACTTGAAAATAATGTGTATTCTGTTATTTTTGGTTGGAATGTCCTATTGATATTTATTAAGTTCAACTTTTCTAATGCATATTTAAGGCCACTGCTTCCTTATTGATTTTTATGTCTGGATAATCTGTCCATTGATGTAAGTGGGGTATTAGAATCCTCTACTATTGTTGTATTATTGTCAATTTCTCCTTTATGTCTGTTGATATTTGCTTTATGCCTGTTGATATTTGTTTATTTATTTAGATGTCCTTGTATTAGTTTTATATATGTTACGAATGTTGTATCCTCTTCTTGTATTGATTCCTTTATCATTATATAATGCCTTTCTTTGTCCTTTATTATAGACTTTGTTTCAGAGTCTACTTTGTCTGATATGAATATTGCTACCCAAGCTTTTTTACATTTCCATTTGTATGGAATATCTTTTTCCTTCACTTCACTTTCAGTATGTGTGTCTCTTTAGCTCTGAAATGAGTCTTTTATAGGCAGCATACAGATGGGTAGTGTTTCTTAATCCAATCAGCAACCCTCTGTCTTTTGATCTAATTCATTGAATTTTAAAGTGATTATTGATGGGTGACTACCTATTGCCCTTTTGTTATTTGTTTTTTGGTTGCTTTGTAGTTCTCTATTTTCTTCTTTTAGTCTCTTCCTTTGTGGTTTGAATTTTTTTAGTGTCATATTTGTGTTCCTTTTGCTCTAGTTTTTGTATATTTTGTAGTTTTTTGATTTTCGGTAACCGTGTTCTTCATATATGTTGACTTATAACCATACCTACTTGTTTTAAACTGATAGCTATTTGAGTACAAACACATTCTAAAAACTCTACATTTTTTTACTGCCCTCACCCAAATATTTTGTGTTTTTGATGTTATATTTTACAACTTCATGTCTATTTCTTAACTGTTTATTGTGGCTATAGTTGATTTTACAATTTTTGTCTTTTAACCTTTGTACTAGCTTACTTAAGTGGTTGACCATAGCCTTTACAGTATATGTGCCTTTACAATTGGGATTTTTCTTTCCCCTAATTTCTTATTTCTTCCTGTGGTATTTTTTTCACCTAAAGAAGATCATTTAACACTTCTTGTAAGTTTGTTTTAGAATTGATTAATTCTTTTAGTTTTTGCTTGCCTGAAAACTCTTTATCTCTCCTTCAATTCTGAATGATAACCTTGTTGGGTAAAGTATCTTGAGTTGTAGCTTCTTTACTTTCAGCAGTTCAAATATATTATGCTGCTCCCTTCTGAACTGCAAAATTTCTGCTGTAAAATCATCTGATAGCTTTATAGGGGTTCCCTTGTATATGCCTTTAAAATTATCTTATTATTTTTAACTTTTGCAATGTTAATTATGGTATGTCTTGGTGTGGGTCTCTTTGGTTTCATCTTGTTTGGAACTCTGTGTTTATCGTACCTGTATATCTGTTTCCTACTTCAGGTTTGGGAAATTTTCAGCCATAATTTCATTAAATACATTTCTAGCCCTTTCCTCTCTCCCTTCTCCTTCTTTGATTCCTGTAATGTCAATGTTAGTACACTTTATTTTGTCCTGGTGGTCCCATAAACCATTCTTATCTTTATAAAGTTTTTTTTTTTGCTATTTTGATTTGGTGATTTCCATTATTCTATCTTCAAGATTGCTTTTGCATTTTTCTGTATCACCTATTCTCTTAATTACCTCTAGTGTATTTTTCCTTTCAATTTTTGTATTCTTCAGCATGACTGGTTCTTTTTTATATTTTCTAGTTGTCAAAGTTCTCACTGTATTCATCTATTATTTTCCCTTGTTCAGTTAATATTATTACCATGTCTTTGAGTTCTTTAGCAGATAAATTATCTCTATTTCATTAGGGTTTTCTTCATGTTTTTTCCTTGTTCTTTCTTTTGAAACATATTCCTCTGTTTTCCCATTTTTTAACTTTATGTGTCTCTATGTAATTAGATGGTATAGTTACTTATTCCAATATTTAAGTTGTGTCCTTGTGTGGGAGCATCACTTTGCAATATGCCTATACCCAATGTCTTTTGTGGGAGAGCTGAATCTGTAGTGGGCATTGGCTGTGTCTTCCACCAGGGTGTGCTGGCAGCCACTGCCTTCTTGGAAGGTAGGGCTGGAGTTGGATATGCTGGAACCAGAGCTAGGTGCAAACCAGGGCTTCTCCTATGCTCTATGGCTATCACTGCCCTATTAGGGTGGGGTTAGGGAGCCAAGGGACTGGAGAAAGAGCCCTGAAGGAGCTGGGTTTCTCCTGGGTGTGCTGGCAGTCTCCACCTTGGTTTGATACATGGCCAGGGCTTGAGGACTTGCAGTTGCACGTCTGTGTTCATTTCACTTTTTCCCCTAGTGTTTGCACCTTGATTAGTGGCTGGGTTGGGTCCAGGGTGGTTGTTGGTACAATACTGAGCTGGTTTTTCTCCTGCAAGTTATGTTGGTCTCTGCCATGCAGCTAGTTTTGCTTCTCCTAAGTGTGGGCAGGGACTGATGTGCTAGCCATGGCTGCTTCCCCACTTATCTGAGGCAGGGTCAGGTCTGATCTGGCTCTGTTCCCCTAGCTGTGTGCACTCTCTTAAGCAATGGCAGCCTCCACCCTAGTGGAGAGCACTGCCATAGAAAATAAGGCTGGAGAAGGTGCCTGGTGTGGACTGGGGTGCATGCTGGGACTATCCTGGCAAGCTGACCCAGGCAGTTTTCAATCTGCTGCTTTCCTGTCATGACCAGGAGAAAGCAAATCTGTGCACATACTCTTCAAGAGCAGTCTCTGTTTCTTATAGCTCTCTATTATGTCCTACTGCTTTTCAAGCCAGCCAAGGGGTCTCGGCTTCTCAGTGTCAGACCCCAGGGCTGAGGTTCCTAATATGTGGCTTAAAACCCTCACTCCCCAGGGAGGATCTCCAAGGCTGTGATACCCCCTTCTTTTTCTGTGTCCCTCACTAGGGGTGCAGGTCCTGACCAGTTCACTTCTCTTCCCTTCTTAGCCAACTTCTTATTGATCATTATTTACAGACTTGGTTGTAGAAAAACTGTTCTGCTAGTCCCGAGGTTGATTTCAGCAGGCGTTGCTCTATACGTAGTGGTGGTTTTCATGTGTTTGTGAGGTGAGGTAAGCCCAACATCTTCCTTTTCTGCCATCTTGATCTCCTTCCCCATCCAAAATGGCTGTACTGTTTTACATTCCTATCAGCAATATATGAAAGACTAAGCTTTTTCACATCTTTGACAGCCTTTTGCTACTGTCACTATTATTTATTTTAGCCATTCTTATAGTTATGTGGTGATATCACATTGTGCTCTTAATTTGTATTTCCCTGATGGCTAGTGACTTTGAATATCTTTTCATATTCTTTCTTGACATCAGTGTATCCTCTGCAGTAAAATGTGTTTTCACATTGTTTACCTATTTTTAAATTTGATAGTTTGTTACTTTACTTTTGAATTGTGTGCATTTTTGCATATGCTAGATATGAATACATTTTCAGATATTTGTATTGTAAATATTTTTTTCCTAATGGATAGCTTATTTTTTATCCTCTTAAGAGAGTGTTTCACAAAATTGTTTAATTTTGATGAAGTCCAATTTAATGATATTTTAATTGATGGATCATATTTTTGGTGTCATGTCTAAGAACTCTTCATCAAGATCTAGGTCCTTAAAATTTTTCTTCTATGTGTTCTTTAAAAAGATTTTTAGTTTTCATTTTACCTTTAAAATTTTGATATATTTTGAATTAATTTTTTTAGAAGATGTGAGATTTAAGTCAGGTTCATTTTCTGCCTATGGATATCTAATTACTCTACAATCCTTTCCTAGAATGGAAACCATATTTTTCCTCCATTTAATTGCTCTAATAATTTTTTTTAAAAAAATAATTTGATTGTACATGTGTGGACCTATTTGGAGGTTATCTATTCTTTTCTAGCTATCCCTCTGTCACTATCATACTGTCTTTGTTGATGTAGCTATATGGTACATCTTGAAATCAGGTACACTGATTCCTAACATTTCATTATTTTGTCAAGATTGTCTTAGCTATTACAGTTTATTTGCCTTTCCCCATAATTTTATAATTCTCTTATATATGTCTACAAAAAAGTTGCTTGAATTTTTATAGGAATTGCACTAAAACAATATATAAATTTTAGGCAAATTGTTATTTTTACTAATTGATTCTTCTGATCCATGAACAGTCTATCTCTCCATTTATTTAGATACTTTTAAATGTCTTTCATTAGCATTTTTAGTCTTCAACATAGAGATTCTGTATATGTTTTGTTTCAATTTTGTTACATTTGACAAGGCTTGTATTGTAAACTTAAACTATAATCTATCCTGGAGAATGTTGCCTGTGTGCTTGAGAAGAATGTTTATTTTGCTTCCTAGATGGATTGTTCCATATATGTCTGTTAGGTCCATTTGGAAAACTTTAATTCAAACCTAATGTTTTGGTATTGATTTTCTGTCTGGATGATCTATTCATTGTTGGAAGCAGGATATTGAAGTCCCCTATTATTATTGTAGTGTTGCAATTCTTCCCTTCAGATCTTAAAATTTGCCTAATATATTTAGATGCTCCAGTGTTGGGTGAATATATATTTACAATTGCTATATTCTTTTTGATAAATTGACTGTTTTATCATTATATAATGATCATCTTTGTCTCTTGTTCCCTTTTATGGCTTAAAGTCTATTTTGTCTGTTATAAGTACAGCTATCCATTCTTCCTGCTCCCTTTTGTCTTTCACTTGCATGAGATTTATTTTCTATCCTTTCACTTTGAGCCTGTGTGTGTTCTTAAATCTGAAATGAGTCTTTTTTTTTTATTGCAGTACGTAGGCCTCTCACTGTTGTGGCCTCTCCCATTGTGGAGCACAGGTTCCAGATGCACAGGCTCAGCGGCCATGGCTCATGGGCCCAGCCACTCGGCGGCATGTGGGATCTTCCCGGACCGGGGCACGAACCTGTGTCCCCAGCATCTGCAGGTGGACTCTCAAACACTGTGCCACCAGGGAAGCCCTGAAATGAGTCTTTTGTATTCAGCATATAGTTGGATCTTGTTTTGTTTTTTAATCCATTCATCTATTCTATGCCTTTTTATTGGACAATTTAATCCACATTTAAATAAATTATTAATAGAGAAGGAGGACTTACTACAGCCCCTTTTTAAATTATTTTCTGACTGTTTTATAGTTTCTTTTTTCCTTTTTTTCTCTCTTGACATCTTTCTATGTAAATTAACAATTTCTCTAGTGGTGTACTTTGATTTCATTTTCTTTATGTTACATGTATTCACAATAGGTTTTGTTTTGTGGTTACCCTGAGGCTTACTTGAGACATCTAAGAGCTATAACAGTCTATCTTAAGTGTATAACAACTTAACTTCTATTGTATACAATATATTTTCACTTTCCCTACATATTTTATATTTTGGATGTCACACTTTACATCTCCTTATATTGTGTAACCATCAACAAATTATTATACATATAGCTATCTATTTTAATACTTTTGTCTTTTAAACTTAACTAGAGTTAAGTGAATAACTCACCACTATTTTAGAATATTCTGAATATGACTAAATACTTGCCTTTACTAGTATTTTGTATATTTTCATATCTTTTCATGTTACTAGTTAGTGTCCTTTATTTCAGCTTGAAGAACTCCTTTGGCATTTCTTCTAAGATAGGCCTAGTGGTGATAAACTCTCTCAGTTTTGTTTTTTTGGGAAAGTCTTTACCTTTCCTTCATTTCTAAAGGACAACTTTGCTGGGTAAAATATTCTTGGTTGTCAGTTATTTTCTTTCAGCACTTTGAATATAACTTCCCACTTTTTCCTTGCCTGTAAGGTTTCTGCTGAAAAGTGTAATGGTATTTATATGGAAGTTTCCATGTACAAGAAAAAATATATATATATCTATATCTTGTTGCTTTTAAAATATTCTCTTTCTTTTTAGCTTTAGACAGTTTTATTATAATGTGTCTTGGAGAAGATTATTTTCTATTGGTGTGACCTATTAGTTTCATAAACATGGATGTCCAATATATGTCCCCAGGTTTGGGAAGTTCTCAGGCATCATTTCTTTAAATAAACTCTTTACACCTTTCTCCCTCTCTTCCCCTTCTGATCCTCCACTTGTTTTCTTAATGGTGTCCTGTAAGACCTGTAGGCTTTTAAATTTATTTTTATTCTTTTTCTTTGTGCTCCTCTGCCTGGATAATTTCAAGTGAGCTGCCTTCAAGCTCACTGATTTGCTTTTCTGATTGTTCTAGTCTGTTAGTTGAAGCTCCCTACTGAATTCTTCAGTTCAGTTATTGTATTCTTCAGATCCAAAATTTCTGTTTTTTAAAAATTTCTTGAAGTTGTGGCACATATATATATACAATGGCATATTACTCAGCCATAAAAAGGAACGGAATTGAGTTATTTGTAGTGAGGTGCATGAACCTAGAGTCTGTCATTCAGAGTAAAGAAAGTCAGAAAAAGAAAAACAAATACCATATTCTAATGTATATATATGGAATTTAAAAAAATGGTACTGATGAACCTAGTGGAAAGGCAGAAATGAAGACGCAGATGTAGAGAACGGACTTGAGGATATGGGGGTGGGGAGGGGAAGCTGGGATGAAGTGAGAGAGTAGCACTGACACATATACACTACCAAATGTAAAACAGATAGCTAGTGGGAAGCTGCTGCATAGCACAGGGAGATCAACTTGGTGCTTTGTGACGACATAGAGCAGTGGGATATGGAAGGTGGGAGGGAGATGAAGGAGGGAGGGGATATGCGGATATATGTATACATATAGCTGATTCACTTTGTTGTACAGCAGAAACTAACACAACATTGTAAAGCAATTACTCCAATAAAGATGTAAAAAAAGTCTCTATTGAACTTCTCATTTTGTTCTTATATTGTTTTCTTAATATTGTTAAATTGTTAATATGTGTTTTCTTGTAGCTCTCTGAACATCTTTATAACAATTATTTTGAATTCTTTTTTGGGCAATTACTGTATCTATATTTCTTTGGAACAAGTACTGAAAGTTTATTGTATTCTTTTGGTGGAGTCATATTTCCCTGATTCTTCATGGTCCCTTGTAGCCTTGCATATATATATGTGCATTGTAAAAAAAACAGTCACCTCTTCTAGATTTTATGTTCTGACTTCTGTAGGAGTAAACTTAACCTGTGCATAGGGTATGCTGGAATGTGCTTTGACCACTGTTCTAGTGATGCAGGGTGTCAAGTCCAGGAACATGTGATGGGAGCTGGTCCAAGGGTGGTGACTCATTGGCTCAGGCTGTTGGGGTCCACATCATCATCAACTGCATGATTCATGGTGAGCACTTCTGGGGGTCTGCTGAGGCTGCAAGAGCTGCTGGGGTCTTCAGCAGCACCTTCAGGTCAAGTGGCTAGGGACCAAGGCAAGCAGCAGTGTTGGCTGAAACTGATATTGTGCACATGGTCAGCTGTGGGGGTCTTCTGCAGGTATTTGTGGAGTGGCAGGGACCAGGGCAGGCAGCAAGGGCCAAGGACAACTGGGTGCAACTGGCAGCTGTAAGGACCCTGGATGTCGACATGCACTATCATGGTTGCTGCTTCTTGCCACATGTGTATGACAGTGGAGACTGGTGATGATTGTTGGGTCAGGGGTACATAGATTCACAGTTTGGGTGGCTAGCTTCAGGTTAACACTGTGACACAGACAGTGACAGAAGACAGGGCCTGATCTGGATCCACAAGCATCTGTGGAAGCCTTGGCTGTTGGTGTGCTCTCTAGTAGCTGCACAGTCTCCCCCTGGGTCTGTATATGGCTGGGAGGCATGCATGTGGAAATCTGGAGGGGCTAGCTCTGAGCACACGTAGGATGGAAGTCAGCTGTGGACTGTCAAGCCTGGAATGTTTCACTCGCACAGCTACAGAGACCTGGGTTGGCTTCTATTGCAGTTCCTGGGACTCTGGTAGAGGTAGGGTAGGAGAGGAAGTGAGGAGGGACTCAGTTGACTGGCATCAGTGAATGCAAATACCTGTGTGGTAAAAGCCAGTGAAATCTGCAGGGTGTTCTGAGGTGGTTGTGGTGGTCACTGGTTTCTTCAATGGCAAAGCTGCTAGGGTTTCTACAGAGGAGGTCACTGGGAACTATAGTCATGCCCAGCTGCATAGCTGATATTGGTAACCCCTTCTTTTTTTCTTTGTTCCTAGCCATCTCCATAAGCCTCGGTTTTGCTGGTCTCAGGATGGGGTGAAATTAGAAGCAGATAACGTGTTGTGTGCCAAAATCTGTGGAAGCTTGTCACTCATACTCTCCTTCTTTCTTGATGAGGGGAACTCTTTCTTGCTGGGGAGTTCCTTTATGATGCTGAGCAATTCCAGCTTGCAGAATGAGTGATGCAGAAAAAATAAAGCTCTTCTTCCCTTTTTGTGTGGTAATCTCCAGTTCTTTGGTTCCACTGAGTGGTTGACGTTACTTAAATGGACTCCAGAGCTCTCCCATAGCTGTTTTGTTCATAGATAGCTGTCTAATTGTTGATTTTTGTGGGGAGACAGAAGCTAGGGTCATCTACACCTCGATCTTGATGATGTCACTCCCTCATCTTTGTATCTTGTGAACTTGCTGAACTTGCCCAATGATTCTGTGAGATTTTTTGGTAGATTCGTTGAGATTTTCTACATAGACTAGCATGTCATCTACAAATAGGGTACTCCAGATCTGTTTATCTTCTACATTTTTTTTCCTCATTGCACTGGCTAGAACTTCCAGTATTATTGTAAAAGTAGCATTATGTTTTTAAAAACTATTATGTTAAGCAGTGAGATTAGGCATCTTTGTCCTGTTACCAGTATTGGGGTCATGGGGTGGGGGACGTTCAGTTTTCACCATTATGTATGATGCTAGATGTACATATTTTTGTAAATACTTGTTATCAAGTTGAGGAAGTTCCCATCTAATTCCAGTTTTTAGAGGTTTATACTGTGAATGGATATTAAATTTTCCAAATACTCATTTTGCATCAATTAATTTGATTATGTAATCTTTCTTTAGCTTATAAAGGATAGATTAATTGATTTTTGAATATAAATTCAGCCTTGCATTCCTGAGGGGGGATCACTTAGTCATAGTTTGTACTCCTTTTTTATATTTTGCTGAATTGTATTCGCTAATATTTTAAGATTTTTGCATCTATGTTCACTAGAGATATTGGTCTATAGTAGCCTTTCTTTCTTTCTTTCTTTTTCTTTCTTTCATTCTAACAATCTTTGGTTTTTATATCAGAATAATACTGTTTTCCTAAGAGGATTTGGGAAGTATTTCCATGTCTACTTTCTGACAGGTTGTGCAGAATTGATGTTAATTCCTTAAAAGTGTGGTAGAATTCTCCTGTGGAACAAATCAAACCTGGAGATTACATTATCAGATTCTTTGAATAATGAATTCAATTTCCTTCTTAGTTATTAAATTTCATATTGAGTTGTGGTTGTTTATGATTTTTAAGAAATTGTTCCATTTTTTCCTATGATATCAAACTTATATGTAGAGGTATTTGTAGTATTTTCTTATTATTCTTTGATATCTGCATGCCCTTTAGTGATATCCTATGTTTCTTTTGAGATATTGCTCATTTTTATCTTTTATTTTTCTTTCTTTTTTGGTCTTGTTTGATATTTCTAAATTGTATTAAACTTTCCAGAGAACCAGATTTTTATTTCTTTGATTTGTTTTATTATTTTTCTCTTTTCAATTTAATCAATTTCTTCTGTTATCTCTACTATTCCCTTACTTCCACTTGCTTACAATTTATTTGGCTCTTCTTTTTCTAATTTCTTGAGGTGGGAGTGTAGATATTTAATTTCAGAATTTACCTCTTTTCTAATGTGGGGATGCAGTGCTATAAATTTCCATTTCATCAGTGCTTTAACTGTGTATCCCACATATGTTGATGTTTATTTCATTTTTATTTAGTTCAGTGTATATTTTTATTTTCCTTCAGACTTACTCTTTGATCCACAGATTATTTGGAAGGATATTATTTAGGTTTCAGTTGTTTGCAGATTTTCCTGATATCTTCCTCTTACCGATTTCTAGTTTGATTCCATTATGATCAAAAATACACTATGGGCTTCCCTGGTGGTGCAGTGGTTGAGAGTCCGCCTGCTTATGCGGGGGACATGGGTTCGTGCCCTGGTCCGGGAGGATCCCACATGCCATGGAGTGGCTATGCCCATGAGCCATGGCCACTGAGCCTGTGCGTCCAGAACCTGTGATCCACAATGGGAGAGGCCACAACAGTGAGAGGCCAGCATACCACAAAAAACAAAAACAAAGACAAAAAAACACTATATATGAACTCAAATGTTTTTTGTTGACTGAGGCTTGTTTTATGGTCCCTGGTCTAATTTACCTTGGAACATGCCTTTTTGGTGCTTGAAAATAATGTATGTTCTGTTATTATTGGGTGGAGCATTCTAATTACATCACTTAGATCCTATTGATTGGTGGTATTGTTTACTTCTTTATCTTTGCTAAAATTATATCCAATTATTATATTAGTTGTTGAGAGATGGTATGGAAATCTCCAACCATATTTGTGAAATTGTCCCTTTCTCTCTTGAATTTATTCATTTTTGCTTCATGCATTTCAAATTAGTTGTTTAGTATATACACAGCAAATATACTTCAGTATCTTCCAGTCATGAATGTAGAATAACTTTTCATTAATTTAGATATTTAATTTCTTTTCATGAAATCTATAGTTTTTAGTATACAAGACTTGCACTTCTTTTATTTTTTTCCTAAGAATTTTATTCTATTCTTATACTACCATAACTGAAATTCCTTTCTTAGTTTTATTTTTAAATTGTTTATTGCTAGTGTGTAAAATACTTTTGTATTTTTAATTGAAGTATATTGAAGTATAGTTGCTGCACAATACTATATATGTTACAGGTTTGCAACAGAGTAATTCACAATTTTTAAAGATTATACTCTACTTATAGTTATAAAATATATTGGAGATATTCCCCATGATGTACAATATATCCTTCTAGTTTGTTTTATTACAAATATTTTGTATATCTTACTCCCCTACCCTTATTTACCCCTCCTCTCTTTCTTTCCCACACTGGTAACCACTAATTTGTTCTTTATATCTGTGAGTCTTCTTCTTTTTTGTTATAATCAATAGTTTGCTGTAATTTTAAGATTCCATATATAAGTGATATCATACAGTATTTGTATTTCTCTGACTTATTTCACTGAGCTTAATGACCTCCAACTCCATCCATGTTGCTGCAAGTTGCAAAATTTTATTCTTTTTAATGGCTGAGTAGTATTCTATTGTATATATATGTACAGAGGACACAGGGTGTTTCCACATCTTGGGAATTGTAAATAATTCTCTGTGAACATTGGAGTGCATTTATCTTTTCAAATTAGTTTTTTTGTTTTTATAGATAAATACCCAGGAGTGGAAGTGCTCGGTCATATTGTAGTTTTATATTTAGTTTTCTGAGAAACCTCCATAGTTTTTTTCACGGTGGCTGCACCAATTTACATTCCCACCACAGTGTACAGGGGTTCCCTTTTCTCAACATTCTCACCAACATTTTTTTTTTACCTTTATTTTTTTCTTAACAAATTTAATCAGTTATACATATACATATGTTTCCATATCACCTCCCTTTTGCGTCTCCCTACCACCCTCCCTATCCCACCCCTCCAGGCGGTCACAAAGCACCGAGTTGATCTCCCTGTGCTATGCGGCTGCTTCCCACTAGCTATCTACCTTACGTTTGGTAGTGTATATATGTCCATGCCGCTCTTTCACTTTGTCACAGCTTACCCTTCCCCCTCCCCAGATCCTCAAGTCCATTCTCTAGTAGGTCTGTGTCTTTATTCCTGTCTTACCCCTATGTTCTTCATGACATTTTTTTCTTAAATTCCATATATATGTGTTAGCATACAGTATTTGTCTTTCTCTTTCTGACTTACTTCACTCTGTATGACAGACTCTAGGTCTATCCACCTCATTACAAATAGCTCAATTTCATTTCTTTTTATGGCTGAGTAATATACTATTGTATATATGTGCCACATCTTCTTTATCCATTCATCCGATGATGGACACTTAGGTTGTTTCCATCTCTGGGCTATTGTAAATAGGGCTGCTATGAACATTTTGGTACATGTCTCTTTTTGAATTATGGTTTTCTCAGGGTATATGCCCAGTAGTGGGATTGCTGGGTCATATGGTAGTTCTATTTGTACTTTTTTAAGGAACCTCCATACCGTTCTCCATAGCGGCTGTACCAATTCACATTCCCACCAGCAGTGCAAGAGTGTTCCCTTTATTCCACACCCTCTCCAGCATTTATTATTTCTAGATTTTTTGATGATGGCCATTCAGACTGGTGTGAGATGATATCTCATTGTAGTTTTGATTTGCATTTCTCTAATGAGTAAAGATGTTGAGCATCCTTTCATGTGTTTGTTGGCAGTCTGTATATCTTCTGTGGAGAAATGTCTATTTAGGTCTTCTGCCCATTTTTGGATTGGGTTGTTTGTTTTTTTGTTATTGAGCTGCATGAGCTGCTTATAAATTTTGGAGATTAATCCTTTGTCAGTTGCTTCATTTGCAAATATTTTCTCCCATTCTGAGGGTTGTCTTTTGGTCTTGTTTATGGTTTCCTTTGCTGTGCAAAAGCTTTGAAGTTTCATTAGGTCCCATGTGTTTATTTTTGTCTTTATTTCCATTTCTCTAGGAGGTGGGTCAAAGAGGATCTTGCTGTGATTTATGTCATAGTGTCCTGCCTATGTTTTCCTCTAAGAGTTTGATAGTGTCAGGCCTTACATTTAGGTCTTTAATCCATTTTGAGCTTATTTTTGTGTATGGTGTTAGGGAGTGATCTAATCTGATACTTTTACATGTCCCTATCCAGTTTTCCCATCACCACTTATTGAAGAGACTGTCCTTTCTCCACTGTACATTCCTGCCTCCTTTATCAAAGATAAGGTGACCATATGTCCGTGCATTTAACTCTGGGCTTTCTATCATGTTCCATTGATCTATCTTTCTGTTTTTGTGCCAGTACCATACTGTCTTGATTACTGTAGCTTTGTAGTATATTCTGAAGTCAGGGAGCCTGATTCCTCCAGCTCCATTTTCCGTTCTCAAGATTGCTTTGGCTATTCGGGGTCTTTTGTGTTTCCATACAAATTGTGAAATTCTTTGTTCTAGTTCTGTGAAAAATGCCAGTGGTAGTTTGATAGGGATTGCATTGAATCTGTAGATTGCTTTGGGTAGTAGAGTCATTTTCACAATGTTGATTCTTCCAATCCAAGAACATGGTACATCTCTCCATCTATTTGTATCATCTTTAATTTCTTTCATCAGTGTCTTATAATTTTCTGCATACAGGTCTTTTGTATCCTTAAGTAGGTTTATTCCAAGATATTTTATTCTTTTTGTTGCAATGGTAAATGGGAGTGTTTCCTTGATTTCACTTTCAGATTTTTCATCATTAGTATATAGGAATGCCAGAGATTTCTGTGCATTAATTTTGTATCCTGCAACTTTACCAAATTCATTGATTAACTCTAGTAGTTTTCTGGTAGCATCTTTAGGATTCTCTATGTATAGTATCATGTCATCTGCAAACAGTGACAGCTTTACTTCTTCTTTTCCAATTTGGATTCCTTTTATTTCCTTTTCTTCTCTGATTGCTGTGGCTAAAACTTCCAAAACTAGGTTGAATAAGAGTGGTGAGAGTGGGCAACCTTGTCTTGTTTCTGATCTTAGTGGAAATGGTTTCAGTTTTTCACCATTGAGGACGATGCTGGCTGTGGGTTTGTCATATATGGCCTTTATTATGTTGAGGAAAGTTCCCTCTATGCCTACTGTCTGCAGGGTTTTTATCATAAATGGGTGTTGAATTTTGTCGAAAGCTTTCTCTGCATCTATTGAGATGATCATATGGTTTTTCTCCTTCAATTTGTTAATATGGTGTATCACGTTGATGGATTTGCGTATATTGAAGAATCCTTGCATTCCTGGAATAAACCCCACTTGATCATGGTGTATGATCCTTTTAATGTGCTGTTGGATTCTGTTTGCTAGTATTTTGTTGAGGATTTTTGCATCTATGTTCATCAGTGATATTGGCCTGTAGTTTTCTTTCTTTGTGACATCCTTGTCTGGTTTTGGTATCAAGGTGATGGTGGCCTCGTAGAATGAGTTTGGGAGTGCTCCACCCTCTGCTATATTTTGGAAGAGTTTCAGAAGGATAGGTGTTAGCTCTTGTCTAAATGCTTGATAGAATTCGCCTGTGAAGCCATCTGGTCCTGGGCTTTTGTTTGTTGGAAGATTTTTTATCACAGTTTCAATTTCAGTGCTTGTGATTGGTCTCTTCATATTTTCTATTTCTTCCTGGTTCGGTCTCGGCAGGTTGTGCATTTCTAAGAATTTGTCCATTTCTTCCAGGTTGTCCATTTTATTGGCATAGAGTTGCTTATAGTAATCTCTCATGATCTTTTGTATTTCTGCAGTGTCAGTTGTTACTTCTCCTTTTTCATTTCTAATTCTATTGATTTGAGTCTTCTCCCTTTTTTTCTTGATGAGTCTGGCTAATGGTTTATCAATTTTGTTTATCTTCTCAAAGAACCAGCTTTTAGTTTTATTGATCTTTGCTATCGTTTCCTTCATTTCTTTTTCATTTATTTCTGATCTGATTTTTATGATTTCTTTCCTTCTGCTAACTTTGGGATGTTTTTGTTCTTCTTTCTCTAATTGCTTTAGGTGCAAGGTTAGGTTGTTTATTCGAGATGTTTCCTGTTTCTTAAGGTGGGATTGTATTGCTATAAACTTCCCCCTTAGAACTGCTTTTGCTGCATCCCATAGGTTTTGGGTCATCGTGTCTCCATTGTCATTTGTTTCTAGGTATTTTTCAATTTCCTCTTTGATTTCTTCAGTGATCACTTCGTTATTAAGTAGTGTATTGTTTAGCCTCCATGTGTTTGTATTTTTTACAGCTCTTTTCCTGTAATTGATATCTAGTCTCATAGCATTGTGGTCAGAAAAGATACTTGATACAATTTCAATTTTCTTAAATTTACCAAGGCTTGATTTGTGACCCAAGATATGATCTATCCTGGAGAATGTTCCACGAGCACTTGAGAAAAATGTGTATTCTGTTGTTTTTGGATGGAATGTCCTATAAATATCAATTAAGTCCATCTTGTTTAATGTATCATTGAAAGCTTGTGTTTCCTTATTTATTTTCATTTTGGATGATCTGTCCATTGGTGAAAGTGGGGTGTTAAAGTCCCCTACTATGAGTGTGTTACTGTCGATTTCTCCTTTTATGGCTGTTAGTATTTGCCTTATGTATTGAGGTGCTCCTATGTTGGGTGCATAAATATTTACAATTGTTATATCTTCTTCTTGGATCGATCCCTTGATCATTAGGTAGTGTCCTTCTTTGTCTCTTCTAGTAGTCGTTATTTTAAAGTCTATTTTGTCTGATATGAGAATTGCTACTCCAGCTTTCTTTTGGTTTCCATTTGCATGGAATATCTTTTTCCATCCCCTTACTTTCAGTCTGTATGTGTCTCTAGGTCTGAAGTGGGTTTCTTGTAGACAGCATATATATGGGTCTTGTTTTTGTATCCATTCAGCCAATCTGTGTCTTTTGGTGGGAGCATTTAGTCCATTTACATTTAAGGTAATTATCGATATGTATGTTCTTATTCCCATTTCCTTAATTGTTTTGGGTTCATTATTGTAGGTCTTTTACTTCTGTTGTGTTTCTTGCCTAGAGAAGTTCCTTTAGCATTTGTTGGAAAGCTGGTTTGGTGGTGCTGAACTCTCTCAGCTTTTGCTTGTCTGTAAACGTTTTAATTTCTCCATCAAATCTGAATGAGATCCTTGCTGGGTAGAGTAATCTTGGTTGCAGGTTTTTCTCCTTCATCACTTTAATTATGTCCTGCCACTCCCTTCTGGCTTGTAGAGTTTCTGCTGAGAGATCAGCTGTTATCCTGATGGGGATTCCCTTGTGTGTTATTTGTTGTTTTTGCCTTGCTGCTTTTAATAGGATTTCTTTGTGTTTAATTTTTGACAGTTTGATTAATATGTGTCTTGGCGTATTTCTCCTTGGATTTATTCTGTATGGGACTCTCTGTGCCTTCTGGACTTGATTAACTGTTTCCTTTCCCATATTAGGGAAGTTTTCAACTATAATCTCTTCAAATATTTTCTCAGTCCCTTTCTTTTTCTCTTCTTCTTCTGGAACCCCTATAATTCGAATGTTGGTGCGTTTAATGTTGTCCCAGAGGTCTCTGAGACTGTCCTCTGTTCTTTTCATTCTTTTTTCTTTATTTTGCTCTGCAGCAGTTATTTCCACTATTTTATCTTCCACCTCATTTATCCGTTCTTCTGCCTCAGTTATTCTGCTATTGATCCCATCTAGAGTATTTTTTATTTCATTTATTGTGTTTTTAATCGATGCTTGATTCATCTTTAGTTCTTCTAGGTCCTTGTTAACTGTTTCTTGCATTTTGTCTATTCTATTTCCAAGATTTTGGATCTTGGAAATAGAATCTTGGATCATCTTTACCATCATTATTCTGAATTCTTTTTCAGGTAGACTGCCTATTACCTCTTCATTTGTTAGGTCTGGTGGGTTTTTATCTTGCTCCTTCTCCTGCTGTGTGTTTTTCTGCCTTCTCATTTTGCTTATGTTACTGTGTTTGGGGTCTCCTTTTTGCAGGCTGCAGGTTCGTAGTTCCCGTTGTTTTTGGTGTCTGTCCCCAGTGGCTAAGGTTGATTTAGTGGGTTGTGTAGGCTTCCTGGTGGAGGGGACTAGTGCCTGTGTTCTGGTGGATGAGGCTGGATCTTGTCTTTCTGGTGGGCAGGTCCACGTCTGGTGGTGTGTTTTGGGGTGTCTGTGGACTTTTTATGATTTTAGGCCACCTCTCTGCTAATGGGTGGCGTTGTGTTCCTGTCTTGCTAGTTGTTTGGCATAGGGTGTCCAGCACTGTAGCTTGCTGGTCGTTGAGTGAAGCTGGGTGCTGCTGTTGAGATGGAGATCTCTGGAAGATTTTTGCCGTTTGATATTATGTGGAGCTGGGAGGTCTCTTGTGGACCAGTGTCCTGAAGTTGGCTCTCCCACTTCAGAGGCACAGCACTGACTCCGGGCTCCTCAATTTGGGATGATGTGTTGTCTATTCATGTATTCCACAGATGCAGGGTACATCAAGTTGATTGTGGAGCTTTAATCCGCTGCTTCTGAGGCTGCTGGGAGAGGTTTCCCTTTCTCTTCTTTGTTCTCACAGCTCCTGGGTCTCAGCTTTGGATTTTGCCCCGCCTCTGCGTGTAGGTCGCCGGAGGGCATCTGTTCTTCGCTTAGACAGGACAGGGTTAAAGGAGCAGCTGCTTCGGGGACTCTTGCTCACTCAGGCCGGGCGGGGGGGAGGGGCACGGAGTGCGGGGCGAGCCTGCAGCGGCAGAGGTTGGCGTGACTTTGCACTAGCCCGAGGCGCGCCGTGCGTTCTCCCAGGGAATCCGCCCCTGGATCCCGGGACCCTGGCAGTGGCGGGCTGCACAGGCTCCCGGAAGGGCGGTGTGGGCAGTGACCTGCGCTCGCACACAGGCTTCTTGGCGGCAGCAGCAGCAGCCCCAGCATCCCACGCCCGTCACTGGGCTCCGCGCTTTCTGTCGCGACTCGCGCCCGTCTGTGGAGCCCCTTTAAGCAGCGCTCTTAATCCCCTCTCCTCGCGCACCAGGAAACCAAGAGGGAAGAAAAAGTCTCTTGCCTCTTTGGCAGCTCCAGAGTTTTCCCGGACTCCCTCCCGGCTAGCTGTGGCATATTAGCCCCCTTCAGGCTGAGTTCTCGCCGCCAGCCCCAGTCCTCTCCCTGTGCTCTGACCGAAGCCCGAGCCTCAGCTTCCAGCGCTGCGCGCCCCAGCAGGCGAGCAGACAAGCCTCTCGGGCTGGTGAGTGCTGCTCGGCACCGATCCTCTGTGCGGGAATCTCTCCGCTTTGCCCTACCCAGGTATGTGGGGAGTTTCTTGCCTTTTGGGAGGTCTGGGGTCTTCTGCCAGCGTTTAGTAGGTGTTCTGTAGGAGTTGTTCCACGTGTAGCTGTATTTGTGGTGTATCCGTGGGGAGGAAGGTGATCTCCGCGTCTTACTCTTCCGCCATCTTACCCGGAAGTCTGGCTCACCAACATTTTTTATTTGTAAACTTTTTGGTTGTAGCCATTCTGACAGAGGTGAGGTGATATCTCCTTGTAGTTTTGATTTGCATTTCCCTGATGATTAGAGGTATTGAATATCCTTCCATGTGCATTTTGGCCATCTGCATTTCCCCTTTGGAAAAATGTCTATTTAGTTCTGCCCAATTTTTAATTGGGGAGTTTGTTTTTTTTGATGTTGAGTTGTAAGAACTGTTTATATACATTGGATATTAAACCTTTACAGGTAATATCATTTACAAATACCTTCTTCCACTCAGTGTGTCATCTTTTTTGTTGTTGATGATTGTTTTCCTTTGCTGTGTAAAATATTTTAAGTTTAATTAGGTCCCATTTGTGTACATTGGCTTTTCTTTCCTTTGCTTCAGGAGAGGGATTAAAAAAATATTGTTGCAAGTTATGTTAATGAGTGTTCTATCTATGTTTTCCTCTAGGAGTTTTATAGCATATGGTCTTACATTTAGGTATTTAACCCAATTTGAGTTTATTTTGTATATGGTGTTAGACAATGTTCTAATTTCATTCTTTTACAAGTAGCTGTGCAGTTTTCCCAGCACCACCCATTGAAGAAGAGACTGTTTTCTCCATTGCATATCCTTGCCCCCTTTATCATAGGTTAATTGACCATAGATGTGTGGATTATTTCTGGGCTCTCAATTCTGTTCCAGTGATTTATGTGTCTCTTTTTGTGGCTGTACCATACTGTTTTGATGACTGCAGCTTTATAGTATAGTGTGAAGTCAGGGACCATGATTTCTCAACCTCTGTTCTTTCTCAAGACTGTTTTGGCTGTTCAGAGTCTTTTGTGTTAACATACATATTTTAAATTATTTGCTCTAATTCTGTGAAAAATGCCATTGGTGGGACTTCCCTGGTGGTGCAGTGGTTAAGAATCTGCCTGCCAATGCAGGGGACATGGGTTTGATCCTTAGTCTGGGAAGATCCCACATGCCGTGGAGCAACTAAGACCATGCACCACAACTACTGAGCCTGCACTCTAGAGACCACGAGCCACAACTACTGACGCCACATGCTGCAACTACTGAAGCTCGTACACCCTAGAGCTTGTGTGCTGCAACTACTGAAGCCCGTGCACCTAGAGCCCATGCTCCACAACAAGAGAAGCCACCACAATGAGAAGCCTGCACACTGAAACAAAGAGTAGCCTCCACTCACTACAACTAGAGAAAACCCACATGCAGCAAAGACCAAATGCAGCCAAAATTAAAAAAATGTCATTGATATTTTGATACGTATTGCATTGAATCTGCAAATTTCCTTGGTTAACATGGCCATTTTAACAATACTGATTCTTCCATTCAAGAACATATCTTTCCATCTGTTTGTGACATATTAAATTTTTTTCATCAGTGTCCTATAATTTTCTGAGCACAGGTTTTTATCTTGTAAAGTAAGTTTATTCTGAGATATTGGATTCTTTTTGATGTGATGGTAAATGAGATTGTTTCCTTAATTTCTGTTTTGTAGAGTTCATTGTTAGTGTATAGAAATGCAACAGATTTCTGTATATTAATTTTGTATCATGCAACTTTACTGAATTCTTTGATGAGCTGTAGTATTTTTCTGGTGGCATATTTAGGATTTTCTATGTATAATATTCTGTCATATGAAAATATGACCTGATACTATACATGTCATATATAATTCTTCCTTTCCAATTTGGATTCTTTTTATTTCTTTTTCTTCTCTGATTCCTGTGGCTAGGCCTCCAAAATTATTTTGTATAAAAATGGCAAGAGTGGGCATCCTTGTCTTGTTCCTGATCTTAAAGAAAATGCTTTCACCATTAAGTATGATGGTAGTTGTGGGTTTGTCATATATGGCCTTTATTATGCAGAGGTATATTCCCTCTATGCCCACTTTCTGGAGAGTACTTTTTTTTTATAAATAGATGTTGAATTTTATCAAAATCTTTTTCTGCATCTATTGAAGTGATTATATGTTTTTTATTCATCAGTTTTTTAATGTCATATATCCCATTGATTGATTTCCAGATATGGAGAAAGCCTTGCACCCCTGGGATAAATCTTACTTGATCATGGTGTATAGCCCTTTCAATGTATTGTGTATTCAGTTTGCTAGTATTTTGTTGAGGATTTTTGCATCTATGTCCATCAGTGATACTGGCTTGTAATTTCTTTTTTTGTGTGATATCTTTGTCTGATTTTGGTATAAGGGTGATGGCCTTATAGAATAAGTTTTCAAGTGATTCTTCTTCTGCCATATTTTGGAGTAGTTTGAAAAGCATAGAGGTTAACTCTTCTCTAAATGTTTGACAGAATTCGTCTGTGAAGCCATCTGTTTCTGGACCTTTGTTTGTTGGCAGTTTTTAAATTACTGATTCAGTTTCACTACTGGTAATTAGTGTGTTCATATTTTCTATTTCTTCCTGGTTCATTGTGGTATATTATGCCTTTCTAAGAATGTCCATATCTTCTAGGTTGTCCATTTTATTGGCATATAGTTGTTCATAGTAGTCTCTTATGATCCTTTGAATTTCTGTGGTGTCATTTGCAATTTCTTTTTCATTTCTGATTTTGTTGATTTGGCTGTCTCCCCTTTTGCTTGATGAGTCTGGTGAAAGGTTTATCAAATTTGTTTATCTTTTCAAAGAACCAGCTGTTTTATGAATCTTTTATTTAGTTACTTTTGAGATATACATTTTAAAGTAATAACTAGAATTATGACATAACATTACACCAGAACATATAAGATTTTTAGAAATTTAATGTAATGTCTGAAACATTTATATTAACATATTTCCATGCAAATAACCCAAAGAAAGTTTAGTATGAGCTGTTTTTTTGTTTGTTTGTTTGTTTTATACTGCAGGTTCTTATTACTCATCAATTTTATACACATCAGTGTAAACATGTCAATCCCAATCACCCAATTCAGCACACCACCATCCCCAACCCACCGCAGTTCTCCCCACTTGGTGTCCATATGTTTGTTCTCTACATCTGTGTCTCAACTTCTGCCCTGCAAACTGGTTCATCTGTACCATTTTTCTAGGTTCCAAATATATGTGTTAATATATGATATTTGTTTCTCTCTTTCTGACTTACTTCACTCTGTATGACAGTCTCTAGATCCATCCACATCTCAACAAATGACTCAATTTTGTTCCTTTTTATGGCTGAGTAATATTCCATTGAATATATGTACCACATCTTCTTTATCCATTCATCTGTTGATGGGCATTTAGGTTGCTTCCATGACCTGGTTATTGTAAATAGTGCTGCAATGAACATTGGGGTGCATGCATCTTTTTGAATTATGGTTTTATCTGGGTATATGCCAGTAGTGGGATTGATGGATCATATGGTAATTCTATTTTTAGTTTTTTAAGGAACCTCTATACTGTTCTCCATAGTGGCTGTATCAACTTACATTCCCACCGACAGTGCAGGAGGGTTCCCTTTTCTCCACACCCTCTCCAGCATTTGTTGTTTGTAGATTTTCTGATGATGCCCATTCTAACTGGTGTCAGGTGATACCTCATTGTAGTTTTGACTTGCATTTCTCTAATAATTAGTGATGTTGAACAGCTTTTCATGTGCTTCTTGACCATCTGTATATCTTCTTTGGAGAAATGTCTATTTAGGTCTTCTGCCCATTTTTGGATAGAGTTGTTTGTTTCTTTAATATTGAGCTGCATGGGCTGTTTATATATTTTGGAGATTAATCCTTTGTCTGTTGATTCATTTGCAAATATTTTCTCGCATTCTGAGGGTTGTATTTTCGTCTTGTTCATAGTTTCCTTTGCTGTGCAAAGGCTTTGAAGTTTCATTAGGTCCATTTGTTTATTTTTGTTTTTATTTCCATTACTCTAGGAGTTGGATTTAAAAAGATCTTGCTGTGGTTTATGTCAAAAAGCATTTTTCCTATGTTTTCCTCTAAGAGTTTTATAGTGTCTGGTCTCACATTTAGGTCTTTAATCGATTTTGAGTTTATTTTTGTGTATGGTGTTAGTGAGTGTTCTAACTACATTCTTTTCCATGTAGCTGTCCAGTTTTCCCAGCACCACTTGTTGAAGAGACTGTCTTTTCTCCATTGTATATCTTTGCCTCTTTTGTCATAGATTAGTTGACCATAGGTGCATGGGTTTATCTCTGGGCTTTCTATCCTTTTCCATTGTTGTATGTTTCTTTTTTGTGCCAGTACCATATTCTCTTGATTACTGTAGCTTTGTAGTAGAGCCTGAAGTCAGGGAGTCTGATTCCTCCAGCTCCATTTTTTTCCCTCAAGACTGCTTTGGCTATTAGGGGTCTTTGGTGTCTCCATACAAATTTTAAGATGATTTGTTCTAGTTCTGTAAAAAATGCCATTGGTAATTTGATAGGGATTGTGTTGAATCTGTAGATTGCTGTGGGTACTATAGTCATTTTCACAATATTGATTCTTCCAATCCAAGAACATGGTATATCTCTCCATCTGTTGGTATCATCTTTCATTTCTTTCATCAGTGTCTTATAGTTTTCTGCATACAGGTCTTTTGGCTCCTTAGGTAGGTTTATTCCTAGATATTTTATTCTTTTTGTTGCAATGGTAAATGGGAGTGTTTCCATTACTTCTCTTTCATGTTTTTCATCATAAGTGTATAGTAATGCAAGAGATTTCTGTGCATTAATTGTGTATCCTGCAACTTAACCAAATACATTGATTAGCTCTAGTTGTTTTCTGGTGGCATTTTTAGGATTCTCTATGTATAGTATCATGTCATCTGCAAACAGTGACAGTTTTACTTCTTTTCCAATTTGTATTCCTTTTTCTTCTCTGATTGCCGTGGCCAGGACTTCCAAATCTATGTTGAATAATAGTGGTGAGAGTGGACATCCTTGTCTCATTCCTGATCTTAGAGGAAATGCTTTCAGATTTTCACCATTGTGAATGATGTTTGCTGTGGGTTTTTCGTATATGGCCTTTATTGTGTTGAGGTAGGTTCCCTCTATGCCCACTTTCTGGAGAGTTTTTATCATAAATGGGTGTGGAATTTTGTCAAAAGCTTTTTCTACATCTATTGTGATGATCATATGGTTTTTCTTCTTCAATTTGTTAATATGGGTTATCACATTGATTTATTTGCCTATATTGAAGAATCCTTGCATCCCTTGGATATATCCCAATTGATCGTGGTGTATGATCCTTTTAATGTGTTGTTGAATTCTGTTTGCTAGTATGTTGTTGCGGATTTTTGCATCTATGTTCATCAGTGATATTGGCCTGTAATTTTCTTTCTTTGTAGTATCTTTGTTTGCTTTTGGTATCAGGGTGATTGTGGACACATAGAACGAGTTTGGGAGTGTTCCTTCCTCTGAAATTTTTTAGAAGAGTTTGAGAAGGATGGGTGTCAGCTCTTCTGTAAATGTTTGACAGAATTCACCTGTGAAGCCATCTGGTCCTGGACTTTTGTTTTTAGGAAGATTTTTAATCACAGTTTCAATTTCATTGCTTGTGATTGGTCTGTTCATATTTTCTGTTTCTTCTTGGTTCAGTCTTGGAAGGTTATACCTTTCTAAGAATTTGTCCATTTCTTCCAGGTTGTCCATTTTATTGGCATAGAGTTGCTTGTAGTAGTCTCTTAGGATGCTTTGTATTTCTGCGGTGTCTGTTGTAACTTCTTCTTCATTTCGAATTTTATTGATTTGAGTCCTCTCCCTCTTTTTCTTGATAAGTCTGGCTAATGGTTTATCAATATTTTTTATCTTCTCAGAGAACCAGCTTTTAGTTTTATTGATCTTTGCTATTGTTTTCTTTGTTTCTATTTCAATTACTTCTGCTCTGATCTTTATGATTTCTTTCCTTCTGCTAATTTTGGGTTTTATTTGTTCTCCTTTCTCTAGTTCCTTTAGGTATAATGTTAGATTGTTTAGTTGAGATTCTTCTTGTTTCTTGAGTTAGGCTTGTATAGGTATAAATTTCCCTCTTAGAACTGCTTCTGCTACATCCCATAGATATTTGATTGCCGTGTTTTCATTGTCATTTGTCTCTAGGTATTTTTTGATTTCCTCTTTGATTTCTTCAGTGATCTCTTGGTTATTTTGTAATGTATTGTTTATCCTCCATATGTTTTTTTTCTGTTTTTTTTTGTTTTCTTTTTATGTTTTATTCCCTGTAATTCATTTCTAACCTCATAGCATTGTGGTCAGAAAAGGTGCTTGATATGATTTCAATTTTCTTAAATTTACTGAGGCTTGATTTGTGACCCAAGATGTGATCTATCCTGGAGAATGTTCCATGCACATGTGAGAAGAAAGTGTAATCTGCTGTTTTTGGATAGAATGTCCTTTAGATATAAATTAAATCTATCTGGTCTATTGTGTCATTTAAAGCTTCTGTTTTCTTATTTATTTTCATTTTGGATGATCTCTCCATTGGTGTAAGTGAGGTGTTAAAGTCCCCCCCCCGTTATTGTGTTACTGTCAATTTCCCTTTTATAGCTGTTAGCTGTTGCCTTATGTATTGAGGTGCTCCTATGTTGGGTAAATATATATTTATAATTGTTATATCTTCTTCGATTGATCCCTTGATCATTATGTAGTGTCCTTCCTTGTCTCTTGTAACATTCTTTATTGTAAAGTCTATTTTATCTGCTATGAGTATAGCTACTCCAGCTTTCTTTTGGTTTCCATTTGCATGGAATATCTTTTTCCATCCCCTCACTTTCAGTCTGTATGTGTCCCTAGGTCTGAAGTGGGTCTCTTGTAGGCAGCATATATATGGGTCTTGTTTTTGTATCCATTCAGCAAGCCTGTGTCTTTTGGTTGGAACATTTAATCCATTCACATTTAAGATAATTATCCATATGTATGTTCCCATGGCCATTTTCTTAATTGTTTTGGGTTTGTTTTTCTGTGTCCTTTTCTTCTGTTGTGTTTCTTGCCTAGAGAAGTTCCTTTAGCATTTGTTGTAGAGCTGGTTTGGTAATGCTGAATTCTTTTAGCCTTTGCTTGACTGTAAAGCTTTTGATTTCTCCATCAAATCTGAATGAGATCCTTGCTGGGTAGATTAATCTTGGTTGTAGGTTCTTCCCTTTCATCAGTTTAAGTGTATCATGCCACTCCCTTCTGGCTTGTAGATTTTCTACTGAGAAATTTGCTGTTACCCTTATGGGAGTTCCCTTGGGTACTATGTGTCATTTTTCCCTTGCTGCTTTCAATAATTTTTCTTTTTCTTTAATTTTTGCCAATTTGGTTACTATGTGTCATGGCGCTTTTCTCCTTGTGTTTATCCTTATGGGACTCGCTGCGTTTCCTGGATTTGGGTGGCCATTTCTTTTCCCATATTATGGAAGTTTTCGACTATAATCTCTTCAAATATTTTCTCTGGTCCTTTCTCTCTCTCTTCTCCTTCTGGGACCCCTATAATGCGAATGTTGTTGCATTTAATGTTGTCCCAGAAGTCTCTTAGCCTCTCTTCATTTGTTTTGATTCTTTTTTCTTTAGTCTGTTCCACAGCAGTGAATTCCACCATTCTGTCTTCCAGGTCACTTATCCATTCTTCTGCCTCAGTTATTCTGTTATTGATTCCTTCTAGTGTAGTTTTCATTTCAGTTATTGTATTGTTCATCTCTGTTTATTTGTTCTTTAATTCTTCCAGATTTTTGTTAAACATTTCTTGTGTCTTCTCAATCTTTGCCTACAGTCTTTTTCTGAGGTCCTGGATCATTTTCACTATCATTATTCTGAATTCTGTTTCAGGAATGTTGCCTATCTCCACTTCATTTAGTTGTTTTTCTGGGGTTTCATCTTGTTCCTTCATCTGGTTTATAGCACTCTGCCTTTTCATCTTGTCTATCTTTTGTGAATGTGGTTTTTGTTCCACAACCTGCAGGACTGTAGTTTTTCTTGCTTCTGCTGTCTGCCCTCTGGTGGATGAGACTATCTAAGAGGCTTGATGGGAGGGATTGGTGGTGGGTAGAGCTGACTGTTGCTTTGGTGGGCAGAGCTCAGTAAAACTTTAATGTGCTTGACTGTTGATGGGTGGGGCTGTGTTCCCTCCCTGTTGGTTGTTTGGCCTGAGGCAACCCAACACTAGAGCCTACCTGGGCTCTTTGGTGGGGCTAATGACAGACTCTGGGAGGGCTCATGTCAAGGAGTACTTCTCAGAACTTCTGCTGCCAGTGTCCTTGTCCCCATGGTGAAACAGAGCCACCCCCCGCCTCTGCATGAGACCCTCCAACAATAGCAGGTATGTCTGGTTCAGTCTCCCCTGGGCTCACTGCTCCTTCCCCTGGGTCCTGATGCACACACGACTTTGTGTGTGCCCTCCAAGAGTAGAGTCTCTGTTTTCTCCAGTCCTGTCAAAGTCCTGCAATCAAATCCCACTATGCTTTAAAGTCTGATTCTCTAGGAATTCCTCCTCCCATTGCTGGACCCCCAGATTGGGAAGCCTGACGTGGGGCTCAGAACCTTCACTTGAGCCGGTTGACTTCTGTGGTATAAGTGTTCTCCAGTCTGTGAGTCACTCACCCAGCAGTTATGGGATTTGATTTTACTGTGAGTGCACCCCTCCTACTGTCTCATTGTGGCTTCTCCTTTGTCTTTTGTTGTGGGGTATCTTTTTTGGTGAGTTCCAGTGTCTTCCTGTTGATGATTGTCCAGCAGCTAGTTGTGATTCTGGTGTCCTTGCAAGTGGGAGTTAGAGCACGTCCTTCTACTCTGCCACCTTGTTTCCTCCCAGAATCTTTAATATTGTTATTTTAGTGTCTATTCCATTCATTTCTGCTCTAATCTTTTTGATTTATTTCATTGGGTTTTGGTTGTTCTTCTTTCTCTAGTTCCTTTAGGAGTTATGTTAGTTTTTTTTGAGATTTTTCTTATTTCCTGAGGTAAGCTTTATTGCTATAAACTTCCCTCTTAGAACTGCTTTTGATGCATCCTATATGTTTTGCATCATTTTGTCATCAGTTTTATTTGTCTCTAGGCATTTTTTTAAATATACTCTTTGATTTCTTCAGTGATCCATTGGTTGTTTAGTAGTATATTGTTTAGCCTGCACGTGGTTGTGTTTTTTTGCAGTGTTTTCCTGGAATTGATTTCTATTCTCATAGTGTTTTGGTGAGGAAAGGTGCTTGATATGATTTCAATTTTCTTAAATTTACCAAGGCTTCTTTTGCTGCCTAGCATGTGATCTGTCCTGGAAAATGTTCCATGTGCACTTGAAAAGAATGTGTGTTTTGCTTCTTTTGGATGGAATGCTCTATGTATATCAATTAGGTACATTTGTTCTAATGAGTCATTTAAGGCCAGTGTTTCTTTACTTATTTTCTATGTGGATAATCTGGCCATTGATGTAAACTGTTGTTAAAGTCCCCTAAACTTATTAGGTTTCTGTTGATTTTCATATTTACTTTATGTATTTAGGTGTCCTTATATTGGATATATATATATATATATATATATATATATATATATATATATATATATATATATATTTGTTACATTTTCTTGGATTGATCCCTTGATCTTTATGTAGTAGCTTTCTTTGCCTCTTGCAATAAACTTTATTTTAAAGTCTATTTTGTCTTATATAGGTATTGTTACTCTGGCTTTCTTTTGATTTCCATTTAACTGGAATACCTCTTTATATCCCCTCACTTTCAGTCTGTGTGTCTCTAGATCTGAAGTGACTCTCTTGTAGGTGGCATATATGAGGGTCTTCTTTTTGTATCCATTCAACCACTCTATGTACTTTGATTGTAGCATTTAGTCCATTTACATTTAAGGTAATTTTATTGATATGTATGTTCTTTTTGCCATTTTGTTAATTGTTTCAGATTTATTTTTGTAGCTCTTTGTTTCCCTTTCTTCTTCTTTTGTTCTCTTCTCTTGTGATTTGGTGACTATCTTTAGTGTTGTGTTTGGAGTTCTTTTTTTCTTTTTCAGTGTATATCTATTACAGTTTTCTGGTTTGAGGTTTTATATATATATATATATATATATATATATATATATATATATATATATATATATATATATACATACATATCTGGGACATGTTCCTCTACCACCACATTTTGTCTGTGTTGCTATTTGTATTTTTATATATGTGGTAGGTTACATTACTCAACTTTGGAGAAGTGACCTTCTGTAGGGGACTTCTTATGTGTCCTGGTGGCACTCTCCCCTCTTGTCACCCAAGCTATATGCTCTAGGGGTTTCCCCAAAGAGAGATGTGTGGGTTCTTCTTTTCTGGTGGGCTGACTATGTGTGTTTTCTGGTAGAGTTTTTTGACCCCTAGCCTGATTATCTGCAAGCCTCTGCCTTGTGTGGATGTTGTGGGCTACTTGCTAGTGGGAGTCAGTCACAAAGTAGCTGGATGCAGAACCTTAGGGGGTCCCATGGCTAGTGCTGGCTCACTGATGTGTGGAGTCAGGGCCCAGCAGACTCCATGACTGTTGCATGCCAACTGGTACGTGAAGCCAGGTCCTGGGCTTACTGCCGAATTTCTGGCAGACAGAGCTGGGTCTTGGAGTCTGGTTGTAGGGCCCAGAGATCCCAGAGCTGGTGTCAGGTTGCTGGTTGTGAGGTTGGTTCCTGAGATTGTTGGATATGGGTTCTGGGGTGCCATGAAGCTTACATTGGCATGCTAGTGGACAGAGACAGGGCCCAGCAGGACTCAGGGTAGTATCTGGCCTTCTGTGGGTGTGCTGGGTCTGAAGGCTGGGGTTTTGGGTTTTTCCTACATCTGGTATCTGCCCCTGTTTAGTGAGTCTTGTCTAGAGGCTAGTGCAGGCTTTCTGGAGGGCAGAGCTCATGACGGCCCATTGGTGGTTGGAGCTGGGTCTTGGGTCTCCTTTGGGCAGTGCCATGCCTAGGGCCATGTTTAGAGGTAACTGTATGCTCAGGAAGTCTTTAGGAAACCTGTCAGCTGATGGGTTGTCCTTTGTCCCTGCCCAACTAGTTGTTTGCCTTGGTGCCTTCAGGTTGTTCACTGGGGCCATGTGTTGGCACTAATGAACTAGCAGGAGGATCTCAAGATGGCAGCCACCAGCAGGAGTGTCCTTGCAGTTTAGAGCTCCCCACTATCACTGCCACCAAAGTCCATGTACCTAGGGAGTGTCCTTGCCATAAATAGATTCCGACTGTGGCTACCACCAGTGTCAACGTCACCAGGGTGAGCTCCAGCTGCCCCCAGCCTCTCTTAGAGACTCTCTAAGAACAAAAGGTAGGACTGGCACAGTGTCCAATCAAATTAGTGCTTTTGCCCTGGGTACACATGCACACGACGCTTTGTGTGTGCCCATTTTTTTCATATGATTTTATTTCTTTATTTTAATTTTGTATTGATTACCTATGAATCAAGAAAATATTCCTGAGGTTTGCATATTTAATATTAAATTCCTAAAACTTTAAACTTGTTTATCAAATCTTGATGATGTAATTTACTAGCATTCTCTCTCTCTCTTTAAAATTATGAAACCACATGTGAATTTATAAATAGGTTTAATTTAATGAGAATTTATCTCCAAGATATTTACTTGATGCCTCCCCTTCATTTTACTTTCTCTTAAGATATTCTTATGTAAGAATACTTAAGTAAGATCTCTTTAGTTCTCTTATTCTCAGTCTATACTGTCTGTTTAAAGTTCCACTAAATATTTTAACATCTCAAGTTCTAAACTAAAATCAAGATATTATGTTGTTATTCTGGAGTGGGATGTTATAACACACTGGATTTGAGTGGTAGATTACTTCTGCCAATATTCCAAAATATCTCAGACTATCTCCCTTAAGTGAGAACAGGAAGAAAGCCTGCTGGAATGATAATGATGATAAGAGGGAAAAGAGCTTAGGAAAATATTTGCAAGAGCCAGAGCATTTCATACTGTTCCTTAATGCTTTTTCTGTTTGTTTTTTGTTTTCCTTATTTTTTAATTTTTATTTTATATTAGATCATAGTTGATTAAAAATGTTATGTTAGTTTCAGGTGTACAAAAACTGATTCAGTTATACATACACATGTATCTATTAGTTTTCAAATTCTTTCCCCACTTAAGTTATTACAGAATATTGAGCAGTGTTCCCTGTGCTATACAGGTCCTTGTTGATTATATATTTTAAATGTAGCAGTGTGTACACGTCAATCCCCAAATTCCAATCTATTCATCTCCCCAACCCTTCCCCCATGGTAACTGTAAGTTCCTTCTCTAAGTCTGTGAGTCTGTTTCTGTTTTGTAAGTAAGTTCATTTGCATCATTGTTTTAGATTTCACATATAAGCTATATTATATGATATTTGTCTTTCTCTCTCTGACTTACTTCAGTTAGTTTGATAAGTTCCAGGTACAACCATCTTGCTGCAAATGGCATTATTTCATTCTTTTTAATGGCTGGGTAATATTTCATTGAACATATGTACCACATCTTCTTTACCCATTCATCTGTCAGTGGACATTTATGTTGTTTCCATGTCTTGGCTATTGTAAACAGTGCTGTAATGAATATTGGGGTGCATGTATCCTTTCAAACCATGGTTTTCTCTGGATATATCCCGAGGAATGGAATTGTGGAACATAGGGTAGCTCTGTTTTTAGTTTCTTAAAGAACTTCCATACTGTTCTCCAGAGTGGCTCTACCAATTTACATTCCCACCAACCATGTATGGGGTATTATTTTACCCACACCCTCTCCAGCATTTAGTGTGTGTAGACTTTTTGATGATGGCCATTCTCACTGGTGTGAGGTGATACCTCATTGCAGTTTTGATTAGCATTTCTCTAATAATTAGCAATGTTGAACATCTTTTCATGTTTTCTTTTCTTTTGGCTGTCTGTATATCTTCTGTGGAGAAATGTCGATTTAGGTCTTCTGCCCATTATTTGATTGGGTTGTTTGTTTTTTTTGATATTGAGCCGCATGAGCTGATGGTCAATTTTGCAGTTTAATCCCTTGTCAGTTGCATCATTTGCAAATATTGAGTTGGCCAAAACGTTCGTTTTGGTTTTCCCCAACAAACAAGGTATATCACTACATCTGTTTGTGTCATCTTTGATTTCCTTCATCAGTACCTCATAGTTTTCACAGTACAGGTCTTTTACCTCCTTAGGGAGGTTTATTCCTAGGTATTTTATTCCTTTTGAGATGATGGTAACTGGGATTGTTTCTTTAACTTATTTTTCTGATTTTTTGTTGTTAGTGTATAGGAATGCAAGAAATTTATGTGTATTAATTTTGTATCCTGCAAAATTGCCGAATTCTTTGATGAGCTCTAGTAGTTTACTGGTAGCATCCTTAGGATTTTCTATGTATAATATCGTGTCATCTGCAAACAGTGACAGTTTTGCTTCTTCTTTCCCAATTTGGATTCTTTTTGTTTATTTTTCTTCTCTGATTGCCACAGCTAGGACTTTCAAAACTATATTGAATAAAAGTGGTGAGAGTGGATATCCTTGTCTTCTTCCTGATTGTAGAGGAAACACTTTCAGCTTTTCAGCCTTGAGTATGATCTTAGCTGTAGGTTTGTCATACATGGCCTTTATTATGTTGAGGTAGGTTCCACTTGTGCACACTTTCTGAAGAGTTTTTTTTTTAATCATAATGGGTGCTGAATTTTGTCAAAAGGATTTATGCATCTATTGAGACCATTGTGTGGTTTTTATTCTTCAATTTGTTAATGTGGTGCATCACACAGATTGATTGGCAGATATTGAAAAATCCTGGTGTCCCTGGGATAAATTTCACTTGATTCTTTTAATGTATTGTTGGATTCAGTTTGCTAGTATTTTGCTGAGGATTTTTTCATCTATGTTCATCAGAGTTATTGGCCTGTACTTTTATTCTTTTTGTGGTATCTTTGTCTGATTTTGGTATTAGGGAGATGGTGGCCTCATAGAATAAGTTTGGGAGTAATTCTTCCTCTGTAAATTTTTGGAATAGTTTCAGAAGGATAGGTGTTAACTCTTCTCTAAATGTTTGATAGAATTTGCCCATGAAGCCATCTTGTCCTGGACTTTTGCTTGTTGGGAGTTTTAAAATCTCAGTTTCAATTTCAGTAGTTGTGACTGGTCTGTTCATATTTTCTATTCCTTCATGGTTCAGTACTGGGAGATTTTACCTTTCTAAGAATTTTTCCATTTCTTTTAGGTTATCCATTTTATTGGCATATAGTTGCTTGATGTAGTCTCTTATGATCTTTTGTATTTGTTGATGTCGGTTGTAACTTCTCTTTCTTTCATTTCTAATTTCATTGATTTGAGCCCTCTCCCTCTTTTTCTTGATGGATCTGGCTAAAGTTTTTCTTTCAATTTTGTTTATCTTTTCAAAGAATCAGCTTTTGCTTTCATTGGTCTTTTCTATGGTTTTCTTCATTGTTATTTCATTTATTTCTGCTCTGATCTTTATGATGTCTTTTCTTCTACTAACTTTGGGTTTCATTTATTCTTCTTTGTCTAATTGCTTTAGGTGCATGGTGAGGTTGTTTATTTGTGATTTTTCTGTTTCCTGAAATAAGGTTGTGTTGTTATAAACTTCCCTCTTAGAACTGATTTTGCTGTGTCCCATAGGTTTTGGATTGTCATGCTTTCATTTTTGTTTGTCTCTCTTTTTTCTTTGTTTGTTTTTGTAATTTCCTCTTTGATTTCTTTAGTGACCCATTGGTTGTTTAGTAGCGTATTGTTTGGCCACCACATGTTTGTGGTTTTTTTTACAGTTTTTTCTTGTAGTTGATTTCTAATCTCTTAGCATTGTGGTTGGAAAGGGTGCTTAGTATAATTTTAATTTTCTTAAATTTACCAAGGCTTGCTTTGTGGCTCAGCATGTGATCAATCCTGGAGAATGTTCCATGTGCACTTGAGAAGAATGTGTATTCTGCTGCTTTTGGATGGAATGCTCTATAAATATCTATTAAGTCCATCTGGTCTAATGTGTGATTTAAGGCCATTGTTTCCTTATTTATCTTCTGTCTTGATGATCGATCAGTTGATGAAATTAGGGTGTTAAAATCCCCCACTCTTATTGTGTTACTGTGGATTTCCCCTTTCATGGCCATTAGAATTTGCCTTATATATTGAGGTGCTGTTATGTTGGGTACATATATATTTACAATTGTTATATCTTCTTCTTGGATTGATCCCTTGATCGTTACATAGTGTCTTTCTTTGATTCTTGTAACAGTCTTTATTTTAAAGTCTATTTTGTCTGATATAAGTACTGATACTCCAGCTTTCTTTTGATTTCCGTTTGCATGGAATACCTTTTTCCATCCTCTCACTTTCAGTCTGTATGTGTCCCTAGATCTGAAGTGAGTCTCTTGTAGGCAGCATATATACAGGTCTTGTTTTTGTATCCATTCAGCCAGTCTGTGTATTTTGGTTTGAGCATTTAATCCATTTACATTAAAGATAATTATCAAGATATATGTTCCTATTGCCATTTTTCTTAATTGTTTTGTGTTTGTTTTTGTAGGTCTTTTTCCTTCCTTTCCTCTTTTGTTCTCTTGTGATTTGATCACTAACTTTAGTGTTGTATCATGATTTCTTTTTCTTTTTTATGTGTGTACTATTGTAGATTTTTGATTTGCAGTTACCATGACTTTTTTTTTTCATTTTTTTTATTAGTTTCTGCTTTATAACAAAGTGAATCAGTCATACATATACATCTGTTCCCACATCCCTTCCCTCATGCATCTCCCTCCCTCCCACCCTCCCCATCCCACCCCTCCAGGCGGTCACAAAACACCGAGTTGATCTCCCTGTGCTCTGCGGCTGCTTCCCACTATCTACCTTACGTTTGGTAGTGTATATATGTCCATGCCTCTCTTTCACTTTGTAACAGCTTACCCTTCCCCCTCCCCATATCCTCAAGTCCATTCTCAAGTAGGTCTGTGTCTTTATTCCTGTTTTACCCCTAGGTTCTTCATGACATTTTTTTTTTTAATTCCGTATATATGTGTTAGCATACGGTATTTGTCTTTCTCTTTCTGACTTACTTCACTCTGTATGACAGACTCTAGGTCTATCCACCTCATTACAAATAGCTCAGTTTCGTCTCTTTTTATGGCTGAGTAATATTCCATTGTATATATGTGCCATATCTTCTTTATCCATTCATCCGATGATGGACACTAAGGTTGTTTCCAGCTCCGGGCTATTGTGAATAGAGCTGCAATGAACATTTTGGTACATGTCTCTTCTTGAATTATGGTTTTCTCAGGGTATATGCCTAGTAGTGGGATTGCTGGGTCATATGGTAGTTCTATTTTAGTTTTTTAAGGAACCTCCATACTGTTCTCCATAGTGGCGGTACCAATTCACATTCCCACCAGCAGTGCAAGAGTGTTCCCTTTTCTCCACACCCTCTCCAGCATTTATTGTTTCTAGATTTCTTGATGATGGCCATTCAGACTGGTGTGAGATGATATCTCATTGTAGTTTTGATTTGCATTTCTCTAATGATTAATGATGTTGAGCATTCTTTCATGTGTTAGATGGCAGTCTTTATATCTTCTTTGGAGAAATGCCAATTTAAGTCTTCTGCCCATTTTTGGATTGGGTTGTTTGTTTTTTTGCTATTGAGCTGCATGAGCTGTTTATGAATTTTGGAGATTAACCCTTTGTCAGTTGCTTCATTTGCAAATATTTTCTCCCATTCTGAGGGTTGTCTTTTGGTCTTGTTTATGGTTTCCTTTGCTGTGCAAAAGCTTTGAAGTTTCATTAGGTCCCATTTGTTTATCTTTGTTTTTATTTCCATTTCTCTAGGAGGTGGGTCCAAAAGGATCTTGCTGTGATTTATGTCATAGAGTGTTCTACCTATGATTTCCTCTAAGAGTTTGATAGTTTCTGGCCTTACATTTAAGTCTTTAATCCATTTTGAGCTTATTTTTGTGTATGGTGTTAGGGAATGATCTAATCTCAAACTTTTACATGTCCCTGTCCCGTTTTCCCAGCACCACTTATTGAAGAGGCTGTCCTTTCTCCACTGTACATTCCTGCCTCCTTTATCAAAGATAAGTTGGCCATATGTGCATGCGTTTATCTCTGGGCTTTCTATCCTGATCCACTGATCTATCTTTCTGTTTTTATGCCAGTACCACACTGCCTTGATTACTGTAGCTTTGTAGTATAGTCTGAAGTCAGGGAGCCTGATTCCTCCAGCTCCGTTTTTCATTCTCAAGATTGCTTTGGCTATTCGGGGTCTTTTGTTTTTCCAAACAAATTTTGAATTTTTTGTTCTACTTCTGTGAAAAATGCCAGTGGTAGTTTAATAGGGATTGCATTCAATCTGTAGATTGCTTTGGGTAGTAGAGTCATTTTCACAATATTGATTCTTCCAATCCAGGAGCATGGTATATCTCTCCATCTATTTGTATCATCTTTCATTTCTTTCATCAGTGTCTTATAATTTTCTGCATACAGGTCTTTTGTCTCTTAGGTAGGTTTATTCCTAGATATTTTATTCTTTTTGTTGAAATGGTAAATGGGAGTGTTTTCTTGATTTCATTTTCAGATTTTTCATCATTAGTGTACAGGAATGCCAGAGATTTCTGTACATTAATTTTGTATCCTGATACTTTACCAAATTCATTGATTAGCTCTACTAGTTTTTCGGTAGCATCTTTAGGATTCTCTATGTATAGTATCATGTCATCTGCAAACAGTGACAGCTTTATTTCTTCCTTTCCAATTTGGATTCCTTTTATTTCCTTTTCTTCTCTGATTGCTGTGGCTAAAACTTCCAAAACTAGGTTGAATAAAAGTGGTGAGAGTGGGCAGCCTTTTCTTGTTCCTGATCTTAGTGGAAATGGTTTCAATTTTTCACCATTGAGGACGATGCTGGCTGTGGGTTTGTCATATATGGCCTTTATTATGTTGAGGAAAGTTCCCTCTATGCCTACTTTCTGCAGGGTTTTTATCATAAATGGGTGTTGAATTTTGTCGAAAGCTTTCTCTGCATCTATTGAGATGATCATATGGTTTTTTTCCTTGAACTTGTTAATATGGTGTATCACATTGTTTGATTTGCATATATTGAAGAATCCTTGCATTCCTGGAATATACCCCACTTGATCATGGTGTATGATCCATTTAATGTGCTGTTGGATTCTGTTTGCTAGTATTTTGTTGAGGATTTTTGCATCTATGTTCATCAGTGATATTGGCCTGAGGTTTTCTTTCTTTGTGACCTCCTGGCCTGGTTTTGGTATCAAGGTGATGGTGGCCTCGTAGAATGAGTTTGGGAGTGTTCCTTCCTCTGATATTGTTTGGAAGAGTTTGAGAAGGATGGGTGTTAGCTCTTCTCTAAATGTTTGATAGAATTCGCCTGTGAAGCCATCTGGTCCTGGCCTTTTGTTTGATGGAAGATTTTTAATCACAGTTTCAATTTCAGTGTTTGTGATTGGTCTATTCATATTTTCTATTTCTTCCTGAGTCAGTCTTGACAGGTTGTGCATTTCTAAGAATTTGTCCATTTCTTCCAGTTTGTCCATTTTATTGGCATAGAGTTGCTTATAGTAATCTCTCATGATCTTTTGTATTTCTGCAGTGTCAGTTGTTACTTCTCCTTTTTCATTTCTAATTCTATTGATTTGAGTCTTCTACCTTCTTTTCTTGATGAGTCTGGCTAATGGTTTGTCAATTTTGTTTATCTTCTCAAAGAACCAGCTTTTAGTTTGGTTGATCTTTGCTATCGTTTCCTTCATTTCTTTTTCATTTATTTCTGATCTCATCTTTATGATATCTTTCCTTCTGCTAACTTTGGGGGTTTTCTGTTCTTCTTTCTCTAATTGCTTTAGGTGCAGGGTCAGGTTGTTTACTCGAAATGTTTCCTGTTTCTTAAGGTGGGATTGTATTGCTATAAACTTCCCCCTTAGAACTGCTTTTGCTGCATCCCATAGGTTTTGGGTCGTCGTGTCTCCATTGTCATTTGTTTCTAGGTATTTGTTAATTTCCTCTTTGATTTCTTCAGTGATCACTTCTTTATTGAGTAGTGTATTGTTTAGCCTCCATGTGTTTGTATTTTTTACAGATCTTTTCCTGTAATTGATGTCTAGTCTCATAGCATTGTGGTCGGAAAAGATACTTGATACAATTTCAATTTTCTTAAATTTACCAAGGCTTGATTTGTGACCCAAGATATGATCTATCCTGGAGAATGTTCCATGAGCACTTGAGAAAAATGTTTATTCTGTTGTTTTTGGATGGAATGCCCTATAAATATCAACTAAGTCCATCTTGTTTAATGTATCATTGAAAGCTTGTGTTTCCTTATTTATTTTCATTTTGGATGATCTGTCCATTGGTGAAAGTGGGGTGTTAAAGTCTCCTACTATGATTGTGTTATTGCCGATTTCCCCTTTTATGGCTGTTAGTATTTGCCTTATGTATTGAGTGCTACTATGTTGGGTGCATAAATATTTACAATTGTTATATCTTCTTCTTGGATCGATCCCTTTATCATTATGTAGTGTCCTTCTTTGTCTCTTCTAATAGTCTTTATTTTAAAGTCTATGTTGTCTGATATAAGAATTGCTACTCCAGCTTTCTTTTGATTTCCATTTGCATGGAATATCTTTTTCCATCCCCTTACTTTCTATCTGTATGTGTCTCTAGGTCTGAAGTGGGTCTCTTGTAGACAGCATATATATGGGTCTTGTTTTTGTATCCATTCAGCCAATCTGTGTGTTTTGGTGGGAGCATTTAGTCCATTTACATTTAAGGTAATTATTGATATGTATGTTCCTATTCCCATTTCCTTAATTGCTTTGGGTTCGTTATTGTAGGTATATTCCTTCTGTTGTGTTTCTTGCCTAGAGAAGTTCCTTTAGCATTTGTTGTAAAGCTGGTTTGGTGGTGCTGAACTCTCTCAGCTTTTGCTTGTCTGTAAACGTTTTAATTTCTCCATCAAATCTGAATGAGATCCTTGCTGGGTAGAGTAATCTTGGTTGCAGGTTTCTCTCTTTCATCACTTTAATTATGTCCTGCCACTCGCTTCTGGCTTGTAGAGTTTCTGCTGAGAGATCAGCTGTTAACCTTATTGGGATTCCCTTGTGTGTTATTTGTTGTTTTTGCCTTGCTGCTTTTAATATGATTTCTTTGTGTTTAATTTTTGACAGTTTGATTAATATGTGTCTTGGCGTATTTCTCCTTGGATTTATTCTGTATGGGACTCTCTGTGCCTCCTGGACTTGATTAACTGTTTCCTTTCCCATATTAGGGAAGTTTTCAACTATAATCTCTTCAAATGTTTTCTCAGTCCCTTTCTTTTTCTCTTCTTCTTCTGGAACCCATATAATTCGAATGTTGGTGCATTTAATGTTGTCCCAGAGGTCTCTGAGACTGTCTTCTGTTCTTTTCATTCTTTTTTCTTTATTTTGCTCTGCATCAGTTATTTCCACTATTTTATCTTCCACCTCACTTATCCGTTCTTCTGCCTCAGTTATTCTGCTATTGATCCCATCTAGAGTATTTTTTATTTCATTTATTGTGTTTTTAATCGATGCTTGATTCATCTTTAGTTCTTCTAGGTCCTTGTTAACTGTTTCTTGCATTTTTTCTATTCTATTTCCAAGATTTTGGATCTTGGAAATAGAATCTTGGATCAGCTTTACTATCATTATTCTGAATTCTTTTTCAGGTAGACTGCCTATTACCTCTTCATTTGTTAGGTCTGGTAGGTTTTTATCTTGCTCCTTCACCTGCTGTGTGTTTTTCTGTCTTCTCATTTTGCTTATGTTACTATGTTTGGGGTCTCCTTTTTGCAGGCTGCAGATTCCTAGTTCCCGTTGTTTTTGGTGTCTGTCCCCAGTGGCTAAGGTTGTTTCAGTAGGTTGTGTAGGCTTCCTGGTGGGGGGGACTAATGCCTGTGTTCTGGTGGTTGAGGCTCGATCTTGTCTTTCTGGTGGGCAGGTCCACGTCTGGTGGTGTGTTTTGGGGTGCCTATGGCCTTATTATGTTTTTAGGTAGCCTCTCTGCTAATGGGTGGGGTTGTGTTCCTGCCTTGCTAGTTGCTTGGCATAGGGTGACCAGCACTGTGGCTTGATGGTTGTTGACTGAAGCTGGGTGCTGGTGTTGAGATGGAGATCTCTGGGAGATTTTCGCTGCTTGATATTATGTGGAGCTGGGAGGTCTCTTGTGGACCCGTGTCCTGAAGTTGGCTCTCCCACTTCAGAGGCACAGTACTGACTCCTGGCTGCAGCACCAAGAGCCTTTCATCCACCCGGCTCAGAATAACAGGGAGAAAAAGTAGAAAGAAATAAGTAGTAGAAGAAAGAAAGAGAGAGGGAAAGAAAGGAAGAAGGGAAGAAAGGAAGGAAGGTAGGAAGAGAGAAAGAAAGGAGGGAGGGAGGGAGGGAGGAAGGATGGAAAGAGAGAAGGAAAGAAAAGAGGGAGGGAGGGAGGAATGAAAGCAAAAGGAAGCGTGAATGGAGGAAGGGAGGGAGGGAGGGAGGAAGGAAAGAAAGAAAGACAGACAGGAGGGAGGGAGGGAGGAAGGGAAAGAAAAAGAAATTGGAAAGAAGAAGGGTGGGAGGGAGTGAGGGAGGAAAGAAAAAGAAAGAAGGAAAGGAGGAGTGAAGGGAGGGAGAGAGGAAGGGAAGGTAGGAAAAAAAGAAAGAGCAGGTAAAGTAAAATAGAATAAAGTATGAAATGTAGTAGCGTTATTAAAATTAAAAAGTAATTATTGAAAAAAAAACGGACTGATAGAACCCTGGGACATATGGTGGAAGCAAAGCTATACAGAGAGAATCTTACACAGAAGATTACACATACACATTCACAGAAAGAGAGCAGGGGGAAAAATCAAAAATCTTGCTCTCCAAGTCCACCTCCTCAATTTGGGATAATTCGTTGTAAAAAGAGGAAAAGCGGGGAAAGTCTTAAATCTTGTCCTCAAAGTCAACTTCCTCAATTTGGGATGATTCGCTGTCCATTCATGCACTCCACAGACGCAGGGCACATCAAATGGATCGTGGAGCTTTAATCCGCTACCTCCGGGGCTGCACAGAGAGATTTCCCTGTCTCTGCTCTCACAGCTCCTGGGTCTCAGCCTTGGACGTGGCCCCGCCTCTGCGCGTAGGTCGCCGGAGGGCATCCGTTCTTTGCTCAGACAGGACGGGTTTAAAGGAGCCGCTGATTCGGGGGCTCTGGCTCACTCAGGCAGAGGGGAGGGAGGGGCGCACAGTGTGGAGCGGGCCTGTGGCAGCAGAGGCTGGCGTGACGTTGCAGCAGCCCGTGGCGCTCCGTGCGCTTTCCCGGGAAAGCCGTCCCCGGTTCCCGGGACCCCGGCAGTGGTGGGGTGCACAGGCCCCCCGGAAGGCGGGGCGGACAGTGACCCGCGCTCGCACACAGGCCCCGCGGCGGCGGCGGCAGCAGCAGCCCCAGCATCCCACGCCCGTCTCTGAGGTCCGCGTCTTACCCGCGGCTCGCGCCTGTCTCCGCGCTTCCCCAAGCAGCCCTCTTAATGCCCTCTCCTCGCGCACCAGGAAACAAAAGGGAAAAAAGTCTCTTGCCTCTTCGGCAGCTCCAGACCCTTTCCCCGGACTCCCTCCGGGCTAGCCGTGGTGCACTAACCCCTTCAGGCTCTCTTCCTGCCGCCAGCCCCAGTCCTCTCCCTGCACTCCGACTGAAAGCCGATACCGGAGCCTTAGCTCCCAGCCCCGCCCGTCCCGGCGGCCGAGCAGACAAGCCTCTCGGGCTGGTGTGTGCCTGAGGGCACCGATCCTCTGTGCCAGAATCTCTCCGCTTTGCCCTCCGCACCCCTGTTGCTGTGCTCTCCTCTGCTACTCTGAAGCTTTCCCCCTCCGCCACCTGCAGTCTCCACCCGCGAAGGGGCTTGTAGTGTGTAGAAACCTTCCCTCCTTCACGGCTCCCTCCCACTGGTGCAGGTCCCGTCCCTATCCTATTGTCTCTGTTTATTCTTTTTTTCTTTTGCCCTACCCAGGTATGTGGGGAGTTTCTTGCCTTTTGGGGGGTCTGAGGTCTTCTGTCAGCATTCAGTAGGTGTTCTGTAGGAGTTGTTCCACGTGTAGATGAATTTCTGATGTATCTGTGGGGAGGAAGTTGATCTCCGCGTCTTACTCTTCCGTCATCTTCCCCCGGGCCTACCATGACGTTTTGATGTAACAGTCTGTATGTAAACAAGTTTGTTTTAAGTTGTTGGTCTTTTCATTTCAAATGCATTTCCAATATCCTGCATTGTGCTCTCCTCTTCTCACTATTCCTGGTTTTGATATCATATTTGTGTGCTGATGATTTCCTAACTTTACTTTCTTTTTGCCTTTACTTGTGAGCTTTTCCATTTGTAATTTTCTTGTTTCTAATAGTGACCCTTTCTTTTCCACTTAAAGAAGTTCCTTTAGCATTTACTGCAAAGCTGTTCTGGTGGTGCTGAATTCTCTTAGCTTTTGTTTATCTGTAAAGCTTTTGATTTCTCTGTTAAATATGAATGAGAGCTTTCCTGGGTAGATTATTCTTGGTTGTAGTTTCTTGCCTTTCATTACTTTAAATATATTGTGCCACTGCCTTCTGGCCTGCAGAATTTCTGCTGAGAAATCAGCTGATATCCTTATGGGTGTTTGCTTGTGTGTTATTTGTTCCATTTCTCTTGTTGCTTTCAATAGTTTTTCTTTGTCTTTAATTTTTGTCGATTTGATTACTATGTGTCTTGACATGTTCCTCATTCTGTTTTCCCTGCCTGGGACTCTCTGCACTTCCTGGACTTGGGTTACTGTTTCCTTTCCCATGGTAGGGAATTTTTCAGCTATTATCTCTTGAAATATTTTCTCAGGTCCTTTCTCTCTCCCTTCTGCTGGGACCCCTGTAATGCAAATGTTGATGCGTTTAATGTTTTCCCAGAGTTCTCATAGAATGTCATCATTTCTTCATATTATTTTCTTACTTTCTGTTCTGCAGCAATGATTTCCAGCATTCTGTCTTCCAGTTCACTTATCTGTTCTTCTGCCTCAGTTACTCTGCCATTGATTCCTTCTAGTGTATTTTTCATTTTGGTTATTGTATTATTCATCTCTGCTTGTTTGTTCTTTAGCTCTTCTAGGCTTTTGTTAAACAGTTCTTTCATCTTCTTGATCTGTGCCTCCATTCTTTTTCCAAGATTTTGGATCATCTTCACTATCATTATTCTGAATTCTTTTTCTTTTTGGAGGGTTCCCTATCTCCACTTTACTTAGTTGTTTTTCTGGGGCTTTATCTTATCACTTCATCTGGAACATATTCCTCTATCTCTCATTTTGTCTAACATTCTGTGATTGTTGTTTCCATTCCACAGACTGCAAGATTATAGCTTTTTTTTTCATTTCTGCTGTATGTCCTCTGGTGCATGTGGCTAAGAGTCTTGTGCAGGCTTCCTGATGGGAACATCCGTTTCTGGCTTGCTAGTTGGTGGAGATGGTCTTGTCCCTCTGGTCAGCAGGGCCATGGTCAGGAAGACTTTAAGCAGCCTGTCTGTTGATGGTTGGGGCTGTGTTTTCGCTGTGTTGGTTGTTTGGTCTGAGGTATCCCAGCAGTGGAGCCTACAGACTGTTTGGTAAGGCTAGGTCTTGGAGAGGAAATGGCAACCTCTATGAAGGCTCACACCAATTAGTACTCATCAGAATTGCTGCTGCCTGTTTCTTTGTCCTCACAGTGAGCTAGAGTCACACTCTCCTCAGCAGATGACCCTCCAATACTAGCAGGTAGGTCTGGCCCAGTCTCTTATAAGGTCACTGATTTTTTTCCCTGGGTCCTGGCATGCATGGGACCTTGTTTTTCCCCTCCAAGATTAGAGTTTCTGTTTCCCCCAGTCCTATGGAATTCCTGTAATCAAACCCCACTGACCTTCAAAGCCAGATTCTCTGTGGACTCCTCCTCCCATTGTCAGACCCCCAGGCTGGGAAGCTTGACATGGGGCTCAGGACTTTCACTCTTGTGGAAGAACTTCTGTGGTGTAATCATTTTCCAGTTTGTGAGTCACCCACCTGGCAGTTATGAGATTTGATTTTATTGTTATTTTCTCCCTCTTACCCTCTCATTGTGGTTGTTTCTTTGTGGATATAGGGTGTCTTTTTCGGTAGGTTCCAGCATTTTGTTTGTCGATGTTTTTTCAGCAGTTAGTTGTGATTTTGGTGTTTTTGTTAGAAGAGGTGAGCTCACACCTTTCTACTCTGCCATCTTGCTTGCCAATCTCTGTGTGTCCTTTAAGAGTGAAGTCTCAATTTCCCCAAGTCCCTTGGGCATCCCAAAATTAAGCCCCAGTGGCCTTTAAAGCCAAATGCTCTGGAGGCTTATCTTTCTGGTGCAGGATCCCTGGTCTGGAGAGCTCATTGTGGGGCTCAGAACTCTCACTCATGTGGGAGAACCTCTGCAATGTAATTATTCTCCACATTGTGGGTTGCCCACCTAGGGGTATGGGACTTGATTATGTCATGTGTCCACCCTTCCTACCTCTCTTGCTTTAGTTACTTCCTTTCATCTTTGTTTGTAGAAGACATTTTCTGATATATACCAGTCTTTTTCATCAATGGTTGTTCTTCAGATAGTTGTGATATTGATGTATTCATAAGAGGAGGTGAGCTCAGGGTCTTACTACTCTGACATCTTGGCCAATCTCTAGATCACATTTGGTCTTGTATTTAATCTTATATCCTGCAAACTTGCTGAACTCATTTATTAATTCAAATGAATTTTAATATTCCTTAAGATATTCTATATTCAAGATCATGTCATCTTTAATTAGAGTTTTACACTTCTTTTCGAATCTGAAAGACTTTTATTTCTTCTCCTCATTTAATTTCCCTTAATCTTAGAAGGAACATTAAGAAAGATGTTATTTACATTTTTTATAGGTGCCCTTAATCAGGTTGAGGAAGTTTCCTTGCATTACTAGTTTCCTTTTATTTCTTCTCTTCCGAGGATTTTTATGATGAAAATGTGTTGGATTATATAAAATCATTTGTCTGAATCTACTGATATGATTACATTTCCCCCTCATATTCTATTCATATGATGAAGTACATCAATTTGTTTTCAGCTGTTAAATCAAGCCAGCACTAATGAGGTAGCTTCTACTTTGTCATGAAGTATAGTTCTTTTTAGATGTGGCTGAATACAGCTGGCTAGTATTTTTGTGGGAATTTTGGCATCTGAATTCATAAATTATATTACTCTGAACTTTTCTCATGGTGTCTTTGTCATATTTTGATATCACTATAATACTGGCCTCCATTTAGAATGAACTGGGAAGTGTTCCCTATTTTAAAATTTTTTTACAAGATTTTGTAAAAGATTGGTGTTAATTCTTCTTTAAACATTTAGTAGACTTCACCAATGAAACTGTTTTGGGACTTTTCTTTGTGGGAAGATTTTACTTAATGTTTCAGTAAATTTAATACTGTTTCCTTTTCTTTCTTATAGGTCTTTTCAGGCTTTCTGTTTTCTTCTAGACTCAGTTTGATTTGTTTCTTTCTATGAATTTATCCCTTTCATCTAGCTTATCTAATTTGTTGGCATATAGTTGTCATTTTATTCCATTGTAATCCATTTTATTTCTCTAAGTTCATTAGTGATAATTGCTCTTTTATTTTTAATTTTAGTAATTTGAGTCTTCTTTCTTTGTTCTTCTTCAATCTAGGTAGACTTTTGTCATTTTTAAAAACCTTTTAAATTAACCAACTCTTTGATTTGTTGATTTTTCCTCCTGTTGTACTGTTCTGTAATTAATTTATTTATCCTCTAATTTTTATTATTTTCATCCTTCTGCTTGAACTAGGTTTACTTTATTATTCTTTTCTTAAGATGGAGGATTAAGTCATTGATTTCAGAACTTTCTTTTTTTTAATATAGGTGTTTACATCAATACATTTCACTCAAAGTACCACTTTTGTTGTGGTCAATAAATTTTAGTATGTTGTGTTTTCACTTTCATTTACCTCAAAGTATTTTCAATTTCCTTTGTGATTCATTTTTGACTCATTGGTCATCAGTAGTCTGATTTTAAATTTCCACATGTTTATGAATTTCCCAAATGTCCTACTGTTGTCTTTTTCTAATTCCATTCCACTATTTTTCAGAGAATATACTTTATATGATATCAACACTTTTAAATATATCCAGACTTATTTTATGGTGTAACATAGATTCTACCTTGGAGTATGTTCCATGTGCACTGAGAAAAATGTGATTTTGTTGGGTGGAATGTTTTGACAATATCTGCAAGTATAGTTGCTTTAGTGTTGTTCAAGTTTTGTGTATTCTTGTTGATCTTCTGCTTTGTCTGCTGTTTATTATTGAAAGTTGGGTATTGAAATCTCTATTATCTTGAATTGTTTATCTCTCTTCAAGTCTATCTTTTTGTTTCATATACTTTGGGACTCTGTTTATAGGTGTTTATATGTGTATAATTGTACTATGTTCCTGATGGATTTACCCATTTACTATTAAAATGTTCTTTTTTATCTCCAGTAATAGTTTTTTTATTTATATTTGACTGATATTAGTTTAATCAGTTCAGCTCTCTTATGTTTGCTGTGTGAATGGTTTATGTTTCATGCAATTATGGGGTTTAGTAGATTTTCTTGAGTGAATGTGTTTCTGATTGCTGTATGTCCTTCAGAAAATTTCTAGATACTTTAAGTAAACATTCATAAATTGTTTTCTAGTTAAATAGTTGTTTTGTAGGAAAGATTGTCCACTGCACTCCACAGTCCACCATTCTGGAAGTTTATCTCTCTTGCTTTCTTTCAATTAATGTTTACATGGTATATCTTTTCCCACCCTATTTCCTTCAGTCTACCTGTATCATTATAATTGATGTGAGTGTCTTGTAGATAGGACACAGTTAGTTCATCTGTGTTTTTCTTTTTTAATCCACCTCACCAATCTTTGTGTTTTAATTGGGATATTTAGATCATTTATATTTAATGGAATTATTGATAAATTAGAGGTTAAGTCTGCCCTTTTACTTCTTGTTTGCTATTTGTTCCCTCTGTTTTATTTTCTCTACTTTTTGTGCCTCTTTGTGGATTATTTTACTATTTTTAGAATTCCATTTTGATTTATTTGTGACACTCTAAGGACATGAATGTTAGATATTTTTTTTAGAGTCCTATAGGTCTCTGAGTATGTTTTCAAAATTTTTTTTCAGTTTATTTTATTTCTGTTGTTTATATCATTTAATTTTATTTTTTCAGTTTTAATTTTCCTTTTTGATTTTTTATTATATTCTCTTTTTTTTCTGAAACTTTCTGTTTCCTTGCTGATGCTTCCTGTTTTTTCATTTGTTTCAAGTGTGTTTATAATTACTCACTGAATAATTTTTATGATGACTACTTTGAAATGATTACCAGATTATTCTAACATCTGCATCATCTCAGTGTTGTCATCACTTTTTATCTTTTCACATTCATATTGTAATTTTTCTGGCTATTGTTATGATGAGTATGTTTTACTTAAAACCTGGAACTTTTTGTTATTATGTTATGAGACACTGAAACTTATTTAAATCTTCTCTTTAAGTAGGCCTCCTCTGACACCATTCAAGTGCAGGAAAGGGAATGTTATCTTATTACTGACAGGTGGCATGGACTTTTAATTTCCCTAGTTTACCTCTTTTGACATTTGTGGGTGATGATTGCCTTGTTTCTGCTCCCATGTGGCCTCTACTGATACTGTGAGGGATGGTACCCTTGTTATCACTGGTGAAAATCCTGAATCTCTGCAAGTTCTCCTCTGATTCCACCCTGTCCAGTGCTAGGATGCACCTTTTCTTTTCCTTTGGCTTGAGAAAAAAGGGTTTTGTGGGATTTCTCTAACCTGCACCCATTGATATTCCTAGGTTCTGCTTCTCTAGCATCAACTTTGTGATATATGAGGCAAAAAGAAAATCTAGGAAATTCACTGTTCTGTTGCTTTTCAGCTCCTAGGGTCCCTAAACCATCTGTCTTCTTTATATCTTTTAGGGTCTTTTCATGTTTTTTAATATATAATGTCCAAGGTTTTTAGCTGTACTTAGTGGGAAAAACAGGGAAAAGCACATCTACTACAGGGTTCCAGAAGTAAAACTGACCCATTTAATAGTTTTAATTTTTATTTCTTTAATTGAGCATGAGGAGAAAGGTTTGTTCAAATGTTTATCAGATGTTATTGTTTCCTCTCCTCTTTATTTCCTGCATGTATTATGTTCATTTTTGTATTAAAACTTTAAAGTTTTTCCACTGACTTATAAAAGCTCTTCATTAATGATATGACCCAAATATTGATGACATATATTTGTCCAGAGCTAATCATTTACTTTATAAGTTTCTTATAATGTTTTTTAAGCATATGTTTTTAATTTTTAAAGTGTCAACCCCATTTTCTTTTCTCTTGCATTTGATGTTTTATATTCCCTATTACAAAATTATGCAAATATCTGCTGAAAGTTACCTCACTGGCTTGAAACGTTGGCTTTAGCAAAGGTTGAATTCTTTTCTCATTGCCACAAATAGGCTTCATTTGTAAGTTAATGTATAGTATACAGAAAATAAGTTATACCTATCTCAGATGTCCAGTGTCATGAGTTAATGCTAAATTCTTATGTATACTTGGCTCTCTTCCTGTGCTTCCTATTCCATCCCCTATTCTTGAATCTTTTTTAAGTTGTTTGACATAAAAATTAGCTTTGTGAAACCTTGTACTTATATTTCTCCTGAATAAATCTCAAAGCACATCTATTTTTATGACATACAGTTTATTTACAATATTATATTAGTTTAAGGTGTACAACATAGTGATTCAAAATTTTTATATATTATACTCCATTTAAAGTCATTATAAAATGTTGGCTATATTCCCTGTGCTGTACAATATATCTTTGTAGATTACATATTTAATATATAGTAGTTTGTACCTCTTACTCCCTTAGCCCTCCCTATCTTACCCTCCCCACTTCCCTCTCTCCACTGGTAACTACTATTTGATTCTTTATATCTGTGTTTCTTTTTTTTGTTATATTCATTCATTTAAAAAAATTAGATTCTTCATGTAAGTGATAACATCCAATATTTGTTTTTCTCAGTCTGACTAATTTCCCTAAATATAATACCCTCCAGGTCCATCTTTGTTGTTGCAAATGGCAAAAATTCATTCTTTCTTATGGCTGAGTAGTATTCCATTGTATGTATATACCACAGCTTCTTTATCCATTCACCTGATGATAGACCCTTAGGTTGTTTCTTTATCTTTGTTATTGTAAATGATGCTGCTATGAACATTGGAATGCATATGTTCTTTCAAATTAGTGTTTTCATTTTCTTCATATATATACCCAGGAGTGGAATTACTGGGCCACATAATAGTTTTATTTATTTATTTATTTATTTTTGAGGAACCTTGACTGTTTTCCATAGTGGATGCAGAAATTTACATTCCCACCAACAGTGTCCAAGGGTTCCCTTTTCTCCACATCCTCTGCAGCATTTATTATATGTAGACTTTTTGATGATAGCCATTCTGGCCATTGTGAGGTGATGCATCATTGCTGTTTTGGTTTGCATTTCTCTAATAATTAACCATGTTGAGCATCTTTTCATGTGCCTGTTAGCTATCTGTATGTCTTCTTTGGAAAATGTCTGTTCAGGTCTTCTGTCCATTTTTTTCTTTCTTTTTTTCTTTTTGATGTTGAGCTGAATGAGCTGTTTTTATATATGCTGGATATTAGCCCCTTATTGGTCATATCATTTTCAAATATTTTCTCCCATTCTGTAGGTCTTTTTTGTTGTTGATGGTTTCCTTTGTGCAAAAGGCTTTAAGTTTAATTAGTTTTCATTTGTTTAGTTTTGCTTTTGTTTTCTTTACCTTAAGAGATAGATTCAAGAAATTAGTGTTAAGATTATGTCAAAGAATGTTCTGCCTATGTTTTCTTCTAGAAGTTTTATGGTTTCTTGCCTTACATTTAGTAATGGATTTCTTTAATTCATTTTGAGTTTATTTTTGTATATGGTGTTAGATAATATTCTAATTTTATTCTTTTACATGTAGCTGTCTAGTTTTCCCAGCACTACTATTGAAAACACAGTGTTTTCTGCATTGTATATTCTTGCCTCATTTGTCATAGATTAATTGACCATAAGTATGTGGGTTTATTTCCAGGCTCTCTACTCTGTTCCATGGAGCTACGTGTCTATTTCTGTACCAGTACCATAATTTTTTGATTACTGTAGCTTTGTAGTATAGTCAGAGGTCAAGGAGCATGATACCTCCAACTCTGTTCTTCTTTCTCAAGATTGCTTTGGTTATTCGTGTCTTCTGTGTTTCCATACAAATTTTTAAATTATTTTTTTCTAGTTCTGTGAAAAATGCCATTGGTATTTTGGTAGGGATTAAATTAATTCTGTAGATTGCTTTGAGTAGTAGTACATTTTAACAATATTAATCTTTCCAATACAGGAACATGGTATATCTTTCCATGTGTTTGTGTCATTTTCAATTTCTTTCCTGAATGTCTTATAGTTTTCTTACCTTCTTAGTTAGATTTATTTTTAGGTATTTTCTTCTTTTTGATTGGATTGTTTTCTTAATTTCTCTTCCTGATAGCTCATTATTAGTGCATAGAAATGCAACAGATTTATGTACATTAATTTTGTGATTTCTCAAAACATATTAATGTTAACACCTGGTCTTTAATAATCGGCAGTACCTTCACCAGCTTATTATAAGTGGCTCAGATGATTTCCAGTCCCTACACAAGCAAACATTCTTATTAAGAATTAGGGTTTGGCCCTTAACCTAGAAATGTTCCTACCAAAACCAAGATCCTGTCTAAGACATTAAGTATCAGTATCATACAGATTGAAAAAAAAAAAGTGGGGTCTTAGGTCCACAAAAAGTGCTGACATCTGTTTGGATATTAAATATGTTGAAACAGATCAAACCAAGTTAAATTGCATCATAAAAACCCAAAAGTATTATTTACCCCTGGATTTACCTCTGGAGGAAATATTAGGTAGATTTCTCTGAAAGACAAACAGAGCAAATCTATGTCACTCTTTCCTCTCTTGTGAATATACTCTGTTTTAGAGTCCTTCTAAATTGTCATACCAAGGTTATAAGCAATATATTTCAGGAATTTATTTCCTTTTTCTCATTTATTTTGAATACTCAATGACCCCTTTAGATTCCTGAAGCAAGAGCCAGGTATAAATATGGGCACAGAAATGATATTCATTGATTTTCAATAGATGATATGTTTTACTGTGGTCCATTGGTGGCTTTCAGAATATATATTTCATAGGAAAGAACAAAAGAAGTAATCTGTTGGGCAGCCCAAGGTCACTGGGGTATAGAATGGACACTGACTTGGTCACAGAGGAATGTTTTAGTGTCAGGGAGTGTTAGTAGAGCTCAAATAAGTTTTACAATATTTTAGTAAACCAGAATTGAACTTTTATCAAAAAGCAAAGGAGAGTAATTTTGTTTTTTGTTTCAATTCCTTCTTCTTCTTAGTTGCCCCTCAATTTCTACCTTAAAGGTATTTATATGCCATTTTTCCTCATTCAAAATTTTTCCTTTATTTATGTTGAAGCAGGAGTGACTTGTTCATTCATTCTCAACTTACAGTGCTTACTATGTACAAGGCACTGGGGCGAATTAGGTAGAATATCTACCATTAAGGATCTCATAGACCACAGATTAAAATATTAACCCAGGCGAGGAGTAGGCATTTTAATTGAAATCAAAGTCTGCAGTTGGAGAGCTGGACTGCCAACATTTGGCATTTTATGCACTACAGGGAAGCATTTGTTGAAAACTAAAATCAATCCCAGAAGGCTCAGCTGCTTCTAAAAATAGGTCCTGTTTGTGTCAATGGGTCCTTCAAATAAGGGAAGTCACACAACTTTTACAAAGTAGACTATTTTTTAAGGTTTATTGAGTTATAATAGATATACAGAGTGAAGTAGATTTTTAAAAATCTGATTAAATTGTAAAGCCGTGGAAGTCAGGGACTATGTTCTTAATCATTGCTGAATACCCAGCACCTACCAGAGTGCTTAAGTTTAAGAAAAGTTGGCTCTAGAAGTAAATCAATAAGAGAGGATGGAAAAACTACAGGTCAGACTATGCCTTATATTTCCCTCACACAAATGTACTTGAGAGTGCACTCAGGCACCTGAAAAGCCCTGTGAGAAGGTCTGCTTTTTTTTTTTTTTTTTGCTGTGGTTACATCTCACATTATATGCTTCCCCACCTGAAAAGTGATAGTCTTTCATCAAGAAGCTAAATGAGGCTGTACAGCCAGTGTGTATTGAAAAATCATTCTTTTTGGCTCACTTTCCAGAGTGACCTTTTTCATATAGCTGATGGATATTATTAATAAATTAGTCAACATATGATTGATTAATACATGCAAAATTTTATGTTGAATATTATATAAAGTGTGAAAAAGAAGGCAAAGTATCTTTCTCATGAAAGAAGCGACATGATTTACTGAAAAGAACAGAGGCCCTGGATGGTCATGATTTGAAATCCTGGCCAAGCTACTTATAGTTGTGTAACCTTGGACAAGTTGTTTGAGGAAGATTTTAAGCCTCAGATTCTTCATCAGTAAAATGGAGGTAATAATATTCATATAAGGCTTCTCTAAGGATTAGAAGATAACATATGTAATTTAAATTTTCATTGTAAAGTGAAACTTTGAGATTCCTAAGAAGACCCCGTGATTTTCACTCATGTATTCATCCTGCACCCAGAAGTTTCTGGTATGTTATAGATTTTCAGTAAGTGTTTGTGGAATTAACCTGTTAAGTACATTTGTACAGAAGCAAATTCCTCTTAACCAGGTTTTTAAGGAACAAAGAGAAAGCAAAATAACAACTTTTGCATTTTAATAGGACCTACTACATAGGCAAAAATTAAATAAACCCTCATTCTAAAATAAATTCCTAAGAGCCTAAATTTATTGATGCATACATGAATGTGAAAACTTCAGCATCCCATGAGAAACTATAGCTTAGTTTTTAAAATGACTTCAATGTTTTTTAAAGATAAAAGAAGAAATGTCTCTGAGACAATGCTACAAATTTGAAAAACAACTACAACTTTCTTGAAAGCTCATCACAAACTATAAGAAATGTGAAAACAGGATCCTTACAGTTTAATTTCACAGAAATATGTGACAGGGCTTGAAGCATATTTGCTTGTTCTGGTCAGGTTAAAACACCAGTAAAATTAGGTCAATTACTTCTAATAAACCATTTCAATGAATGTAATATTGCAATGTCACAAAATTCTCTGCACAGAAATTCTCATTATTTAATGGTGCCAAGAAAAAAATCAATGTTGTTTAAAGGGGTCTAGAAAGCTATCTCTCTCGCCACCCAAATAGGTGAACCATACTGAAATTTGTTAAACTGTTTTTCAGTGGGATACATTCCTGAAAGCAAGAAAGGGGTGGGCTCAGATAAAGATGTATTAGGGGATAGGCTCATACAAATTAGAGGAAAGATGATCATCTTAACAAGTCAATTTATATATGCCCAATGTATTTATATGGAAAAAATAGCTTTTGATTATTAGATAAACTATCCATGAGCTTTTATTTCTTCCTGTCTACTCCTCAAAGGAATGAGGGTGTTTCTCCCTAATGATGTTCCTTCTAGTAGGAACAAAAATCCCAATATGTAAAAAAAATGTTGAGAACAGGAGCCATGACCTATTCATCACTGTACCACTGAGCACAGTGCCTTCCAAGTACTAGTTGCTTAATAAATACTTGTTGAATAGACTTTTGATACCATTGCTGACTTAAAAAAATTCACAATGTGAGAGCTGTGAGTTAAGTTTTATTTGGGGCAAAATAAGGACTATAACCTGTAGACAACATTTCAGATAGCTCTGAGAAACTACTCCAAAGAGGTAGGGGGAAGGTCAGTATATGTGTGAATTACTCACTGCATCACCAATATATTTATAAACTATCTTCAGGAGATTTTTAGAAATAATATATTTGATCAATGTAATTTTCAGTTCATCTGGTTTCCTTATAAAATTAGGAATCAGGACTTCCCTGGTGGCGCAGTGGTTGAGAGTCCGCCTGCCGATGCAGGGGACATGGGTTCATGCCCCGGTCCAGGAAGATCCCACAAGCCGTGGAGTGGCTGGGTCCGTGAGCCATGGCTGCTGTGCCTGCTCATCCGGAGCCTGTGCTCCACAATGGGAGAGGCCACAGCAGTGAGAGGCCTGCGTACCAAAAAAAAAAAAAATTAGGAATCAAGTGTCCCTCTCAGCCTATCATAGTCCTCTGGTTAAAAGGTTTGCCTTTTGTAAATTAAAAAAGTTACACGTCTTCTTCTAGGAGAAGCAGCACCATGCTTAAGTGCTGCTTTAGATTTCAGTTCCCATGAACATCTTGGATAGTCACTCTTTCATACTGCATAAACCTGTCCAGCAGCCCTGGCTTTGTTTACACTACTTCTCTATGCCAAGCTTTTATCGAAGGCCCATGGCTTATAACAATGTCATGATCACTTGATTTTTCTTCCATATAAACAGGTCCAAAATAATATGGAAAGGAAAAGATCCAAAAGCAAAAGAAGGTCCCCAAGAGGCACTTAAAATCTTACACCCACAAACTATAACTACATCAATAGTAGAACTGACATTTTGGGAAGGAATTAATGAGATCTACTCCAAATAGCTTACCCACTTTTTTGGTTTCAAAGCTTTGCTCTCTCTGCATTTAATACGTTATCAGACAAAAGTCAGTTGAATGGCTATTAACGAATCCTTCTAATGGGACCAGTCAATGTCAAGTTTATGAAATCCTGAAAGCTTGTCTTTGGAATCCTTACCACACCTTTCTGAGCAACTTTTTCCAGTTTTTAGGCGGTTTATTTCTCTTCCACCACTGCCTAAAGTTACACAAACAACACATTCCCAATATGGTGTTAAGGATATAATATGTTAAAATTAGCATTTTCAAAGACTAATGTATGAAGAGGGAAATGCTTTACCCCCCACAAATACCTCAGAAAGCTTTATGAGAGACATCGTTAAGCATATTATTTCTGGTGACCTCCAATTATTCCATTTTGGTAACCCAATAAGGTTTTTCAAGATTCCCAAGGAAATTCCTATTATTACTACCCATTAACACTTGAAACAGACAATATGGAAGAGCACAGCAAATGTTCTAAATACTTCAATATGGCTTAAAAACATTTACCTCGTATAACCTGTCTAAAAATCATATTTGACTCACATGCACTCATACATACACAGAGAAAGCAGAAAGAAAGAAAGAGAAAGAAAGAAAGAAAGAAAGAAAGAAAGAAAGAAAGAAAGAAAGAAAAAGAAAGAAAGAAAAAAAAGATGATAACAGAGTAAGATGGGTGTGTGCATATCAAGAAGTTCAGTGCATTTTTGCCACATTCTCTTTTCAAGCACAAAGACACATGGCCTTTATGTCATTAGTTAAAAACAGCAGTCATAGCGTCTATGGGACCTAGTGATGTTTGGAAGTACAATATCTTCTGTAAGTTTAGCAAGTTATGGAATAGCCTGCTGATAGTCTTCAGAGTATTACAAATGAATTCTCCCAAGAAGTAGACTTCTTGCAAGACTGTGAAGCAGGAAGAAGTCATTGGTAAGGAACAAAACACATGAATAGACAATGGGGAATTACTGTAAAAAATGTTTAATGTTCTCTGTTAAAAAATGATCAGCTTTTTAAAGATATTACAACTTATTTTTACTTTATATTTTAACAGCAAAGTAAAATTCTAACAGCTAAGCTGGATTTTTGCAATTTAAACTTTCAGAATAAACTGAGAAAACTATGGTAATACGTGGCAAATTAAAGTCAGATACTCTGTTCCTGATTGAAGTGTACAAATCATGGAAACTCTGAATTTATCAAAGCCAACATTTCAAGTTTCTTTGCCCACAGTATCCTCTAAGGGAAATGTTTTCCTAAACTGAGTGATGATGGCTAACAGCTCTACCTCCCATTAGAGGTAAACAATTTTGGGTTTTTTTCCTGTTTTACTAAATAAACTACGTTACTTCCTTTTGTAGCTGTACAAGCCTGCAGTTCTCTACAGGATATCTGGGTAAAAGGGTGAGGTTCTTGGGTTTCTTTTCATACATTAAAACATCTAACTTAAATATCTCTGTGAATTGAAATCGACAATGTGAATTTCTGCTGCTTCCATTGAAAATGTAATCCTTAATCTGCTAATATCTTCTGAAGTTCTGAAGGATATATTGTTATGAAGAATGGAGACTCCAGTAAGGTAATATCTATTTATAAGTTTAAGTGGTTAACATGTTCACTGAAACTGCTGCATGCCTTGTGTAAAGAAATGTGGCTGTCTAGATAGAAAGCTCCTTTCTCTGCAACATGCCATTGATATATAAACCAGGAGACCAGAGTTAAACACTGTTTCTGACAAATCTGTGTTAAAATTATAATAGTCATTAATTAAATGCATTTCTGTTAGTGTGTGCAGTGGGGGAAAAAACTTGAAATTTTAAATCCAGGGTTTTGTCAACCAAATTAAGCTGCATTCAAATAGTAAATACATTTAAATGCCTAAATCTTTTCATAAGATGAGATTTGACAGTTTCCTTTGATTAGGACATTTTTCATACATGCCTTCTGGGGTCTGAAATGAGAACTTCAAATAGCACAAAAAGATTTTCATCCAGCCATAGAAGCTAGCACAGCTGTCAAATCTCAGAGGGGCTGATTCTCAATTTACAATGAACATTTCCTTGGATGTATTTTTAATTTGAGAACATGGGAAATATTTCAGGAAGGGGCTCCAAGTGCTGTACTGTCTTTGTTAGAAGGAATTCCTTCTATCTTCCTTATTTGAAATAATAAAACAGCCATTGCCCTTTAAAAAGTCTGCTAATTTCACACATGGAGTTTTATTCTTAAGTATGCAAGATTATTCAGAATAAGTAAAAATTATATAGGTCCTAGAGAAGTTAGTGCAAGTCACCTAAGATCTCCGTGAGATCTGGTAATACTGATACCTTCTCATGATATGAGCAAATCAGTGTATTTTTATACACTGAATTCTCCCAGGATAGAGTTGGAGACACTAAACTCCCTTTTAGTAAAAGATGCTTAATGTAGATTTTACAGTGAAATATCAGGATAAAGACTTTATTGTACTATTAGCTTTATTCTCCAGAAATGAAATGTAACTAACAGCTGTAGGCTACATAAGCATGACTCACAGGATGGCACCATATGCATATTATGGTTGCCAAGTGGCACCATAAAGTAAGATATTGAAAACAGCTCTGCCTAATCTCTCTGACCACAAGTATAGGTTGGGTTTTCCTCCATGGAAGCAGTTCCAAAGTGGCTGAGACATGGGATAATGTATGAAATCCAGGCAGGCTAGACGGCTGCAGGGTTTTGGGAACCTCCAAAAGAGCTGAGGTCAGCAGTGCTCCTTGGAATGATCTTCCCCAGGAGTTGTTCTTTGGTGGGACTATGAAGAAAATATCTCCTCAGCAGACTTGAAAGCTCTGGGTTGAGTTTTTTCTTCCCAATCTTCTTCCCTTTCTCCACCTATCAAGCAAGTTGACTGAGAAGGAGGCTGGCTATTTAACCAGCTTCTAAAACTGTGTTCTGGGGTTGGGGGGGGAAGAAATTAATCATCTCTGTATCCCTAATAGCAAAGTTTAGCCTAAATCTGGTGCCCAGTAGAGCCTTATGGGGAGGGAGGGTTTGCTGTTGGCTTGCTGTGCTGAGATCTTGCTTTCTGCAGCTGTGAATGTGGTTGTCCTAGAAGACTAGAAATTATTCACTAGAACTAGAGAGAGTTTTCCACTTGGTCAAAATTATTACTCAAGATTGGAAAATAATACTTGTCCCTAATTTGTGGGGGTATTAAATGATGACATATTACTAGAATTAGACTTACAAATTGGCAACAAATTAAAAGTATTATTTTGAGATTGGGAGAAGGCACCCCTAACCTAATGTGTCTCCTAGTGCCCTACCCGTGTGTCTGCCTCCAACCAGAAATGCCCTTATTAGTAATCTATTTTCAGAGGTTACTTACTGTCTCTCTAAATTCTTATTTCTTGAATATAAATGTTCCTGGGAGTGGTAAGAAGTCTAAGTGAGTGAATTTATGAGCTAGGTTTATCAGTCAGCTGCTAGATTTTCTGAAACAAGTAAAGTTGGCACTTCAGAAAGTACTAGGTAATTGAAAAGAGGGCAATGGGAGCAAAAAGTGAGGCCATGCAGGGTAATGGAAAGGAAACTGACTTCACATACCCTGCTTACTTATTAACCAGAAGTGTTTAAGGCACATGTTCCATACCTAGCCAACAACTTATAACTATGAAAAATCCTGGGGTTAAATTTTCTTTCATGACTTTAGAATACAACAATGATGTTACATCTCTGTAAGTCAGAGATTGCAGAGTTGGTAGGGACTTACAATAAGATTTCCTGACTGTCTTGTCTTAGAGCTGGCTCTGATGAGAGATTCAATTCAATGGCTTCAGAATGAGCACATTTTGTTTTTGTTTTTTGTTTTTTTTCCAGAGAAGCTTCTGAAGGATTTGTAATTATACTTGCCAAAGCCAGATAGTGATTTGTGTGTCAAACAAAACCAAGCAGAAACATATTTCATAATTGTGGATCAACATTTATGACAAATAATAGCATTGGAAGTCACGATTTGGTAGATCATAACACGATTCCTCCAAAATGTGTTATACATGAAAAACCTGAGATAAGTCCTTTCTGATTGGTTTCTTCATGGAGCCAGCCAATTAGGCTTCAATGTATATCAGGAGGAAGACTTCTTTTCTAACGTTTTTTTTGAAATATTTTTAGACCCACAAGAAGTTATAAAAAATAGTATAGATCATCCCCATATACCCTTCACCCGGATTTCTGCAGTGATAAAATCTTAAAAAACTGTAGTACATTATCAAAACCAGGAAACTGATATTGATATAATACTATTAACTAGACTGTAGACCTTATTTGGATTCAGTCAGTTTTTACATGCACTCATTTGTATGTGTTTGTATGTATAATTCTATAAAATTTTATCATATGTGTATATTTGTGTAACCACAACCACAATCAAGATTCATAAGTGTTCCATCATCCACAACAACAAAAAATACATTTGTACTACAACTTTACAACACAAATTCCTCTCATCCCTAACACTCTGGCAACTACTGATATTTCTCCATCTCTATAATTCTATCATTTTGAGGATGTTATACAGATGTAATCATTTCAGACTGGCTTTTTTCACTTAGGAAACAGTCCTTGAGACCTATGCAAGTTATTGTATGTATCATTAGTTGCTTCATTTTTATTGCTAAATACTATTAGAATGTATGTATATACAACAGTAAACTTATCCATTCATCCACTGAAGGGTATTTGGGTTGTTTCCATCTTTAGAATATTACAAATAAAGCTTCTATGAAAATTCATATACAAGTTTTTGTGTGGACATGTCTTCTTAAAAATATCTTTATTGGAGTATAATTGCTTTACAGTGTCATGCTAGTTTCTGCTGTACAACAGTGTGAAACAGCTATATGTATACATATATCCCCATATCCCCTCCCTCTAAAGTCTCTGTCCCACCTTCCCTATTCCACCCCTCTAGGTCAGCACAAAGCATCAAGCTGATCTCCTTGTGCTACACAGCAAATTCCCACTAGACATACATTTTACATTTGGTAGTGTATATATGTTAATGCTACTCTGTCATTTCATCCCAACTTCCCCTTTCCCCCTGTGTCTTCAAGTCCATTCTCTACATCTGCACCTTTATTCCTGCGCTGCTACTAGGTTCATCAGTACTGTATTTTTAGATTCCATGTATGTGCGATAGCATCTGCTATTTGTTTTTCTCTTTCTGACTTACTTCACTCTGTATGACAGACTCTAGGTCCATCTACCTCATTACAAATAACTCAATTTCGTTCCTTTTTATGGTTGAGTAATATTCCATTGTATATATATGTGGCACGTCTTCTTTATCCATTCATCTGTTGATGGACATTTAGGTTGCTTCCATGTCCCAGATATTGTAAATAATGCTGCAATGAGCATTGTGGTACATGCATTTTTTTGAATTATGGTTTTCTCAGGGTATATGCCCAGTAGTGGGATTGCTGGGTCATATGGTAGTTCTATTTTTAGTTTTTTAAGGAACCTCCATATTGTTCTTCATAGTGGCTGTATAAATTTTTATTCCCACCAACAGTGCAGGAGGGTTCCCTTTTCTTGTGGACATGTCTTGATTTCTCTTCAATATTTACTTAAATACCAGAGTGGAATTTCTCGGTTATATAGTAAGTTCGTGCTTAGTTTTGCAAAAAACTGTCAAAATGTTTTCCAGTTAGTTGTACCATTTACCATTTCTAACAGCAGCACATTTGAGATCCATTTCTTAATCCTAGTCAGTACTTCCTATGGTCAGTATTTTTTATTTTATACATTCTAATAGGTATATCATGATATCTCATTGGGGTTCTAAATCACATTTTTCTAATGACTAGTGATGTTGAATATCATTTCATGTGCTTTTCAGGGCATTGGCTATTCATGTCCTTTGTCAATTTTTCTTGTTTTTTAAATTGAAGTATAATTGACACACAATATTATGTTAGTTTCACGTATACAACATAGTGATTTGGTAATCAAATACCTTACAAAATGATCACCACAATAACTAGTAACCATCTATAGCCATACAGAATTATTAAAGTATTATTGACTATATTTATTATGCTATGTATTATATCCCTGTGACTTATTTTATAACAGGAAGCTTGTACCTCTTAATGCCTATTTTGCCCAACCTCACATCCCCTCCCTTCTGGCAACCACCAATTCTTCTCTGTATCTATATATTTGTTTCTGTTTTGCTGTGTTTGTTCATTTGACTTGTTTTTTAGAATCCATATATAGGTGATATCATATAGCACTTGTTTTTCTCTGTTTGATTTATTTCATTTAGCATAGCATGCTCTAGGATGATCCAGGGGTCACATATGGAAGATTTCATTCTTTTTTATGGCTGAGTAACATGTGATATATATATATATATATATATATATATATATATATATATATATATATATATATATATATATAAAATCTTACCTATTCATATATTTTTTATTTTAACATCATTTTTGGAGTATAATTGCTTTACAATGGTGTGTTACTTTTGCTCTGTAACAAAGTGAATCAGCTATACATAAACATATATCCCCATATCTCCTCCCTCTTGCATCTCCCTCCCACCCTCCCTATCCCACCCTGCTAGGTGGACAAAAAGCACCGAGATGATCTCCCTGTGCTATGTGGCTGCTTCCCACTAGCTATCTATTTTACATTTGGTGGTGTATACATGTCCATGCTACTCTCTTACTTCGTCCCAGCTTCCCGTTCCCCTTCCCCATGTCCTCAAGTCCATTCTCTACATCTGTGTCTTTATTCCTGTCCTGCCACTAGGTTATTCAGAACCATTTTTATTTTAGATTCCATATATATGTGTTAGCATATGGTATTTGTTCTTCTCTTAAATCTCCACAATTTATTCATATCTTGATGGCATTTAGGATGCTTCCATATCTTGGCAATTGTAAATGATGCTGCAGTGAACATAGGGGTACCTATATCTTTTTAAAAATTTATTCATTTATTTATTTTGCAGTGCATTGGCTCTTTGTTGCTGCATGCAGGCTTTCTCTAGTTGCAGTGCATAGGGGCTACTCTGTTGTGGTGGGCAGGCTTCTCATTGTGGTGACTTCTCTTGTTGTGGAGCATGGACTCTAGGTGCACGGGCTTCAGTAGTTGCAACGCACAGGCTCTAGGGTGCACGAGCTTCAGTAGTTGTGGCACATGGCGTCAGTAGTTGTGGCTTGTGGGCTCTAGAGTGCAGGCTCAGTAGTTGTGGCACATGGTATTAGCTGCTCCATGGCATGTGGGATCTTCCAGGACCAGGGCTCAAACCCATGTCCCCTGCATTGGCAGGAGGATTATTAACCACTGCACCATCAGGGAAGTCCAGGGGTGCATATATATCCTTTTGAACAAGTGTTCTTGTTTACTTAAGGTAAGAACCCAGAAAGAGAATTGCTGGATTGTTTGGTAGTTCTATTTTTAATATTTTGAGGATCCTATACTTTTCTCCATAGTGACTGCACCAACTTATACTGCCACCAATACTGCACTAGGGTTCTCTTTTCTCCACATCCTCACCATCACTTCTTAATTGTCTTTTTAATGATAGCCATTCTGACAGGTGTGAGGTCATATCTCATTGTGGTTTTGATTTGCATTTCCCTGATGATTAGTGATGTTGAGCATCTTTTCAAGTGTCTGTTGGCCATTGGTATGTCTTCTTTAGAAAAATATCTATTCAGGTCCTCTGCTCATTTTTTAATTAGATTGCTTTTTTGATGTTGTGTTATCTGATTTTTTATATATATTTTGGATATTAACCCCCCACGAGATATATAATTTGCAAATATATTCCCCCATTTAATAGGTTGCTTTTTTATTTTGTTGATGGTTTCCTTTGTTGTGCAAAATTGTTTTTTAGTTTGGTACAGCTCCAGTTAAAAATAATTTAGTTTTGTTGTCCTTGCCTAAGAAGACAGATCCAAAGAAATATTATTAAGACTAATAAAAAATAACATACTTCCCATGTTTTTTTCTAGGAGTTTTATGGCTTCTGGTCTTACATTTAAGTCTTTAATTCATTTTGAGTTTATTTTTGTATATGGTGTAAGAAAATGGTCCAGTTACATTCTTTTACATGTAGCTGTCTAGTTTCCCAGCACCATTTATTAAAGAGGTTGTTTTTCCCATTGAATATTCTTACCTCCTTTATTGAAAATTAATTGAGCACATAAGAATGGGCTTACGTTGTGGCTTTTTATTCTGTTCCATTGATCTATCTTTCTGATTTTCTGCCAGTATCATACTGTTTTGATTACTATAGCTTTTTAGTATAGTTTGAAAACAGGAACATGAAACCTCCACTTCTGTTCTTCTTTCTCAAGATTTCTTTGCTTATTCAGGGTCTTCTGTGGTTCCATACACATTTTAAGATTATTTGTTCTAGTTATTTGAAAAATGCCACTGGTGTTTTGTTAGGGATTGCATTGAATCTGTAGATTGCCTTGGGTAGTATGGACAATTTAACAATACTAATTCTCCTAATCAATGAGCATGTAATATCATTCCATTTATTTGTGTCCTCAGTTTCCTTCATTAATGTCTTACAGTTCTCAGAGTACAGGTCTTCCACTTCCTTGGTTAAATTTTATGCTAGGTATTCTATTATTTTTATGCAATTGTAAATGAGATTGTTTTCTTCATTTCTCTTTCTGATAGACTGTTATTAGTGTATACAAGTTCTACAGATCTGTATATAACTTTGTATCCTGCAACTCTACTGAATTGCCTTATTAGTACTAATAAATGTTTTGTTTGTGTTTATAGGTTTTGTCATCTGCAAAGAGTGAAGTTTTATTTCTTTCTTTCCAATTTGGATGTTCTTATTTATTTTTATTGTCTGATTGTTATGGCTAGAAATTCAAATATTATGTTCAATAAAAGTTGCAAGAGTGGGCATCCTGTCTTGTTCCTAATTTTAGAGGAAAAGCTTTCAGCTTTTCACCATTGACTATGATGCTAGCTGTGAGATTCTCATATATGACCTTTATTGTGTTAAGGTATCTTTTCTCTGTACTCACTTTGTTGAGATTATTTTTTATCATAAATACATGTTAAATTTTGAAAAAAAAGCTTTTTCTGCATCTTTTGATGTAATCATATTAGTTTTCTCCTTCATTTTATTAATGTGGTGTATCATGTTGATTGATTTGTGGGTATTGAACCATCCTTGCATCCTTGGGATAAATCCCACTTGATAATTGTATATAATCCTTTCAATGTATATTTGAATTTGGAATATTTTTTAAGGATTTTTGCATCTATGTTCATCAGGGATATTGACCTGTATTTTATGGTTTTTATAGTATCTTTGTCTGGTTTTATTATCAGGGAAATGTTGACCTTATAAAATGAGTTGGAATATATTCTTTCTTCCTCTGTTTCTGGAGCAGATTTATAGAATTGGTATTATTTCTTCATTTAATGTTTGGTAGAATTAGTCTGTGAATACATCTAGGTGTGAAAATTTATTTTTTGTAAGTTTTTAACTTTATAATTTCAATTTCTTCAATAGCTATGGGAATATTCAGATTATATATTTTCTTTTGACTGAGTTTGGTCATTTGTAATTTTTAAGAAATTGATACATTTCATCTAAGTTTTCAAAATGTTTTTCCTCATGACTTTATTTTCCTGAACAAAGCAATTACATATAGATGAGAATAAAATCAACTTGCTGTTTCCTTCCACAATTTGTATAGCTTTTTAGATTTACATAAACTATATCATAAACATGCAAGACTGTGCTAAACTATGTTGAACTACAGCAAATATTTACTTGATTTCATTTGTTATGTTGCTAAAACCTTACTTTTATTTATTTTTTGTCCAGAAATTGCCAAAAACCATCTTTCCTTTCCTATTACCATAACAGAATTTCAGATCTACTTTGTTTCTTATTAAGCTTACTATATGTTCTCTGAGTCCATGAAATCTTGGAATTGATATTACTTTATGTATGAGATGGCCAATAATATTATACTTTTACTTTGAATTCACCTCTTGTTAATACTAGTACTCTTTTCTAAAAACAAATTTTATTGGAGTATAGTTGATTTACAATGCTGTGCTAAAGTGGATCAGTTATGTACATACACATATCAACTATTTCTAAGATTTTTACCCATAATGGCCATTACAGAGTACTGAGTAGAGTTCCCTGTGCTATACAGTAGGTCCTTATTTTTTTCCTTTTTTTTTTTTTTTTTTTGCGTTATGTGGGCCTCTCACTGTTGTGGCCTCTCCCGTTGCAGAGCACAGGCGAGCACAGGCTCTGGACATGCAGGCTCAGTGGCCATGGCTCACGGGCCCAGCCGCTCCACAACATGTGGGATCTTCCCAGACCGGGGCACGAACCCACGTCCCCTGCATCAGCAGGTGGACTCTCAACCACTGCACCACCAGGGAAGCCCAGTAGGTCCTTATTAGTTATCTATTTTATATATAGTAGTGTGTATATTTCAATCCCAATCTTCCAGTTTATCCCTCCCCCCAATATCCCGGTAACCATAAGTTTATTTTCTACATCTATAACTTTATTTCTGTTTTGCAGATAATTTCATTTTTATACTTTCTTTAAATTCCACATATAAGCAATATCATATGATATTTGTCTTTCTCTGTCTGACTTAGTTTACTCAGTATGACAATTTCTAGGTCCATCTATGTTGCTGCAAATGGCATTATTTTGTTCTCTTCTATGTCTGAGTAATATTCCATTGCATATGTGTAGAACATCTCCTTATCCATTCATCTGTTGAAGGACATTTAGGTTGCTTCCATGTCCTGGCTATTGTAGACAGTGCTGCAATGAACATTGAGGTGCATGTACTCTTTTGAATTATGGTTTTCTCTGGATATATGCCCAAGAGTGGGATTGCTGCATCATATGGTAGCTCTATTTTTAGATTTTTAAGGAAACTCCATACTGTTCTCCATAGTGGCTGTACCAAATACATTCTTACCAATAGTGTAGGAGGATTCCCTTCTCTCCACACCCTCTCCAGCATTTATTGTTTATAGACTTTTTGATGATGGCCATTCTGACTGGTGAGGTGATAATTCATTGTAGCTTTGATTTGCATTTCTCTAATAATTAGTGATGCTGAGCATATTTTCTTGTGCTTTTAGGCCATCTGTCTGTCATTTTTTTGATTCGGTTGTTTTTTTTTTTTTTTAATATTGAGCTGCATGAGCTTTCTATATATTTTGGAAATTAATTCCTTGTTGGTTGCTTCGGTTGCAAATACTTTCTCCCATTCTGAGAATTGTCATTTCGTTTTCTTTATGGTTTTCTTTGCTGTGCAAATGCTTTTAAGTTTAATTAGGTCCCATTTATTTATTTTTATTTTTATTTTTATTACTCTGGGAGTTGCAACAAAAAAGATCTTGCTGCAATTTATGTCAAAGAATGCTCGGCCTATGTTTTCCTCTACAAGTTTTTATAGTATCTGGCCTTACATTTAGGTCTTTAATCCATTTGGAGTTTATTTTTGTGCATGGTGTTGGGGGTGTTCTACTTTCATTTGTTTACATGTAGCTGTCCTGGTTTCTGAGCACCACTTATTGAAGAGACTTTCTTTTCTCCATTGTGTATTCTTGCCTCTGTTTTCATAGATTAGGTGACCACAGGTGCATGGGTTTATCTCTGGAGTTTCTATTCTGTTCCATTGATCTATATTTCTGTTTTTGTGCCAGTACCATACTATTTTGATGACTGTAGCTTTGTATTATAGTCTGAAGTCAGGGAGCCTGATTCCTTCAGCTCCGTTTTTCTTTCTCAAGGTTGCTTTGGCTATTCATGGTCTTTTATGTTTGAAAACAACTTGTAAATTTTTTTGTTCTAATTCTGTGAAAAATGTCATTGGTAATTTGATCAGGTTTGCATTGCATCTGTAGATTGCTTTGGGTAGTACAGTAAGTCCCCTACATATGAACGAGTTCTGTTCTGAGAGTGTGTTTGTAAGTGCAATTTGTTCATAAGTCTAACAAACTTAGCTTAGGTACCCAACAAACACAATTGGCTATATAGTACTCTACTGTAATACTTTCCCCACAAATAATACATAAAAAACAAATAAACATACATAAAAACACTTTTAATCTTACAGTACAGTACTTTGATAGTACAGTAGTACAGTACAACAGCTGGCATACAGGGGTTGGCATCAAGTGAACAAGCAAGAAGAGTTACTGACTGGAGGAGGGAGAGGAGGTGGGAGATGGTAGAGCTGAAGGATCATCAGCAGTAGGAGATGGAGGGCAAGCCTGCAATTTCACTCATGCCTGAAGTTGATGACACAAGTTCTGGTTCCTTGATGGATTCAATTCTATCTACCTTCTTGAAAAAATGACTCAGTGATGTCTGGATAGTAACTCTTTTTTCTCATTATAGATGACATGGTAGCAATAGACTGCTTTCTGAAGAGCTGCTGCAACCTTCTAGTACCAATCTATTTTCAGGTCCTGTGCCTCAAAAACTAACAGTGCCTCCTCAAATAAAGAAAATGCCCTTGCCATTTCCTGCACTGTGAATCTCTTCAGTTCTACAGTTACTTCTTCCTCTTGTCTCTCTTCTTACTTTCTCTGGGCCTACAATCCTGGTGTTTCTTATCAGTACCAGCTACATCACCGATGTTTTTATGGTTGCTTCTGGATATCCTGGGCTTGAAATAAAGATACTGTACTACTGTACCCTATACAGTACTATACAGTAAAGAACACAAAAGCACAACCACTTGTAGAGGATGCACACACGTGAAAATGTTCACCAGACATGTGAATTAACTTCCTCCATCGGGCATACAAACTCACGTTCCCATTTTTGAAAGTTTGCAACTTGAAGTTTCGTATGTAGGGGATTTACTGTATAGTAATTTTCACAGTATTGATTCTTCCAATCCAAGAACCTGGTATATCTCTCCAACTGTCTGTGTCATCTTTTATATCTTTCATCAGTATCTTACAATTTTCTGAGTATAGATCCTTTGCCTCCTTAAGGTAGGTTTATTCCTAGTTTTTTAATGCAATGATAAATTGGATTGTTTCTTTGATTTCTCTCTCTGATTATTTGTTGTTAATGTATAGGAATGCAAGAGATTTCTCTGCATTAATTTTGTATCCTGAAACTTTATTGAATTAATTTATTAGCTCTAGTATTTTTCTGGTAGCATCTATAGGGTTTTCATGTACAGTATCATGTCATTTGCAACCAGTGACAGTTTTTCTTCTTCCTTTCCAATTTGGATTCCTTTTATTTCTTTTGCTTCTCTGATTGCCATGGCTAGGACTTCCCAAATTATGTTGAATAATGGTGGTTAGAGTGGATATCCCTGTCTTGTTCCTGATCTTAGAGGAAATGCATTCAGCTTTCCTCCATTGAGAATGATGTTAGCTGGGGGTTTGTCATATATGGACTTTACTATTTTGAAGTAGCTTGCCTCTATGCCCACTTTATGGAGAGTTTTTATCATAAATGGGTGTTGAATTTTGTCAAAAGCTTCTTTCTGCATCTAATGAGATGCTCATATGGTTTTTATTCTTTGATGTTTTGATGTGGTGTATTACACTGATTGATTTGTGGATATTGAAAAATTCTTGTACCATCACTGAAATAAATCCCATTGATCATGGTGTGTGATCCTTTTAATGTGTTGTTGACTTCCGCTTGGTAGTATTTTGTTGAGGATTTTCGCATGTATGTTCATCAGTGATATCATCCCATAATTTTCTTTTTTCTTGAAATCTTTTTCTGGTTTTGGTATCAGAGTTAAGGTAGCCTCGTAGAATGACCTTGGGAGTGTTCATTCCTCTGCAAATTTTTGGAAGAGTTTCAGAATGGTAGGTGTTAACTCCTCTCTAAATGTTTGTTACAATTCACCTGTGAAGCCATCTACTTCTGAATTTTTTGTCTGTTGGGAGATTTTTTTTTTTTTTTGGCAGTACATGGGCCTCTCACTGTCGCAACCTCTCCTGTTGCAGAGCACAGGCTCCAGACATGCAGGCTCAGTGGCCATGGCTCACGAGCCCAGCTGCTCTGAGGCATGTGGGATCTTCCTGGACTGGGTCACGAACCCATGTCCCCTGCATCGGCAGGCGGACTCTCAACCACCGCCCCACCAGGGAAGCCCTTGTTAGGAGATTTTTAATCACAGTTTAATTTCAGTAGTTGTGATTGTTCTGTTCATATTTTCTATTTCTTCCTAGTTCAGATTTGGCCAGTTGTACCTTTCTAAGAATGTGTCCATTTTTTCTAGGTTGTCCATTTTATTGGTGTGTATTTGCTTGTAGTAGTCTCTTATGATCCTTTGTGTTTCTGCTGTGTCCATTGTAACTTGTCCTTTTTCATTTCTAATTTTGATGATTTACGCCCTCTCCCTCTTTTTCTTGACTGGTCTGGCTAAAGGTTTATCAAATTTGTTTATCTTCTCAAAGAACCAGCTTTTAATTTTATTGATCTTTGGTGTTGTTTTCTTTTTCATTTATTTCTGACCTGATCTTTATTATTCCTTTTCTTTTACTAAGTTTGGGTTTTTTGTTTGTTTGTTCTTCTTTATGTAATTGCTTTGGTTGGAAGGTTAGGTTGTTTATTTGAGATTTTTCTTGTTTCTTGAGGTAGGATTGTATTGCTATAAATTTCCCTCTTAGAACTGCTTTTGCTGCATCCCATAGGTTTTCGATCATTGTGTTTTCATTGTCATTTGTCTCTAGGCATTTTTTAAATTTCTCCTTTGACTTCTTCAGTGAATCATTGGTTATTTAGTAACATATTGTTTAGCTTCCATGTGTTTGTCTTTTTTACAGTTTTTTTTTGCTGCAATTGATCTCTAATCTCATAGCAATGTGGTCAGAAAAGATGCTTGATATGATTTCAATTTTCTTACATTTCCTGAAGCTTGATTTGAGACCAAAGATGTGATCTATCCTGGAGAATGTTCTGTGTGCACTTGAGATGAAAGTGTATATTTGTTGATTGCAGTTACAGTATCCTATAAATATCAATTAAGTCTATATGGTCTAATGTGTCATTTAAGGCTTATGTTTCCTTATTAATTTCCTTTCTGGAAGATCTTTTCATTGGTGTAATTGGAGTGTTAAATTCCCCCACTATTATTGTGTAACTGTTGATTTCCCCTTTTATGCCTGTTAACATTTGCCTTATATGTTGAGTTGCTCCTATGTTGGGTGCCTAAATAATCACAATTGTTGTACCTTGTTCTTGGATTGATCCCTTGATCATTATGTAGTGTCCTTCCCTGTCTCTTGTAACAGTCTTTATTTTAAAGTCTACTTTAAAGTCTATTTTGTCTATTTTAAAGTCTATTGCTACTCCAGCTTTCTTTTGATTTCCATTTGCATGGAATATCTTTTTCCAACCCCTCACTTTCAGTCTGTGTGTGTCCCTAGGTCTGAAGTGGGTCTCTTGTAGACAGCATATAAATGGGTCTTATTTTTGTAACCACTCAACCAGACTGTGTCTTTTGGTTGGATTATTTAATCTATTTACATTTAAGGTAATTATTGATACATATGTTCCTATTGCTATTTTCTTTATTGTTTGGGGTTTGTTTTTGTAGATCTTTTGCTTCCCTTCTTCTTTTGTTCACTTCTCTTGTGTTTCCTACCTAAAAAAAAGCTTTTTATAGCATTTGTTGTAAAGCTGATTTGGTGGAGTTGAATTCTCTTAAATTTTGCTTGTCTGTAAAGCTTTCGATTTCTCTGTCGAATCTGAATGAGAGCCTTGCTGACTAGAGTATTCTTGGTTGAAGGTTTTTCCCTTTCATCACTTTAAATATACCATGTCATTCCCTTATTCCCTGCTGAGTTTCTGCCGAAAAATCTGCTGATAGCCGTATGGGGATTCCCTTTATGTTACTTTTTACTTTTCCCTTGTTGATTTTAGTATTTTTCTTCATATTTAATTTCTTAAAATTTGATTAATATGTGTCTTGGCATGCTCCTCCTTGGGTATATCCTGTATTGGACTCTCTGCACTTCCTGGACTTGGTTGGCTATTTCCTCTCCCATGTTAGGGAAGTTTTTGACTGTAATCTCTTCAAATATTTTCTCAAGCCCTTTCTCTTTTTCTTCTGAAACCCCTATAATTCGAATGTTTGTGAGTTTAATAATGTCCCTGAGGTCTCTGAGACTCTTCTCATTTCTTTGCATTCTTTTTTTTCTTTATTCTGTTCCCTGGCAGTGATTTCCACCATTCTGTCTTCCAGGTCAGTTTTCCATTCTTCTGCCTCAGTTTTCCTGCTATTGATTCCTTTTAGTGTATTTTTCATTTCAGTTACTATATTGTTCATCTCTGTTTTTTTCTTCTTCAGTTTTTCTAGGTCTTTGTTCTTCTCCATCATGCCTCCATTCTTTTTCCATGATCTTGGATCATCTTTACCACCATTACTCTGAATTCTTTTTCAGGTATATTGCCTATTTCCTCCTCATTTAGTTGTTCTTTTAGATTTTTATCTTGTTCCTTCATCTGCAACATACTTCTTTGTCTTCTCATTTTGTCAGACTTACTGAGTTTGTGTTCTCCTTTTTGCAGGCTGAAGGATCATAGTTCCTCTGGCTTCTGATTCCTGACCCCCTGTTGGGTGAGGTTGCTCCATTATCCCCTTGACAGGGGGTTTGATTTGTGTTATGGTGACCAGTGCATGCCCTGGATATTGATTGGGGCCTTCCCTTTGCTTTGTAGTTGTCACTGTCCTGTCAGGTTGGGGTCTGCACCCTAGTTGTTCGAATAGAGGCCCCAGATCTGTTTCTTAGCTGAATTTCTTATCTGCAGTACGAGGAAGGCATTATTAAGGCACTCCCACTGGGAGAGAAGCCACTGAGTATACCTCTTCTGGAGGTGCTCACCTGTAAATGTGTTCTGTTGTGTCTCCTTTCACTGGTTGTGTGGGCTCACAACGTACACTGTTTTTGGCACTGCTCTTGGTCCCTCCTTAACTGTGGGTATGACAGAAATTGGTCCTGATGACTCTCAGGTATTATTTTCACCAGGTCACCAATGCAGATCCACTGAGGTCAGGTCCCAGGACTGCAGTAGTCATGCACCTCGACCCACTGTGGGAGCTATGGACGCAGCTCAGACTCTGGCATGGCCCAACCCTCACGTGTATGTGCCCACAAAGCCCACAGCTGCTAAGGTTAGAGCTGTCCTAGCTGCAGGAGCACTTGTTCTTTGGGATGTTTCACAGTCGCTGAATTTATGAGGCCATCAGCAGAAGTGTAACTCCATGATCCACACAGTAGCAAGGAGAGGTTTCAACTCTTCTTTCTTAGTCATGGGCCCTTGGGGCTCAGCTGTGGTTTTAGCCCCACCTCTGCATGTGTTCCTTCCACTGGAGTCTGCTTCAGAAGTTGTCTGAACACATGAGCACCTCAGGCAAGAAGGAGGTGAGGCAGTGATTGGGGGGAGCAGGCCACCCAGGTAGTAGGATGCCATGGTAGCAGTTGGAACACGTGAGACCCTCAGGCTGGATTGGGGGCAAGCAAGCCACCCAGGCAGGAGGGTTCTGGGTAATGATTGGAACACACACACTTGTCAGTCAGCGATCAGGGCTGGTACATTGCTCATGTTGGTGGGGATGGGGGAGGTGATAGCATGTACGTGTGAGCTGGCTCTGGCAGGATCCTCCCCTAGTGCCTGTGGAGGCAGGGGCCAGCACATGAGGAGAGGGGCTGCAATGGTGGCCCTGCCCTTTGAACACCTCTCAACAATGGCACTTCACTCTTGTGGTGGTCCAGGCTTCTTCCATGAGCATTCCTGGTTGAGCAGCTCCTCGCTCCCATCCCCTCAGGCTGTCTGCTCACAGACAACAGCAGTCCCCTTTTCAGGTCTGCTCTCCAAACCCCACGTTCCAGTATGCATCCCCCGTACACACCAGTGAGCACTCTTCTTGGGCTGAGGCAAGCAAGTCTTTTGAATGGACCACCTGTATAGGTCTCACTCTGTCCTGCCTGCCAAAGACTAGTTTCAGGGTTCTTTTCTGAGCCCCCAAAACTCCCCTTCTGTCCCAGCTGATCTCCATGCTGGTGAGGGGGCTGCCCCAGATGCAGGAACCTCTCCTCACCTTCAGCTCCCTGTCAGGAGTGCAGGTCCAGTGCTGTTTCCTCTCCTCTTCCTTTTCCCTTCTTTTTTCTTTCATCCTACACAGTTACACGGGGATCTTGTCCTTTCATGTGTTTGAGGTCCTCTGCTAGTATTCAGCAGGTGCTCTGTGAGAATTGTTCCATTTGTAGGTGTATTGAGGTGTTTGTGGGGAGACACAAACTCCATGTCCTCCTACTCCTCCACCATCTTGGAAAGGTTCCTACGTTTTTAAATTTAAGTGCATAAAATTGTCCATAGTATTTTTTTTGTTAGCCTTTTATGTCTGCAGTGTCTACAATGAAGTACAAAGGTTTTTAACATTTTTTTATTCTTGATAAGGTCCAATTTATATATTTTTGTCTATCATTTTTTGAATGTGCTTTTGACATTGTATCTAAGAGACCATTGCCTAGCTCAGTGTCACAAAACTTATTCTGATTACTTCTACTAAGTGTATTATAGCATTAGCTCTCACATTTATGTCTATAATCCTTTTTGAGTTAATTTTTTTGTATATTATGTGAGTTAAGAGACTCTATATTTCAGTGTTCAACCAGAGAAATAGAACCAGTAAAATATCTATCTATCTATCTATCTATCTATCTATATATATATATATAGACAGAAAGAGAGACAGAGAGAGAGAGAGGGGTTATTTGCAAAACTTAGTTTATACAGTTTGGGGCCTGCATTTTCATTTTTCCCCAGAAAGCACTTCATCTTGTCATGGTCCTTTGCTTGGTACACAATTCAAATCTTAATTCTTGTATGTTCTTGGCCTTTGGCAGTCATACCTAAATTTGGTTCTTGTAGTTTTCCATTGTCTTTACTCACAGGACATGGTAGCACTTAGAGACTTTCTAAGGAATCTTCTGTAATAAAGACAGCTTGTTCCTTACACCCATATACTCTTCCTTACTTCCATTTTGTAGTAACAATCCAAAATCCCTTCTGTAATTGGAATCCATCATTTCAGTCATACAGTAATTCTCTTTATTTGTTGATTCAGAGACTTGAAGAGCTCAAAGTGCCCAAGTGGCAGGATCAACTTTCAGTTCAGTAGAATCATTGTTGTGTCTTCTGCTGGAAGCATTCTTCCCTTTGGAAGAAAAACCTCTAGAACAGACTAGCCTAAAGGTGAAAGGATGAGAGGTAAAATCTTTGTAGTGTATTACTGTGGGTAATAATGAGAGGAATCACACCCATTTCCACCTCTTGATTTCTGGACCCATAGATCCTGGCTTATGAAAGAAACAACCAAGACACTGATTTAGAGTACCTACCAGCTCCTGGAGAACATAATCTCAGTCTTGCAAGGTTGCCACCTACCTGGTGCTGTAACTGAGTCTTCAAAAGGTCATTTCACCTCAAAAACATCATCAAACCAACTGCTTTAGTATGATGGGCAACATGGTAAAAAACAGTGAATACTGTGAGCATGGGCCCGTTTCTCCACTCAGTTTTGTTCTGATGTGAGTTCCTTGCTCAGAAGCAATGTTGTGTGGAATAAAATCACAGTGCATACGTATGCTGGAGGTCCACAGATGATCGTTTTGAAAAAAGCATTTCATGCGGGGTGGGGGTGGGGGAGAATCCATATCAAAAGTAAGTGTCTGCTCCAACAAGAATAAAATGTTTACCCATCCATGAAGGAAGTTGTCCAATGTAATATACCTGTCACCAGGTAGCTGGTTCATCATCCCAATAATGATGCCACATCAGGTACTTGGTATTGGTCTTTGTTGCGGGAAAATTTGGCAGTCAGTACTGGCTATAGCCAGGTCAGTCTTGCAGAGTGAAAACACATGTTGCTGAGCCCATATATAACCTCAATCTCTGACATCACAGTCACTTTGTTTATGAGCTAATTGTACAATGACTAATGTGGCTGGTGAAAGATGTTGACTAGTATCCAAAAAACTGTCATCCTCTATGTTTGATTATCAAAATCTTCCCTTACTGAGGTCATCTTTCAGTGAGCATTCATATGGGACCCAAATATCTTCACATTTTTTACCCATTCTGAGAGTTGTTTACAGGTATCTCTTCCCCACAATTCATCACCACAAATTTTCCAATTGTGCTTTTTTTTTTCTGAATCTCTGAGCATCCATCCAAACCATAGGCCACAGTATATGAATAGATATACACTTATGCTTCTGGACACTTCCATTTCTGAGAAAAATAAATAACCAGGTGCACCATTTGAGTTCTGCCTATGGAAGGGTTTATCTCCACTATACTCCTTCAGGAATGTCTCAGAAAAGGGTCATAATGCTGCAGTTGACCACTTTGGGTGGTGCCTGCACATGAAGAACCATCTGTAAGCCCAGCCTGAGTTTTCTCTTTCTCAGTGAACTTGTCGTAGAGACCTCTTCATGAGGCCATAGGTGTGGAATATGAGAGAGAGGATAATGTGGCAGGATTAAGGGCATGGACATTTGGGCCACTTCCTCATGCAACTTACTTGTTCCTTCAAGACCTGTCTGAACTTGGTCTCCTGTACACCATTTATATTTGATAATGTAATGCTGCTGTGCATGCCCAAATTTATGGCTTGGAAGGCCATATACCATCCAATCTATGATTGGCAGATCAGGTTGCATGGTAACTTAGTGACCCGTGATTAAGTCTTCAGTCTCTATTAAAGCCTAGTAGCAAGCCAAAAGTTGTTTCTCAAATAAACTGTATTTATTCTCAGAGGATGACAGGGTTTTACTCCATATTCTAAGGGTTGGCACTTTTATTCTTCCATAAGAGTCTTCTCAAAGCCTGCACACAGCATCTCTACCTTCCACTGACACTTCAAGTACCATCTGATCTGCTCCAACATATGGCTTGAATGGCAAAGCAGCTTGCATGGCAGTGTGGGCTTATTGTAGAGCCTTCCTTTGTTATGGACCCCACTAAATGCTAGTAGTTTTTTGGGGCACTCAGTACATGGGCTAAAGTAGCTCACTCAAACTTGGTATATGTTGACTCTAAAATTCAACAGGGTCAACTAGGTGTTATGTCTCTTTTTGGTGGTAGGGACCAGATATAGTAATTTATCCTTCATTTTAGAAGGGATATCTCAAAAATATCCAACCCCATTAAACTCCTAGAAATTTCACAGAAGTAGAAGCCTTCAGAATTTTTGTAGAATTTATTTACACTTTCTGACATGCAAATGTTTTATTGTCATGCCTAGAGCAGTTCTTACTTCCTACTCACCATATCCAACCAGCATAGTATCATCTATGTAATGGACAAACATGATATACCTAATCTTGTGCAAGGGAAAGGTGATCAAGGTCTCTGTGGACTGGGCTTCCCTGGTGGCACAGTGGTTGAGAGTCTACCTCATGCAGTCTACCGATGCAGGGGACACGGGTTCATGCCCCAGTCAGGGAAGATCCCACATGCCACGGAGCATCTGGGCCCATGAGCCATGGCCACTGAGGCTGTGTATCTGGAGCCTGTGCTCCGCAGTGGGAGAGGCCACAACAGTGAGAGGCCCGCATACCAAAAAAATAAATAAATAAATAAATAAATAAATAAATAAATAAATAAGATCTCTGTGGACTAAATTATGACCAAGTTGGAGTTGATTTACCCCTGAGATAGGACAGAAGGTATTTTCTGGCTTTGCCAGCTGTAAGCAACTGCTTCCAGTGGTCTTTACTATCAGGTGTCAACAAAAAGCATTTCCCAGCTCAGGAGAGGTGCATATGTACCAGGAAATGTGCTACTTGTTCAAACAACAAAACTGCATTTGGAATAGCAGTTGCAAATGGGGCTGCCACCTGATTAAGTTTATGATGATACACTATCATTCTCCAACATCCATCTGTTGTCTGCACAGGCCAAGTTGGCAAGTTAACTGGGGGTGTGGTAGGAATCATCACTCCTACATCTTTCAAGTCCTTGGTGGTGGCACTAATCTCTTCAGTCCCTCCAGAAATGATATTATTTTAGATTATTTTTGTAGGTAGGGGTAGTTCTAGTGGTTTCCAGTTGGGTTTTCCTACTTCAAAGGTCAAGGAACCAATGTAGAGATTCTGTCAGTTGCTATGTGTGTCTATTTTAATTATATAATACATTCTAGAACTGGGGAAATAACCATAGGATGTGTTTAGGAAGCTACTGAACTCACTGTGAGATAAACCAGAGTTAAAATCCCATTGATCACCTGACTTCCATAATCCCCTATTCTGATTGTTGGACCACAGTGACAATTTGAGTATCTTGAAATGAATGTCATTGCAGAGTCAGTATCTAACAATCCCTGAAAGGTATGATTATTTCATTTTCCTCAGTTCACAGTCACTTTTTAAAATGACTATATGTCCCTTAAGGGAAGGCTTGGAGAAAGACTAACAATATAAATTTGGGGCAGTTTAGAAAGATTATTCTTCAAGGGGACTTGGGTTCTGCTTCATTCAAGGAATTCTGGGTTTATAAATAGGTTCAAGTATGGGAGTGCATTGTGCGGCCCTGAAACTTTGTTTTGGTAGCTTAAGTTAGATTTCTGTGCACTAGTCCTAGAACTTTTTTATTTCTTGGTTTATGCAGATTAAGTAAGAATTGCATAGACTGCCCATCTATTTCTTTTCCAGAGACATCACAATCAACTAGCCAACACTATATGTTCCTGTGAATCAAACTATTCTGATTACTGTTTTGGCTCTATTCTCCATTATGTTTACCATGCCCATCTTCTTGACAATTAAATGCTGTAACTTGGTCCCACAGAGCTCTGCATGAATGCTGGGGCTTCCTTCACATATTTCTCATAGGTATAGTGAAAGGTTGGTCTTCTGGACTCTCCTAGAGTGGGTGAGCAAGTTTTATATGATAAATCCACTCTATCATTCTAATCTCCTTAAGCCTTTGGATTTCTTTTTCTACAGTACACCAAGGCAATTTAGCATTTTAACTTAATTTAGTGTAGGTCACTATTGGATTCATACCAACCAACAAAGCAACTGACCAACCAACCAAACTCTTAATGTTCTTTATAACTTCTCAAGCTAAAACTTTGAATCTAATCTAGAATCTCTGCTTAGTGGACCCCTACCAATACATTCAGCCTGATACAACTTTACATTTCTTCAATGATTATTCCACACACTTAAGATCAATTTCCACACGTATTTCCCATATCATTTGGGAAAACTGTGCAATTATTTTGGTGTGTATCATACCTTTTCATGGGTCATGTTTTGTACCTCATCTTTTGGCTCCTGCTAGGAATTGAGTTTAGTTATAGATGTGGAAGCAAAGAAGAGTGTTGGGGTAGGTCCTGTAGAGAATTAGCAGTGCCTTGTAAGACAACTACCCTAGGGAGGATATTACAGATTCTTCAGTCAAAGGGGAAGTAACATCCTCAGGGAAGGATAGAGGGCCTTCTACTACTGGAAAAAAGGATTCAGCAGAATTTAGAGGTTTGATGTTCCCAGCCTCATTGGGTTCTGCCCATATGGCCCCATTCCTTACCAATCAATAACTCACTTTAATAGAAGATACCCTGTAAGGCTGGGGACTTAATTTGTGTTGTAATTTAGCCAATTTCAGGTTGGAACTCTGTTTTTGTCTTAAATGTCTCAGCTCTGTGTCTACAGAAGATGGGGGTTTATTTCTGGGCAGATAAAGAAGCTGTGTGATCATTAAAGTAAAGCTTGAGCTGCAAATTTGAAGCAGGGACCTAATATTTTTCTTTTGCCAGTTCTTTTACCACAGTTAAAACTAACCAGCCAAATGCATTATACTCTTATCTTGACTAAAATGTTCTAAGGGAATAAATGTATGCTCACCCAGAAACTCAACTTATGTAATAATTTGATTAGGAACATTCAATGGTAATATTTTGTGCATCTCTATTGCCATATTATGCCATAGACTACCACCGCCTCTTTACCACTGAAAAAAGTTATTAATACACTTAATTCTAATTGGATTGGGGGGTCAATTTCATAAAACCCAGAGGCAATTCAGAAATGTATCCTTAAGATGTTGTTCCTCTAGAACCACTTCCATTATCGGATAAGGTTCAACCAGTGAACTAGAACGAGTTGCAGATACAAATTAAGATATACATCACAATAAATTGTTTATCTGATTTGGGGGGCTGGCTAGGCAATAATAGGTCAATGTGTCAGAAAGGTTTGGTTTGAAGACAAGCTGCAGCTGCTGTCCACAGGCAGAATTACTTCAGGGAAGCCTCAACTCTGCTCAAAAGGTGTATTTTTTTTTACATCTTTATTGGAGTATAATTGCTTTACAATGGTGTGTTAGTTTCTGCTTCATAACAAAGTGAATCAGTTACACATATATATATGTTCCCATATCTCTTCCCACTTGCATCTCCCTCCCTCCCACCCTCCCTATCCCACCCCTCTAGGTGGTCACAAACCACGGAGCTGACCTCCGTGTGCTATGTGGCTCCTTGCCACTAGCTATCTATTTTACATTTGGTAGTGTAAATATGTTCAGGCCACTCTCTCAATTTGGCAGAGCTTACCCTTCCCCCTCCCCATATCCTCAAGTCCATTCTCTAGTAGGTATGTGTCTTTATTCCTGTCTTACCCCTAGGTTCTTCATGACCTTTTTTTTTTCTTAGATTTCATATATATGTGTTAGCATACGGTATTTGTCTTTCTCTTTCTGACTTACTTCACTCTCTATGACAGAGTCTAGGTCCATCCACCTCACTACAAATAACTCAATTTCGTTTCTTTTTATGGCTGAGTAATAGTCCATTGTATATATGTGCCACATCTTCTTTATCCATTCATCTGTTGATGGACACTTAGGTTGCTTCCATGGCCTGGCTACTGTAAATAGGGCTGCAATGAACACTGTGGTACATGACTCTTTGAATTATGGTTTTCTCAGGGTATATGCCCAGTAGTGGGATTGCTCGGTCATATTATAATTCTATTTTCAGTTTTTTAATGAACCTCCATTCTGTTCTCCAGAGTGGCTATATCGATTTACATTCCCAACAACAGTGCAAGAGGGTTCCCTTTTCTCCACACCTTCTCCAACATTTATTGTTTCTAGTTTTTTTGATGATGGCCATTCTGACCAGTGTGAGATGATATCTCATTGTAGTTTTGATTTGCATTTCTCTGATGATTAATGATGTTGACCATTCTTTCATGTGTTTATTGGCAATCTGTATATCTTATTTGGAGAAATGTCTATTTAGGTCTTCTGCACATCTTTGGATTGTGTTGTTTGTATTTTTCTTACTGAGCTGCATGAGCTGCTTGTAAATCTTGGAGATTAATCCTTTGTCAGTTGCTCCATTTGCAAATATTTTCTCCCATTCTGAGGGTTGTCTTTTGGTCTTGTCTATGGCTTCCTTTGCTGTGCAAAAGCTTTTAAGTTTCAATAGGTCTCATTTGTTTAGTTTTGCTTTTATTTCCATTTCTCTAGGAGGTAGGTTAAAAAGGATCTTTCTGTGATTTATATCATAGAGCGTTCTGCCTAAGTTTTCCTCTATTAGTTTTATATTGTCTGGTCTTACATTTAGGTCTTTAATCCATTTTGACTTTTTTTTGTGTATGGTGTTAGGGAGTATTCTAATTTCATAGTTTTACATGTACCTGTCCAGTTTTCCTAGTACCACATATTGAAGAGGCTGTCTTTTCTCCACTGTATATTCTTGCTTCCTTTGTCAAAGATAAGGTGACCATATGTGAGAGGGTTTATCTCGGGGATTTCTATCCTGTTCCATTGATAGAAATTTCTGTTTTTGTGCCAGTACCATACTGTCTTGATTACTGTAGCTTTGTAGTACAGTCTGAAGAAAGGGAACCTGATTCCTCCAGCTCCATTTTTCGTTCTCAAGATTGCTTTGGTTATGCGTGGTCTTCTGTGTTTCCATCCAAATTGTGAAATTTTTTGTTCTAGTTCTTTGAAAAATGCCAGTGGTAGTTAGATAGGGATTGCATTGAATCTGTAGATTGCTTTGGGTTATTTAGAGTTATTTTCACAATGTAGATTCTTCCAATCCAAGAACATGGTATATCTCTCCATCTATTTGTATCATCTTTAATTTCTTTCATCAGTGTCTTATAATTTTCTGCATACAGGTTTTTGTTTCCTTATGTAGGTTTATTCCTAGATATTTTATTATTTTTGTTGCAATGGTAAATGAGAGTGTTTTCTTAATTTCACGTTCAGCTTTTTCTTCATTAGTGTATAGGAATGCAAGAGATTTCTGTGCATTAATTATGTATCCTGCTAGTTTAGCAGATTCATTGATTTGCTCTAGCAGTTTTTTGGTAGCATCTTTAGGATTCTCTATGTATAGTATCATGTCATCTGCAAACAGTGACTGCTTTACTTCTTGTTTTCTGACTTGGATTCCTTTTATTTATTTTTCTTCTCTTATGGCTGTGGCTAGAACTTGAAAAACTATGTTGAATAAGAGTGGTGAGAGTGGGCAACCTTGTCTTGTTCCTGATCTTAGTGGAAAGGGTTTCAGTTTTTCACCATTGACGGTGATGTTGGCTGTGGGTTTGTCATATATGGCATTTATTATGTTGAGGAAAGTACCCTCTATGCCTACTGTCTGGAGGATTTTTATCATATTTGCATGTGGAATTGTGTCAAAAGCTTTCTCTGCATCTATTGAGATGATCATATGGTTTTTCTCCTGCAAATTGTTAATATGGTGTATCACGTTGATTGATTTTCATACATTGAAGAATCCTTGTATTCCTGGAATAAACCCCACTTGATCATTGTGTATGATCCTTTCTTAATATGCTGTTGGATTCTGTTTGCTAGTATTTTGTTGAGGATATTTGCATCTATGTTCATCAGTGATATTGGCGTGTAGTTTTCTTTCTTTGTGACATCCTTGTCTGTTTTTGGTATCAGGGTGATGGTGGCCTCATAGAATGAGTTTGGGAGTGTTCCTCCCTCTGTTATATTATGGAAGATTTTGAGAAACATAGGTGTTAGCTCTTCTCTAAATGTTTATAGAATTCGCCTGTGAAGCCATCTGGTCCTAGGCTTTTGTTTTTAGGAAAATTTTTAATCACAGTTTCAATTTCAGTGCTTGTGATTGGTCTCTTCATATTTGCTTTTCTTCCTGGATCAGTCTCAGCAGGTAGTGCTTTCTAAGAATTTGTCCATTTCTTCCAGGTTGTCCATTTTATTGGCATAGAGTTGCTTTAGTAATCTCTCATGATCTTTTGTGTTTCTACAGTGTCACTGTTACTTCTCGTTTTTCATTTCTAATACTATTGATTGAGTCTTCTCCTTTTATTTTCTTGATGAGTCTGGCTAATGGGTTATCAATTTTGTTTATCTTCTCAAAGAACCTGCTTTTAGTTTTATTGATCTTTGCTATCATTTCCTTTATTTCTTTTTCATTTATTTCTGATCTGATCTTTATGATTTCTTTCCTTCTGCTAACTATGGGGTGTTTTTGTTCTTCTTTCTCTAATTGCTTTAGGTGCAAGGTTAGGTTGTTCATTTGGGATGTTTCCTGTTTCTTAAGGTAGGATTGTATTGCTATAAACTTCCCCCATAGAAGTGCTTTTGCTACATTCCATAGGTTTTGGTTCGTCGTGTTTTCATTGTCATTTGTTTCTAGGTATTTTTTGCTTTCCTCTTTGATTTCTTCAGTGATCTCTCGGTTATTAAGTAGTGTATTGTTTAGCCTCCATGTGTTTGTATTTTTTACAGATCTTTTCCTGTAACTGATATCTAGTCTCATAGTGTTGTGGTCAGAAATGATACTTGATACGATTTAAATTTTCTTAAATTTACCAAGGCTTGATTTGTGACCCAAGATACAATCTATCTTGGAGAATGTTCCATGAGCACTTGAGAAAAATGTGTATTCTGTTGTTTTTGGATGGAATGTCCTATAAATATCAATTAAGTCCATCTTATTTAATGTATCATTTAAAGCTTGTGTTTCTTTATTTATTTTCATTTTGGATGATCTGTCCATTAGTGAAAGTGGGGTGTTAATGTCCCCTAGTATGATTGTGTTACTGTCGATTTCTCCTGTTATGACTCTTAGCATTTGCTGTATGTACTGAGGTCCTCCTATGTTGGGTGCATAAATATTTACAGTTGATATATCTTCTTCTTGGATTGATCCCTTGATCATTATGTTGTGTCCTCTTTGTCTCTTCTAATAGTCTTTATTTTAATGTTGATTTTTTCTGATATGAGAATTGCTACTCCAGCTTTCTTTTGATTTCTGTTTGAATGGAATATCTTTTTCCATCTTCTCACTTTCAGTCTGTATGTGTCCCTAGGTCTGAAATGGGTCTCTTGTAGACAGCATGTATACGGGTCTTGTTTTTATACCCATTCAGCCAGTCTGTGTCTTTTCGTGGGAGCATTTAATACATTTACGTTTAAGGTAATTATCGATATGTGTGTTCCTATTCCCATTTTCTAAATTGTTTTGGGTTTGTTATTGTAGGTCTTTTCCTTATCTTGTGTTTCTTGCCTAGAGAAGCTTCTTTAGCATTTGTTGTAAAGCTTGTTTGGTGGTGCTGAATTCTCTCAGCTTTCACTTGTCTGTAAAGCTTTTAATTTCTCCATCAAATCTGAATGAGATCCTTGCTGGGTAGAGTAATCTTGGTTGTAGTTTTTTCCATTTCTTCACTTTAAATATGTCCTGCCACTCCCTTCTGGCTTGCAGAGTTTCTGCTGAAAGATCAGCTGTTAACCTTATGGAGATTCCCTTGTGTGTTATTTGTTGTTTTTCCCTTGCTATTTTTAATATATTTTCTTTGTATTTAGCTTTTGATTGTTTGATTAATATGTGTCTTTGTGTGTTTCTCCTTGGATTTATCCTCTATGGGACTCTCTGTGATTCCTGGACTTGATTAAATATTTCCTTTCCCATATTAGGGAAGTTTTCAACTATAATCTCTTCAAATATTTTCTCAGCCCCTTTCTTTTTCTCTTCTTCTTCTGGGACCCCTATAATTCGAATGTTGGTGCATTTAATGTTGTCCCAGGTGTCTCCGAGACTGTCCTCAGTTCTTTTCATTCTTTTTTCCTTATTCTGCTCTGAAGTATTTATTTCCACTATTTTATCTTCCAGGTCACTTATCCTTTCTTCTGCCTCAGTTTTTCTGCTGTTGTTACCTTCTAGAGTATATTTAATTTCATTTATTGTGTTGTTCATCATTGCTTGTTTCCACTTTAGTTCTTCTAAATCCTGGTTAAATGTTTCTTGCATTTTCTCTATTCTATTTCCAATACTTTGGATCATCTTTACTATCATTATTCTGCATTCTTTTTCAGGTAGACTGCCTATTTCCTCTTCATTTGTTAGGTCTGGTGGGTTTTTACCTTGCTCCTTCATCTGCTGTGTGTTTTTCTGTCTTCTCATTTTGCTTATCTTACTGTGTTTGGGGTCTCCTTTTTGCTGGCTGCAGGTTCGTAGTTCCCGTTGTTTTTGGTGTCTGTCCCCAGTGGCTAAGCTTGGTTCAGTGGGTTGTGTAGGCTTCCTGGTGGAGGGGACTAGTGCCTGTGTTCTGGTGGAAGAGGCTGGATCTTGTCTTTCTGGTGGGCAGGTCCATGTCTGGTGGTGTCTTTTGCATTGTCTGTGTCCTTATGATTTTAGGCAGCGTCTCTGCTAATGGATGGGGCTGTGCTCCTCTCTTGCTAGTTGTTTGGCATAAGGTGTCCAGCACTGTATCTTGCTGGTCGTTGAGTGAATCTTGGTCTTGGTCTTGAAACGGAGATCTCTGGGAGATTTTTGTCATTTGATATTACGTGGAGCTGGGAGGTCTCATGTGGACTAGTGTCCTGCAGTTGGCTCTCCCACCTCAGAGGCCCAGCATTGACTCCTGGCTAGAGCACCAATAGCCTTTCATCCACACAACTCAGAATAAAAGGGAGAAAAAATAGAAAGAGAGAAAGAGGATAAAATAAAATAAAATAAAGTAAGATAAAATAAAATGTTATTAAATTAAAAAGTAATTATTAGGAAAATATATTTAAGTAAAAAAAAGAAATAAAAAAACGGATGGATGGATCCCTAGGGCAAATGGTGAAAGCAAAGCTATACAGACAAAATCTCACACAGAAGCATACACATACACACTAACAAAAAGTGGAAAAGGAGAAAAAATAATATATCTTGCTCCCAAAGTCCATCTCCTCAATTTGGGATGATTTGTTTTCATGTATTCCACAGATGCAGGGTGCATCAAGTTGATTGTGGAGATTTAATCCACTGCTCCTGAGGCTGCTGGGAGAAATTTCCCTTTCTCTTCTTTGTTCTCAGTGCTCCCTGGGTTCAGCTTTGGATTTGGCCCCGCCTCTGCATGTAGATCACCTGAGGGCGTTTGTTCTTCGCTCAGAGAAGACGGGGTTAAAGAGCCGCTGCTTCTGGGGCTCTGGCTCACTCAGGCTGGTGAGAAGGAAGGGTATGGATATGGGGCAAGCCTGTGGCAGCAGAGGCCAACATGACGTTGAAGCAGCCTGAGGTGCACCATGCGTTCTCCCGGGGATGCTATCCCTGGATCACGGGACCCTGGCAGTGGTGGGCTGCTCAGGCTCCTGGGAGGGGATGTGGGGATAGTGACCTGTGCTTGCACACAAGCTTCTTGGTGGCTACAGCAGCAGACTTAGTGTCCCATGCCCGTCTGTGTGGTCCGTGCTGAGAGCCGTGGCTGGCACCTGTCTCTGGAGCTCCTTTAAGCAGCGCTCTTAACCCCCTCTCCTGGCGAACCAGGAAAGAAAGAGGCAAGAAAAAGTCTCTTTTCTCTCTGGCAGCTCCAGACTTTTCCTGGACTCCTTCCCGGCTAGCAGTGGTGCCCTAACCCCTTCAGGCTGTTTTCAGGCCGCCAACCCCAGTCCTCTCCCTGCACTCCCTGCACCGAAGCCAGTGCCTCAGCTCCCAGCCCCCGTCCACCCTGGCGGGTGAGCAGACAAGCCTCTCGGGCTGGTGAGTGCTGGTCAGCACCGATCCTCTGTGTGGGAATCTTTCCGCTTTACCTTCTGCACCCCTGTGGCTGCGCTCTCCTCCTCGACATGGAAGCTCCCCGCCTCCGCCACCAGCAGTCTCTGCCTGCAAAGGGACTTCCTATTGTGTGGAAAGCTTTCCTCTGTCACAACTCCCTCCCACTTGTGCAGGTTCCGTCCCTATTCTTTTGTCTCTGTCTTTTCTTTTTTCTTTTGCCCTACCCAGGTACGTGGGGAGTTTCTTGCCTTTTGGGATGTCTGAGGTCTTCTGCCAGTGTTCAGTGGGTGTTCTGTAGGAGTTGTTCCACGTGTAGATGTATTTCTGATGTATCTGTGCAGAGGAAGGTGATCTCCGTGTCTTACTCTTCTTCCGTCTTCTCCTAAAGACATTTTAATTAATTGAATCTGGTCCACCCAGATTACTTAAAATAATATCCCTTAATTAAAGTTAACAGATTATGGATTTTTATCAGTTCTACAAAATAACTTCACAACAACACTTACATTAATATGGGATTGAATAACTGGGCCCTGTAGCCTAGCTAAGTTGACATAAAAAAAGACTATCACAGCTATCAACTTTATTCTTTTCCATGTGAATGTCTGATTGTCCTAACACCATTGGTTGAAAAGACTATTCCTTTCCCCTTGACCTTTCTTGTCATTCTTGTTGAAAACCAATTGACCATAAATGTAAGAGCTTATTTATGGATTTTTTACTATATTCTATGGATTTATATGTCTGTCATAATGATAGTACCACAGTCGCTTGATGACTGTATATTTGTAGTAAGTTTTGAAATCAAGAAATGTGAGTCCTCCAATTCTGTTCTTCTACTCCAATTGTTGTTTGGTATTTTGCATTCTTTGCATTTCCATTTACATTTAAGATAAGCTTGTCAAGTTCTACCAATAAGACAGCTGAGGTTTGGCTAGGCATTGCATTTAATCTGTAGATTGATTGATAGTATTGCCATCTTAGCAACATTATGTATTCCAATTTACAGGCATAATATTTATTCCATTTATTCTGGTTTTCTTTAATTTCTTTCAACAATGTTTAGTCTTTCCTTTGTACAAGTTTTGCAAATCTATGATTAAATTTATTCTAAGTATTTTATTCTTTTTGATACTATTGTAGATGGTATTTCTTTTTTAACTTCATTCTTAGACTATTTATTGTTAGTGTATAGAAATATGATAGATTCTTAAAATATTCAACTGTATTCTGCAAGCTTGCTGAATTTTTTCATTACTTTAAAAATATTTTTAGTGGATTATTTAGGATTTTCCATATATAAGACTATGGCATATACAAATAAGCATAGCTGTACTTCCTTTCCTTCCTTATTTAATACCAGTGGCCATAGCTTACAGTAAATTATGTAAAATTAGTGGTAAGAGTGGATATTTTCTTCTTGTTCCTAATCTTAGTAGAAAAACATACAGTTTTAACCATTAAATATAGTATCAGCTGTGGATTTTTCGAGATGCACTTTTTCTGGTTGAGGAAGTGAAATTTTAATTCCTGGTTTGTTGAATATTTTTCATCATGAAAAGGCATTAGAATTTATCAAATGCTTTTTTTTTTGCATCTATTGAGATGGTCATGTGGCTTCCATTTTTTCTTCTGTTAATATAATGTATTATATTGATTGATTTTCAGATGTTAAACCAACCTTGGTCATGGTATATAGTTTTTTTTAATATATTGCTGAATTCACTTAGTAGGTAATTCAGTGAGGATTTTGGCATGTGTATTCATAGGAATATTGGTTTGTCTTTTTTTTTTCCCTTTCCTCTTGGTATCTTTGACTGGCCTTTGTGTCAGGGTGCTACTTGTCTCCATGTCAAATGAGTTGGGGGGTGTTTTCCCTTCTATTTTTGGGAGAAGTTGTGAATAATTAGTATTAATTCTTCTTTAAAAATACAATAAAATTCACTCATGAAGTTATTTGGTCCTGAACTTTTCTTTGTGGGTAGTTTTATGAATACTAATCCAATCTCTTTACTTATAATTGGTCTATTCAGATTTTCAAATTTCTTTTTGATTCTGTTTCAGTTATTTCTGTTTGATAAATGTATCCATTTCACCTGTGGTTTTAATTTGTTGGCACACATTTGTTCACAATAGTAGCATATAAACTTTTAAATTTCTATTAAGTCAGTAATAGTATTCTTCTTTTCAATCCTGATTTTAGTAATTTGAGATTTTTCTCTCTCTCTCTCTCCCTCTGTTTCAGTGTAGCGAAAGCCTTGTCAATTTTATTGTTATTTGCAAGGAATAAATTTTGGTTTTTTTGTTTTTATCAATTGTTTTTTCTATTCCTTCTCTCATTAATTTGTGCTCTGGTATTTATTATTTTTTTCCTTCTACTTGCTTTGGCTTTATTTTTATTTTTTCTTTCTATTTTTAATTTCCAATGGTAAGAGATCCAATAATTGATTTGAGTTTTTTTCTTTTTCAATATATGTGTTTATATCTGTAAATTCTCCTCTAAGGACTAATTTAGTTGTGTCCAATAAGTTCCAGTATATTGTGTTTTCATTTTCATTCATTTCAAAGTATTGTCTAGATTCTCTTGTGATTTCCCCTATGACTCATTTGTTATTTATGAGTATGTATATAATTTCTTATATATTTGTGAAATTTCAAAAGGTCATTCTATTATTTATTTCTAATTTTAAAAATTATAGCTTTAATATTCATTTTTAAGAAAAAGCTCCAATCATTTTTCCACTTATGTATTATAGAACTTCAGTTCCATTCAAAGTAGATGAATTTTAAAAGTTATTCACCAGAAAAGAGAGAAGAAATCTGTCAGCTTTCTTTTTCTGTTTCTTTTAAATAGACATTTAAAATCTAAATATAAAACCCCAACTTTTCATGCCCATTCTTTTTGATATAAAAATTGATAAAGCCCCAACTGTATATTTGAACCTTTTAGAAAATGCCACTTTTATAGCAGTGGAGATTCTTACTGTGCTTTCCAGCTTTAATCCACATTTTTTTTCATTTTGTTGTGTTTTTTTAATATTTTTTCCAGGTTTATAGAGATATTGTTGACATATAACATGTAAATTTAAGGCATGGAATATGATGACTTGATACATATATGTATTATAAAATTATTACCAAAATAAAAACACCTCCATCCCCTCACATAATTATATTTTTATGGTGATAATATTTAAGTTTTACTCTCTTAACAACTTTCAAGTAAATAATACGATACTCTGTACTATAGAAACCACGTTGTATATAGATTCCTAGAACTCATTTATCTTATAGCTGAAAGTTTGTACCCTTTGACAATCATCTCATTTGCCCACCTCCCAACCCCTGGTAACCACCATTCTATTCTCTATTTCTATGAGTTTGATTATTTTAGATTCCACATATAAATGAGAACATGTAGTGTTTGTCTTTCTTTGTCTGACTTATTTCACTTACCATAATTCCCCAAAGGTCCATCCATATTTTCACAAATAGCATAATTTCCTTCTTTTTTAGGGATGAATATATATATTTGACATTTTCCTTATCCATTCATCTGAAAATGGACACAATTTGTTTCCATGTCTTGACTATTGTAAATAATGCTGTGATAAACATAGTGATGAGGATGCCTCTTTGAGATAGTAATTCATTTTTTATTGATGTATAATTGACATACATGATATTAGTTTTAGGTATACATAAATGATTTGATATTTGTATATATTGTGAAATGATCACCACAATAAGTCTAGTTAACATCTGTCACCATAGATAGTTACAATTATTTTCTTGTGAGTAGAACTTTTAACATTTGCTTAGCAATTTTCAGTTATGCAATACAGAATTGTTATCTGTAGTCTCCATGCTGTACATTACAGTCCAATGACTAATATATTTTATAACTGGAAGTTTGTACCTTTTGACTCCATTCACCTATTTCATTCACCTTTCAACCCCCATCTCTGGCAATAACTAATCTGATCTCTATATCTATGCATTTGTTTTGTTTTAAGTTCCACATATATGTGCAATCATTCAGTATTTGTCTCTCTGTGACTGACTTATTTCATGGTAATTCTGTTCTTAATTTTTTGAGGAACCTCTGCATTCTTTTCCACAGTGGCTGTGCCAATTTACATACCTACCACCAGCGCACAAGTCTTCCTCTTTCTCCATATCCTCACCAACACTTATCTCTTGGCTTTTGATAGTAGCCATTCTGACAGGTGTGAGGGGATATCTCATTGCAGTTTTAATTTGCATTTTCCTGATGATCTTTTCATATACCTGTTGGTTATTTGTATGCCTTCTTTGGAAAAATGATTATTAATTTCTTTGCCAATTTTTTAGTCAGATATTTTTGCTATTGAGCTGTATGAGTTCCTCATATATTTTGGATATTAAGTCATTATATGTATGGTTTGCAAATATTTTTGCTCATTCTGTATGGTGTTTTTTGAATTTGTTTATTATTTATTTTGTTGTGTAGAAGGTTTGATGTAATGGCCCCCTTCTCAAATATTAATTGACTGTAAATACATGGGTTTTATTTCATAGCTCTTGATTTTGTCCATTGGTCTATGTGTCAGTTTTTATGTGAGTATCATTATATTTTGATTAATATAGCATTATCATATTGTTTGAAATCAAGAAGTGTGATGTATCCAAATTTGTTCTTTTCTTTTCAGGATTGCATTGACTGTTTGGGGTCTTTTATTACTCCATATACATTTTTGGACTTTTTTTTTTATTTCTGTGAAAAATGCCATTGGAATTTTGATAATTGTATTGAATATATAGATTATTTTGGTAATCATGGACATTTGAATAAATTTAATGATATTAATTCTTATGATCCACAGGCATGGAAAACCTTTCCTTCTGTTTGTGAGTTCTTCAATTTATTTCACTAAATTATGTAGATTTAGTACTTACATCTTGTATATTCTTGGTTAAATATATTTCTGAGTATTTTATATTTTTGGTGCTGTTGTAAGTGAATTCTTTTAAATTTCTATTTAAGATAATTTGTTGTTAGTGTATAAACACAGAACACATTTTGTTAATTTTTATCCTATAACTTTACTAAATTTGTTGATTATTTTTACCAGTTTATTGGTAGAATATTTAGGATTTTCTATGTATAAGATCATGTCATCTGGAAACAGAAATTTTCTATCTTTTTTTTCTTATTTGGATGTCATTTATTTCTTTTTCTTGACTGATTGCTCTGGGTAGGACTTCCACTACTATGATAAATAGGAGTGGTGATAGTGGACACCCTTGTTTTTTCCTCATCTTAGAGACAAAACTTTCAACTGTTCACCATTGAGTATAATGACAGTTGTGCTTGTCATATTTGATGAGGTACATTCCTTATGTTGAGGTACCTTACTATAGAAATTTGTTGAGAGTTATATTTTTAATATGAAGGGATGTTGAATTATATCAAAGACTTTTTCTGTATCAATTTAAACTACTATATATATATATTATTTTTCATTTTATTAACGTTATGTATTACATTTATTGATTTGCATATGTTGAGCCATCCTTGCATTCCAGGATAAATTCCACTTCATCAAGGCATAAGATCCTTTTAATTTGCTGTTGAAGTTACATTGGTTCAGCATTTTTAATGTATATATATTAGGGATATCACCTTTAATTTTATTTTCTTTTAGTGTCCTTATCAGGCCTTGGTATCAGGTAATACTGACCCTGTAAAATTAGCTTGAGAGTGTTCCAATGTTTTTGAAATATTTTATAAGGATTGTTGTTATTTTCCCTTTAAATATTTGGTAGAATTCACCAGTGAAACAATCTGGTCCTGGGCTTTCCTGTGTTGGCAGGATTTTGATTACTTATTCTATCTCCTTACTCATTATTGTCCTGTTCAGATTTTCTATTTCTTCATGATTTTTTCTTAGTAGGTTGTATGAATCTAGGAATTTATTCATCTCTTCCACGTTGTCCAACATGTTGGTGTATAATCATTCATTGTGATTTCTTATGATTCTTTGTATTTCTGTGGTGTCAGTTGTAATACCTCCTCTTTCATTTCTGATTATATTTATTTGACTCATCCCTTTTTTCCTTAGTTATTCTACCTAAAGGTTTGCCAATTTTGTTTCTCTTTACAAAAAAAAAAAAACAAATAAACACAGCTCAGTTTCTTTGATCTATTCTCTTGTTTTCATGGTCTCTATTGAATTTATTTTGCTCTTATCTTTGTTATTTTCTTCCTTATGCTTACATCGGGTTTAGTTTCTTTTCTATCTAGTTCCTTGAGGTGTCCTGTTAGGTTATTTATGTTGTCTCTTTTTTTACTTAATGTGGGAATTTATTGCTATAAACATCCTTATTAGAACTGTTTTTGCTGCATTTCATATGTTTTGGTATGTTGTGTTTCCTTTTTGTTCATTTCAAAATATCTTTTTACTTCCCTTTCAATTTATTCTTTGACCCATTTGTTGTTCAGGATTGTGTTGTTTAATTTCCACACATTTGTGAATTTTCCAGTTTTCCTCCTGTTATTGATTTCCAGATTCATACCATTGTGGTCATAAAAGATACTTGGTATGATTTCAATTTCCTCACATTTGATAAGGCTTATTTTGACCTAACATATGATCTATCCTTAAGAATTTTTCATGCATGTCTAAGAAGAATGTACATCCTGCTATTGTTGGGTGGAGTGTTCTCAATATGTCTGTTAGGGCTATTTGATCTAAGGTATAGTTCAAGACCAGCATTTCCTCATTGATTTTCTGCCTGGCTTATCTTTCCATTGTTGAAAGTGGATTATTGAAATCTCCTACTATTATTGTACTGTTTTCTATTTTTCCTTCAGATCTGTTACTATTTGCTTAATATCTGTAGGAAATCTGATGTTGGGTACTTATTTATAGCTGTTATATCCTCTTTATGAATTGATCTCTTTATCATTATATAATGACCTTCTTTATCTCTTGTTACAGTTTTTGACTGAAAGTCTATTTTGTCTTATACAAGTGTAGCTAATCCTTTTCTTTTTTGCTTTCCATTTGCATGCAATATCTTTTCTTTTTTTTCCTTTTCTCTGAGCCTATGTATGTCCTTAAAGCTGAAATCAGTTTCTTTTAGATAGCATATTAGCTGGATTTTGTTTTTCAGTCCATTCAGCCAGTCTATGACTTTTGATTGAAGAATTAAATTCATTATATTTATAGTAATTATTGATAGGTAAGGATTTATGAATGACATCATATTAATTATTTTCTTGTTTTGGAGTTCATTTGCTCCTTTCTTCCTCTTATGTTGTCCTTCTTTGTGAACTGATGATTTTCAGTAGTGGCATGCTTTGATCCCTTTCCCTTTATCTTTTGAGTATCTACTGTAAATTTAATTTTGTGGTTGTTATAAGACTTCCATAAAACCTTTTATAGGTGTTACAGTCTATTATAAGCTGGTAATGACTAAACTTAGATTACATACAAAAAAACTCCATCATTTTTCTTCCCCACAACACCACTACATATTTTAATTTTCAGTGTCATAATTTGCCTCTTTCTATATTGTGTATCCATTAAAACTTATTGTAGCAGACATTATTTTTAATATTTTGTTCTAAAACCTTATACTAAAGTTAATTGATTAACATACCATTATATTACAGGTTGGAGAATTGTGAAATTGACTATATACTTATCTTTAAGAGCATGTTTTATATTTTCATTTGTTTTCATATTAATAGTTATCATCCTTTTATTTCAGCTCAAAAAACTCCTTTCAACATTTCTTGTAAGGCAGGTCTAGTGATGATGAACTCTCCCAGCTTTTGTTTGTTTGGGAAAGTCTTTATCTCTCCTTTATCCATGAAAGATAACTTTGCTGGGTAAATTATTCTTTGTTCCCAGTTTTTTTCTTACAGCATTGTTTCTGTCTTAAAGGGGTTCCCTTATATGTGAGAATATTTGTTCTTACTGTTTTATAAAATTTTCTCTTTTGCTTTCATTTGCACTGTTTTATTATAATGTGTCTTAGAGAAGATCTTTTGAGGTTGAAATTTTGGGATGACTTATTAGCTTCCTGAACTTGAGTGTCCAAATATTTCCCCAGATAGGCAAAGTTCTCATTCATCATTTTTTAAAATAAGATTTTGCTTGAAAAAGCTGTTCTCCTTCTGTGACTTTAATTACACGTAGTTTTTTTTCTTTTAATGGTATCCAATAATTCAAAAAAGGTCTTCACTCTTTTCATTCTTTCTTCTTTTTGCTCCTTGTTCAGGGTGATTTCACATATTGTGTTCAATAATTCTTTCTTCTGATTGATCAACATTGCTCATGAAACTTCCTATTGAATTCTTCAGTTCAGTTAATGTAGTCTTCAACTTTTGGATTTCTCTTTGCTTTTTTTAATAATTTATATTTCTTTGTTGAACTTCTCATTTTGTTGGTGCATTTTTTAAAAAAAATTCTTAAAGTTGTCTGTTTATGTTTTATTATAGTTTACCTATTTCCTCTAAGAAGATTATTATGCATTCTTTTGTTTTAAGACAGTTCATAGATCTCCATTTTTTAGGGTCACTTGTTGTTGTTTTATTAGTTTCCTTTTGTGGAGTCATATTTCCTTGATTATTCATAACCCTTGTGGCCTTGTGTTGGTCTCTGTGGATGAGACAGATGTCAAGGATGTAAGCACCTTTTCCAGTTTTTATAAACTGGCTTTGGCAGACAAAGCACTTTACCAGCCAGCCTGTCCAGAAACTGTGGTTGGGTGGTCTGGTGGTGCCAATGGGTGTTCTTGCTACTGCTCTCCTTGAGACTGAAAACTGGTCCCTGCATCAGTCATTAGTCAGCCTTGGTGTTTGGGTACATAAGAACGAGACTCATGCCTGGGTCTAGGGGGTGGAACTGAAGCCTGGGTTCAGTGAGGAAGACATGGCTCTTGAGTCTGTAGTGATGGGTTTGGGTCTGTATCCACATGGGTGATCCTGGATCCAGGATACACAAGTGTCAATCACATGCTGGGGACCACTAGTGTTGGCCCAGTGTCTGGATCTACAGGAGCCAGTCCAGTACTGGAATAGGCTTATGGGATCTTACTGGAACCCTGAGCCACAGGATTCACTCTAAGTCATGGGATCTGACAAGCACTGGGTGTAGTATGAAACTGGGTTCATGGGAGCCTAATGGGAGTGTGATGCCATAGTAGTTGACTGGTACCAAAGTGAGCTGGTAGCCTGGGGTCACAGGAGCTCATTAAGATCCTCCTGGAGCTGCAGGAAGCAGCAGGTGTCAGAATGGATCAGGGGCTTGGATTTGCCAAAGCCCACCAGGAGCTTGATGCCATAGAAGCTGCCTGAAGCCTTGGGAGCCACCTGGGTTCTCTGGAGTTTCCTGATGCCTGGCTGGGCTGGTGTCTTGCATTCATGGGGCTCTCTGGGAGCCTGGAGCCAAGGAAGCCACATGGAGCTGCAGGAGCCACTTGGAACCACTGAAGCCAGGAAGTGCTGGGGGGAGCCAGGGCCTGGGTTCATGGTAACCTGCTGGGGGCCTGATCCCATGAAAGCTGCCTTGGGTCACTGGAGTTGGCAGGCATTGTGGTGAGATAAGGGCCTGAATTTTCAGGAGCCCACTGGGAGACTGGTGCCAAAAATGCTGCCTGGGGTTGCAGGAGTTGCCTGAGGCTGCTAGGGTCAGCAGGCATCATGGTGAGCTGAGGGACTAGGTTTGTGGGAACCCTCAAGGAATCATCTGAGGTGGCAGGTGTTGTTCTCATATTGTGGCATGCTGGCTCTGTTACCTGTGATGAAGTTGGGCACTCACTTTACTCTTCTTCTCTCATGGGGTGGGTATCTCTCTCTGTACCAGGCTTCCCAGGCTTGGTGGAGGTATAATGGGAGTAGTGTGAACCTATCTTTCCTACCCTCGTCAATGTGTCTTTGTCATTTCTATGCTTCAGTCTGGTGCTATAATCTCTCACCTGAAATCCTTGGCTCTTTTGAGGGTATTTTAATGTATGAAAATTTGCTCAAATTGATATTTATGGGAGGAGACAAATGCTAAAAATTCCTGTGCCACAATTTTGCTGACATCATTCCCTTGTATCCATTTTTATTTTTATTTAATTATAGTCAGAGAACACACTTTGGGTGATATTAATCCTTTTAAAGTTTGTGAAGGTTGTATGGCTTAATATATGTTCTATCTTGGATAATGCTCCACATTTACTTGAGAAGAATGTATATTATGCTGTTATTGGGTAGAGTATTCTATGACTGTCTGTTAGGTTTATTTGGTTTATAGTGTTGCTCAAGTCTTGTATATCCTTGTTGATCTTCCAAGTTGTTTTTTCCATTATTAAAATTAGGATATTGAAGTCTTCAACTGTTATTGTTAAATTTTCTCTCTCTTTTCCCTTCTCAGTTTTTAGTTCATGTATTTCAAGGCTATGATTTTAGGTGCATATATGTTTTTAATTACTATGTCTTCCTTATTAAATTACACTTTATTGTTATATAATGTCCTTTTTGTCTTGAATAGAAATTTATGTCTGAAATTTACTTTTTCTGATATTAATATAGCCCTTTCAGCTCTCTTTTAGTTACTGTTTGCATGGTATATCTCTTAACTTCTTTTTACTTTCAACCTATCTGTGTCTTTGAATCTAATATGTGTCTCTGTAGTCAGCATATGGTTGTATATTTTTATTTATTTTAATCCACTCTACCAATCAGTGCTTTGTTATTGGAGTCTTTAATCCATTTATATTTAATATAGTTACAGATAACACAATTATGGATCTTCAATGTTGCTGTTTTTTTTCTTAATGTCTTATGACTGTAGGACACTCTTCTCTAATCTTCCATTTCTATCTTCATTTGTGTTACATAGACACTTTCTTGTGTGCCATTTCAATTCCTTTGTTGTTTCTTTTTCTTTCACTTTTGATTTATTTTCTTAGTGGTTTCCTTGTAGATTTCAACTAACAACTTACTGTACAATAATCTAGTACAGATTAATAACTTAATTTCAATAGTATAAAAAAAGACTTGTTTCAATATAGTCCCATTCCCTTCTTTCTCTTTTGTTCTATTATTGTCATCATTGTTATATCTTTATATATTATCAACCCATCAACAGAGTTTTATGTAATTATTTGCAAATAAAGTTCTATGCAATTTTCCTTTAAATTATAGAGGAGAAGAAAAGTGCTACAAACAAATATATGTTTATGCTCTCTTTTATATTTACTTATGTACTCACCCATACTGGTGAACTTTACTTCGTCCTTTGGGTTCCAGTTACTGTCTCATTTCCTTTCAGTTCATCTTAAAAGACTCCTTTTAATACTTCTTGTTGGAGAATACTACTATTAATGGTTTTATTAATTTTTGTTTATTTGAGAATGTCTTAATTTTCCTTCATTTTGAAGGATTTCTTTCTGGATATATTATTCTTTAGGTTGCTTCTTTTGCGATCTCAGTGTTCAGGTTTTTCCTTTTTTTTTCTGTCATCATATCCTTTGTGTTTGAAAAACTTTCTTTTGCAATTATTTTAGAGCACATCAACTTAGTTTACCTCATCTGGATATGTGCAGAGGATATTTTGCTGACATCCATGGTTTTAGATTGTAAATCTCCTGTCATTTGAACATGAATTGTTTCTTTCTGGCTCCTTTGAGAAATTATTGTAGTCTTATTTTTTTCAGAAGGTTGATTATGATGCTCTTGTATATGAATTTATTTGCATTTATCCTGTTTAGGGTAAACTCACTTCTCAAATTCATAGCTTTATGTTTTGCATGAAATTTGGAAAACTTTCAACCATTTTTTGCAAATATTTTTTCTCACTTGTGGGTTTATTCAGTATTCCAGTGCCCAGTCCAGGATACATAGGAAGCAACACACATACACACACACATGCACTAAAAAGAATGTCATGTTGTTCCTTGAGTCTTGTGATCTTTAGCTGCTATTTCTTATTTCCTCCACATTTTAGAGTATTCTGACATTTATTTTATGTGTTTTATTTATTTTATGTGCTTATGATGGCTGTCTGAATTAGGGTAGAGATAATGCAGAAAGAGAGGATTGGCTAAATTTTAAAATTAGGTAGATAGAAATCATAGGATTTGTTGGTTGTACATGGGTTTATTAGTAGATGATGAAATTAAAGGTATCACCTACATTGTGTGAATAGGCAGATGACAGAGTAATCATATAACATTATCCAAACTAGGACATTTTTAAAATGAAAGGATTGGCAATTATATATTACACTAGGATAACAGGTGTAAAACAGGACATTTGCAGTCAAATCAGAATATATGGTCTGCCTAGTGTATGGTAATTCTGATAGGAAAGAAGAGAGTCTTTTGGAGGAATTTTTAATTTGTTTGAAAAGTTTTGAATTGAAACACCTATGGAACATACAAATAGTCTAATAGGTGCTTATATCTATTTGTATATATATATGTAGGTATCTAGAGTTCAGGAAATAGCTGTAGCCTCAAGATACAGATTTGAGAATCATGAGCTTAAATGTAATAATTGAAGTTATAGTAGTAGATAAGGTAGTCTATAGAACGCAGGTAGAGTGAAATGAAAAGGCGTAGGACAACACTGAGGGAACACTATGATTTATGGAATTATCAGAGGGAGATTAAGAAAAAGATAAGGAATAATCAGAAAAAGAGGAAATAAAAAAGTGTGGAATCACAAAAACCAAGGAAAGAAAGTCTTTCAAGAAGTAGGATGTGCCTGGCAGAACCAAAGCTGAACAGAAGTCAGATATGATGAGGTTATATTTGAATCTATTGTATTTAGCTGTAAGAATACCACTAGGTTTTTTTGTGAGAAAAAAATACTTGAATTAGGTTACACCTTTGATCACTGATAAATTATAACTTTCTATGGATGGAGTGAAAATTGTCATAGGTCATTTATGTTTTAGAATGAATTATTTCTTCTGAAAGGAGGCTTCAGTAAACTAAAGATAGTGAGAAGGCTTGAGCATTAGGTGTGGAATAAGGATGAATGTGTTACCAAAAATTGGGAAAGGAGCACTGGAAGGAAAGTATGACAGCCCTAAAACCAGTTTGTTATACTCCCTCTAGCTTGAAACTTAGGATCCTTAAACTTCACATCTATGTGATGTTAGATTTTATAATGAATTAATGTCTATGCATTCAGAATCTTTACTCAATCCTATGGGATACTTAAGTGGTGAATGTGCTCTTACATATTCTGAGACAGTCTTCCAAAGTCAGGATGGTGGTACTCTTGCAGTGTCTCCCTAGATACCATCTCATGTGTAACTTCTATATCCCCAAATGTAATCAACATATTGACAAGTCTTTACTGACCACTACTCTGCATCCAGTGAGGCAGCATCCAGACTTGAAGAAGAATGCAGATTAACAGATGTAAAATGTGAAATAACTATAGAAAAATTCAAATCTGAATAGAATTAAATATTAAATAATATGATATAGTGGGAAAATTACAATGAACAGGGCAAGATCTGGATTCAAAACCTGGCTCATTTTGTAGTTCTCTGTGTGTCTTTGGGCAAAGTCTTTTACATTCAGGGCTTCAGATTACTCATTTTTAGCACAGAAGTCATAGACTTGATGATCCCTATGTTATATTCTGGAACTATGATTCTCTGACTCAAGTTTAGCTGAAGAAGTGCTAAATAAAATGTAACAAAGGAAAAGTTAACAGTGAAAAACTTAATGCATGGCAGTGCCATATTGTTAAATAGCTGCACAAGTATTGCATAACTCCAGTATAACCTAGGGCCAAGAAGTATTCCAGCCACAGAGATCAGTTTGTTTTTGCCCCAATCCCTTTATTCTTCCTTTCCTATAACTTTTGACCAAAGCGCTGCCTTTCCTGTTGACCTTATGGAAGGACAGGCCACAGGATTATGTAACTGCTAAATAATAATGATAATGGTTTCTATAAATTATTTGCTTACTGTAGGCTAGGTACTCACAACAACCCTATTGCTATTTCCATTTGAAAATGAGGAAACTAAGGCACATGGAGGTCAAGAAACTTGCCCACAATTAGTATATGACAGAGCCAGTATCCAAAGTTAGACAGTTTAATACCAAATTCTGTGCTCTTCATCAAGATGCTAAATTACCAATGGAATGTTACTTACCCATTCAGTTCCTTAGTAGACTACATTTGGCCACTCATGTGGCATGAGAGACACAGGGTAGTGGTTCTGGAGAAAGAAGAAAACACTTTATTTCACTCTGGTGTGCATGAACTACTAATCATTATGCTTTTGTGCAGTCATGTAACAGGAAGTAAATAAAAAACTTAAAGTTACCTTAGTGCTATTGGATTCTGTGTGGAACACGGGTTTTTCTGTAAAGTTAGTCACTGCTTTCCCTCCCTGGGTCTTTTGTTCCTATATCACCATACTTGAGTGTAAATGGGAACAGAAGAATAATACAATTTATTGTAGGTAGCATAAGCTTTTGTGTTACTATCATCAAGGAAGAGTAAGCTTTAGAGCAGAGCTGGATTTACACAGGTACAAAATAAGTTATTAGCCATAGCTATGGTTTGAGAGGTGCAGAAAGTTCCCTGGCCCCAAGTATCTTTTAACTGAAACTCTACCGTTTGAAATTCCACCATTCAATTCTTTAAATGAAGCTATTTTTTCTTTAACATTTTTCCCCTTAAGTGGAATACTGTTCTTGCAAGGAATACTGTTTTAAGCTATAATGAGTCACTAATATTTCAATGTTAATTGGTTCATTACATTATTAATCCTATTTCTAGAAAGGGACTGTAACAAGAGTGCTGTGAAAGACTTTTAGAGAAAACTTCATTAAGAATGTACAACTTAAATATAATTTTGATGGATGAGTATTATTTTGGGGGGTGGATGTAGTACAATGAGATTATAAGCTTCATGAAGGCAGAGACTATGCCTGTCTTTATACTACCTTATCATCAGTACCTAAATTAATGTCTAATACATTGAAACCATGTAAAATATTACATCAATTAAATAATATTTAATATATTTAGAGAGAAAGTTGTATTCTAAGGCCAAGATAAGGATTGTTTTGTACTTGAAATTATATGAAGTGAGCTAACCAATAGAAGGGCACCAAGTCCTGTGTGTACTTCAAAGAATGACTGTTATAGGTGGAGGAGAATAGGAAAGGTTAAATTAGTGTAATAAAAAATTCCTATGGATGCTCTTCTCCCTTTCCCACTGAACCACAACTCAACTTCTCCATACTTTTCCCTACCATCAGTGCACCCTCCTTTGGGGATGTCCACATAAACTTTCTTTTCTCATCAGGAAAGCAGCCACGTCAAGTAGAAAGATTATTAAAGTGAAAGGCTGATTTCTACCTACATTTCAAAGTCTAACTATGGGGTTTTTTATCCTCAGGGAAGTTACTTTACCACTTTGTGCCTGTGCTTCACCAAATGAGATCATGAATGTGAAGATTCAAATTATTTAAAAAATGTTCTGTGGGTCTAATCCCCCATTATTGAGGCCATTGAGTTGGGCCATGCAGAAGCAGGTAACTTTTTGTTGCTAACCTTTCTGAAAAGTGAGTGCTCTGCAACCGTCTCTGCTGGCTCAGTCCTCAGTAAGAAACATGAAATTCAGACAAAGCCAAAGGAGCACAATAGTAGTGAGGTTATTCTGTATCCAAACCTTTTGTTAACTAAAACCAGCAGCTGTCTCTAACAAGCACTGACAGGAAGAGGTGAAAAACATTCATGGTCCTGTAGTTGAAGAAAAGAGGATGTGGTCTCCAGTCTAGAAGGATTACCATTTATCTAAAAGCCATTTGCAGAGCTAGTATTTCAGGAAGAGCTAAAAGCTTTAAAAGAACTAATTGGAGCTTGCTACTCATAAAGCAATTTTAAGGGTAGAATCCCTACAGAATATAGACTAACTATAGGACTATTAAGGGAAACTGAGGGAATCCTGAACAGGCCAGTGACCCAGCCATGGATGCTTGCAGTAGAATTTCCAGAGTAAGATTCTCTGACCACTATTGGAATAGTCTTTGTTTCAGTGAAGATAAAGGAAGATGTTTGTGAAGGGATTTGTACTCATAGACCACACCCTAGATACAATAACGAATACAGTACTAATAGGAGATAATAATGCATAAGTTAAAAGTTTTACCATCTCTTAATTGTCAAATGGGCATAATGACAGTATCTCTCTTTCTTATAGGATTGTCATGAGGATTAAATAATATAATATATGTAAAGTACCTAGCACATAGTAAACGCTCAGTAAATGTGATTGTTATTAAATACTGATGCCATGTAGTATAATTTGCTACATACCTCAGAAATCCCAAGAAAGTTGAAGTCAACAAGGACTCTAGAGAAGGAAGGGGTAGCTTTCTGGAGTATTTGGAACTTGAATTGGGCTTTGAAATGTATTTATATTTTTACCTTTTTTTGTGGCTCAGAAAACACACACAAAGAACATTACAATAACATTTACTGTGATACTACTATGTACCAGATACATGCATTGCATATATTATCTTATCTCTTTGAATGCACACAAGTATTAGATACTTTGTACAGTGGACAAAACTGTGTATCAGATAAGTTAGGAAATACAACTCACAAGCAGGGAAATTTGGATTCAAACTCAGGTTTGTCTGAATCCAAAGCGTAGTTTGGAACACTGTACTGACTGTTAAGGAAAAAATATCCAGAAAACTGAGTTTAAAACATATTAGGATCAGGTGAAAAAAGAATTTTAAATTCTTAAAAATAATTTTAAATTGGGATAAAGTTTATAAGTCTCTCCAATTTCTGAAGGAAAAACAACATCAGAAATGTCCCTTTAAAATGAAAATCAGTCATGACAAAGTGCTTACCAGCTAGATATGGAAAGTTAATGAAAAGTCTTAAGACAAATGCATTTTTTGCTTTGATTTAATTTACTGTTTTCACGTTTCTGACACTGAAAGTAGGACGTCTAGGATCACATAGTTTACTTTTCTGTAATACATGCTTTGTCTTTTAGTAGTTTTGGATTTTTGGAAAAACTGTTCATGTAATCCATAAAACAGTAGTTATTCTGAAAATTAATAATGTTTTTTTTTATATTGAAACAGTTGGACTTGAATGCTTCGGGAATGTTTATTAGGCCTTTCTCAAAGATCCATTGTGGTGGGGAAAATAAAGCTTTTTCAAGCTCAGCTTTTCATTATAGCATTAGGAGAACTGCAGACTATTTTTTTTAAAACATAGGAATCCTGATTGTTTTCTAAAAAATAAACACAATGCAATATTTTCCTCATTATTTTTGTTTTGTTTTATTATCACTTCTCTTCTATGTGGTCAAGACAGGAGAAATAATAGAATGTAGATAAATAGAAAATTAGGTCTTGAACTTGTCTGTTAATTTCCTCATCCAAAGCAGAAAAAAATATATGATTAATCGGCTTACTCTGTTTGGGCTGCTATAACAAACTCCCATAGACTGGGTGGCTTAAACATTTATTTCTCACTGTTCTGGAGGCCAAGACTTCCATGATCAATGTGTCATCAGTTTTCGTGTCTAGTGAGAGCCCACTTCCTGGCTCATAAATGGCCATCTTCTCACTGGTGAAAAGGGCAAGGGAGTTCTCTGGGGTCTCTTTTATAAGGGCACTAATCCCCTAATAACCTAATCACCTCCCAAAGGCCCCACCTCCAAGTACCAGCACATTGAGGATTAGGCTTCAACATATGAATTTGGAGGTTACATAAACATTTAAATATTGTCTATAGCATTAACTAAATGGTTCACAATATTTGTGAGGAGACAACATACTTGTTTCTTGGACAAGACACAATCTTTGCTCATATAAATAGTGTCTTAGGGCAGTGGATTTCAATGTGTGGTCCATGGATCACATGGGAACTTATTAGAAATGTAACTTCTTGGGCCCTACCCCAGATCTACTGAATCAGAAACTTTGTGGGTGGTACAGCCCTTCAGATGATTCTGAGGCATGGCCAAGTTTGAGAACAACTGTGTTAGGGTGGGAATAATAAAATTCTGTCTGGGTTGATTTGTGACTAGGTAGAGGTAGTTGCTTTGAGCTAGGCCTTAAAGAATGAGTCAGAATCCTGTATACCATACTTCTTCCTCAAGCTAAAAAGAATTTGATATATTTTAAAAACTAACAGATTTGATATTGTGATGTTATGGGAAAGAGCATTAGCTTTGGAATTTCATATAGGATGCCTTTGTGGAGAATGATTTGGCATTACACATTAAAAGCCTAGCAATTCCACTTTTAAGAATTTATTCAAAAGAAATAGTTGCTCAAACGTACAAAGATGAGGGTACAAGAATGTTTATCAGGCATTGTTTCTAATAGTAAAAAAATGGGAATCTACCTCAGTGTCCACTAAATAAATTATGACACATAAATCTGAAAGAATTCTAAGTATCCATTAAAATGGCTATTTAGATGTCTATTTATTGACAAGATATTACATTCATAATTATGATAGAATACAAACTCAAACTATGATTATAAAATGATATATGCATATGAGTCAAATTTGGTAAAAATATCTATACATGTATCCATTTATAGATCAATAGGCACAGAAAAAATATAAATGTTTATACACCAAAATGTTTGCAATGGAAATATTGGTCATAGATATGTATATATTTTGGTTTGTTTTTGCCTATATCTATGTTCTAATGTAAAACTCTATTCCTTGTGTGAAAAAATAATAAAGGTTTCAAAACAAACCAAGCCTTTTAAGTAGACTTTTTACACAGTCTTATCATTCAGGGCTTGGAAGTACTCATTCTGCTTTTAAAAAACATTACATTTGTCCTGGAATATTTGGAAAGAACCAATTTGTCTTGTTGTAACAGTTCACTGTCAAGTTAGTGTTCTAAAATCTGGCATTGATTTACTTCTGAAAGTTTGTATTATTATTAATCACAAAAATATGGCTTTCCTCTTAAAAGTTCCTGGAAAAGTAAAAATTGTTCTGTAGAGGGAGGTAAGATATGCTGGTTCAGCCTTTGCTGCTAATTTTATTTTTGTATTTGGAAAATTTAACCTCTCTGTCTGGGGCTTTGTTTTCTCGTCTATAAAATGTGACAGGATCAGAAGATCCTAATGACCTTAAACAGCTCTAATATTCTAGGAATCTGCAATGAATTTAGAAGCCAAGTTATATTCAGAGAACTCTATGAGGAAGTATGATGACTAAAAAAATAAAATAAAATAAATTCAAACTCTTTAAAATGCCCTTTAAAATATTCTTCTTCTGGTGTTACACAGGATGTTATTGATACTTCTATCCTTTATTATGATTTTTCCATTGATTAAATTTTTAAATAAATTATGTGTTAAAAATATCAAGATGTTTGAATGTTGGTATAGTTATGACACCTGGTGGTCAAGTCAAACATCACAGCTAAATTCAGATTCCCCAGACACTCATTCCCATCCTCTCAGTAGGACTTTTTTCCCCTGATTCATCCATTCATCATGCATTCAGTCATTCACTCAAAAAAAACACTTAGTGGATCTCTAATATGTACAAGATAATTACTAGACACTTTACTATGGAAGAAAGGAAGAAGTAAGAGAATGCATTTTTGATATGTATGTAGAAGATTGCAATCTATTCAGGGGAACGAAAGGAACTGCATGGAAAGGCCAATAATAGCAGCATGCTAGTGTGTTAAGTGCACTAAAGAAAATTATCAGAACTAGGGATACTCTGAGGTTGTATTAGTGATCCATGGTAGCAAGAGGTCAGGAAAAGCTTTCTTGGAGAAAGTGAGCCTTGCCTTTCTTGGGGCCTCATCGTTGCAGAGGATTACTGTGAAAGGAGAGTGTATATAAAGTATAGCACCTTGCCCAAAGTAGGCCTTCAGCGATTGTTAACTATTATTATAACAAAACCAAAGGTGATCAGGGAAGATTTCATGTATATTAACTGTTCCCTAAGTTTTATTTCAAGAAAAGTTCAGGTTCCAATTTATATATTTTTTTATTTAGACAGTATAAAGAACAAAAGGTCAATTATTTTAGTTAGTTCAGTGGATAAACAAACAAACCACAGAAAAGATAGTGTTGGCCCTATCTACAGTTAGTTAGACTAACTGGACAATTAAGCAAAACAGTCAACTCGGGGGAAAAATGCATTTAAAGTAATTGTTTACTGGAATGAACTGCTTGATTGCAATGATCTCTCAGTTAGAAAACCATCTGAGAACCCCATGTAGTCAGCACAAAGGCATCAAATAGGTTGCTTTGGTACTGTAAGAGCTGTGTGTGTGTGGAGTGATTTTTATATCTTGTAACTTAATTTTTATTGGAGTATAGTTGCTTTACAATGTTGTATTAGTTTCTACTGTACAGCAAACTGAATCGGCTATATGTATACATATATCCTCTCTTTTTTGGATTTGCTTCCCATGTAGGTCACTAAGAGCATTAAGTAGAGTTCCTTGTGTTATACAGTAGGTTCTCATTAGTTATCGATTTTATACATAGTATCAAGAGTGTATATGTGTCAAGGGCTTCCCTGGTGGCGCAGTGGTTGAGAGTCCACCTGCCGATGCAGGGGACACGGGTTCGTGCCCCGGTCTGGGAAGATCCCACATGCCATGGAGCGGCTGGGTCCGTGAGCCATGGCCGCTGAGCCTGCGCTCCGCAACGGGAGAGGCCACAACAGTGAGAGGCCCGCGTACAGAAAAAAAAAAAAAAAGAGTGTATATGTGTCAATCACAATCTCCCAATTCCTCCCACCCACCTCCCTTTGCCCTGCATATCCATACATTTGTTCTCCACATCTGTGTCTTTATTTCTGCTTTGCAAATGAGATCATTATACCATTTTTCTAGATTCCACATATAAGTGTTAACATACGATATTTCTTTTTCTCTTTCTGAATTACTTCACCCTGTATGACAGTCTCTAGGTCCATCCACGTCTCTACAAAAAACCCAATTTCATTCCCTTTTACAGCTGAGTAATATTCCATTGTGTATATATACCATAAATTCTTTATCCATTCCTCTGCTAATGAATATTTAAGTTGCTTCCATGTCCTCACTATTGTAAATAGTGCTGCAATGAACATTCTGGTGCATGTGTCTTTTTTTTTTTATCGCATATGTCTTTTTGAATTATGGTTCTCCCTGGGTATATGTCCAGTAGTGGGAGTGCTAGGTCATGTGGTAGTTCTATTTTTAGTTTTTTAAGGAACCTCCATACTGTTCTCAGTAGTGGTTATATCAACTTATATTCCCACCAACAGTGCAAGAGGGTTCCCTTTTCTCAACACCCTCTCCAGCATTTATTGTTTGTAGATTTTTTGATGATAGCTATTCTGACTGCTGTGAGGGGATACCTCATTGTAGTTTTGATTTGCATTTCTCTAGTAATTAGTGATATTGAGCATCTTTTCATGTGCTTTTTGGCCATCTGTATGTGTGCTTTGGAGAAATGTCTATTTAGGTCTTCCACCCATTTTTTGACTGGTTTGTCTGTTTCTTTGATATTGAGTTTCATGAGCTGTTTATATATTTTGGAAAGTAATCATTTGTCCCTTGTTTCACTTGCTAATATTTTCTCCTATTCTAATGGCTGCATTTTCATCTTGTTTAAGGTTTCCTTTGTTGTACAAAGGCAATTAAGTTTATTTAGGTCCCATTTGTTTATTTTTGTATTTATTTTCATTACTCTAGGAACTGGGTCAAAAAAGATTTTGCTGTGATTTGTGTCAGTGTTCTGTCTATGATTTCCTCAAAGAGTTTTATAGTGTCTGGCCTTACATTTAGGTCTTTAATCCATTTTGAGTTTCCTTTTGTGTATACTGTTAGTGATTATTCTAATTTCATTCTTTTACAGGGAGCTGTCCAGTTTTCCTAGCACCACTTATTGAAGAGGATGTCTTCTCCATTGTATGTTGTTGCCTCCTTTGTCATATTAGGTGACCATAGATGTGTGTGTTTACCTCTGGGCTTTCCATCCTGTTCCATTGATCTATATTTTTATTTTTGTGCCAGGACCTTACTGTCTTGATTACTGTAGCTTTGCAGTATTGTCTGAAGTCAGGGAGCCTGATTCCTCCAGCTCCATTTTTCTTTCTCAAGATTGCTTTGGCTATTCAGGGTCTTTTGCGTTTCAATACAAATTGTGAAATTTTTCGTTGTAGTTCTGTGAAAAATTACATTGGTAGTTTGCATGGAATCTGTAGATTGCTTTGGGTAGTATAGTCATTTTCACAATATTGATTCTTCCAATCCAAGAACATGGTATATCTCTCCAACTGTTTTCATCATCTTTAACTTCTTTCATTGGTGCCTTATAGTTTTCTGCATACAGGTCTTTTGTCTCCTTAGGTACATTTATTCCTAGGTATTTTATTCTTTCTGTTGCAGTGGTAAATTGGAGTGTTTCCTTAATTTCTCTTTCATATTTTTCATCATTAGTATATAGGAATGCAAGAGATATCTGTGCCTTAATTTTGTATCCTGTGACTTTACTAAATTCATTGATTAGCTCTAGCAGTTTTCTGATGGCATCTTTAGGATGTCTTATGTATAGTATCATGTGATCTGCAAACAGTGATAGTTTTACTTCTTCTTTTCCAATCTGGATTCCTTTTATTTCTTTTCTTCTCTGATTGCTATTGTTAAGACTTCCAAAACTATATTGAACAACAGCGGTGAAAGTGGACACCCTTGTCTTGTTCCTGACCCTAGAGGAAATGCTTTCAGTTTTTCACCATTGGGAATAATGTTTGCTGTGGGTTTGTCATATATGGCCTTTATTATGTTGAGGTAGGTTCCATCTATGCTCATTTTCTGTATCTATTGAGATAATCATATGATTTTTACTCCTCCATTTGTTACAATGGTGTATCTCATTGATTGATTTGAGTATGTTGAAGAATCCTTGCATCCCTGGGATAAATCCCACCTGATCATGGGGTATGATTCTTTTATTGTGTTGTTGGATCTGGTTTGTTAGTATTTTGTTGAGGACTTTTGCATGTATGTTCATCAGTGATATCGTCCGGTAATTTTATTTTTTTGTGATATCTTTGTCTGGTTTTGGTATCAGGGTGATGGTGGACTCGTAAAATGAGTCAGGACATATTCCTCATTCTGCAATTTTTTGAAGATCATCAGAAGGATAGGTGTTAGCTCTTCTCTAACTGTTTGATAGAATTCTCCTGTGAAGCCATCTGGTCCTGGACTTTTGCTTACTGGAAGATTTTTCATCACAGTTTCATTTTCAGTGCTTGTGCCTGGTCTCTTCATGTTTTCTATTTCTTTCTGGTTCATTCTAGGAAGGTTGTACTTTTCTAAGAATTTGTCTGCTTCTTCCAGGTTATCTATTTTATTGGCATATATTTGCTTGTAGTAGTCTCTTTTGGTCCTTTGTATTTCTGAAGTGTCAGTTGTAACTTCTCCTTTTTCATTTCTAATTTTACTGATTTGAGTCCTCTCCCTTTTTTCCTTGATGAATCTGGCTAAAAGTTTATCAAGTTTGTTTATCTTCTCAAAGGACCAGGTTTTAGTTTTATTGATCTTTGATATTGTTTTCTCTGTTCTTATTTCATTTATTTCTGCTCTGGTCTTTATGATTTCTTTCCTTCTACTATTTTTTTTTCTTTAGTTGCTTTAGGTATAAAGTTAGGTTGTTTATTTGAGATTTTCTTGTTTGTTGAGGTAGGATTGCATTGCTATAAACTTCCCTCTTAGAACTGCTTTTGTTGCATCTCTTAGATTTTGGATCATCGTGTTTTTGTTGTCATTTTTTTCTAGGTATTTTTCTATTTCCTCAGTGATATCTTGGTTATTTATAAGGATATTGTTTAACTTCCATGTGCTTCTGTTTTTTACAGTTTTTTTCCTGTAATTGATTTCTAATCTCATAGCACTGTGGTTGGAAAAGATACTTGATATCATTTCAAATTTCTTAAATTTACTGAGACTTGATGTGTGACCCAAGATGCGACCTATCCAGGAGAATGTTCCATGTGCACTTGAGAAGAGTATGTATTCTGCCCCTTTCAAATGGAATGTCCTATAAGTATCAGTTAAGTTTATCTGGTCTAATGTATCATTTAAAGTTTGTGTTTCCTTATTAATTTTCTGTCTGGATGATCTATCCATTGGCATAAATGAGGTGTTAATACCCCAGGCTGTTATTGTGTTACTGTTGATTTTCTCTTTTATGGCTGTTAGAATTTGCCTTATATATTGACGTACTCCTATGTTGGGTGTATATATATATATATTTACAATTGTTATGTCTTCTTCTTGGATTGATCCCTTGATCATTACGTAGTGTCCTTCCTTGTCTCTTGTAACAGTCTTTATTTTAAAGTCTATTTTGCCTGATATGAGTATTGCTATTCCACCTTTCTTTTGATTCCCATTTGCATGGAATATCTTGTTCCAATCCCTTACTTTCAGTCTGTATGTTTCCCTAGGTCTGAAGTGGGTCTGTTGTAGACAGCATATATACAGATCTTGTTTTGGTATACATTCAGACAGTCTGTGACTTTTAATTGGAACTGTTAATCCATTCACATTTATGTTAATTATCTGTATGTATGTTCCTATTACCATTTTCCTAATTGTTTTGGGTTTGTTTTAGTAGGTCATTTTCTTCTCTTGTGTTTCCTGCCTAGAGAAGTTCCTTTAGCATTTTTTCTAAAGCTGGTTTGGTGGTGCTGAATTCTCTTAGCTTTTGCTTGTTATAAAGCTTTTGATTTCTCCATCGAATCTGAATGAGATCTTTGTTGTGTAGAGTAATCTTGGTTGTAAGTTTTTTTCCTTCCATCACTTTAAATCTGTCCTGCCACTCCTTTCTGGCCTGCAGAGTTTCTGCTGAGAAATCAGCTGATAACCTTTTGGGGTTTTCCTTGTATGTCATTTGTTGCTTTCTCCTTGCTACTTTTAATATTTTTTCTTTGTATTTAATTTTTGTTAGTTTGACTAACAAAAATTCGTTAGTTTGACTAATAAGTTTCCTGACCTGTTTGTCCTTGGTTTTATCCTGTATGGGACTCTCGGCTCTTCCTGGACTTGGGTGGCTATTTCCTTTCCCATGTTAGGGAATTTTTTGACTATCATCTCTTCAAATATTTTCTCAGGCTCTTTTCCTTTCTCTTCTTCTTGTGGGAGACTTATACTTTGAATGTTGCTGCATTTAATGTTGACCAAGAGATCTCTGAGACTGTCCTCATTTCTTTTCCTTCTTTTATTCTTTAGTCTGCTCCATAGCAGTTATTAACATCTTTTTATCTTTCAGCTCACTTATCCATTCTTCTGCCTCAGTTATTCTGCTATTAATTCCTTCTAGTGATTTTTTCATTTCCGTTATTGTGTTGTTCATCACGATTATTTATTCTTTAGTTCTTCTACGTCCTTGTTAAACATTTCTTATATCCTCTCGACCTGTGCCTCCATTCTGTTTCCGAGATCTTGGATCATCTTTACTCTCATTACTCTGTATTCCTTCTCAGGTAGGTTTCCTATTTTCTCTTCTTTTATTTGGTCTTGTGGGTTTCTACCTTTCTCCTTCTTCTGCAACGTATTTTTCTGTCATCTCATTTTGTCTGACTTACTGTGTTTATGGTCTCCTTTCCACAGGCTACAGGGTTATATTTCCTCTTGCTTCCGTTGTCTGCCCCTTGGTTGCTGAGTTTGGTTCAAAGTCTTGTGTAGTCTTCCTGGTGGGAGTGCCTGGTGCTTACACACTGGTGGGTGGAGCTGAGTCTTTTCCCTCTGAGGGGTAGGGCTGCATCAGGTGATGTGTTTTGAGGTGTCTATGAGCTTAGTGTGACATTAGGCAACCTGTCTGCTGATGCGTGGATCTGTGTCCCTGTCTTGCTAGTTGTTTGATGTGACCTGTGCAGCAGTGGAGCCTGCAGGTAGTTGTATGGAGCTGGGTCTTGGTGTCAAGATGGAGACCTCTGGGAGAGAACATGCTGATTAATATTCCCTCTGCCTGGGAATTCTCTGGTGGTCCAGGATCCTGGACTTGGCACTCCCGTCCTGGAGGCCCAGGCCCAACCCTTGGCTGGGGAAGTGATATCCCGCAAGCTATGCTGTATGGCCAGGGAAAAAAGAAAGAAAAGGAAATTAAAAAAAAAGGAAAATAAAACAGACAAACAAAATGCAAGATGAATAGCAAAACAAAACAAATAGCAACAATATACACACAAAGAAAAAAAAGAAGAAAGAAAACAGCCACACCAAATCCAAGACAAATAACAAAAAAACCCAAGTAACAGAAACAAAGCAGCAGACAGAAAAGAAAAAAAAAGAGAGAACAAACAAATAATTAAAAAATGAGGACTATCAAATAGGACTAAAGTAACAACAACAACAAAAAGAAAGCAAACAAAGAAAGCAAACATAAGAAACACATAGAAACAATCAAAAAAAGAAAAAAATTAAATTAAATAAAAAATAAAGAACAAAAAGAAGAAAAAACACAAAACAGCAAAAAATAAAGTAAAAATAGAAACGTTAGAAATATATATTAAAAATAATAAATAATAGAAACAACAACACCATCAACTGAACAAAATGAAACAAACAAAAAGAATAATAATAAGAATATTTTTCCGGGGCTTCCTCTGTAAGTGTCCTTGCTCCCACAGTGAGCCACAGCCAATACACGCTTCCCCAGGAGGTCCTCCAATACCTCTAGGTAGGTCTCTGGACCTGCTGTGGGCACCGTGAGACCAGCTCAGACACTGACCTGGGCCAACTCACACATATACTTGTCCCCAAAGTCCATTGATCCTAAGGTTAGCCCAGTCTCACTTGTGGGAACACTTATTGTCTATTCAGATATTCCACAGATGTAGGATTTACCAAGCTGATCATGGGGATTTAATCTGCAGCTTGTGCAGCTGCACTAGAAGATTTCCATTCCTCTTCTTTAGTGTCATTGCCCCTTGGGCTCATCTTTGGTTTTGGCCCCACCTCTGCATGTGTGCCATCCTCAGACCTCTGTTGCCTGCCCAGGATGGAGCAAAAGCAGTGGCTGATTGGGGCACACTTACTCCCTCAGGCTGGGGAGGGGTAATGCAGCCACAGTTGGGGGTGTATGGGAATTGCCTGTGGGGGCAGAGACAGGCAGGCAGTTTCAACAGCCTGGGGCATGCTCACTCTGGTGGGAGTCACTCCCAGTGCCGCAGAGGCAGGAGCTGGCACGTGGGCATGGTGATGGCCCCACCATTTGCACACCACTCAACAATAGTGCCTCATTCCCTAGGCAGACCTTGCTTCCTCTAAGGTCATTCCCAGCTCCAGAGCCCTTCACTTCTATTCCCTCTGTTGTATCCTCACAGCCAACAGTGGTCCTCTCCCCAGATCTGCTCAATTAGCTGCACACTTTAGAATGAGTGGGACTTTAGCAGAGACTGATAACCCTGCCAGCATTGTCAGATTCCCATCTTAGGCAGTGGAACTCAGGGCTGATTCTCAAGGAGGCTTTGGGATGGGCAGCACTCAGGACCCTGGAGCCTATGCGTGTGGTGGAGGCTTTGGCTTAAGGGGTAGGCAAGCCTGCTCAGGTGAGTGTCCTACCCAGTGCCTTCAGAGGTTGAAGAAGCCAGTGGGTGTGGAAAGGAGTTGTAATGGTGGCCCCACCACTAGTGCACCACTCAACAATAACACCTTGTTTTATGGTGTTCTGGGCTTTTTCCGCAAACATTCCCAGTTGTGGAGCTTCTTACTCCTGTCCCTTCAGACTGTTTTTCCACAGCCAGCAGCCATCACCTCCCTGGGTCTGAGCTCCAAGCCCCACTTTCCAGCACCCTGCCCCTCTTCAAAACAGGAGACTCATGACTCAGGCTGCAATGTGCAACGCTGCTGCACAGATCATGTGTGCAGTTTTTACTTGGTCCAGCCTTCCACAGACCATCTGATGTGTTCTCCTTTAATCCCCAAAGTCCCTTTTTGTCTCAGCTGATTTCCCCACTATGGTGGAGTTTTTTGGAGTGCAAGGGCCACCCCTCACCTTCAGCTTCCCACCAGGATTGCTGGTCCCTTTTTTGATTCCTTTTTGCTTTTACTCTTTCTTTCATTCTACCCGGTTGCAAGGGGATTTTCTTGTCCTTTAAGTGTCTGAAGTCTTCCACTAACGTTCAGCAGGGGATCTGAGAGAACTGTTCGATTTGTAGATGTATTCCTTTTTTTTCTTCTCTCTTTTTTTAAACATCTTTATTGGAATATAATGTTTTAAAATGGTGTGTTAGTTTCTGCTGTATAACAAAGTGAATCAGCTATATGTGTACATATATACCCATGTCTCCTCCCACCTGCATCTCTCTCCCACCTTCACTATCTCACCCCTCTAGGTGGACACAGAGCACCAAGCTGATCTCCCTGTGCTATGTGGCTGTTTCTCAGTAGCTATCTATTTTACATTTGGTAGTGTATATACGTTCATGTCACTCTCACACTTCGTTGCAACTTATCCTTCCCCCTCCCCTTGTCCTCAAGGCTATTCTCTACGTCTGCATCTTTATTCTTGTCCTGCCCCTATGTTCTTCATAAACATTATTCTTTTTTTTTTTGGATTCCATATATATATATGTTAGGATATGGTATTTATTTTTCACTTTCTGACTTCCTTCACTGTGTATGACAGACTCTATGTCCATCCACTTCACTACAAATAACTCAATTTCGTTTCCCTTTATGGCTGAGGAATATTTCACTGTATATAAGTGACACATCTTCTTTATCCATTCATCTGTCAATAGACACTTAGATTGCTCTCATGTCCTGGCTATTGTAAATAGGGCTGCAATGAACATTGTGGTACATGATTCTTTTTGAATTATGGTTTTCTCAGGGTATATGCCCAGTGGAGTGATTGCTGGGTCGTATGGTAGTTCTATTTGTAGTTTTTAAGGAACATCCATACTGTTCTTCATAGTGGCTGTATCAATTTACATTCCCACCAACAGTGCAAGAAGGTTCCCTTTTCTCCATACCCTCTCCAGAATTGACGGTTTGTAGATTTTTTGATGATGGCTATTCTGACCAGTGTGAGGTGATACTTCATTGTAGTTTTGATTTGCATTTCTCTAATGATTAATGATGTTGAGCATCCTTTCATGTGTTTATTGGCAATCTGTATATCTTCTTTGGAGGCCTGTCTATTTAGGTCTTCTGCACCTTTTTAGATTGGGTTGTTTGTTTTTATTTATATTGAGTTGCATAAGCTGCTTGGATATTTGGAGATTAATCCTTTGTCAGTTGCATCATTTGCAAATATTTTCTCCCATTCTGAGAGATGTCTTCTTGTCTTGTTTATGGTTTCCTTTGCTATGCAAAAGCTTTTAAGTTTCATTAGGTCCCATTTGTTTGTTTCTGTTTTTATTTCCATTTCTCTAGGAGGTGGGTCAAAAAGGATCATGTTGTGATTTATGTCAGTGTTCTGCCTATTTTTCATTCTAGGAATTTTTTAGTGTCTGGCCTTACATTCAGGTCTTTAACCCATTTTGAGTTTATTTGTGTATGCTAGTAGAGAGTGTTCTAATTTTAATATTTTATATGTAGCTGTCCAGTTTTCCCAGCACCACTTATTGAAGAGGATGTCTTTTCTCCATTGTATATTCTTGCCTCCTTTATCAAAAATAAGGTGACCATATGCACATGGGTTTATCTCTTGGCTTTCTATCCTGTTCCATTGATCTATATTTCTGTTTTGTGCCAGTACCATACTGTCTTGATTACCGTAGCTTTGTAGTATAGTCTGAAATCAGTGAGCCTGATTCTTTAGGCTCCATTTTTCTTTCACAAAATTGCTTCAGCTATTTGAGGTCTATTGTCTTTCCATACAAATTGTAATTTTTTTGTTCTAATTCTGTGAAAATTGCCATTTGTAGTTTGATAGGGATTGCATTGAATCTGTAGATTGTTTTGGGTAGTATAGTCATTTTCACAATGTTGATTCTTCCAATCCAAGAACATGGTATATCGCACCATCTGTTTTTAACATCTTTAATTTCTTTCATCGTTGTCTTATAGTTTTCAGCATACATGTCTTTTGCCTCCTTAGGTAGGATTATTCTGAGGTATTTTAATCTTTTGCTGCAATGATAAATGGGAGTGCTGAATTAATTTATCTTTCAGATTTATCATCATTAGTGTATAAGAATGCAAGAGATTTCTGTGCATTAATTTAGTATCCTGATACTTTACAAAATTCATTTATTAGCTCTACTAGATTTCTGGTAGCATCTTTAGGATTCTCTAGTTATAGTATCATGTCATCTGAAAACACTGAGTGCTTTAATTCTTCTTTTCCAATTTGGATTCCTTTTATTTCTTTTTCTTCTCTGATTGCTTTGGCTAAAACTTCCAAAACTATGTTGAATAATAGTGGTGAGAGTGGGCAACTTTGCCTTGTTCCTGACTTTAGTGGACATGATTTCAGTTTTTCACCATTGTTAACGATGTTGGCTGTGTGTTTGTCATATATGACCTTTATTATGTTGAGGAAAGTTCCCTCTATGCCTACTTTCTGAGGGGTTTTATCATATATGTGTGTTGAATTTTGTTGAAAGCTTTTTCTGCATCTATTGAGATGATCATATGTTTTTTCTCCTTCCGTTTGTTAATATGGTTTATCCCATTGATTGATTTGTGGCTGATGAAAAATCCTTCCATTTCTGGGGTAAACCCCACTTGACCATGTTGTATGATCCTTTTAATGTGCTGTTGGATTCTGTTTGCTAGTATTTTGTTGAGGATATTTGCATCTATGTTCATCAGTGATATTGGCCTGTAGTTTTCTTTCTTTGTGACATCTTTGTCTGGTTTTGGTATCACGGTGATGGCAGCCTCGTAGAATGAGTTTGGGAGTGTCCCTCCCTCTGTTATATTTTGGAAGACGTTGAGAAACATAGGTGTTAGCTTTTCTCTCTATGATTGGCCTGTGAAGCCATCTGTTCCTGGGCTTTCATTTGTTGGAAGATTTTTAATCACTAAATTAATTTAGTCTCAATTTCAGGGCTTCTGATTGCTCTGTTTATATTTTCTCTTGCTTCCTGATTCAGTCTCTGATGGGTGTGCTTTTCTAAAAAATTGTCAATTCCTTTCACATTATCCATTTTATTGCCATATAGTTGCTTGTAGTAATGTCTCACAATCCTTTGTATTTCTGCTGTGTCAGTTGGTACTTGTCCTTTTTCACTTCTACTTATTGGTTTGAGTCTTCTCCTTTTTGTTTCTTCATGAGCCTGGCTAATGGTTACCAATTTTGTTTATCTTCTAAAAGATCCAGCTTTTAGTTTTCTTGATCTTTGCTATCATTTCATTCATTTCTTTTTCATTTATTTCTGATCTGATCTTTATTATTTCTTTCCTTCTGCTTTGTTCTTCTTTCTCTAATTGCTTTAAGTGTAATATTAGGTTGTTTATTTGAGGTGTTTCTTGTTTCTTGAGGTAGGATTGTATTGCTATAATCTTCCCTCTTAAAATTCCTTTTGCTGCATCCCATAGGTTTTGGTTCATTGTGTTTTCATTGTTATTTGTTTCTAGGTATTCTTAAATTTCCTCTTTGATTTCTTCAGTGATCTCTGGTTATTTAGTCATGCATTGTTTAACCTCTATGTGTTTGTATTTTTTACAGATTTTCCCTGTAATTGATATCTAGTCTTATAGCTTTGTAGTTGGATAAGGTACTTGATACAATTACAATTCTCTTAAATTTACCAAGGCTTGATTTGTGACCCAAGATATGATCTATCTTGGAGAGTGTCCCATGAGAACTTGAGAAGAAAGTGTATTCTGTTATTTTTGGATGGAATGTCCTATAAATAACAATTAAGTCCATCTTATTTAATGTATCATTTAAAGCTTGTGTTTCTTTATGTATTTTCATTTTGGATGATCTGTCCATTAGTTAAAGTGGGGTGTTAAAGTCCCCTAGTATGATTGTGTTACTGTCGATTTCTCCTGTTATGACTCTTAGCATTTGCTGTATGTACTGAGGTCCTCCTATGTTGGGTGCATAAGTATTTACAGTTGATATATCTTCTTCTTGGATTGATCCCTTGATCATTATGTCGTGTCCTCTTTGTCTCTTCTAATAGTCTTTATTTTAATGTTGATTTTTTTCTGATATGAGAATTGCTACTCCAGCTTTCTTTTGATTTCTGTTTGAATGGAATATCTTTTTCCATCTTCTCACTTTCAGTCTGTATTTGTCTCTAGGTCTGAAGTGGGTCTCTTGTAGACAGCATATATATATATATATATATATATATATATATATATATATATATATATATATATATATATATATGGGTCTTGTTTTTGTATCCATTCAGCCAGTCTATGTCTTTTGCTTGGAGCAGTTAATCCATTTACATTTAAGGTAATTATCAATATGTACATTCCTATTCCCATTGTCTTAACTGTGTTGGTTTTTTTATTGTAGGTCTTCTCCTTCTCTTGTGTTTCCTGCCTAGAGAAGTTCCTTTAGCTTTTGTTGTTAAGGTGGCTTGGTGGTGCTGTATCCTCTTAGCTTTTGTTTTTCTGTAAAGATTTAATTTCACTGTTGAATATGAATGAGTTCCTTGCTGGGTAGAGTAATCTTGGTTGTAGTATTTTTCTCCTTTCATCACTTTAAATATGTTCTACCACAGCCTTCTGGCTTGCAGAATTTGTGCTGAAAGATCAGCTGTTAACCTCATGGTGATTCCCTTGTATGTTATTTGTTGGTTTTCCCTTGCTGCTTTTAATATTTTTCATTTTATTTAATTTTTGATCATTTGATTAATGTGTGTCTTGTCATGTTTCTCCTTGGATTTATCCTGTATGGGACTCTCTGTGTTTCCTGGACTGGAATAACTATTTCCTTTCCCATATTAGGGGAGTTTTCAACTATATGCTCTTCAAATATTTTTTTCAGTCCCTTTCTTTTTCTCTTCTTCTTCTGGGGCCCCTATAATTCGAGTGTTGGTGTGTTTTATGTTGTCCCAGAGGTCTCTGAGACTCTCCTCAATTCTTTACATTCTTTTTTCTTTATTCTTCTCTGAAGTAGTTATTTCCACTATTTTATGTTCCAGGTCACTTATCTTTTCTTCTGCCTCAGTTATTTTGCTACTGATTCCTTCTAGAGAATTTTAAATTTCATTTTTTGTGTTATTCTTCATTGTTTGTTTACTCTTTAGTTCCTCTAGGTCCTGGTTAAACGTTTCTTGTATTTTCTCCATTCTATTTTCAAGATTTTGAATCATCTTTACTATCATTACTCTGAATTCTTTTTCAGGTAGACTTCCTATTTCCTCTTCATTTGTTTGGTATGGTGGGTATTTACCTTGCTCCTTCATCTACTTTGTGTTTCTCTGTCTTCTCAGTTTGCTTAACTTACTGTGTTTGGCATCTCTTCTTCACGGGCTGCAAGTTCTTAGTTCCCAATGTTTTTTGTGTTTGCCTTCAGTGGCTAAGATTGGTTTAGTGGCTTGTATAGGCTTCCTGATGGAGGGGACTGATGCCTGTGCTCTGGTGTATGAGGCAGGGTCTTTTCTTTTTGGTGGGCAGAACTGCATCCTGGGGTGTGTTTTGGTGTGTCTGTGAACATTTTATGATTTTAGGCAGCCTTTCTGCTAATGGGTGGGCTTGTGTTCCTGTGTTACTAGTTGTTTAGTATGGGCTGTTCAGCATTGTAGCTTGCTGATCGTTGAGTAGAGTTAAGTCTTAACCCTGAGATGGAGATCTATAGGATAGCTTTTGCTGTTTGATATTACATGGGGTTGGGAAGTCTCTGGTGGTCCAATATCCTGAACTCAAGTCTCCCACCCCAGAGGCTCAGGCCTGACACCTGGTCAGAACACCCAGACCCTGTCAGCCACACAGCTCAGGAGAAAAGGGAGATAAACAGAAAGGAAGAAAAATAAATAAAATAAAGTTATTGAAATAAAAATATTATTAAAAATAAAAAAATTAAGAAGTAATAAAAAAGAAGAAAGAAAGAAGAGAGAAACCAAACTAATAAACGAATCCACCAGTGATAACAAGCACTGAAAACTATACTAAAAAAGAAAAGAAAAACACTGACAGACAGAACCGTAGGACAAATGGGAAAAGCAAATGTGTACGAACAAAATCACACAAAGAAGCATACACATACACACTCACAAAAAGGGAAAAAGGAATATATATATATATATATATATATGTATATATATATATATATATATAAAGAGAGTGCAACTAAATCAATAAAGAAATCTACCAATGATAATAAGCTTTAAATACTAAACTAAGATAAACATAAACCAGAAAGAAATTAAATTGTGAAAGCAAACCACAATTCTATAGTTGCTCTCAAAATCCACCACCTCAATTTTGTGATGATTCATTGTCTATTCAGGTCTTCCTCAGATTCAGGGTACATCAAGTTGATTGTGGAGATTTAATCTGCTTCTCCTCAGGCTGAATGGAGAAATTTCCCTTTCTCTTCTTTGTTTGCACATCTCCTGGAGTTCAGCTTTGGATTTGGCCCTGCCTCTGTGTGTAGGTCAGCTGAGGGCGTCTGCTCCCCACCCAGACAGGATGGGGTTAAAGTAACAGCTGATGAGAGGGCTCTGGCTCACTCAGGCCTTGGGGAGGGAGGGGTACAGTAGTTATAATTGGAATGTGGAGTGAGCATGTGGAAGCAGAGACCAGCATGACTTTGCAGCAGCCTGAGGAGTGCCATGTGTTCTCCCGGGAAAGTTGTCCCTGGATCACGGGACCCTGGCTATGACAGGCTGCACAGGCTCCTGGGGCGGAGGTGTGTGTGTGTGGATAGTGACCTGTGCTTGCACACAAGCTTCTTGATGGCTGCAGCAGCAATCTTAGTGTTTCACACCCGTCTCTGGTGTCCGTGCTGATAATAGCAGTTCCTGCCTATCTCTGGAGCTCATTTAGGTCGTGCTTTGAACCCTGGCTCCACACGCAGCCCAAAATATGTTCTCTTGCCTCTTAGGCCGTTCCAGAGATTTTCCTGGACTTCCTACTGGCTAGTTGTGGTGCACTAGCCTCCTTCAGGCTGTGTTCATGCAGCCAACCTCAGTCCTCTCCCAGGGATATGACTTCTGAAGCCCGAGCGTCAGCTCCCAGCTACCCACCACCCTGCCAGGTGAGCAGACAATCCTCTTATGTTGGTGAGTGCTGGTTGACACCAATTCTTTGTGTGGGAATCTCTCTGCTTTGCCCTTTGCACCCCTGTTGCTTCCCTCTCCTCCGTGGCTGCAAAGCTTCCCCCCAGCCCATCCCCCATCTCTGCCAGTGAAGGGGCTTCATAGTGTGTGGAAACTTTTCCTCCTTCACAGCTCCCACCCAGAGGTGAAGGTCCCATCCCTATTCTTTTGGTCTCCGTTTTTTTTTTTTTCTTTTGCCCTACCCATGTACGTGGGGAGTTTCTTGCCTTTTGGGAAGTCTGAGCTCTTCTGCCAACATTCAATAGGTGTTCTGTAAGAGTTGTTCCACATGTAGATATATTTCTGATGTATCTCTGGGGAGGAAGATGATCTCCACATCTTACTCCTCTGCCATCTGAAGGTCCTTTCTCTGTAGATGTATTTGTGAGGAGTGACAAATTCCACATCCTCATCTTCTGCCATCTTGACTCCACTCCTCTGATTTTTACATTTTTAATTGGTTGTGTTTAGGGTTGAGTAGGCACTGTTTTAGAGTCTATATTGCTTTCAATAGTTATGTTAAGTCTGTCTTTTTTTCCTTTTAATTCTATAATTGTGAAGTAAACTAAATGTTTTTGCAAGTGATGACAATTATAAGAGTATTAAAATCCCATTTATGTTTTTGTTCTGCAATCAAATGCATAAGTTATATTTCCTAATATATCATACATTTGGGTTCTTTAACTGTCCTTTTCATTAGTAAAATAAGCTGTGTTGTAGTGACTTTGGGCTAATAGCAAAATGCTCTGATCCAAAAGAAAGCCAAGGAAAAGAACGATGCCATACTAGGAATGAATGTTTAACCTGGATAAGGGAAGATATGAGAGATGACAGAATTCCTATCTTTAGATATTTGAAGAGTTTCATGTGTAACAGGGAGTAGACTTTATTTTATTTGGCTTTGGTAGGCTGAACTAGGTTGAAATGTCAGGGATGTGGATTTTTGTCTCACTAGAAGGGAGGACTTCTAACAATTATGATTGTTAAAAATGTAACCATCCACATTAATAACTTTTTCACTGAACTTGCCCTGAGAGCTAGAGCTGAAGTAGAGGCAGCACCTTTTGCTGCATCTACCACCAGATACCCTCTAGTCCATCACATATTCTGGTAGTTTCTTTCAGTTGTTGCAATGATAGTCTCAATAAATGTGAATGTCTGAAACTACTGTAATTCTGTTAATAAATACAGATCTTTAAAGTTACTGAAGCTTCTGAAAGTTCCATGTTATATAAGCAGAACTAATTGTTCTCTCAGCCAAATTCTGAAAGAGACAAAGTTTATATGAGTTGTAATATCTTTTCCAAGCCCCTATCTTTCAAGGCCTAGTGACCTGCCAGGCCTTCCCCAGACCTTTATCCCATGTTTCATTCCTAAATGTTCATTGACTAACCTCAGTAGTCATCTAATCCCTGATAAGGTTGTCTTTCAAAATAGATTTTTATCTCTCTCAGCATTGAGGATAGGGAAAGCTGGCTCTCAAATTTTGAAAATACAGATAGAGATAATTGTAAAACTGAATGTAAAACAAGAATTTTGAAATGTATGTTTGGCAGCTATTTGCCAGGAAGACTTACTTTTTGGTTATCTCTGCAAGTTTGATTACTTCCTCTGACTACTAAGGGAAAAACCTGACTGAAGTTATTGCCAAAACAGTGATCTTTTTGATTCTGAAAATATCTTCAACAGTACTGTTATCCAGTTGTAGATTGGCAAGATATTTTCAATTTACATAGAAAAGACCTTTTGAGTTTATGAAAGTTCACACTTGAATACCTCTTTGGTAGAATACAAATATATTTGTATACCCAAACATGGACTGATATGCCCTTGACACTATTTTTCTCTATTTTCTGCAGAAATCATCATTCTGATGCTTTCCCTAAGGAAGGAACACAAATTCTCAAGATGGGAAGTAACAGCACAAACAGTACAAGAGCAAAGTGCACTGATCTTCAAATGTCATTTCAGTACTCTCTCTATGCAACCACTTATATCTTCATATTTATCCCCGGTCTACTGGTGAACAGTGCAGGCTTGTGGGTTTTGTGCCGCTTCATCAGCAAGAAAAATAAAGCCATCATTTTCATGATCAACCTCTCTGTGGCTGACTTTGGTCATGTGCTGTCCTTACCCCTCCGGATTTACTATTACATCTGCCACCACTGGCCTTTCTAGAGGGCCCTTTACCTGCTGTGTTTCTACTTAAAGTATCTCAACATGTATGCCAGCATGTTTTTCCTGACATGCATCAGCCTTCAGAGGTGCTTCTTTCTCCTCAAGCCTTTCAGGGCCAGAGACTGGAAGCGTAGGTATGATGTGGCCATCAGTGCTGCCATCTGAGTCATCGTGGGGACTGCCTGTTTCCTACTTCCAATTCTGAGAAATTCTGGATTAGCCAACAATACTGAATCCTGCTTTGCTGATTTAGGGCTTCAACATATTAGCATGGCGTCTACTGTTGGCATGGTAACTGTAGCTGAAATTGGAGGGTTTGTCTTACCTGTTGTAATTATTACTTATTGCACATGGAGAACAAGAAAAATTTTACAGGAATTCCAAGTTCCCACTCAGAACACCAAAGAGAGAAAAATGGCTTTGTGGATGGTCCTGATGTGTGCAGTGGTATTCATTGTGTGTTTCACACCCTACCACCTCAACTTCCCTTTCTTTATGATGGTGAAGCAACAAATCTTTTCAAACTGCTCCTTTATAAAGAGCACTCTATTTTCCCACATAATTTCCACGTGTCTTGCAAATTTAAATTGCTGCCTTGATCCAGTTGTATATTATTTTATGACCTCAGAATTTCGTGATGGATTTTCAGAACATGGTAGCTTGATTCTTCAGTCATGTGTGAAATGCAAGGATGGTGCTTTGGATATTCAGCATAGGAAGGAGGATCTTCAAACAATCTCTCTTGAATTTATGGATGGTTCCAAAACAATGTAAACAAATAATTACCTAGAATAATCTATATGCTCTATCAGTTTATCTATGTCACCTGGAAGATCTTTCTTAAAAAAAATGGTACCCTTAAGTGCCTTAATGAAACATGGCTCCCTTCCCTTAATCTTCAAAATGATTCTTCTGGAAAAAAATATTAAAGCCTATATTTTCTGTCCAAATGGAAATATTGTTCTATGGAGCATATGAGAAAATAACTTTATTTACACAAAAGGATGAACAACAGAATGAATTGCACCCCTGTTCCTCAGCAATAGGTCCAAAATTTTCACCTTCCCCTACTAGAAACAAAATGCAAATTGAAAATAGATGAACATAGATGAATTGTCTACACATTTAAAAATGTACAGGAGAACAATACTATCCTTGCTTTATCAAGAAGTTATACACAGGTGGAGTGGCCAAGATGGCAGAGTAGGAAGACCCTGATCTCAACTCCTTCCACAGGCACACCAAAATTACAAATACTTACAGAGCAACTATTGATGAGAACAACCTGAACACTAGCAGAAAATATATTTTACAACTAAAGATGTAAAGAAAGAACCACAATACGCAAAATGAAGTGACAGAGCAATATGTTCCAAATAAAGTAACAAGATAAAACCCCAGAAGAAGAACTAATTTAATTGGAGATAAGCAATCTACCCAATAAAACATTCATGGTGGTGATCATAAAGATGCTGAAAGAACTCAGGACAAAAAGTGGATGAACACAGTGAGAATAGTAAAAAAAAAAAAAAAAAGAGTTAAAAAATTATAAAGAAGAACCAAACAGAGATGAAGAATATAATAAATGAACTAAAAATTAAACTTGAATGAATCAACAGTAGATTAGATGATACATAGGAACAGATCAGCAAAGTGGAAGACAGAGTTGTGGAAATTGTTTTAGCTAAACAGAAAAAAACAACACAGAATTTTTAAAAATGGGAACAGTTTAAGAGACCTCTGAGACAACATCAAGCATAATAACATTCTCATTATAGGGGTCCCAGAATGAAAAGAGAAAGAGAAAGTGGCAAAGAACATATTTGAAGATATAATAGCTGAAAACTTAACTAACCTGGGAAATGAAAAAAAAAAAAAAATCCAGGTCCAGGAAGCACAGGGACTTTGCAAGCAGGATCAAACCAAAAATGACTACACAAAGACACACTGTAAATAAAATGAAAAAAAAAAGAAAAAGAAAAAAGAGAATATTAAAAGCAGCAAGGGAAAAGTAACAAGTTACATACAATGAAACTCCCATAATACTATCATTGACTTTTAGGCAGAAACTCTGCAGGTAGAGGTGTGGGCCATGATATATTTAAAGGGGTGAAGGGGAAAAGCCTATCATGAAGAATACTCAACCTGACAAGGTTAACATTCAGATTTGAAGGAGATATTAAAAGTTCTACAGGCAAGCAAAAACAAAAAGAATTCAGGAGCACAAAACCAGATTTAAAAGAACTGTTAAAGGGATTTCTCTAAGCAGAAAAAGAAAGACCTCAGCTACAAATATGAAAATTACAAAATGAAAAATCTCATTGGTAAAGGCAAATATGCAGTAATGGTAGTAAATCAATGACATATAAAGCTAGAAGGAAGGTTAAAAGACAAAAGTTGTAAAATCAGCTGTATACATGATAAGTAGTTAAGGGGATACACAAAACAAAAAGATGTAAAATGTGATGTCAAAAACAATAAATGGGGGAGAAGTAAAAATTCATGGTTGGAAAAATGCATTCAAAGTTAAGAAATCAGCAACTTACATAACATACATATATATAGGTTGCTATATATAAAACCCACGATAACCACAAAACAAAAATCCATAATAGATACAGAACACCAAAGACAGAAATGAATCCAAACATACCGCTGAAGATATTTATCAAATCACAAGGGAAGAGAGCAAAAGAAGAAGAAAGGAACAAAAAGAACTCTATCTATCAATATTTATTTATTTATTTGTTTGTTTTAATTTTGGTTGTGCTTGGTCTTCATTGCTGTGTGTGGGTTTTCTCTAGTTGCAGCAAATGGGGGCTACTCTTCATTGCAGTGCATGGGCTTCCCATTGCGGTGGCTTCTCTTGTTGGGGGGCACAGGATCTAGGCATGCAGGCTTCAGTAGTTGTGGCACACGAGCTCTAGAGCACAGACTCAGCAGTTGTGGTGCACAGGCCCAGTTGCTCCACCACACGTAGGATCTTCTTGTACCAGGGCTCTAACCCGTGTCCCCTGCATTGGCAGGTGGGTTCTTAACCACTGTACAACCAGGGAAGCCCAATAATTACTTTAGATATAAATGGAATATATGCTCCAATCAAAAGACATAGAGTGGCTGAATGGATACAAAAACAAGGCTCATATATATGTTGCCTGCAAGAGATTCCCTTAAGATCTCAAGACACATGTGAACTGGAAATGGGAAGATGGCAAAAGGTATGCCATGCAAATGGAAATGAAAAGAAAGCAGGGGTAACAATACTTCCATCAAACAAAATAGACCTTAAAATAAAGACTGTAATAAGAGACAAAAAAAGACATTACATAATGATAAAGTGATATATACAAGAAGAATATATAATAATTGTAAATATATATGCACCCAACATCAGTACATAAATACATAAAGCAAATATTAACAGACATAAAATGAGAAATTGACAATAACACAATAATTGTAGGGGACTTTAACACTCCACTTACATCATTGGACTGATCATCCAGACAGAAATTCAGTAAGGAAACACTGGCCTTAAATGACACATTAGATCAGCAACAGAATACAAATTATTTTCAAGTGCACATGAAACATTCTCCAGGTCAGATCACATGCTAGATAACTAAACAAGTCTTGGTAAGTTTAAGAAAATTGAAATCATATATCAACCATCTTTTCTGACCACAATGTTATGAGACTAGACTATAAATCGATTACATGGAAAAAAACTGCAAAAATCACAAACACATGGAGGCTAAACAATGTGCAATAAACAACCAGTGGATTACTGAAGATCTCAAAGAGAAAATCAAAAGTACCTGGAGATAAGTGCAGATGAAATCACAATGATCCAAAATCTGTGGGATTCAGCAAAAGCATTTCTAAGAGAGTAGTTTATAGAAATATCATACAGTAAGTTCCATATATACAAACCTTCAAGTCATGATCTTTCAAAGATGTGAACATGCGTTTGCATGTCCAATCACGTAAGTTAGTTCACGTGTCTGGCATACATTGTCTCATACATGCATCCTCTATGAGTAGTTGTGCTTTTGTGTACTTTATTGTACAGTACTGTATAGAGTACAGTAGTACAGTATCTTTATTTCAAGCCCAGGAAGTCCGCAAGCCAAGTGTAAAACTAGCACTATATAGTCAATTGTGTTAGTTGGGTACCTATGCTAAATTTGTTGGACTTACGAATACGCTCTCAGGATGGAATTTGTTCATATGTAAGGGACTTACTGTACAAGCTTTTCTCAGGAAACAAGAAAAATCTCAAATTAAACAGCCTAACCTTACAACTATAGGAACTAGGAAAAGAAGAATTAACAAAACCCAAAGTTAGTAGAAGGAAAGAAATAAAGATCAGAGCTGAAATAAATTAAATAGAGAAAGGTCAATAAAACTAAGAGTTAGTTCTTTGAAAAGATGAATCAAATCCATAAAGCTTTAGTCATGCTCATCAAGAAAAAAAGAGAGAGGACCCAAATCAATAAAATGAAAAATGGAAAAGAAGTTACAGGTGACACCACAGAAATACAAAGGATCATAAGAGCTTACTATGAACAACTATATGCCAATAAAATGGACAACATAAAATAAATGGAAAAAAATTCCTAGAAATGTACAATCTGCCAAGACTGAACAAGGAATAAATAGAAAATATGAACAGACCAATTATCAGTAATGAAACTGAATCAGTAATTTAAAAAGCTTCCATCAAACAAAGGTCAGGAACAGATGGCTTCACAGGTGAATTCTACCAAACATGTAGAGAAGAGTTAATACTTAGTTTTCTCGAACTATTCAATAAATTTGCAGAGCACATAATGCTTCTGAACTAATTCTAAGAGGCCAGCATCACCCTGTTACCAAAACCAGACAAAGATATCACACAAAAAAGAAAATTACAGGTGAATATCACTGATGAACATAGATGCAAAAATTCTCTACAAAATATTAGCACACCAAATCCAACAATACATTAAATAGGTCATACATAATTATCAAGTGGGATTTATTCCAAGGACACAAGGATAGTTCAATATCTGCAAAATAATTTGATATACCACATTAACAAATTGAATAATAAGAATCATATGGTCATCTCAATAGCTGCATAAAAAGCTTTTGACAAAATTCAACAGAAAGTGGGCATAGAGGGAATATACCTCAATATAATAAAGGTCGTATATGACAAGCCCACAGATAACATTATACTCAATGATAAAAAGGTGAAAGCATTTATTCTAAGATCAGGAGCAAGACAAGGATGCCCACTCTCACCACTTTTATTCAACATAATATTGAAACTCCTAGCCACAGAAATCAGGAATCCAATGTGGAAAGGAAGAAGTAAAACTGTTATTGCTTACCAATGACATGATACTCTATACAGAAAATCCTGAAGATGTCACCAAGAAAACTACTAGAGCTCATTAAAGAATTCTGTAAAGTGCAGGACACAAGATTAATATATAGGAATCTGTTGCAATTTTATACACTAAAAATGAACTATTAGAAAAGAAATTAAGAAAGCAATCCTATTTACTATCACATCAAAAAGAGTAAAATACCTAGGAATAAATCTAACTAAGTAGGTAGAAGACCTGTACTCTGAAAACTATAGCTCAGTGATGAATGAAACTGAAGAGGACACAAGCAGATGCAAGGACATACCATGCTCATGGATAGGAAGAATCAATATTGCTAAAATGACCATACAACCCAAGGCAATCTACAGATTCAATGCAATCTCTATCAAAAATAATGGCATTTTTCACAGAATTAGAACAAATAATTCAAAAATGTGTACAAAACACAAAAGACCCTGAATAGCCCAAAGTATCATGCTCCCTGATTTCAAACTATACTACAAAGCTATACTATACTACGAATCAAAACTCTATGATACAGACAAACTTATATGGGCAATTAATCTATGACAAAAGAGGCATGGATATGCAATGGAGAAAAGACAGCCTCTTCAGTAAATGTTACTGGGAAAACTGGACAGTTATATGCAAAATAATAAAACATGATTAATTTCTAACACCATATACAAAAGTAAACTAAAAATGGATTAAATACTTAAATGTAAGACCTGAAGCCATAAAACTTCTAGAAGAAAATATAGGTAATACTCTGTGAAATCTGCATTAGCAATATTTTTTAGATATGTCTCCTCAGGCAAGGGAAACAATAGAAAAAAAATAAACAAATGGGACTACATCAACAAGAATATTTTGCACAGCAAAGGAAACTACCAATGAAATGAAAAGGCTGCATACTGAATGGGAGAAGATATTTGCAAATGATATATCTGGTAAGAGGTTAATATCCAAAATATATAATTTACCATCAAAAAACTAAAAATCTGATTAAAACATGGGCAGAGGATCTGAATATACATTTTTCCAAAAATAACATACAGATAGCCAACAAATATATTAATATATTAAAAGAGGCTCAACACCACTAATCATCAGGGAAATACAAATAAAAACTAAAATGAGATATCACCTCACACCTGTCCAAATGGCAATTATCAAGAACAAAAAAATAAGTTTTGGCAAATATTGGAGAAAAGAATACTCTCATGCACTGTTGCTGGGAATTTAAATTGGTGAATCCATTATGGAAAAAATTATAGAGATTCCTCAAAAAGGTAAAAATAGAACTATCATATAATGTATCAATTTCACTCCTGGATATTTATCTTAAAAAGACAAATACAATATTTAGATATGTTATATGCATCCCTATGTTTTTGCAGCATTATTTACAATAGTCAAGATATGGAAGCAACTCAAGTGCCCATCAATAGATGAATGAATATTGAAGATGTAGTATATACATATATATAATGGAATATTATTTAATCATAAAAAGAATGAAATCTTACCATTTGTGACCACATGGGTGAGCCTAGAAATTATTGTTTTAAGTAAAATAAGTCAGATAGAGATAAGTACTGTGTGATTTCACTTATATGTGGAATCTAAGAAACTAAACAAAACAAATGGAAAAACACAACAAAACAGAAACAGAGATATAGATACAGAAAGCAAATGGTGGTTGCCAGAGGGAATGGGGGTGGGAGGAGGAGATAAATAGTTGAGGGAGATTGAGGTACAGACTTTCAATTACAAAATAAATGAATCACAATTTTGAAATGTACAGTGTGGAGAATAATCAATAATTATGTAGTATCTTTGTGTGGTGACAGATAGTAACTAGAATTATCATGGTGATCATTTTGAAATGTATAGAAATATCAAGTCACTATGTTGTTTAACAGTAACTAGCACAGTGTTGTAGGTTAATTATACTTCAGAAACAAAGAATCAAACAAAGTCATAGAAAAAGAGATCAGATTTGTGGTTACCAGAGGCATAGGATGGGGGCAGGGGGAATTGGTTTAAGGTGGTCATAAGGTACATATTTACTGTTATAAGATAAATAAATACTAGGGATGTAATGTACAACATGATAAATATAACTAGCACAACTGTACATCATACATGAAAATTTTTGAGAGAAAATCCTGCGTTCTCATCACAAGGCAAAATTTATTTTCTATTTCTTTATAAAGTAGAAAAAAAAACAGATGCTATTCTTTGTATCTGTATAAGATGATGGGTGTTCACTAAACTTATTGTGGTAATCATTTCGTGGTGTATGTAAGTCAGATCATTGTGTCGTACACCATAAACCTATACAGTGCTGTATGTCAATTATATCTCAATAAAACTGGAAGAAAAGAGAAAGTAAGACACAGACCCCTGTCTTACAAGTACATGTGACAAATATTAACAGAAGTCTGGACAGTTGTCAGGGGAGTACAGGAGTGAAATGTGCTCAAGAGTATCAAAAAGACAACAAAATATCATTCCACCATTTGTTTCTCTCAAGCTAAAAAAGGCAGGATCCAAAAATTTGCTCAACACAAAGTGGAAACTTCTTGTCTCTAAAGTGAAAAAACAAAAATTTTCCCAGTGGACAGACTACCCATAAAGAGTATTATTTTTCTCACATAAATAATATATTTAAGAAATAAATACCTTCTTATGTTGATATCTGACAATTTTAACAATAATTGAAAATATTTATTGAGCCCTTACTATGCATCTGGCATGTAAGTGCTTCTGATACATCAACTCATTTAATTGTCACAATTTCTCTAAGATGAGAAAAGACAGAGAGAGGAAACTTGCCTAAGGACACAGGACTAGTAAGTAGAGTTTTCCCTCTGGAGACTATGCTCTTTCATAAATATACTCTTCCTCCTCCCTGGAAATTCTGATCACTGTGGAATTAAAAAATGGCTACCTGAGAGGATGATGTATTTCTATAGTAATTTCTACATTGCTCTTGATGCTGACAAAGATTCTCACTAGATTAAATAGATGACGTTTCTCTACATACACACCCAACACGCTTCCTCTCACCCGAACATTTAAAAATAGAAAGGTTGAGTTCTAAGCTCCTATCCAGGGAATTAACAGGGAATTTTCTTGAGAGTTATCTCCTTTAAAGAGGCTTACTTCTCTGGGTGATTCTAGAGGTCAGGGGGTTGATGTTGCTGCTTTGGAGAGACAAGACTAGAGTAAAGAGGGATACCTTTATTAAAACTCATACAGGTTTAGATTTTCTTAAGTTTCTGCAAGTGTTGGAAGGTCATGCTCTTTGTGCATTGTGCATGGCATGGTAACTACAGGATGGCCATGGAGTCTTGACTCTAAGCACTGTTACCTTAAGCACATTGATAGAATCTCTCTGGTGTGACATGTGATCGCTTGGAAGACTAATCTGAGAGGCATTTTAGTGCCTGCCAAATGTGGAAGGTCAGGATCCATGAAAACAACATTTAGCAGGTTTGATGTCAAAGATGACAGTCACCAAGGCTTACAGCAGTCACTCCTAATTTATAGGCAACTCAAAGTTCCTAGAATAGGAACTTGGAGAGGGGGAGGTCACCCACATTCCTCCATCTATTCTAATGAGTGGTGGCTCAGAGTCAAAATTACTGTGATTTATAAAAATTATGTAAGGTGAGATTTCATGGACCTGAGCATGTGGATGATATCCATTTCACCATACTGTGATATATGTGACTCTTAGAGTAATTGCTCTATAGGACTACAAAGACATAAAAAGCAACACACAGTGATTCAAAAAGAATTGAACTTGCAAACATTTAGTACTTGATAGATAGTTTTTATATGAATATGTAATAAAAATAAATTTATACAGGAACTTTCATGTTTATTTCCAATAATCTTACAGATGCTCCCTTTGCGTCCCTCATGTCAAAGGTTCCACATCAGTGTTGTTGCTGATTCATCCTAGAGTATACATCTCCACTGAAGGTAGAAGTGAAGCCACAGTGTTAAGTGTTTCCTCAAGACCACAAGGAGATGTAAACCCAAGGTTGTTCATGAATCCCCACAAGAAGTCAGGTAGTCTAGAACATTTTAAAAGTCTTCCATTCTGTTTGAATCACCCTGTTTTTGTACTTATATTCTCTGACAATATGTCAAAGTTGACGATTAAACTTTTTTTGGAGAACAGCCATGTTCTCAATAACAATAAGCATTTATCTAAACTTCATGCAGTCAACACACTTACATTACACCACAGGTGTGTCACATATTAATCAAAGGTCTGCAGAGGAGAGGAAAATAATGTTTCACAATGTTACTGTGATTAAAAGCAGAGTACCTAGAGTTACCTTGCCTGGGTTCTTAGATATGTCCCAAATATAACAATATCACAAATTAGTAAACTGAGGAAGCATTAAACCATATTAAAATATGTATGTATATGAGGGAAAGAGTATATTTGTGAATGTGTGTGTATGTAGTATCTTCCATACATTTGATCATTTAAATTTAGGTATGCACTGTGACGTTGAAACAATAAAAACATATGTCCTACTTTTTTCTTTGCTTGCAATCTGGTATGATCATGATTGTAGTATAAACAAATTTCAGAATTTTATAATGTAATTATTGTACAGGTTTAAGGCATTTGTCTTTATTTCTATCATTTTTCTCAAGGATAATGTATTGCCATGTAATTAATCCTTTATAGGAATTTTTAAAAATTAAAAGTAAAAAAAATGCACTATTTAAGAAAAGTAGCCTAAAAAAGAAATGTTTATTAATATTATTAGGAGTTATGGGAATTAATATCCTTATAACTTGGAATATCTATGAGACTTTCATTTTCTCCCCTTAGGGAAATAAACAATTTGGATTCATCCCAGATATCTCAAAAGTATCATGAGATTCACACACAACAAATACAGCTTAAGCACAAAATAATATTGTATCTTAATGTATTTCACGAACTTCAGAGTTTCAGAGTTTGCAATGAAAGCTCTTTGCTTGGATGTCTGTATGTGTGATGTAATGTACGCTTTTATATAGTGACACTAATTTAGCAAATATTTTGTTATATTCGTTGATTAAAATCAACTGTGCCATGGTCTGCCTAGATTAATTCCTCTATAAACATCCTCAGTCACAACCTGATATATGTAAACTGTGAGTTAATGAAGAATAAAATACAGGCATATAGTTTTTCAGTTGGACCTAATTTCTCACAAGTAAAGATACATGTAAGCAGAACAGTGGTGAATTGAATCTTATTATAAATGCAGAATTAAAAATTGCTATTTTTGAAATCTCTGTGGTTAAGTCATTTTGTAATACAAATCACTCCCACTGGAAAATTTGATAATTAAAGTTTCATATTTGGAATTCATTAAAATGGTATTTTAAGAAGCAGTGGTTAGTTTTATAAAATTATAAACTTATTTTCTTGTCTTTATAAGATTGGGAATTCACAAAATGTTTTGTGTGAATTTTTTTGTAATAGTGATTGCCTAACAAAACAAAAACAGATAACATTTACCACGATGGTGGGGGCAGGGTAAAACCTAGATTTTCTAAAGTCCTCGAGGAATCTGTATTTTAGACAATTGTATTCTGTAGAAATGATCAAGTAACTCTTTAAGTATCTGAATATTTAAAACATCATTTTAGGTGCAAATATTTCTAAATTATATTCTTTCAAACCCACATAAGCAGTTTGTTTTAAACAAGGGGACATGGTGTATGAGAGAAGCATTAATCCAGATTCAGAGAACCAGGATCCTAGTTTCAGTTCTGCCACTCAGAAGCTATGTGACTTTGGGCAAGTTATCTTTCTTTGGGATTTAGTTTTATTATTTGTCCATAAGGAAGCTAGACTAGAAGATCTCAATATGAAGCATACTTTTTGGAAAGTGCTTTATAAACTCTTAAGCACTTTACACAGGTTTGCTTTTGTTATTATTAGTATTGATATTGTTATTATTTAAGAAGAGGGTCAACTCTAACATTTAATGTAATCTTTTTAGGATGACTGAAGGTCATATTATAAACTTCAGTTATTCTACTATATGCATTTGCTTCTTTCAGAGGTATTGAAATTTGTAGGATTACCTGTACCTACACTAATATTGTCCCATGGATTTCTTTTTTTTTTTTTTTAACATACATACTGGATTTATTATTTATTTATTTATTTATTTATTTATTCAAACAGAAAGTCACAAAAATTATAATCATAATCATCAGGTCACTCAGTCCCATGTAATTAATTTTTTTTATCTTGATCTTTTGTTAGCACTTTTATGAATTCATCAGTTTTCCATTAGAGTTCTGAAAATGCTTATTCACTCAGTTCAGCAGTATAGTCATGTACCAAAAACCTGCACTTGTCAATCTTTTCAATGAATTCCTTGAAGATGAAACCTTTTTACAGGAAAATTTTTGCAAAAGCATCAGAGTACTACCAGAACTGCCTGTAAATGTCAAAAGAATTTAAAATGACCACGGTTAAAGATTTGATGAAAGTTCAAAATAATTCAATTGAGAAGGAAATTTAATTATTTCTGAGATATACATTTTAAAATAATAACTAGAATTATAACTTATAACATTATACCAGAACATATAAGATTTTTAGGAATTTCATGTAATGTCTGAAAAAATTATATTAACATATTTCCATACAAATAACTCAAAGAAAGTTTAGTATTAGTTGTTTTTTGTTTTTCTTAATTTTTAAATTTTTTATTTATTTTTTTATACAGCAGGTTCTTATTAGTCATCAATTTTTTACAGAACACGGTATACATGTCAATCCCAATTGCCAAATTCAGCACACCACCATCTCCCCGCAGCTTTCCCCCTTGGTGTCCAAACGTTTATTCTCTACATCTGTGTCTCAGTTTCTGCCCTGCAAACTGGTTCATCTGTATCATTTTTAGGTTCCACATACATGTGTTAATATACGATATTTGTTTTTCTCTTTCTGACTTACTTCACTCTGTATGACAGGCTCTAGATCCAAACACGTCTTACCAAATGAACCAATTTTGTTCCTTTTTATGGCTGAGAAATATTCCATTGTATATATGTACCACAACTTCTTTATCCATTCATCTGTCGATGGGCATTTAGGTTGTTTCCATGACCTGGCTATTGTAAACAGTGCTGCAATGAATATTGGGGTGCATGCGTCTTTTTGAATTATGGTTTTCTCTGGGTATATGCTCACTAGTGAGATTGCTGGATCATATGGTAATTCTATTTTTAGTTTTTTAAGGAACCTCCATACTGTTCTCCATAGTGGCTTTATCAATTTACATTCCCACCAGCAGTGCAAGAGGGTTCCCTTTTCTCCACACCCTCTCCAGCATTTGTTGTTTGTAGATTTTCTGATGATGCCCATTCTAACTGGTGTGAGGTGATACCTCATTGTAGTTTTGATTTGCAATTCTCTAATAATTAGTAAGGTTGAGCAGATTTTCATGTGCTTCTTGGCCATCTTTATGTCTTCCTTGGATAAATGTCTATTTAGATCTTCTGCCCATTTTTGGATTGGGTTGTTTGTTTCTTTAATATTGAGCTGCATGAGATGTTTATATATTTTGGAGATTAATGCCTTCTCCATTGATTCATTTGCAAATATTTCCTCCCATTCTGAGGGTTGTATTTTCATCTTGTTTATGGTTTCCTTTCCTGTGCAAAAGCTTTGAAGTTTCATTAGGTCCCATTGGTTTATTTTTGTTTTTATTTCCATTACTCTAGGAGGTGGATCAAAAAAGATCTTGCCGTGATTTGTGTCAAAGAGTGTTCTTCCTATGTTTTCCTCCAAGAGTTTTATAGTGTTCAGTCTTACATTTAGGTCTTGAATCCATTTTGAGTCTATTTTTGTGAATGGTGTTAGGGACTGTTCTAATTTCATTCTTTTACATGTAGCTGTCCAGTATTCCCAGCAACATTTATTGAAGAGACTGTCTTTTCTTGATTGTATATCCTTTCCTCCTTTCTCTTAGAACAGTTGACCATAGGTGCATGGGTTTATCTCTGGGCTTTCTATCTTGTTCCATTGTTTTATGTTACTGTTCTTGTGCCAGTGCCATAATGTCTTGATTACTGTATCTTTGTAGTATAGTCTGAAGTCAGGGAGGCTGATACCTCCAGCTCCGTTTTTTTTTTTCCTCAAGACTACTTTGGCTATTTGGGGTCTTTTGTGTCTCAATACAATTTTTTTTACATCATTATTGGAGTATAATTGCTTAACAATGGTGTGCTAGTTTCTGCTTTATAACAAAGTGAATCAGTTATACATATACATATGTTCCCATATCCCCTCCCTCTTGCATCTCCCTCAAACATTTCTTATCCCACCCCACCAGGCAGTCACAAAGCACCGAGCTGATCTCCCTGTGCTATGCAGCTGCTTCCCACTAGCTATCTACCTTACGTTTGGTCATGTATATATGTCAATGCCTCTCTTTTACTTTGTCACAGCTTACCTTTCCCCCTCCCCATATCCTCAAGTCCGTTCTCTAGTAGGTCTGTCTCTTTATTCCTGTCTTACCCCTAGGTTCTTCATGACATTTTCTTTTCTTCTTAAATTCCATATATATGTGTTAGCATACGGTATTTGTCTTTCTCTTTCTGACTTACTTCACTCTGTATGACAGACTCTATGTCTATCCACCTCATTACAAATAGCACAATTTCATATCTTTTTATGGCTGAGTAATATTCCATTGTATATATGTGCCACAACTTCTTTATCCATTCATCTGATGATGGACACTTAGGTTATTTCCATCTCTGGGATATTGTAAATAGGGCTGAAATGAACATATTGGTACATGACTCTTTTTGAATTATGGTTTTCTCAGGGTATATGCCCAGTAGTGGGATTGCTGGGTCATATGGTAGTTCTATTTGTAATTTTTTAAGGAACCTCCATACTGTTCTCCATAGTGGCTGTACCAATTCACATTCCCAGCAGCAGTGCAAGAGTGTTCCCTTTATTCCACACCCTCTCCAGCATTTATTGTTTCTAGATTTTTTGATGATGGGCATTCTGACTGGTGTGAGATGATATCTCATTGTAGTTTTGATTTGCATTTCTCTAATGATTAAAGATGTTGAGCATTCTTTCATGTGTTTGTTGGCAGTCTGCATATCTTCTGTGGAGAAATGTCTATTTAGGTCTTCGGACCATTTTTGGATTGGGTTGTTTCCTTTTTGTTATTGAGCTGCATGAGCTGCTTATAAATGTTGGAAGTTAATCTTTTGTCAATTGTTTCCTTTGCAAATATTTTCTCCCATTCTGAGGTTTGTCTTTTGGTCTTGTTTATGGTTTCCTTTTGCTGTGCCAAAGCTATTAAGTTTCATTAGGTCCCATGTGTTTACTTTTGTCTTTATTTCCATTTCTCTAGGAGGTGGGTCCAAAAGGATCTTGCTGTGATTTATGTCATAGAGTGTTCTGCCTATGATTTCGTCTAAGAGTTTGATAGTGTCTGGCCTTACATTTAGGTCTTTAATCCATTTTGAGCTTATTTTTGTGTAAGGTGTTAGGGAGTGATCTAATCTCATACTTTTACATGTACATGTCCTGTTTAGTCAGCACCACTGATTGAAAAGGCTCTCTTGTCTCCACTGTATATTCTTGCCTCCTTTATCAAATATAAGGTGACAATATGTGCATGGGTGTATCTCTGGGCTTTCTATCCTGTTCCATTGATCTATATTTCTGTTTTTGTGCCAGTACCATACTGTCTTGATTACTGTAGCTTTGTAGTATAGTCCGAAGTCAGGGAGCCTGATTCCTCCAGCTCCATTTTTCGTTCTCAAGATTGCTTTGGCTATTTGGGGTCTTTTGTGTTTCCATACAAATTGTGAAATGTTTTGTTCTAGTTCTGTGAAAAATGCCAGTGGTAGTTTGATAGGGATTACATTGAATCTGTAGATTGCTTTGGGTAGTAGAGTCATTTTCACAATGTTCATTATTCCAATCCAAGAATATGGTATATCTCTCCATCTATTTGTATCATTTTTAATTTCTTTCATCAGTGTCTTATAATTTTTGCATACAGATCTTTTGTCTCCTTAGGTAGGTTTATTCCTAGATATTTTATTCTTTTTGTTGCAATGGTAAATGGGAGAGTTTTCTTGATTTCACTTTCAGATTTTTCATCATTAGTATATAGGAATGCCAGAGATTTCTGTGCATTTATTTTGTATCCTGCTACTTTACCAAATTCATTGATTAACTCTAGTAGTTTTCTGGTAGCATCTTTAGGATTTTCTATGTATAGTATCATGTCATCTGCAAACAGTGACAGCTTTACTTCTTCTTTTCTGATTTAGATTCCTTTTATTTCCTTTTCTTCTCTGATTTCTGTGGATAAAAGTTCCAAAACTATGTTGAATAAGAGTGGTGAGAGTGGGCAACCTTGTCTTGTTCGTGATCTTGTGGAAATGGTTTCATTTTTTCAGCATTGAGGACAATGTTGGCTGTGGGTTTGTCATATACGACCTTTATTATGTTAAGGATAGTTCCCTTTATGCATACTTTCTGCAGGGTTTTTTTATCATAAATCAGTGGTGAATTTTGACGAAAGGTTTCTCTGCATCTATTGAGATGATCATATTTTTTTCTCCTTCAGTTTGTTAATATGGTGTATCACGTCGATTGATTTATGTATATTGAAGATTTCTTGCATTCCTGGAATAAACCCCACTTGATCATGCTGTATGATCCTTTTAATGTGCTGTAGGATTCTGTTTGTAGTGTTTTGTTGTGGATTTTTGCGTCTATATTCATCAGTAATATTCCCCTGTAGTTTTCTTTCTTTGTGATATCCTTGTCTGGTTGTGGTATCAAGGTGATGGTGGCTTCGTAGAATGAGTTTGAGAGTGTTCCTCCCTCTGCTATATTTTGGAAGATTTTGAGAAGGATAGCTGTTAGCTCTTCTCTAAATGTTTGATAGAATTCGCCTGTGAAGCCATCTGGTCCTGGGCTTTTGTTTGTTGGAAGATTTTTAATCACAGTTTCAATTTCAGAGTTTGTGACTGGTCTGTTCATATTTTCTATTTCTTCCTGATTAAGTCTTGGCAGGTTGTGCATTTCTAAGAATTTGTCCATTTCTTCCAGGTTGTCCATTTTATTGGCATAGCGTTGCTTGTAGTAATCTCTCATGATCTTTTGTATTTCTGCAGTGTCAGTTGTTACTTCTCCTTTTTCATTGCTAATTCTATTGATTTGAGTCATCTCCCTTTTTTTCTTGATGACTCTGGCTAATGGTTTATCAATTTTGTTTATCTTCTCAAAGAACCAGCTTTTAGTTTTATTGATCTTTGCTATGGCTTCATTCATTTCTTTTTCATTTTTTTCTGATCTGATTTTTATGATTTATTTCCTTCTGCTAACTATGGGGTGTTTTTGTTCTTCTTTCACTAATTGCTTTAGGTGCAAGTTTAGGTTGTTTATTCGAGATGTTTCCTGTTTCTTAAGGTGGGATTGTATTGCTATAAACTTCCCTCTTAGAACTGCTTTTGCTGCGTCCCATAGGTTTTGGGTCATCATGTCTCCATTGTCATTTGTTTCTAGGTATTTTTTTATTTCCTCTTTGATTTCTTCAGTGATCACTTCATTATTAAGTAGTGTATTGTTTAGCCTCCATGTGTTTGTATTTTTACATATCTTTTCCTGTAACTGTAATTGATACAATTTCAATTTTCTTAAATTTACCAAGGCTTGATTTGTGACCCAAGATATGATCTATCCTGGAGAATGTTCCATGAGCACTTGAGAAAAATGTGTATTCTGTTGTTTTTGGATGGAATGTCCTATAAATATCAATTAAGTCCATCTTCTTTAATGTATCATTTAAAGCTTGTGTTTCCTTATTTATTTTCATTTTGGATGATCTGTCGATTGGTGAAAGTGGAGTGTTAATGTCCCCTACTATGAATGTGTTACTGTCAATTTCCCCTTTTATGGCTGTTAGTATTTCCCTTATGTATTGAGGTGCTTCTATGTTGGGTGCATAAATATTTACAATTGTTATATCTTCTTCTTGGATCGATCCCTTGATCATTATGTAGTGTCCTTCTTTGTCTCTTCTAGTAGTCTTTATTTTAAAGTCTATTTTGTCTGATATGAGAATTGCTACTGCAGCTTTCTTTTGGTTTCCATTTTCATGGAATACCTTTTTCCATCCCCTTACTTTCAGTCTGAATGTGTCTCTAGGTCTGAAGTGGGTCTCTTGTAGACAGCATATATATGGGTCTTGTTTTTGTATCCATGCAGCCAATCTATGTCTTTTGCTGGTAGCATTTAGTCCATTCACATTTAAGGTAATTATCAATATGTATGTTCCTATTCCCATTTTCTTAATTGTTTTGTGTTCATTATTGTAGGTCTTTTCCTTCTGTTGTGTTTCTTGCCTAGAGAAGTTCCTTTAGCATTTGTTGTAAAGCTGATTTGGTTGTGGTGAACTCTCTCAGCTTTTGCTTGTCTGTAAAACTTTTAATTTCTCCATCAAATCTGAGTGAGATCCTTGCTGGGTAGAATAATCTTGGTTGTAGTTTTTTCTCCTTCATCACTTTAAGTATGTCCTGCCCGTCCTTCTGGCTTGCAAAGTTTCTGCTGAAGGATGAGCTGTTAACGATATGGAGATTCCGATGTGTGTTATTTGTTGTTCTTCCCTTGCTGCATTTAAGATGTTTTCTTTGTATTTAATTTTTGACAGTTTGATTAATATGTGTCTTGGCATATTTCTCCTTGGATTTATCCTGTATGGGACTCTCCGTGTCTCCTGCACTTGATTAACTATTTCCTTTCCCATATTAAGGAAGTTTTCAACTATAATCTCTTCAAATATTTTCTCAGTCCCTTTCTTTTTCTCTTCTTCTTCTGGAACCCCTGTAATTCTAATGTAGGTGTGTTTAATGTTGTCTCAGAGGTCTCTGAGACTGTCCTCAGTTCTTTTCATTCTTTTTTCTTTCTTCTGCTCTGCCGAAGTTATTTCCACTCTTTTATCTTCCGCCTCACTTATCCGTTTTTCTGCCTCAGTCATTCTGCTATTGATCCCATTTAGAGTATTTTTCATTTCATTTATTTTGTAGTTCATCGTTGCTTGTTTCATCTTTAGTTCTTCTAGGTCCTTGTTAACTATTTCTTGCATTTTCTCCATTTTATTTCCAAGATTTTGGTTCATGTTTACTATCATTATTCTGAATTCTTTTTCAGGTAGACTGCCTATTTCCTCTTCATTTGTTAGGTCTGGTGGGTTTTTATCTTGCTTCTTCACCTGCTGTGTGTTTTTCTGTCTTCTCATTTTGCTTATCTTAGTGTGTTTGGGGTCTCCTTTTTCCAGGCCACAGGTTCATAGTTCCCGTTGTTTTTGGTGTCTGTCCCCAGTGGCTAAGGTTGTTTCAGTGGGTTGTGTAGGCTTCCTGGTGGAGGGGACTATTGCCTCTCTTCTGCTGAATGAGTCTGGATCTTGTCTTTCTGGTCAGCAGGTCCACGTCTTGTGATGCGTTTTGTGGTGTCTGTGGACTTTTATGATTTTTGGCAGCCTCTCTGATAATGGGTGGTGTTGTGTTCCTGTCTTGCTAGTTGTTTGGCATAGGGTGTCCAGCACTGTAGCTTGCTGGTCGTTGAGTGAAACTGGGTGCTTGTGTTGAGGTGGAGATCTCTGGGAGATTCTTGCCCTTTGATATTATGCGGAGCTCGAAGTTCTCTTGTGGACAAGTGTCCTGAAGTTGGCTCTCCCTCCTAAGAGTCACAGCACTTACTCTTGGCTGCAGCACCAAAAACGCTCTCAGAAAAAGAGGAAAAGGGGAAAAAATCATAAATCTTGCTCTCCAAGTCCACCTACTCCATTTGGGATCATTTGTTGTCTCCTCAATTTGGGATGATTCGTTGTCTATTCATGTATTCCACAGATGCAGGGTACATCAAGTTGATTGTGGAGCTTTAATCCACTGCTTCTGAGGCTCCATACAAATTTTAAAATTTGTTGTTCAAGTTCTGAAAAAGTGCTGTTGGTAATTTTATAGGATTGCATTGAGTCTTTAGATTGCTTTGAGTAGTATAGTCATTTTTACAATATTGATTCTTTCAATCCAAGCATATGGTATATCTCTCCACCTGTTGGTATCATCTTTAATTTCTTTCAGCAGTGTTTTATAGTTTTCTACATACACGTCTTTTGTCACCCTAGGTAGGTTCATTCCTCCATATTTTATTCTTTTATTTTGCAGTGGTAAATCGGAGTGTTTCCTTAATTTCTTCTTCAGATCTTTCTTCATTAGTATATATGAATTCCAGAGATTTCTGTTCATTAATTTTGTATCCTGTAACTTTACTAAGTTCATTGATTAGCTCTTGTAGTTTTCTGGTGACATTTTTAGGTTTCTCTTTGTATAATATCATGTCATCTGCAAACAATGACAGTTTCACATCTTCTTTTCCAATTTGTATTACTTTTATTTCTTTTTCTTCTCTATTGCCATGCCTAGAACTTCCAAAACTATGTTTAATAATAATGGTGAGGGTGGGCATCCGTGTCTTGTTCATGACCTTAGAGGACATACTTTCAGTTTTTCACCATTGAGAATGATGTTTCCTGTTGTTTTGTCATATATGACCTTTATTATGTTGATGTAAGTTCCCTCTATGCCCAATTTCTGGAGAGTTTTTATCATAAATAGTGATAAATTTTGTCAAAAGCTTTTTCTGCATCTATTGAGATTATCATATGGTTTTTAAACTTCAATTTCTTAATATGGTGTATCACATTGATTGATTTGCATATACTGAAGAATCCTTGCATCCCTGGGATAAATCCCACTTGATCATGGTGTATGATCCTTTTAATGTGTTGTTGGATTCTGTTTGCTAGTATTTTGTTGAGGATTTTTGCATCTATATTCATCAGTGATATTGGTCTGTAATTTTCTATTTTTGTAGTATCTTTGTCTGGTTTGGATATCAGGGTGATGGTGGCCTCATAGAATGAGTTTTGGAGTGTTCCTTTCTCTGCAATTTTTTGGAAGTTTTTGAGAAGGATGGGTATTAGCTCCTCTCTAAATGTTTGACAGAATTCACCTGTGAAACCATCTAGTCCTGGTCTTTTGTTTGTTGGAAGATTTTTAAACACAGTTTCAATTTCATTACTTGTGATTGGTCTGTTCATATTTTCTGTTTCTTCCTTGCTCAGTCTTGGAAGGTTATACCTTTCTAAGAATTTGTCCGTATCTTCCAGGTTGTCCATTTTATTGGCATAGTTGCTTGTAATAGTCTCTGAGGATGCTTTGTATTTCTGCAGTGTATGTTGTAACTTCTCCTTTTTTATTTCTAATTTTATTGATTTGAGTCTTCTCCCTCTTTTTCTTGATGAGTCTGGCTAATTGTTTATCAATTTTGTTTATCTTCACAAAGAACCAGCTTTTACTTTTATTGATCTTTTCTCTTGTTTTCTTTGTTTCTATTTCATTTATCTCTGGTCTCATTTTTATAATTTATTTCCTTCTGCTAACTTTGGGTTTTGTTTATTCTTCTTTCTCTAGTTCCTTTAGGTGTAAGGTTAGATTGTTTATTTGCAATTTTTCTTGTTTCTTGAGTTATGCTTGTATAGCTATAAACTTCCCTCTTAGAAATGCTTTTGCTGCATGCCAAAGGTTTTGGATCATAGTGTTTTCATTGTCATTTGTCTCTAGGTTTTTTTTGGTTTCCTCTTTGATTTCTTCTGTGATCTCTTGGTTATTTAGTAACGTATTGTTTACCCTCCATGTGTTTGTGGATTTTACCTTTTTTTCCTGTAATTCATTTCTAATCTCATAGCATTGTGTTCAGAAAAGATGCTTGACATGATTTCAATATTCTTAAATTTACTGAGGCTTGACTTGTGACCCACGATGTGATCTATCATGGAGAATGATCCGTGTGCACTTGAGAAGGTAGTGTAATCTGCTGTTTTTGGATGCAATGTCCTATAAATATCAATTAAATCTATATGGTCTATTGTGTCATTTAAAGTTTCTTTTTCTTTATTTAATTTCATTTTGGATGATCTGTCCATTGGTGTAAGTGAGGTATTAAAGTCCCCCACTATTATTGTGTTATTGTTGATTTCCTCTTTTATAGCTGTTATCAGTTGCCTTATATATTGAGGTGCGGCTATGTTGGGTGCATATATATTTATAATTATTTTATTTTCTTCTTGGTCTGATCCTTTGATCATTATGTAGTGTCCTTCCTTTTCTCTGGTAACATTCTTTATTTTATAATCTATTTTATCTGATATGAGTATTGCTACTCCAGCTTTCTTTTGATTTCCATTTGCATGGAATATATTTTTCCATTCCTCACTTTCAGTCTGTATGTGTCCCTACGTCTGATTTGCGTCGCTTGTAGATAGCATATATAAGGGTCTTGTTTTTGTATCCATTCAGCAAACCTGTGTTTTCTGTTTGGAGCATTTAGTCCTTTCACGTTTAATGTAATTATTGATATGTATGTTCCTATGACCATTTTCTTAATTGTTTTTGGTTTGTTTTTGTAGTCCCTTTTCTTCTCTTGTGTTTCCCACTTAGAGAAGTTCCTTTAACATTTGTTGTAGGGCTGATTTGATGGTGCTGAATTCTCTTACCTTTTGCTTGTCTGTAAAGCTTTTCATTTCTCCATTGAATCTGAATGATATCCTTGCCAGTTAGAGTAATCTTGGTTGTAGGTTCTTCCCTTTCATCACCTTAAGTATATCATGCCACTCCCTTCTGGCTTGTAGAATTTCTGCTGAGAAATCAGCTCTTAACCTTATGAGAGTTCCCCTGTATGTTATTTTTCATTTTTCCCTTGATGCTTTCAATAATTTTTCTTTGTCTTTAATTTTGGCCAATTTGATTACTACGTGTCTCACCATGTTTCTCCTTGGGTTTATCCTGTATGGGACTCACTTTGCTTCCTGGACTTAGGTAGCTATTTCCTTTCCAATGTTAGGGACATTTTTGACTGTAATCTCTTCAAATATTTTCTCTAGTACTTTCTCTCTCTCTTTCCCTTCTGGGATCCCTATAATGTGAATGTTGTTGCATTTAATGTTGTCCCAGAGGTGTCTTAGGCTGTCTTCATTTCTTTTCATTCTTTTTTCTTTATTCTGTTCCATGGCAGTGAATTCCACCATTCTGTCTTCCAGGTCACTTATCCGTTCTTCTGCCTCAGTTATTCTGCTATTGATTCCTTCTAGTGTAGTCTTCATTTCAGTTATTGTATTGTTCATCTCTGTTTGTTTGTTCTTTAATTCTTCTAGGTCTTTGTTAAACATTTCTTGCATCTTCTCGATCTTTGCCTACATTGTTTTTCTGAGGTCCTGGATCATCTTCACTATCATTATTCTGAATTCTTTTTCCGGAAGGTTGCTTATCTCCACTTCATGTAGTTTCTTTTTTTGTCATTTTATCTTGTTCCTTCATCTGGTTTATAGCCCTCTGTCTTTTCATCTTTTCTATCTTTCTGTGAATGTGGTTTTTTTTTTTTCCACAGGCTGCCAGAGTGTAGTTCTTCTTGCTTCTGCTCTCTGCCCTCTGGAGGATGAGGCTATCTAAGAGGCTTGTGTAAGTTTCCTGATGCGAGGGTTGGTGGTGGGTAGAGCTGACTGTTGCTCTGGTGGGCAGAGCTCAGTAAAACTTTAATCTGCTTGACCGCTGATGGGTAGGGTTGGGTTCCTTCCCTGTTGATTTTTTGGCCTGAGGCAACCCAACACTAGAGGCTATCTGGGCTCTTTGGTGGGGTTAATGACAGACTCTGGGAGGACTCACACCAAGGAGTACTTCCCAGAACTTCTGCTGCCAGTGTCATTGTCCCCATGGTGAAACAGAGCCACCCCCCACCTCTGCAGGCAACCCTCCAACAATAGCAGGTATGTCTGGGTCTGTCTCCCCTGGGCTCACTGCTCCTTCCCCTGGGTCCCAATGCACACACCACTTTGTGTGTGCCCTCCAAGAGTGGAGTCTCTCTTTCCCCCAGTCCTGTCAAAGTCCTGCAATCAAATCCCACTAGGCTTCAACGTCTGATTCTCTAGGAATTCCTTCTCCCATTGCTGGACTGCCAGATTGGGAAGCCTGACGTGGGGCTCAGAACCTTCACTTGAGTGGGTTGACTTCTGTGGTAAAGGTGTTCTCCAGTCTGTGAGTCACCCACTCAGCAGTTATGGGATTTGATTTTACTGTGATTGTGCCCCACCTACCATCTCATTGTGGCTTCTTCTTTGTCTTTGTATGTGGGGTATCTTTTTTGGTGAGTTCCAGTGTCTGCCTCTCAATGACTGTCCAGTAGCTAGCTGTGATTCTGATGTTCTCATGAGAGGAATTGAGAGCATGTCCTTGTACTCCACCATCTTGGTTCCTCCGGATTTATTGCCCATGGATTTTTTTTTTTTTTTTTTTTTTGCCTTACGCGGGCCTCTCACTGCTGTGGCCTCTCCCGTTGCGGAGCACAGGCTCCGGATGCACAGGCCCAGCGGCCATGGCTCATGAGCCCAGCCCCTCTGCGGCACGTGGGATCCTCCTGGACCAGGGCACGAACCCGTATCCCCTGCATCGGCAGGCGGACTCTCAACCACTGCACCACCAGGGAAGCCCAACCCATGGATGTTTAAG